>NC_136916.1:81643528-82297756 GCF_949752795.1 Hyperoodon ampullatus | reverse complement strand
GGGACTTTGTGACTGGTCTGGGCTAGGTACTGGGGCTACAGAGATAAATGAGACATATATTCTTCAAATTTCTCTCATGCATTATGAGTTCACAATGTTGTGAATGGTAGGTGTTCTAGACACTTCATAAAAGATGAAGGTGGATACAGTAACTTCTTAACAAGACCAGTGATTAAAAAAGTCCTGATGCTATTGCAGTTATTTTTTTGGCCACAGGCAGTTATTTTATTTAGGGTGTTAAGCAAGTTGCGAACATAAGACACCTAGAAATAATGAGCAGATGAAATGTCAACATTTTCAAAGGCCAGGAGGAAAATTCAATTTGTGTTCCATCCTGTCCTTGGCAAATAGTCAGTTTCCTCCCCCTCTGTTTTCCTGTTAATCACAAGTGAATGTGAATCTGGCTTGTTTACTTCTTGGATCTGTTTGCTCACTGACATCCACAGGGCTTTGGGAGTGGAGTTTTCATTTCCTTTGTCATCTTGATGAATGCAGGCACAATTACATAGCAAAATGGCTGTGAAGTACAATGAAACCAATTCAGCAGTGGAGCTTAGTCTATGGGGAAGGCTAGTTGACATACTACCAGCGAGGAAATAACCTATGATGGCCATGTTGTGCAAAGAGTTTTGAAGAAATTTGCCTCAGAGTTTTGACCTATAACAAGTCATAAATCTTAAGCCAGATCTTAAAACCAGATGTAAGGGCACCAGCTGAGGTGGAGAACCCAAGAGCTGTTTGTACAGTTGCTGTTGAACTACTTTTCATGAAGAGTCTGTAAAATTAAGGAAAAAATGTTTTCTGGATAATGGTTTGGTCAATTGCTTTGATTTTTTCACTTGATATTTCAATAGTTCAGAATAGAAAATAAAATCTCAGTGTCTGGGTAATTCAAATGAAGGCTGACTTTCCCCAATTTAAGTAATTTAATCCCAACTTGTATGGTCAGGAATACATGGCGATCATAGCTATTTGTTAGCTAATTTTCAGCCTTACCCAAAGCTTACCCAAAGGCCACGTCCGCTGACTAGGTAAAGTCCTCATATTCGATAATCCAATTGATGCTTTCTCCTTTGCTTTTATAGGATCATATATTTGCAACGTCTATCTCTTTCCTAGAGTATGTACTCCTCGAGGACAGGGTCTGCAGTCTCTTCAGTCTTGTCACAGTGCCTGGCACATAGGTGCTCCATAGAGGCTGTTAAATGAGTACCTATGAAATGATCATGCACCTCTTAGAGCCCCTGGACATACATATGAATGATAATTCTCCATAACAGTTTCCAAACTTGACAGTTCTATATGCTTTTGAGGTTGGTTTGCGGTTAAGTAATATCCAGCAGAATTGTGGATTTTTTTTCCCTTCACAAATGGCATTTTTAAAGGTGGTAGGGAAAGAAACTTTGGATGAAGTCCTTGAAATGAAGGACCCAAAGAGATCCTCATGACCTCTGCCATGAGAACAGACCCTTGGAATTGTTTATGCAGCAATGACTCAGTGCTGACCCATCTTAGATGTCCTTGTGGTCAGTGACATTTGTTGGAGACATGGCTGACTGGGCATAGGGCACAGTGTGACGGCTCAGAATAACCAAAACTGACTGGCCTCCAGGGGAGTCAAGTTCATGATCTTGGCCTGAAGAGTATCATGGGTGCTATCATCATCCTTGGATTTATACTCAGGTTTATGATCTTATTTCAGACTCTTGAAATAGGAGCTTCTAGCTTTTGAGCTTTTTGAGAGAACTTTTATTTGGTTATTCATGTATGCACACATTCAACAAATATTAATTGAGTACTTGCTATGTGCCAGCCACAAAGCAAGGCACTCCATTCACTGCAGGCGCTCCATCACTGTGACAGTTAGATGGATGGTCACACATCAGGTCTTGAGAGGTTTTTAAAAGGAAAGCTCTCCTTGCTTGAACTGATCCTTGCTTTAAATTATTCATAGGAAAAACATTCCTCTTCTGTTTTGCACAAGGCTTGTTTCTCCCACTTGAATTTATTTTGCAGTGTCAGTATGTTTTTCATTTGAATGCATTTTTTTATTAGAAGGCCAGTGATAATGTGGTTCTAGACAATCTTACATTTGAGATATGCAAGTATTTCAAAATGAAAAATGAAAGTGCACAATTCCAAGCGTCCATTTTCTGTCTTTAGACTTAAGCTCTTAAAAATACCTATGGTGTAAATATACAAACACATGTCTGTCTGTCTGTCTATCTATCTATCTATCTATCTATCTATCTATCTATCATCTGTCATGTCTAGATATAGATTGCAGAGACCTACAGTCTAGTTTGGACTAAAATCTTTCTCCTTCTAAGAGACCAGATGCTACGAAGTTTCTTATGTTACTTTACAAATAACCCAATACAGGTTCAGCCATGATGCCCACATGAAAGAAGTGATATGTGACAAGTCCTTTACTCAGGGAAGTGACAAACTCATGATGGTCATCAAACTCATTATTCCATTTGTTCATTGTTATCTAATTGGTTAACTGGGTGTCATTATTTAAAGACAATGAGCTGAAATAAAATAATTTTTAAAAACTTTAGGGTAGTAAGAAGTAGTCTTCCTTGCTTAATTTTGTTCTGAATTCTTGTTTCTTGCTTGTAAATGGCTTTTTTATGGTATAAGGTCAATGGAAATTGCTGTTTGTAAATAAAAATGCTGCTAGAGGAAAAAAAAAAAAGAAGTAGTATTCTTTTGTGTGTATAAAGAGGAAAAGGAGAAAACGCTACCTAGCTTAACAAAGTTCCTGATTCTATGAAATTCTTATCCCCAAGGTTCTGGGACTCTCCTGTGATGTCAGTTCTATTTTAAGCAAGGTATGGCTTGGTGAGAATTTGGATCAATCATCATATAATGAGATTTTATTACTGAAGGAAGAGGGGCTGCACATGGAATTCTTTCTTTTTCATTTATTCATTGAGTTGTATGAATTTTTTTTTAACTTTCAAGAAATGTATTCCATTGTGTATACAGAAGTGTAATTTTGAAGTTAAGAGCGTGGACTCTGAGTTACATTTCCTGGTTCATACCAGGGCACCACCATTGACTTGCTACATGTCTTTAGGCAAGTCACTTAATTTCTCAGAGCTTTAGTTTTCTCATCTGAGAAATGGGGATGATATTGGTTCCCACCTCCTAGGATTAGAGAATGCTTGTAAAATGCTTACTACAATGCTTAGCACATAGTAACTTTTCAATAAATGCTACCTATTAATACTCACTTGGGCATCACAAGTGGGTGTCAGATGTTGTGAGAGTTGATGGTTAGATACCAGTTATTTCTTGGGGGAAATTTTTGACTTTGGTAATGCTCTGTAAAATGTCCCTTTCTCTTGGCGTCTTCCCAAAGGTCCTGCTATTGGAACCTATACTGCCTTCTGATTCATCACCCAGCACTTTCTGTTCCCCAATTTCTTTCTTCTTTACCTTGTTTTTTTCCATTGCTAGTCAGCTGTTTCTTTCGTTGTGAGCTTGAAAGTGACTACTCAAGACTTATCTGTTACTTCAAAGCCATGTGCTTCATTTTATCATTGGGATCCAACTTATGTATCTGATCTTCACCACTTTATTCAGAATTCAAGCAGTCAGAAGCCACTGCCCTTCATCTCCTCAAATGATTGCTTAAAGTCAAAATGTTATCATAGTATTTTAATATTTCTCAGACTATTTGGCATAAATTTACACAAGAGAATCTGCATATATACTTGGTTGATTAATGTTAGTATAATAAAATTGTTATGAATCTACTTCAGTTAAGACAAATATGTATAAACAACTATATTCCAATGGAAATACTTAAAAAGGTAAATATTTATAAAGGTGTCTTTCATTTTTAAAGAGATATGATATTGGAAATCATTTTATCCTGTCACTGGAACTTTCTTCTGAAACAGATGTTCTGTCCATCCAGTTGAATATCAACTAAAAGACATTTGAGAAAAAAATTAACCTCTTCAAAATCAAATTTATTTTGATTTCTAATTTACAAAGATGTGAAGCACATTTGTGTGTATGTGTGTGCCTGGGTGTGTGTGTCTGTTTGCAATTTTGAACTTTTGCAAGTAGTTCTTTTGCAAAGTTCTTTCGCATCCAGGATATGGATGATATTTTCCTTCCTTCTATTTAAACAGTCAGTGGGCACTGCTTAACCTATAAGGTACGCAACTGTCTCCAGTACATTGATGATAAGTGTCTTGGTCTTGTTGGTCCAAAGCTCATAGCTATTTGAGAGAATATTATGATTTTCCCCAGCAAAGCATGTGGGAATAGGTGGAATGGAACATAGATGTTTCTGCCCTTCACACCCACAGGTCGGTGTCCTTTGAGGTTTCCTGAAGAAAATAATACTGAGCACTTAAGAAGGTCAAATTGCTGAACTGGAAAAGTGATATGATTAGGATTATGAAAATGGCTAGCATTTGTTCAGTTCTTACCCTGCACTCAGGGACTCATTGAACTCTTAGAATACTCTGCAAGGTAGAGCTCATTATCTTCTTTTTCCAGATGAAGAAACTTAAAGCTCAGGGGTAAAGTAACTTGCCCAAGGTCATGTTGCTGTGGCCTGGCTCTAAATCACACACTTATAATCGCGTCACCACTCTATGAGGTTGACCAGTGCTTTATCCTCAGTGTATCCTGACACCCCAATGGGTAGGACTAGACCCTTCCTGAGATGGGCTGCTACCTGTCTGGGGCTGTCTTTGGACAGCCTGCTCCTTCTCTCTTCTCTCTTTATCATTATAAACAGGAGGATTCTTTATAAGAGATTACTGTATTACACCATGGTATTTTTTCTTCTTTGAAAAAGGGTGTGGGTGTTGGCATGAAATTACGCATTACTTTCTCCTAAAAAATAGGCCCTGGCCAATCTGCTTATTAGTGAGATGTGTAATGAAGAAGGTTGAGACTGATTTCTTTTACACCCAAAGCCAGTAACTACAGACCCTTAGGAGACCTACTTGGCAGATTACTGTCATAAACGTGTTTTCTTTTATGTAAATAGAACTAATGATAGAGTTTAAATTTATTTCTGTATGTTTGTCTATAAGTGAGATAAGCCACAGAGCAAACTTTATTTGTAAAACACTATAGTGGAGCAGCATTATGACAAGTAGGAAAAGCATAATCATACATGGGATCGGTCAAAGCTAGTTTCAAAGCCCAGCTCCACAATTTACTTGCTGTGTGTTCTTTAGCAAGTCACTTGACCTCTCTGAGGCTTGGTTTTCTAATTATTTATTTATTTATTTATTTTTGTGGTATGCGGGCCTCTCACTGTTGTGGCCTCTCCCGTTGCGGAGCACAGGCTCCGGACTCACGGCGGCCATGGCTCACGGGCCCAGCTGCTCTGCGGCATGTGGGATCCTCCCGGACTGGGGCACGAACCCGTGTCCCCTGCATCGGCAAGCGGACTCTCAACCACTGCGCCACCAGGGAAGCCCTGGTTTTCTAATTTTTAAGAGGAGGTAATCACACCTACCAGTGGAGTTATCAAAAAAGCTGTAGAAATGTGAAAAGATCCTAAATGCTTAATAAACTTTAAAAAATAAGAGAGGATTCAAGTCTTTCTTAGGCAGTTAACTTGAAGGCATGATATATCAATCAAATACACAAAAGAGATTTATTTGGGGGAGCTTTATCTTTTAAAATTACACTGTTTTTTGCATGAGAAAGAGAGGACTGTTTGAACACGCTCTATTCCTATAATGAGTGCAGGAGAAGACCTGAGTCACGCACAAGACATGTTTTTAACAAAAACTGACAAGAATGAATATTTCCCAGGCATCCTTCCCTGGATGCATGAACACTGCATTAAAACAAATCTACCAGCATTACATTTTGTGGCATATTGTTGAAGGTGAATAGTTTATCCGATGTGACTGCTCGAGGAAATATTTCTCCATATTTGCGAGTGGATTCTTTTTTCTCATTTCTCAGTAGATTTATTGCATGGATAAAATGAATTCTATAATGCTCTTAAATGTTTCTCAGTAAGAGATGAATTTTAGAGTCTCACATTTAATCAATAATTTTTCACTTGGCAGCAGAGTGGAGCATTCCAACCAGCTTGGTCAGCAGCATAGGAAAACTGCAGGTAAAGGTCACTGTCCAATGTGCTGAAAAACTGCTCCAGCTTATGGGTTTGTTTTCTAGAAGGCACCTCATTCTAATATATAATCCAATATTTAAAAATACCTCACAGTAATTAAAGTAAAGCTTCATGAGGCTTGTAGGATAACATATGTCAACAGATACTGGTTTAATACCTAGAAAAATAGTGTTAATCCTGAAATCATTTGATTTTATCTATGTTTTTTAATTGTGGCAACAAATGAAAATTTCTCCTTATTGCAAAGATAAGTGGATTTGTATAATTTTTACTGAATGTAAATAATAACTAACAATAATTTTCTATATTTATTTACTAGGAAGCAGCACTCGTGATTTGTGGATTTTCATTTTGCAAAACACTGACTACGTTTCTTTTAAGACTGGTGTGTTGGTGCTTAGAGCTTTTGAGAAGAACTGAACCACATATGTGAAAGTTAAACTCACTTTGATTTACTGTATTTGGATTTAATTTAAAGCTTCAATGCCATAATAAGCAATAATAATGAGGCTATCTTATACGCATAAAATATTCAAATACAAATTACTAAGACATTTGGGACTGAAAGCTTAACATATTTTATTAAGACTATATATTAGTTTCATTTAATTATTTTATTTTATCAGTAAGTTTTCCTATACTCACCTTATTTAAAAAAGAATAATTACAGAGAGATCAATCAGAGACCAATTAATTAGAGTTCTACAACCTGCCTTCTACAGAGGCCAAGAGGGGTCCCAGGAAGAAGTCTATCAGCTCATTATGTGCTTTAGCCTCTTGAATCCAGAGAATTTGGAAGCCGAATGAGTCCTTTTCCTTTGAACATGGATGTGTGGTTTGAATAGTGAAAGTTATCTAAAGACTTTTTGAAAAAAAGTTAATTTGAAAGCTGTTACTTCTATGACCCATCGCATATTCCAGGTTGTCTTTCTTATTGTTCTCATGATCTGATAGCTTCTAATACTAAGCCCTGGCTTATCTGCATTCTCTTTCCTACCTTAGTTTTTTTTGTTTTTTTCTGAAAATGTCTTTTTCACCTCTATTCCTTTTATTGGACCATATTTAGTTCCTGGCATGCTATCGTAATTGGTCCTTAGAAAGATGCCCTGTGTTTTGTGTTCATTTAGTCATTGCCATTTTTATTTTTCTGGCTCCATCCCTATTTACCTCCTCCCATAGACATTCACTCCAACATGCTTAATAAGCCCATTTACATATATTCTTAAAATATATTGTTTTACTTATACATATTCTATACATGGATGACATTACACCATAGTTTTGTTCTGTTTCTTGCATATATATACACATATATGTTTATATGTATTTCAATGCTTCTGACTTTATAAAGAAGTTAATTTTCTCCAAATTAACTTACCAACACAATCTAATTCTAAGAAAATTCCCCATTTATATATAAAGTTGTAATCTCATTACAGGAATATAGTAAATTTCTCCATATAGTCAGATCTTTTGAAAGTTTTCTTTGACAAAGTTTTAGATTTTCTCCATACAGACCTTTGTACACTAATTTTTAGAATAACTCATTGATACTTTTTTAGATTTTTATTGCTATTGTGTAGGTTATCTTATTTCATATTTTATTTTCTTGTTATTGCTAATAAAGGGAAATGCTATTTATTATAGTATGTTGATCTTTTATCCATAAATCTTGGATTATTACATCTATATGAATAATCTACATGAGTGATCATATCATTCATCAATAATAATTGTTATGCCTTTTCATTTCCAATGTTTTCTATTTTTTCCTTATTTCTTTTTCTTGCCTAGTTGCATTGGTGGGGACCTCCAGTACTGTGTTGTACAGTGGTGGTAAAAGTGTGCATTTTTATTTCCTGTTCTTGATGTTAAAGTGAATACATGTAAAATGTTCTCAATAGGGCTTCCCTGGTGGCACAGTGGTTGAGAGTCCGCCTGCCGATGCAGGGGATACGGGTTTGTGCCCCGGTCCAGGAGGATCCCACATGCTGCGGAGCGGCTGGGCCCGTGAGCCATGGCCGCTGAGCCTGCGCATCCAGAGCCTGTGCTCTGCAACGGGAGAGGCCACAACAGTGAGAGGCCCGCGTATCGCAAAAAAAAAAAAAAAAAAAAAAAAATTTCTCAATAAGTATGATGTTTGCTGGAGGTTTTTAGCAATCAATGTTTATTTATAGTCAGAAATACATACCTCTAGTGCTTTCTTTTTCACCAGTTCTAAGTATCTTCAACTTTCCATTGTTATTTCTTCTTTCTCCTAAAGGCAGAGTATTTCTTAGTTTTCAGACATACGCTATTGATTTCTAATTTTACTGCTTTATGGCCAGAAGCTAATCTGTATGAAACTTCTGTTGTGGCCTGGTACATTATAAATTTCTGCAAATGTTCCATAAATGTCAACAAACCTATACACATATGTAGTTCTTCTACAACATGATTTTTCTTTTTGTCTGCTTTTTCTTTTTCTGAAAAGGAAGTATTAAAATCTCTAGCTACAATCATTGATCTGTCTACTTCTCCCTGCGGTTTTATCAATTATGCTTCATGTATTTTGATACTGTATTATTTAGAGCATTATGTTCATGATTGTTATAGTTTCTTGATCTAGTGTTGCTTCTACTAGTATATATCATAGTCTTTTTCCTTATGATACTTTTTACCTTACATTCTATTTAGTCTGATATTAAGATTGTTACTCTGAATTTCTCTGGGTTCTTATTTTTCCATTACTTTATTTTCAACTGACAGACTCCCTCTTTGACCAAATTTTTGTCAGGCTTCTCTTAATCCTCTTCTTGACTAGACCTTGACCTTGGCCTGCTGAGTCCAGTTTCAGCAAAGAATCCTTCTAGGTGAGTTTAGGAAGAATCCCCCCATCCTTCATATGTGATCAAGTTCCTCATCCTCCATCCTTGATATCCAAGTCCTTGACCTGCCTTTAGCAAGAATGCTGTTAAACCAGTTTAACAAAAATCCCCCCACCCCCTTATCTTGCTAAGTTCTTCATAGTGATTTTCCATTAACTGACTCCCTCTCTCTACTCTCTGGCTATCAAGCTTCAGCTGTCTTTGCTGCATTTGGAGTTGAGCTCAGCTCTACACTGGAGTCTCTGCTCTACTGCAATACCTCAAATAAAATTTCTCTTGCCATTGTTAACAAGTGGTGCAAAATACTTCTTTTACATGATCTGTCCCTGCACTTTTATTTTAAATAAATATCTTATAGGCAACATTTTGCTGGATATTTTTCAAAATACAACCTGAGAATATTTTAATTGCTTTGTTTAACTTTTTGCTTTAATTGTAGTTATTATTATGTTAGTATTTATTGCTTTATCTTGTCTTCTGTTTTTAGTTTTGCATAGCTTTTGTCTTTTTTCCTCCCTTCCTACTTTCTAATACATATGTTGAATTATATTTTACAGATTTTCTTATTTATTTATTTATTTATTTATTTTGTTTATTTTATTTATTTATTTTTTTGGCTGCGTTGGGTCTTCGTTGCTGTGCGTGGGCTTTCTCTAGTTGTGGCAAGTGGGGGCTCCTCTTCATTGTGGTGCGCAGGCTTCTCATTATGGTGGCTTCTCTTGTAGCAGAGCACAGGCTCTAGGCACACGGGCTTCAGTAGTTGTGGCTCATGGGCTCTAGAGCGCAGGCTCAGTAGTTGTGGCACAGGGGCTTAGTTGCTCTGTCGCTTGTGGAATCTTCCCGGACCAGGGCTCGAACCCATGTCCCCTGCATTGGCAGGCAAATTCTTAATTGCTGCACCACCAGGGAAGTCCCTTTACAGATTTTCAAGTTACAGTTTTAGTTTTCTGATCATTACCTCTAGATAATTAAAACTACAGTTATCTTTACAAACAAAGCAAATACATTATCATGGTCTCACCTCACTCTGGTATCATCTCACTCTGGTCAAAATATATATATTTTGAGTCATAATTTATTTAGAAAATAGAATTTGTTAGTATATTTACTCACTTTTCTTTCCTGTATCTAGCAGTGTCCTTCTAGAATTTATTTTCTCTTTTTGCAGCACTATTGCTCTTAAAAAGTATTTTCAAAGTGAGTCTTTGTGTAATAACCTTCTGAGGCCTTGAATGACTCACAATATCTTTTTTTACTTTTGCATTTAATTGAAAGTTTGGCTGACATAAGATTCTAAGCTGTCTTAGTTTCTTTCTCTAATAAGTCTTTGTCAATATGACTTTTAAAATAATTAATTAATTAATTAATTAATTTTTATTTTTGGCTGTGCTGGGTCTTCATTGCTGTGTGCAAGCTTTCTCTAGTTGTGGCGAGCAGGGGTTACTCTTCATTGTGGTGTGCGGGCTTCTCATTGCGGTGGCTTCTCTTGTTGCAGAGCACAGGCTCTAGTCGCACGGGCTTCAGTAGTTGTGGCTCTTCGGCTCTAGAGCTCAGGCTCAGTAGTTGTGGCACATGGGCTTCATTGCTCCGCGGCATCTGGGATCTTCCCAGGCCAGGGATTGAGCCCATGTCCCCTGCATTGGCAGATGGATTCTTAACCACTGCACCACCAGGGAAGTCCCAAATATGACTTCTTGAGTGTCTGTTGTGAAGACTCAGGTCCACCTTGGAAGTGACCTTTGGTCACTCTGAACTTTAAGTAAAATGGTCACTGAGTTGCCTCTACTATGGCTTTAAAATTTTTGACAAAATTCTTCCCTTTCAGAAAGGATGGGAAGAAAAGGGAAGAGTAGGTAACATTTCCTCCTGTTTCACAAGGTCAGGGAATTCACTGAGATTTGTTTTTCCATTTTTAAAAATCACAGAAAGTTTTTCTTGCTGTGGACAGATTAATGGCTTTCAGCAGCTGCTTTTAATAAGGTGGGCCTTAGGGACTGGTGTGTGATTCCTACCT
Organism: Hyperoodon ampullatus; assembly: GCF_949752795.1. NCBI lineage: Eukaryota > Metazoa > Chordata > Mammalia > Artiodactyla > Ziphiidae > Hyperoodon > Hyperoodon ampullatus. The sequence continues at coordinate 82,286,745 of NC_136916.1, read as the reverse complement.
TGAAACCAAGCTGTGCTATTTTCTAGTTATCTGCTGGCACGCTCCGAGGCTGGGCAGGGTGGATGCTGCTCCTGAGGCAGTGAGCTGGCCTGGGCTGTCATTTTCAGTCTCGTGGCTGCTCTCATATCTTACACTATTCCCCCCACCCCCCATTTTTCTTATTTAAAGTGCAAAAAAAGAGAAACAAATTGGGTCACTAATTCATTTTCTGTCTTGTTAATACATAGTGGTCTCTTTTACTCTGAGGCATCTGTTTCTTAGGCATCTGTGATTGCTCAATATCGTGCCCTGTTCAGCTCTTGGAAGTGATGGGGGTAGTCAGGAGAAGTGAGCCTGAGAAGGATGGAAAGGAGCCCCTGCAAGTATTGTGGGAAGGGAATCTGTACAGGGAGTATTCGCCATGCCTGCTTGGTACCCTGCCACATAGTAGTACCTCAACAAACTTTTGTTGAAAAATGTACCTGTTGACCTTGAGGTATATGGTTAGCCTCTCATTTCCAAGGAAGCAGGGTTCACTTTGTTTTGCCCTGACATTTTCCAAATTGGAGATGAAAAAAAACCCCCACAACATCAGAGCCAGGGAACCCCCTTAGGAAGACCCAGACTGTCTGCATTTCCTTCTCTTTCCTGGAGCAGAGCAGATGGTGGCTTCACTTGCCAGGTCTAAGCAAGAGGCAGATCTAAGAGTAGACCCACCCTATGCATTTAAAAAATCTTAGGGCCTTTGAAGACCTCCAAATATGTGAGAAAAGTGCAAGGACGTTTTGCCAACACAGAATGAAAGCAGCTTTCATCTTCTCAATGCTCCTCGTTCTAGGAAGCACTCAGCTTTCATATCGTTCCATTTACATTAACTTGAGGACTAATTCTCAAGTGACCACAAAAGAGATCAATGGAGTAGATTTAAATGCTCTGAATGTGCTTATTGTCTCAGAGACAGCAGGCCAGAAAAAGGTTTTGTTTTCCTCTATCTTCCAGCATGTTTAGGTTTATCAAACCTAAATTATAACCATAAGGGCCCACAAAGTTTTCCCCTACTTTTACAGTGTAAATGTGGGAATTGCAAACCTGTGTTGGTATGTGCCAGCTAATCATCAGGGTATAGATGAATCAGAGGGCATTCTTTCTTATAGGATCCTGGACAAGACACTGAGATGCTGCAGTGGATGGCCAGCGCAGGAGAGATTGAATTTAGGCAAAGTCAGCTGGGATCAGTCAAGGGCAGTTTTGATTAGTGTCTTGTACTAGGGGAGCTCGAGAGAGAAGACAGTGTTTCAGTGAAGCAGAAATGGTAGGATGGGGAAGTGGGGAGCTCTGGCTCAGTGACTTGAGGGGTGACGGATAGAGTGATGCACAAGTCACTCTGCCTTAATTCTACCTTGCAAAGGCATGACCTTGGGCCAGCCCACACATGTCTCTGGGCCTCATGAGCTTAATTTCCTGTTTTGATAAAGTAGGGATAATGCCTTTGGGTAGAATATATATGTTCCTTGGGTATGTAGGGCCCTGTGGAGTGTAGGGAGGCACAGTGTGTATATATACACACACACACACATGCATGCACACGCATGCACACACACACACACAGGCATTGTTCTAGTTTTTTGAGAACCCTAATACATATATAGTATATATATGTTATATATGTATATATATACTCGGTCTATATGCACAAACAGGTGGATACTATATCTATCATCTATATCTATCTATCTATCTATTTCATCTATATCTATTTATTTATATCTGTCTATCTCACCTATATCTATCTACCTATCTGTCTATCTATCATCTATCTATTGATTGATCAAATGATTGATGGAGAGAGAAGATCTATTATGAGGAATTGGCTCACATAATTGTGGAGGCAGAGAAGTCCCATGATCTGCCATCTGTCTGCAAGCTGGAGACCCAGAAAAGTTGTTAAAATTCTAGTCTAAGTCTGAAGGCCTGAGAACCAGGAGAGCCAATGGCGTACATCCTAGTCCAAGGGCAGGAGAAGACTGATGTTCCGGCTCAAGCAGGCAGGCAGGAAAGGAATGATTCCTTTCTTCCTCCACTTTTTGTTCCATCCAGGCCCTCAGTGGATTGGATTGGATGGTGCCCACCCACACTGAGGAGGGCAGCTCTACTGAGTCCACTGATTCAGATACTCATCCCTTCTGGAAAAACCCTCACAGACACACCCAGAAATAATGTTTAATGTGGGCACCCTGTGGTCCAGTCAAGTTGACACATAAAATGATCCATCACACCTTATAGGGTGGTGGGCAGGTTAAATGCTGAAGTACAGATAAGGCATAGCACAGTGCCTGACACGTAAGTCCTGGGTGAAGTTTGCTTGCTGTTGTTGCTGTGGTTGTATTAAGGATGTTGATGTTATTATATAGATACCTTTTCTGTTGACATCAGGATTGGAGGGCCTGGGGATCAAAGGGTCTAGGGGAGGGCTGGGGTTCTGCAATTCTATTCTATTACAACTAGAACAAAACGTGTCCATCTTTTAAAAAACATCTGCAGGCAGGGAAAATATCCATACAAGGGAAACTGCTTAAGTGCTCTAGACCTTGTGTTCATAATAATTTATTAAAGATCTGCTGCTGAATGAGTCTTTTTTTTTCAAAAATAAATCAATAGTCACACACAGGCTAAGATACTAAAATACTCTTCTTCTTGCTAGAAATTAGTCATGGAAAAAAATTACATTTGATGTGTTTGTGAAACATTTATTCACTCTATGTCCCGGGCAAGGCATGAGTATAAAATGAAGCATAAAGTAGGGCCCCTGTGCTGAGGTGCTTACAGTCTAGGAGACGAACACTGTGTACAAAGAATTAAAATAAGATGCTATAACATGGATGGATGTAGAGATTATCATATTAAGTGAAGTAAATCAGACAGAGAAAGACAGGTATCATATGATATCATTTATATGTGAAATCTAAAAAAATGATACAAATGAACTTATTTACAAAACAGAAATAGACTCACAGACATAGAAAATAAACTTGTGGTCACCAAAGGGGATAGCAGTTGTGGGGGAGGGGAGGGATAAATTAGGAGTTTGGGATTAACATATACACACGACTATATATAAAATAAACAACAAAGGCTTACTGTATAGCACAGGGAACTATAGTCAATATCTTGTAATAACCTATAATGAAAAGAATCTGAAAAAGAATATGTATATTATCTATCTATCTATGAATCACTTTACTGTATACCTGAAACTAACACAACATTGTAAATTAACTATACTTCAATTTAAAAATGATTATAAAAATAGAGTAGGAAAATGAAAAATGCATTTTATAGAATTTTAACAAGTAACCAGCATGACAATTAAAAAAAAAAATTGGGATGTGGGATGTGGCTAAATATGAGACGAAGAGCTGAGGTTGACTGTAAGGCCCTTGATGCTATGTTGGGGAATTTGGATTTGGTTCTGCAGGCAAAGGGGAGACACTGTGGGGAAATACGTATTTGGCAACTATGCCGTGGATAAACACCAGAGACAGAGAGGAAGGAAAATCAGCAAAGTTATGAATTATCCTCTATAGATCAAGGGAAGTTTCTTGCCTGCTGAATGAAATTGCACTGACATGAGTGCTGTGCCATTGGGCACTGTTAGTGAGTGAAAGTGTCACTGTGGGGTGAGTCTAAAGGGCAGACTGAGGAGGAGAGAACTAGCATTCTAGCCAAGCACAGGGCCAGGCAGATGATAATAAGAATGATGACCGTTGTTTACATGGCACTAGTCACATGCCAGGCTGTGACAAAGGGCGCTACTGCAGAGGGAGGTTGACACCCAATCTCAGGGCTGTGGGACTTTGCCCTTCTTCTGCTCAGCCTGTCAGCTGTGGCAGCCTTCAGCCCACAGATGCTGGTCTTAGATGGAAGCAAGGATATTTACCATAGGATATCACTTATATAAAGTTTAAAAAACACACAAAACATATTGGACATATACATTCATATGTGGGAAGATATAAAAACTGGTGAATCTCTGGGAGGAAGAGAGAGAGAGACAATGTGGGAAAGGTCTGCGGAGTGCAGGGGGGCACCTTCAAGTTCATCCATAGACCTTCCTTTGTTTTGAAAGCAAAAAGTCCACAAGGTCAATGTTAAGATCAGATAAATCTGGGCTGTGAGTTCATGGTTCTTCATTACGTTGTATCATTTTCTCTTCGTATTTCTGTATTTGAAGAGAAATTTTATAACACGATTAAATTTTAAAAGGCAATGCTTTAATCAAGGTGCCCAGGCCTACTCAAACAAAGACATTACTTATGACATTGACTGAATATTCTAGTTGCTTTTTCTTCCCAGTTGACAGCTTTGGGTTTTCATCCATAATGCATGTGTGTGCGTAGGTGTGTGTTTGGAGGTCTGTTAGAGGAGGTGAGCACATTTGTTAAAATGGAGTATTATGTTTGTATCAGAAACCTAAAAAATATATTTTCTTTACGTGAAATGCAGACTATGTTACCTTAATGATTAGAAGGGCTTATGTTATGGGTAATGGGGCCTAGACCACAGGAGATGAGGACAATTTAAGGGGTAAGTGGGGACGCCATGGGGGAAAGCAATCACTTGGCTGTGGTGGTATTGCCCAAGAAGGGTAGCTGGAGATCTTAATTATAATTTTTAAAGCTATGTGGCCAACCTTGGTTTGACCCAGACTAGTCTTGCTGTGTGCATGTGGCCTGATCTGGTGGAGGGGACATAAACCACAGTGATTCTAATGACGTGGAGATGGTTCTCTAGGGCTGGCAGAATCTCCTGTGGTTTTGCATGTGTATTTACAGTTTGAAACAGCATATTTGGCATTATAAAATATATTTTCTGTATTGAATATAGAACCTTTTTTTGGCCATGTGAACTACAGAGAGCTAAACTCAACAAATCTTAGGGGAAGAATTTTCAGAAAATAATTTGACTCTGTGGTACGCGGGCCTCTCCCGTTGCGGAGCACAGGCTCCAGACTCACAGCGGCCATGGCTCACAGGCCCAGCCACTCCATGGCATGTGGGATCTTCACCGACCGGGGCACGAACCCGTGTCCCCTGCATCGGCAGGCGGACTCTCAACCACTGCGCCACCAGGGAAGCCCTAATTTGGCTCTTAACTGAGCCATCACTCCCTAGGGGGAAGAATGAGGATTAGGAAATGAATGGCTGTGAGATTTGCTGAAGGAGGGGGAGCATAGGTGAAAAAGGTTGATAACATTGCTCTAGGCTGGTGTGCTCAGGGGACCAGCATCTTGGTGGTGGTGATGAGTTTGACAAGCAAAGCATATGCTTCTATCTCCCCGAGATCTCCCCACCTGGAGTGGGAGTGAGTGGGTCTGGGCTCTATTTGTTGAATACTGAACGCTAGTGCCTCTGGGGAGATGTTAGGCCCTCAGGTTCTTGGAGCAGAGTAAATCCTTTGAGAATCCCAGTTGCAGGCCGTGGTGGTGCTTGTTTGTTTCCAAACCTGTCAGTGTTGAATCAGGACCACGAGCAATAAGAGATGAGAGGAACCACTGAGGCACCCAGGTTTCAGGGCCCAGGTGGGGCGATAGGTAAGCCAGGTAATGGAGCAGAGGCCCAGTCGAAGTTTCTGGACATTCACCGTGGGGATGAGGGCTTGGCAGGTTACTCTGGGCTAAAGGCTATTAATTTCAAGCCTACTTGCTGATGGGGAAGCAGCTTTAAACTGCAAAGGAGGAAAACTTTTCTTTTCCTCTACCCATTTTAGGTTCATTGGCTGGGGTCCTGTCAATTAGACTGACAAAAGACAGATTGACAAGAGAAACAAACTGAAGTTTAGTAACATGTGCAGAGCACATATACATGGGAACCCTCAGAGATGAGAAACTCCAAGGGGTGGTTATAACTTGGGCTTCTATAGCAGTTCAACAAAAGAACAATACATTTTTAGAGAAGTGACAGGACAAAGGAAAAGGACTTTCAGTTTCAAGGGTGGCAAATCGTGGAAAGGAAAATATATGGGGGAGACTAATGGAAGATAAGGGCTAGTTAGGAAGACTTGTTATGTGGGGTCCCCTGATTCCTGCCTCTGTGCTCATAAGGGTCTAGAATTTGTCCTTCCTGGTAGAGAGGAGATGGGGTCACCTTTACACATTTACATCTTGCTTTCAGGGGAGGGCAGAGAGCTTTTCTTATATCTGCTTCTTCTCAGTTGTCTTCAGCTCAAAATAATTAGTATGCCAAAGTGATCTATTCTTCTACCCTTCAGAACACATTGCTGTCAGGACGGTGTAGCAGCTGGATGGCTAAGTTTGCTTCTCTCTGACTGGGGACTAGCTGGGGCTACGTCTGCAGGCCAAGGGGCTTCAGATGGGTGGCCTATCCAGAGAGGCAAGCTCTGACAGCTCAGAGTCTGGCTTTCTTCTTAACTATCTGTCATCACTCGTTAAGATTTTCCATATTTATGTATCTAAGGTGTATTAAAAAATCCAGGAAGTGCCTTGATCCTACACAAGTTCAAGCCTCTCTCCTGTTGCTTATGTTCTGATATTTGATCATTTACCAAGAGGGAAGGTTTCTGCTGAGGGAATCAGATGCCTTACTTCTGCGTCTGGTCTTTGTGGCCCATTTCACTGGGATCCAGACAGAACTGCTCTGCCCAAATCAAGCTTTTGACCTTAGAAATGCTATTTCTCCAGCAGGATTGATAGGAATGGTAAGGGACAGAGAGTTTCTGGATATTTACTGAGCCATATGGCCTTGAAATCTGTTCACATATAATTAGAAGAAAGGCAAATGCCAGCCCCTATTGATTACTTTTTGAACACACTTGCCTGGGGGTTAAGGAAGGAAACTTCAGGGGTGTCGACAAGGGCCACTGGGTAGCTGTTAGAAGCTCTAACATGTCAACACAGGCTTTCACGTGGCCAGTGGTGCCAGCCCACCAATCAGCAAAGACCGGTGCACGAGAAGGTCAGAGGGACTGTACTAGAGTTTATTTATTTTGCATAAATAAACTGAAAGCCATTCTCATTCTCTTTAGACATACTGTGGATTATACAGTGTCAGGGAGAAGGATTAACATAGGTGGCATAAGATAACCATTTCACATTTCGCTTTTACTGCATATCGGCTATATTTTCAGGGAAATGGACATGCTGGCCCTTCTGTCTTGAATGCTCCCAGTCTTTCCACCCTTTGTCTCCCTGGCTACTTCCTATGCATTTTTCAAAGTCAAGCCCAGGCTTCACCTCCTCAGGGGAGCAAGTCTTCAGATACAGTGAATCACTCCTCCTGGGTACCAACATGTACCTGATGGGGTTCAGGACATGCTCCCCCCAAATATGGCACCTTGGCCTGTTGAATATTTTAAGCTGAAGGAGTCTGAGTAAAATGGCAGAAGCAGGGAGGTGACTCTGACCATCTCCTGCCTTGCTCTTCTCCCCTGAAATGGGTGATAAAAAACTCTCATGTGAGAGATGTCCTCCCTATACCCAGAGGAAAGGAGCATCCTTATCTCTTAAGGCAAAGGGACCCCGAGAACAATCCCAACAAGCAGGCCTTGCCGAGTTTCCCCCAGTTTACTGCACTCATCTCATACTCCTTAACCTGTCATATTCCTCCATGACCACATACTCTTCATCAAATCCAGTATAGGTATATGTAGGTCTAACTGTTTCTTTGGGTTTTCATTTCCTTACAAGGGCTCCTGTGTTACCTAAAACTTATATTAAATATATTTGCTTGCTTGTCTTCTGTTGATGTCTTTGTCATTTTAATTTTCAGACCCAGTCAGGGACCCTAAGAGGGTTGAGGACAACTTTTTTCTCCACTACATATTATATAATTCTCAAGTTTGACATTGATTGAAGGCCTAGTTTTTACTTTTAAACACTAATATGGTGTTTATTAGTCCTTAGCACTTGTACATATCTTTCCTCATTTAAGTCTCATAGCAGCCATATGAGGTAAATACAGATATTCTCCCTATATTACAGATAAGACTAATGATGCTCAGAGAAGTGCAGTTAAATACCCAAAGTCACACAGCTAATAGTAGTAGAGCTAAGACTCAGCTCTGGGTAGTCTGGCTCTAGAATATGTGTTCATAACCAGTGTTGGGGAGGAAGACGTTTCCTTTCTTTTCTTCCAGGTTCTATGGCTGGTCTAATAATTAAATAGACATAAAACAGATTAACAGGAGAAAAATACATTTAATTTCGTATGTACCAGAAACCATAAAAAAAAAAAAAAGAGAGAGAGAGAGAGACTCAAAGAAGTGGCCAAAACAGGCAGCTTTTATACCTTTTTAGACAAAGAAACAATAAATTTGTGAAAATTGACAAGACAAAGGGATTTGGGGCAGGGTAGTAGATTAGTGAAGAAGTAGCAAGTTTTGTTTACACAGCCTTCTTGGCCTTGAATTCCCTATCTCTGGTGATAAGGATTTCTCTCTTCCTTCTGGTACAGGGAGGGTACCTTTCACATGGGAGGTTTATTTCCTGCTTTCAGGGGGACAAAGGAGGGTAAGAGTGCTCTTTCTGTGCCAGCTGTTTCTTAAATAACATTAATTCAAAACAATCAGTATGCCAAAGTGCCATATTTTGGGGCAGCCTGCCCTGAATTCCATCACCAACATTCCATATTGTCTCTCCCTAAAGGCTTCTGCCTAATCATAGCTAACTTGCATCAATCCACATCTCCTGATCCTGCCCCATCTTCAGCTAAAGCTGCAACTCCTGCGGGTTTTTTTTTTCCACCTCAGTTCACGGCTACTCCATCCTTCCAGCTGCTCAGGCCCCAAATCTTGGAGTCATCTGACTCTTTTCTTGCTGTCACACCCCACATCTGATCCATCTGCAAACCCAGATGGCTCTACCTCCAGCATGGAGCCAGGTCTGACAGTTCCTACCGCTTCCATCATAACCATCTCAGCCTAAAGTACTGCTGCTGCTCTGGATTACGGCAAGAGACCCCTTCCTCTGTGGCTTCCCTGCTCCCTTCCTTGTCTGCCCATCCCAAGTCTATTCTCAACACAGCAGCAGCCAGAGTGATCCTTTTAAAATCTGTCAGATCATGTCACACCTCTGCTCAGTATCTTTCACTGTTCCTGACTTTGCACTTGCCCTCTTTATTTGAAATACTTTTTGCAACTACAGTTGTTCCTCAAAATCTGCAGGGGATTGGTTCCAGGACCCTCTGTGGATATGAAAATCTGAGGATGCTCAAGTCCCTTATACTATAAAATGGTGTAGTATAGCCAGCCCTCCTATATCTGTGGGTTCTGCATCCATGGACGTGGACCCTCCGGATATGGGAGTGCTGACTGTATTTACACAGCTCACTCCTTTACTTCCTTCTATCCTTTACTCAAATGTCAACTTATCCATGAGTTCTTCCCTATTTCTCTACCTAAAATAGCCCATTTTCACTGCTGTAGTCTCCTGTTGCTTTTAACCTGCCTTGGTTTTTATACATGGCACTGTTAAATAACAAAAATTCAACTGAGTAAATGTGAAGACCTAATTGGCTTTATTAAAAACAATTCAATTGTTTTTGTTTTTTTTTTTGCGGTACGCGGGCTTCTCACTGTTGTGGCCTCTCCCGTTGTGGAGCACAGGCTCCAGACGCGCAGGCTCAGCGGCCATGGCTCACGGGCCCAGTCACTCCGCGCGGCATGTGGGATCTTCCCGGACCGGGGCACGAACCCGTGTCCCCTGCATGGGCAGGCGGACTCTCAACCACTGCGCCACCAGGGAAGCCCTCGATTGTTTTTTTTTACTGGTTATTTTTTAAAAAAATTCTGTCAGTGAGCAGCATTTCCCACTTTTACACTCCCTGCCCCCAAACTAAGTTCTTGGCAGCTCCATCAGGTGGCATTGCAGGTTGCTTCTGTGATTAGGGTCCTTGCAGCATGGATATCAGTTGGGCACACTGGAGGGTCAGGAAGGCTGCGTCTGTCCAGTGTCTTGAAGCAGCTCTCGCAGGGGCTCTCCCAGCTAGCCCTGACAGCTTCAATATCACTCACCAGATTCCAGGCCAGGCACATTCCCCCAAATCTGTAGCAATGCAATACCTATGAAAGTACCAGCCATGCTGATCAAGTTATCCTGCAACCACGTCTCAAACTGGGCTGCACAGCCTTTCATGTAGATTACAAACTGCTGATCGACTTCTGTTTTTTGCCTGGCATCATAGCCACACTGAGCGTTGATGACACCTTCTGTGGGGTCTTTAGTACAGCAGGAGGATGGCATGCTGCATCGCTCTCGACTTGCATTGGAATCTGTGCAGCTGAAGTAAATATTTAGGTTCCAATCATCAGCTCCAAAAGGCCCGCAGCACTGAATTGGGCAACATCTCATCGAGCGATAGAAAGGAGCTACACTGAGATGCAGAAAAGGAGAGGTTTATAAATGTAGAGAGGGAGGGTGTGGTGGGGTGGGGGGATAGAAATTAGCAAAGAATTCATTGTTTTAGGCAAGGTTGCCCTCCTAAGGGGGGTGGAGGGAGTCTATCAGAGGATTTCCTAGTGCTGATCAGGAAATTCCAGGTTGGCTGGTTAAGGGGCACGTTCCTGGGGAAGGTTGAAACTGTAATTAGGTTAGGTATTAACTCTTGGTGGGGTCTAGCATAAGTGACTCCATTTTGGGCTCTTTCTTTTTTAACAACACTCACATGACATTTACATTTACTTCTTTATTTGTATATTTCTTGCCCCTCCCACTAGAATGCTAGCTCTGTGAGGGCAGAGACTTGGACTCTTTTGCTCAATGGTGTATCTGTAGTGCCAAGAAGAGCACTTGGCATATAGTAGATGCTCAATAAATATTTACAGAATGAATGAAAAACAGTAATGAATGAAGTGAATACTCACTCCGTGCTAGTCACTATTATAAGCATGTTTACGTGCATCATTTCTTAATCTTCACAAGATCTCCCAAGGCTACCTGGGTGTCTTGGAAACATTACTTATATCTGTTTAACTTCAGTTTCTTTATCTTTAAAAAGAGAATAATAACAGTGCTTACTTCTGAGAGTAAGTACATGTTAGTCCTGAGGACAGTGTTTGGCACACAGGACCTATTGCAGGGGGGTTTCCTGGGAAGTGGAGGGAGATTGGTATGCAGAATTAGTGCTCTTGGGAGCAGCACCTGAAGGAGTAAAAGAAGCAGGATTGGCCAGAGGGAGAAAGTGGGCTGCAGTCTCATCTCTCCAGGGAGTGCAGAAGCTGGAAAGACCCATAGAGTTGGCCTGCACTGTGGCAGGTGGGCCTGGCCTTTGTACGCCCAAGTCACTTGGTCATTGGCTTCAGGTGTCTCTGGGAAAAGGGCATGGCCGTCGGTGAGGCCAGTCTCTAGGGAGAAGCGGGGAAATGAGGGCTGCAGACTAGTTGTGAGTGGAGACTTGGGTGGAGCATGCCAGCACCCCTACAGTAAACTTCAGTAAATGCTGGGAATCACACCTTCCTACTGCACTGCCTTAACCCAGCAATCAGTTCCTTCTAAGCACCTCTAGCTATTCTAGTGCCCATTGAGAACAGAGCACATACCATTCTTTGAGAATCTTGGCTTGCTTGTAAAGATTCAAGATTGGATTTGGTCTATAAGCTTTTCTCCCTATGGATTTGGTGGTGGTGGTGGGGAGCCTTTACCCAGCTGCCCAGTTTCCTTAGACCATGGTTGAGGTGTCAGCAGGTTCTACCTTGTTTCCTGTGATCCAGGTGATTCAGAACAAAATAGGGCTATTTTTAGTTTTTGGAGAAACCTCCACACTGTTTCCCAAAACACTAAAAATAGAACTACCATATGCCCCAGCAATTCCACTCCTGGGTTTATAGCTGAAAAAAACAACAATAGTAAATTCAAAAAGATACATGCATCTCAATGTTCATAGCAGCACAATTTACTATAGCTAAGATATGGAAGCAACCTAAGTGCCCGCCAACAGATGAAATGATAAAGAAGATGTGGTATATATATATATGTATATATATATATATATATGTGTATATATATATATATATATATACACACACACACACACACAATGGAAACCTACTCAGCCATAAAAAAGAACAAAATTCTGCCATCTGTAGCAACTTGGATGGACTTGGAGGGCATTATGCTCAAATGTCAGACAGAGAAAGACGTATCGTATGGTACCACTTATACGTGGAATCTAAAAAATACAACAAACTAGTGAATATAACAGAAAAGAAGCAGACTCACAGATACAGACAACAAACTAGTGGCCAGTTTGGGGGGGGCGTGCATTATAAGGGTAGAGGAGTGGGAGGTTTAAACTATTGGGTATAAGATAGGCTACAAGGATGTATTTAATGTACAATACAAGGAATATAGCCAATATTTTGTAATAATTGTAAGTGGAGTGTAACCCTTAAAATATATAAAAAATGTATGTGGAAGAAAAATAAGGAAATAAATTAAAAAAAAAAAAAGAACAAAATAGGGCTAGCCTTCTGAGTAGTCTAGGTCACCAGGCAAGTGCACAGTTCCACTTAAAGGAAATTCCGCCACCGCCTGGAATCCTACTGTTACAATTCCATTCTGTATTGAAGCATTTTGAAGAAACGTTGAGAGTGTTCCGTTGAAATGCAAATAACTCTGTAAAAGTGAAAGACTTAAGCCTTTGTGATGAAATGCCTTTCTATCTTTATTCAAAAACACTATTAACTTTTTAATTTTAAAGTATCCTAAATGTGGTGATCCTGTTATGGTGCAACTTGGGTTTCACATGCCGTTCAGTGAAAACAGTCCAGACGTCTTCATTTTCTTTGAGAAGAGTTGAGATGCAGTAGAAGCAGGGCTTGGGTCTGGGGAGCTGGAGGCTAGTGTGAGGTCTCTTCTAACAAACCTAGAACGTCTGCCTAGTCCTCACTGTCTGGGAACTCATTACCCTCTTGGTGAAAGCGGGGTACCTCTAGATCTGCGCTGTCCAACACCAGCCAAATTTAATTCAGTTCCTCAGTCACACTAACCACATTTCCTGCTTTCAATAGCCATGGGTGGATGGTGGCTATGTCGTGGGCAGCCCAGAAAGTTCTACTGGACAGCGCATGAAGGTTCTGCCTTCATTTCTTTTAAATTTCTAACTTTTTTTTAGTTTTGAGTAGGGTTATTTGTTTCGAAGAAAAATTAACTCACATTTGTGATGTGTTGAGGGTTACGATAATAGATCAATCACAGTTATGGAGGTTTACACACATCTGCTGTGCTTATTTATCTATCCACTTACTTTCTTCTATTCCTCACTACCGCCCTATAAGGTAGGAAACACTGAGGTTGAGAGGGGTTAAATAAACTTGCAGGAGATCTGAACTTGGACTCAAACCCAAGTTGGCCTAAGGCTGAAGTATGGACCCCAGTTTTCGTTTTCTGGAAGAAGCATATGCTAAAATATTGCCAACTCACTATGCTTCAGAAAGAAGCTCATAAGTCCCTTTTTGCTGCTGCTCCCTTTCCTCCTCTTCTAGAAAGTTTCATTGTCTGGGTACAGTGTACATGATTCCCCTTTCCCAGAGGTAACTACTGTTAATATTTTGTTAAGGAAGTTCACCCTTGCAGAAGGTTCCCCGTGCATAGAGCCATATGTAGACTGTTTTCGTATATGGATGGTGCACTGATCCACATAGGGGTGCTCTCTGAAGGCCTCACTATGGTTGCTACTTTGAATTTCAGTTCAGTAAAAGTCAGAAACCCCCTCAGGAATTTCTCTGGATTAGAATCAGATGGAACACTTTCAGTTTGCTTGGGACTTGAGGAGAGCTGTCCATCTGGGGGTGTTGTGGGCAAGGCCTGCTTGAAAGTGAATAATCACACAATCATTTTGAGGTAGTGGGGGTGGGAGTGAGGGGCCCCATTCTCACCCCCATCTTCTGGTTTGCCAGCCGATGGGCTCATAAGGATATAAATGTTATCTTTCCTCTTGACTTGCTTGTATTATAGAGAGAGTGAGTTTAAAGTCAGGGGTGTCCAGAGGAGGGAAAATAGATCTTCTGATCCATTTAGAAGTTGGAAATGCTAGTGTTCTGATCTCTTATTTAACTACATCACCCCAAACAGGAAAGAAGGCTCTGATCCAGCCCTGGGTGTGTGCATCTTCCAGAGAGACCTGAGACAGTGAGAAGGGAGCATTTGGTGGAGGCCCAGGGCAAGATGCTAACTCTATAAAAGTTGTGAAATTGCACCACAAGCAGTTTTCTTTAAAACATTTTTCTGCTGAATATTTTAAAAGGTGGGACTGAAGAATTCCTCTGTGGAAAGCATCCTGTGTCTAAAGCAAAGTATTGCTTCTGTAAGGAATCTTTTTAGTCCCTGTCCCTGAAAATGGCCTGTGTGTACTGTGAGGTGCTCACCAGGGAAGCGATTCATCCAGATCATGCAAACTGAGAGCTAATTTTTTTGCGGCATGTCCATCAAGTCTGTTTGGCCTGATTGGTATCACAGGAAGCAATGGCAACATTTCTGATGTAGTACAAACTGACTGGTGTCTGAACAGGTGGTTTCCAGTACCCCAGCAGAGACCCCTCCCATTCTGCAAAAACCTTTGTATCTACACTTCTATTTATATGCACAACAGCTTGCAAATTACCTCTTTTTTTTCCTTAGATCTCTAGGGCAAATCATGACTGTGTGGTTTATGAAGAAGAGGAAAGTATTTTTATTTTTCCTTCTGAAAAGAAAACAACACTGGGTTAGCTGATTTCAGAGGTGAAAGTTTCCAAAGATCATTTTGCTAGGGACAGTCCCATATTCACAGAACACAGAAAGACATGGTGTCTTTGGTTTCAAGGCTCCCAATGACGGCAGCCGGCAGCTCTGGGGGTGGATCCCGGATGACACCTGAGCAGGAATTTTCCTTCACACAGCATGTTGCAGTGACGCACCATCTGTTTCTAGGATGATTCCAATAGCTGTTGAGGAGCCCATGAAAATATCCCTGCCAGGTCTTCTTGAAATTCATCTTTTCCCTGTAGAGGGTATATGATAACCCTCTAAGTAATAAGGCAATTTAGAAACAGGAGGACAAGGAAGATACATCTTTAAAAAAAAATAAGCTTCCTGTTACCTAGTTTGATTCCCTCCTACCCACCTCCTCCCTTCTTCTGTCCTGCTCAGGACCCCAGGACATACCTCTCTCAGAGTTCATTTTGGTATCCAAGGACAGATGAAAGGATGCTCCAATGGGTTATTTGGGTTTCCACTGCCCTGGGCTTCAGTGGGGCAGGAGTCCAGTCTTCTCTTTATTTTTCTTTTGTAATAAAGTATTTATTAAGTGCCTTTAGTGCAAAGTCCTGCAACCTACCACCTGGGAGACAAATACAAGGTGGATCCTGCCCTCAAGGTGCTGACAGTCTAGGCAGTCAGCTGCAAGAGTGCGTGAGTGTGGCAACACTGCTTTGAATGGCTTGAGCAGAGTTCTTTAAGATGTTGACATCATTTGAAATCTCTCCTTACCAAATAGGTAAGAGTAATTTCAACAGGAAAGCCAAACGGTGGAGAGAGGCATGTCAAGGAATTTCATCACGCAAGTAGCCAGGCTTGTCAGGTATCAGACTGAGATAATCTTGACATTCAGTAGTACTGTGGAGAAGCCCAAAGACCACAGCAGAGGCTGCCAGGGATAGACCTGGGTGTGAGTCTGACTGCCTCTCTCCAGGTTTGTGAACTTGGGCAATTCTCTTGGCCTCTCTGAGCTCCTGTTACCTAAACCCACCTCTTAGGTCTTTGAAAGGATTAAATGAGCTTGTGTGTGAGAAAGCTCCTGACATGTACTACAAGCTCGTTAAAGGGTCCCTTCCTTTCCCCTTTTCTTTCGCTGTTAACTCTAGGATTTGGAGTGCAGCCCAGAACTGTACAAAACTTTAGGCTCTAGCACTAAATGTGTTTGCATTCCTGGCAACATTTGAGCTCTTTCTAATTACAAAGTTTATACTTTGCCAAAGCTGAATTAGAGGCGAGGATGGGGAGAAGGAGGACACTAATTACAGAGATGTCATACATTGGAGTGGGGGGCAGAGGAGAACCATAGGGACAATCACACCCGGAGACTGAGTCACTCCAGGGTAATTAGGAGGCGAAGACAAGAATTAGAATGTACTGGGCTAAATTAAAAAACATATATTATTTCAGGGAACTACAGGGGACTGGTAAGAGCAAGATAAGCTAGGAGGCGTCTACTTATAGTTTCTTCAAAGTGAGAAACGTGGGGAAGGTTTCCAGGGGCCGGGAGAGCAGCGGGCTGATGGGGTGCAGGGTGGAGCCATAACTGGGCAGCAGAAATCAGGGACCCCTAGCTGAGCAGCGTGTGGTAAGTCCATAGGCCTGAGCTGCAGAAGCTGCTACTTGCAGGCAACCCTAGAGGAGGGATGCTTCCATGGCTGGGTTATTGCAAGGCTGGAATGTGGCAAAGAGCAGGCTAGTTTTTTGGGTTTTTTTTAAACTTGTTATTTTATATTGGAGCATAGTTGATTAACAATGTTGTGTTAGTTTCAGGTGCACAGCAAAGTGATTCAGTTATACGTATACCTATATCTAATCTTTTTCAAATTCTTTTCCCATTTAGTTTGTTACAGAATATTGAGCAGAGTTCCCTGTGCTGTACAGTAGGTCCTTGCTGGTTATCCATTTTAAATACAGCAGTGTGTACATGTCAGTCCCAAACTCCCTAACTATCCCTTCCCCACATCCTTCCCCCACTTCCCGTAACCTTAAGTTCTTTCTCTAAGTCTGTGAGTCTGTTTCTGTTTTATAAATAAGTTCATTTGTATCATTTCTTTTTAGATTCTGCATATAAGCATAACATACAATATTTCTCTTTCTCTGTCTGACTTCATTCAGTAGGTCAATCTCTGTGTCCATCCTTATTGCTGAAAATGGCATTATTTCATTCTTTTTAATGGCTGAGTAATATCCTATTGTGTATATGTGCCACATCTTCTTTATTCATTCATCTGTCAATGGACAGTTAGGTTGCTTCCATGTCCTGGCTATTGTAAACAGTGCTGCAGTGAACATTGGGGTGCATGTATCCTTTCAGACCATGTTTTTCTCTGGATATATGCCCCGGAGTGGGATTGCAGGATCATATGGTAGAAGAGCAGGCTCGTTTTAAGAAAAAAAATGGACGAGGGCTAAGATGAGAGAAGAGATAAGTAAAGACATGAAGAAGAATTCCTTCAGCCCTGCTAATGGTCCTCAGACTTGCCTTTGGGGCACGATGGGGAGGTCTTGGATCCTCCTGGATATCAACTCTATTAATCTGTCCATGCCACTCTTTATTTTCCTCATAGATCTGTATCCACAAAGTTTTTAGTCTTTTAGGGAGAGACCCAAATTTTCAACCAATGCCCCCTCCCCCAGTGGAGTATCAAACCATTTAAGTTTAATGCCATTTCTGTATTTTTTTTGGGGGGGGGATCTACTTCTAAAGATTGTAACACACCAGAAGACAGAGTATCTTATATGTGAAGAAAGGACCCTCTTCTTACAGAAATCTGTTGTTCTTAGGTTTAGTAAAATGTCTGTGAACTAGACTATAAGGGACATGAGGGCAGGAGCTTGTTATATTCCCCTTGGTGTCCCCAGCACCTGATACAGGACCTGCTGTGTAGTTGGTATGCCTCCCCCCAAAGTATTTATGGAATACGTGAGTGACTATAATCATGACAATTCAGTAAGGCTAGTCCCCTAGGAGGAGTTATCAGAAAAGGAGAAAATACAGCTGGGAAGGTGGAGTGGGCATTGTTTAGCGAGGGTCCTTCAAGGCCAAATTTGAGGACAGTGGTTTGAAGAAACCACTAGGAGATGTTAGGCTGTGAGGAAGTGTGCTGACCATGTTGGGGTGATTCAGGTGAGGGATGCTCTGAGGCAGTGTCAATTGGATGAAGGCTTGTCTCCAGACCTTATTTCTTTGGCATAGTGTCAAGATGTAAAATCTAATAGGCTCAGCGGGCAAAATCCGTAAACCACACAAGAAGGAGGTCCTGGGTGTTTGGCTTTCTTGATGATGGCCACTGCAGTCTTCAAGCTTATATTCAATTCTGTTATTGGCATAGCGCTCTAAACGATTTGTTTCTTATCTTTAAGCTGAGCTTTCAACCAGTAGAACTATTTTTGAATCAAATCTATTTTGAGAAGGAAAATAAAGTATACTTGAAATGCCCAGCAGGTTCTAATATCTCTTCTAGCTCTGGGAGATGGAAGTCCACCAGCAGTGGGACCGATCTTTAAGTGTTCCCTTAGATAAGCCTGTGCTGTGTTCTATGAGTTTCCAGGTAGATGTGGGCAGCACAGAGGGCTCCATTTTAATACCTCTTACTTTTCGTTCCAAAGGAAATATTGCTTCTCAGAAAAAAACAAAACAAAAATTTTCCAGAAAGCAAAAAGCTTGACCCCATTCCTTTCCTTTCCTCCAGGTTAGTTTAAAATGTACCTGTGCTTCTTCACTCCTCAAACTTCAAGGTGTCAATGAGTTCAACACCCTCTGTTGTCACTCAAGGTCCTTCCTAATCTGGCTCTGCCTTCCTTTCCACATATATCTCCAGCTATCCTCCCAAAGTCCCCCCTAACTTCCCCTGGACTCACTGGCCTCCACGGAGATCCCATCATTAGAAAATCTGACGTTGCTGAAAGGAAGCAGAATATGTCACGCCAAAAGATGCCACTTTGGCCTATTGATTATTTTGAATTAAAGTTACTTAAGAAACAGCCGGTACAAGAAGAACACTATGATCTTCCTTTTTCCCCTGAAAGCAGGAAATAAATCTCCCACATGAAAGGTACCTACCCTGTAACAGGAGGGTAGAGAGCATCCTTGTCACAAGAGATAGGGAATTTAGAGCCAAGAAGGCTGTATAAACGAACCTTGTTACTTCTTTACTAATTTACTACCCGAAGTCCAATCCCCTTTGTCTTGGCAATTCTTCATAAATTTGTTGTTTCTTTGTCTAAAAGGTATAAAAGCTGCCTGTGTTAGTCATCTCTGTGAGTCTCGTATTTTTTTGAGACTCCTGTATGTATAAAGTTAAATCTGTTTTTCTCCTGTTCACTTGTACTGTGGTAATTTAACTATTAGGCCAGCCAAAGAGCCTAGGGAAGAAGAGAACATTTTTCTGCCCCTGTGTTACCCAAATTTGCTGTGTAATTTTGTCAGTCTGTGAATTTACTTAGGGCACATCTGTTCCCAAGTGAACATACAGGGATGTTTTCAGTTGTTGCTTACAGTATACAGTCTTTGTTGAGTGTATTTGATTGTAAGGTAAAGTGGGATTGTGGAGGAATAGAGGATCCCAGGGCCTGGTTTGGAGGGTCTTTGTTATCTGGCAGGCAGGCCCTCTCAGTGGTAGTCAACATTTAATTTTTCTTCAAACTATCATTGGTTTCTGAGAGGTACCCATCTGGCAGCAGGAGAGGTAATAAGGGTGTGGGGGAGGAAGCTTAGTAAAGATGGAGAGTTTGAATCCTGACTCTCAAACTTACTAGCTGTGTGACCTTGGCAAGTGACTTGACCTCTCTGAGTCTGTTTTCTTATCTATGGAATAGAAAAACGAGCATAACTATAACCAAAAGTGGGATCCGGCTGCTCGCTGCTCAAAAGCCAATAAAGAGGCAAGGTTGGTGGAAAGGAAAGTTTGCTTTATTTTGGAGGCTGGCAACTGTGGGGGTGGGGAGGGCAGACTCCTGTCCAAAGGCCGACTACCCCGCTCCGTCCCCCCGACAGCCAGGGTGCAAGAGCTTTTGTAGGCAGAGGGAGGGGCTACATGTAGAAACAGCACAGTCAACTCTGACAGTCATCTTGAAATTGGTCATCAGTGGTCTGACCAGCGTCATCTTGATTGCTTTAGTCTTCAGTTCCAGGGTTGGTTTGTTCCATTTCTTTGAGCCCAGTTTTCGGAATTTTGGCAGCTTATGTCATGGCTACAGTCTGGTCATCGTGTAGCTAACTTCTTCCACCTGGTGGGAGTTTCAGTATCTACAAGCACACAGGATATAGCTCAGAATATTATCTATAGCCCTTGAGGAGGAACTAAAGGTCCTTGAGTTTGCTTCATGACTAAACTATTATTTGGTCTCCTTCTACTGTTTTCCTTTGTTTCTGCATTTTCTCACTTCTCTGATTAAACTTATTCTTTGGCTAAAGTTTTTCCACAGGCAAAAGGCAGGTGGAGGACAGAGGGGAATGACTATAAGGTCCTGCTGTGTTCCATAACTATCTCATAGTGTGGTGAAGTTGAAATGAGATGATAAATCTGAAGTACTCAGATAAGAAAATGTTCCTTTCATTCTACCTTGAAGGCAATGTTTTCTGTCTGGGTGGTATTTGTCAAGCTTGCATCATTCATGCATGATCCTCAAGATTTTTACCATATCACTGGCAAAGATCATACTCTTAATTTTTAAAAAACAGTCAACTCACTCTTATTAAAGGAATATACTTATTTAGGAAGGAAACTATACCACCCTTGTAAATATAGGCTAACTATAAAAACAAACACAGTGAAAGCAATACAATGTTATGTTGTTGATGTTTAGCCAGATACTGTGCCTTGCTAAAAGCTCTGAATCTAAGGCTTGTTTTCACTTTGTTAAAAAGGGCAGTTAGCAAGTTAGCAACTAGGAGGTAGAGCTGTGCTGGCCCCCCAAAGGAGGCTTTTCCTTTGACAACTGAAAGGGATTGAAAGAACATTAAAAATGCACTTTTTCTTTATGTGATTCAATGTTATTTAATGCGATGCTCGAACATATCTTGAAATCATGTCAGATACCAAGAAATATAGCATCACCCATTCTGGGAAATTGGCCTTGGGCATCAGTCATTTGGGAGTGTTGGGGAAGGGGAAATTTCCCGCTCAATCCCTCTTGAGTCCTTGTGGCTGGACTAATAATAAAAGTGACACACGACAGATGAACAGGAAAAAAAGAAACAAATTTTAATTTGTGCATAAGAGGGTCTGGTAGAAATGAGACCTAAGAAGTGGCCAAAGCAGGCGGCCTTTATTCTTTTTAGACAAGAAAACAATGCATTTGTGAGGAATTTACAGGACAAAAAGACTTAGGTTTTGGGCGCTGAATTAGTGAAGAATCTAGAGTTTGGGCTTGGGGTAGTAAATTAAAGAAGTGACAAGGTTTTTTTTACGTAGGCTTCTCAGCCTGAATTCCCTGTCTCTGGAAATAAGGGTGTTCTTCTACCTCCAGTTATAGGGAGTGTACCTTTTACATGAGAGATTTATTTCCTGTTTTCAGAGAGATAGAAAGGAGGGTCAGAGTGACCCTCCAGCATTGGCTGTTTCTTAAATAACTGTAATTCAAAGTAATCAATATGTCATTGTGATGTATTTTGGGGGGCCCACCCTGAACCCCAACAGGAGCAAACTATCTGGTGATTACAGGGATGTTTGTCAGGGTCTGGGTCTCCAGAGAGAGGAGCTGGTACAGAGTGATGGGGAGAGGTGGTCAGGACACTGGCCCAGGGGTAGGGATTCAGGGCGGGGTTCCAGCAGATTGGGATGCTAAACATCTAGAGAACCGTACCTCAAAGGCTGCAGATTTGCTGCTTGTGGGATGAGGTGAAGGCTCTTATTGTCCTTCTGGCTCTGTTAGGCATTGCTACAGAGGTTAGTGAATATGTAGAAATGCATATCCTGTGTGTTATTCATTTATATAACAATGACTATTTTTATTGAGCTCTTCCTTGGCGATAGGCACTGCACTGAGCTTTTTGAATGTATTAACGCATTTAATTCTCATAACAACCCAATGAATAGGAACCCATATTCTCTTCATTTCACACATGAGGAAACCGAAGCTTGAAGGTAAACAGCTTGCTCAGATTCTCAGAGTTTGTAAGGAGCAGAGCTGGAATCTGCAGATATACGCAGGGGGCAAGAATTTGCTTTTACAATATCACTGCTAGGCAAGAAATACCATTAAAAATGTTTTTCAGGGGCTTCCCTGGTGGCGCAGTGGTTGAGAGTCCGCCTGCCGATGCGGGGGACACGGGTTTGTGCCCCAGTCCGGGAGGATCCCACATGCCGCGGAGCGGCTGGGCCCGTGAGCCATGGCTGGTGAGCCTGCGCGTCCGGAGCCCGTGCTCCACAACGGGAGAGGCCACAGCGGTGAGAGGCCCGTGTACCGCAAGCAAAAAAAAAAAAAAAATGTTTTTCATAATCAAATTACAGTAGGGTTGATAAGATGGCAATTAGTCTTTTTTTAGGGCTCCCTTCCCCACTCCACTGGACCACTTAAGTGGTCCCCCAAATGGCGGAGATGCTTGGCTCTTGGTCCATGGCTGTAGCCACAGTGGTTCTGGTTCTTTCTGCTACTCAGTGCTGCCTATGGGAACAGGCTTTCTGACACCTATGAGTCCCCCTCTCTCAGGGCTTGGGTACCTCCCCTAGATGTCAAACACCAGCTCCTCTTCCCCTTCCCTTCTAGCTTAGCTCCTGGAATGGTCTAATTGTCTGAAGACTTGGTTGAGGGCCTCTTTGGATTTGCCCTTGAATCACAAAGGAATAACTGCTTTGCTTTTTCTTTTTTTTCCAAGCTAGAGAAGGGGGTTGTGAGTTCCCTGAGAGAAGACAGAGCCCTGTTCCTCCTGCAGGCAGCACTCTGGATGAAGTGCAGGCTGTGGGTGCCCATGGAGGCTATTAACCCTGCAGTCCCAGGAGCAGCAACAAGGGTCTCATGCTAGCACATATATATGGAATCTTAAAAAAAAAAAAAAGGTTCTGAAGAACCTAGGAACTGGACAGGAATAAAGAGGCAGATGTAGAGAATGGACTTGAGGACACGGGGAGGGGGAAGGGTAAGCTGGGACAAAGTGAGAGTGACATGGACCTATATACACTACCGAATGTAAAATGGATAGCTGGTGGGAAGCAGCCGCATAGCACAGGGAGATCAGCTCCGTGCTTTGTGACCACCTAGAGGGGTGGGATAAGGAGGGTGGGAGGGAGGGAGACGCAAGAGGGAGGGGATATGGGGATATATGTATACATATAGCTGATTCACTTTGTTTTAAAGCAGAAACTAACACACCATTGTAAAGCAATTATACTCCAATAAAGATGTTAAAAAAAAAAAGAAATTAACTGCTTCTTGGGGTAAGAAGAGCATCAACCAGAGGTTCTTTGAGTGATCACAAGAATTACCTGGAGAGCTTGCTAATAAAACAGATTTCTTTCCCCTTTCTGTGTCAGAAGGTTTGGAATGGGGTCCAAGAATCTGTGTTTAATTGGTACCGAGTGATTCTCCTGTAGGTGATTTGGGGACCACACTGTGAAAAACCCTGACCTGGCTTTAGAACACAGAGGAGCAGAGAGGGAGAGAATTAGCATTTCAGGGATTACTAGGTCAACATTAACATCTTAACAGATCATCCCACCATATACATTTGTGTAGTATAAATAAATATTTACAATATATAATATTACAGAAACTATTGGTATAATGATGTAATATATGATTTACCTATATTTTCACCTACTATTATAGTGTGATCATTTTTTTCTTAATAAGTCTTTCAAAACCCATAATATTTAACTATATAAGTATGTATAAGCTGCATTTACCTAGCCCCTATTACTTAACATATGGGTTGTTTTCTGGGCTTGATGTTCTGAATGATGCTTTGATTGATGTACTTCTCCATAAATTGTTATTTTGCTTTTGTAGTTTAAAATAAAGAACCATTCTGAACAGTCAAATTAAGCCTGGCATTCCTTTAAAGTATGTTTTTTCCTCCAACAGATAGATGATGTAGTTTCATTCTTGTTTAATAACCAATACACCTTGGAAACTGGCTTTCTGTTTTAACACAATAGAACAGCTGGGTGATTCAGCTAAGAAGAGAGAAGTACTTTTAATGTCACACTAATGAGCCCACACTGTGTTAAGTGGGACATCTGAGGTTGGAAGCCTCAGAGAACACATCTTCCGATACTAACCAGATTAAGCCTTGTTATTTTCGGCTCATGGGTAGATGTAACCTACCCCAGAAACATCAAGCAGTGTATTTCAGGAAGCATAGCAGGTGGTTAAAACATATTTTATAGTCTGAAAGTTGATAACAAATAACTCAAGTAGTCCTTAGGACCATTGCACCAAGCCGGGACCTCGGTGTCAATGAAAGGCCAGTAGGGAAGTAAAAGAGTGAATGACTCCTTGTAAAAGGTGGCATCTTCAGGAGGTCGGCTGATCCGACTTTTTTTTGGTAAATAAAGGTAAACCAATTGGTCTATTTATAGCCAGGGCAGGGGCACTCTGGCCCAGGTGCCATTTTGACTTGCTTTCAAGAAGGCACTGAATAACTATTAACCTCCTTTATTGAGCAAGCATTTTCAAGGACCTTCTAAGCTTAAAGACTCTGTATTTGGTTCTAGAGATTAAAAAATTAGTAAAATCCCATGTTTTACCTATCCTAGAATTGCTCACAATCTCCTGGCAGAGAGACACATAAACAGTCACAGTATAATGTGATTATAGAGATATGTGCAGAATGCCATGGGACCTCTTGGAGTAATTCTAAATGTTTAAGAATAAAGAGTCATCACATTGCCAGAAAATGGTTAATCAGTTTGGAAATTGTTGCTCTTAGCTTAAAATGGACACTATCCCAGATATTAAAATAATAATAATAATAATAATAGTGTTTTATATATTACTTAGATGGTTCAAAGCATTGTCACAGATATAGAAGAAAATATTGAATCAGAGAGCTGGAAAGGACCTTAAGAAGTCATCCAGTACAGCCTGTCATTTAGATGCATGGAACTGAGGGCTGCATCCAGGGTCCCACCCTGACTCGATGGCAGGCATAGGGCTATAGTTCACATCCTCTATCTAGTGGTCCAGCGGTCTTTCTCTTAAACAACTGACAATATTTTGTACTGAGCCCTCTTGTCCTATCTTTGGACTCATTATTGGCATGACCTGCACAGTTAGGATGGGAACTGAAGTAAGAGGTGTCTGCAAAGCTAACTGACACATTGGCTATCTCATTAGTGCCTCTCTGAGTTTGCTGACCTTCCTGTCTCTTGTTCATGTGAAATAGAATTACACCAAGTTTCTAAATACGATTTTCTCAGGCTTTGCCCCTCTATGCCTCAGTTCCCCCTTAATTCCTGACAAATAGTTTCAGGAGTACCCAAGGCCATCTCCTGTGTTGGTGCACTAGTCTTTCAAAGTGTAGGTTATCTGCCATGTTCTTCTGCCCTGACTCTTGGGGTGAATGTCTCATCAAGGCCAATTGCAGCTGAAGGCACAGCTGCTACTGACTCCTGCCAAGGAGGCCAACGAGTGTGCTCAGCTTTCTAGGGGTGGGTGTGAG
This sequence comes from Hyperoodon ampullatus, assembly GCF_949752795.1. Classification (NCBI taxonomy): domain Eukaryota; kingdom Metazoa; phylum Chordata; class Mammalia; order Artiodactyla; family Ziphiidae; genus Hyperoodon; species Hyperoodon ampullatus. Next base: position 82,261,417 of record NC_136916.1, on the reverse strand, counting down.
TCTACTGTCATCTTTGCTAAAGGGACCACCTTCCATTATTGTTTGCACCCAACTTGCCACATTCTGTGCTCTTGGTATACCACCAAGATTTGATTGAATCTGGTGGAAAATCTCAGAATTATCTTTCCCTCCACCTGTGGCCCATTGGGCTACGACCAGGCTGTTTTCCCTAATTCTCACTTGTAATGGGTCCTGCATGCAAATAGACTCCATGATGCTTGCCAAATTGGCTTTCAAGACATGACAAAATCCTAGGATGGATAAACTTAGGCTCTAAATCAGTACTTCACTATTTAGAAGAGCCTAATGTTAATACGGGTTCCAAGGAAAAAGAGGTCCATAATCACGGGTAACACTGGTTTCCACCAGTTAAATAGATTTTGGGGGGAAGAAAGAGGGGAAGAACAGCAGCCTTATTATGTAATACAAATTATAAAATTATTTAAAATAATAATTTATTATTAAAATATATATGGCATAAAATCCACTCATTAGAGTAAATGATTTTTAGTAAATTTATAGAGTTGTGCAACAACCATCACTATAATCCAGTTTTAGAACACTCACAACACTTCTCTGGCTCAACTTTGCTCAAATTTACTTATAGTCACTCCCCGCTCCCACCCTGGCCCCAGGCAACCACCTATCTGCTTTTGGTCTCTATGGATTTGCCTGTTCTGGAGAATTTCATATAATGGAGTCGTACGCTACATGACCCTTTGTGTTTGCCTTCTTTTACTTGGTGTAATGGTTTTGAGGTTCCTCCATGTTGTAGTATGCACTGGTAGTTCCTTTTTCTTGCTGGTTATTCTTCCATTGCATGGATATACCACCTTTTGTTCATCCATTCATTAGTTGATGGACATTTGTATTGTTCTCAGTTTGGGGCTATTGTAAATTATGTTGTTATTTACATTCACGTATTAGTCTTTGTGTGGGCATGTGTTTTTACTTCTCTTAGGTTGGAATTGTTCGGTAAGTGTATGTTTAACATTTTAAGAACGTGCCAAACTGTTTTCCAAAGTGGCTGAACCATTTCTTATTCCTACCAACAATGTATGAGGGTTCTAGTTCATAATATCCTGGTCAGCACTTGCTATCGTCTGTCTATTGATTGTAACTATTCTGATGGGTGTGTGGTGGTAGCTCATTGTGGTGTGAAATAGGTTTTTATTCAGGTCTTCTCACAGCTTTTAACATAGCCATGTGCATTATGAATCTCTGAAAGAAAATCTGAATAGAGTATGCAACATTTCCTAAACTTATTTGCTCTTGAAATACTTTTTTTCCCCTTAAATGAGCATATTAAAAGGCCTAACGTTCTGCGGAACACATTTTGGGAAGCATTACATCATTTGATTATAACATTATTTTTAGCTTCGTTCTATGTGATATTTAATCATGAACAAGTGTTTACCACGCGATGATTTTGAATCAGATAGCATAGACGCAGAGTTTAACAGAATGTAAGAGTTAAAGGAGGATGCTTAAGAGATTTGTGCTGGGTCATTTTGGAGAAGCAATGGTTTTCATGAATAACTAAATGTCAGTTTGTTTTTCTCTGTGTTTTGTTCCCCAGCCCAGTCCAGATGGGCCCCAGGTCTCAAGTGGAGTTAGGCAAGGCTCAAGCTGAGATCCTGGCTACATTTTCCTTATCAATCCTCAGATAATAATCATAACAACAACAACAATCATAATAAAAAATCAAATTTATATTGATCACATCCATGCCAGGCACTGTGCTAAGCACTCTTCATGGATTATCTTCCCAAATCCTCAACGTAGGTACTAGTATTACAACCCTTTTACAGGTGAGGAAACTGAGGCATAGAGTCGCCAGTAGCTTGTGCACAGGTAGCAGGAAGTGGCAGAGTCAGGATTTGAACCTGGGGCCTTAACACTAGGGTTTGTGTTCTTGAACCATTCTGCTATATAGCCTACCACCCTCCAAAAAGGCAGATCAGCCTGAAAAAAGACTTGTCTGTCTGTCTTTCTTTTTTTAATTTATTTATTTTGGCTTTTAGTTGCAGCATGAGGCATCTTCGTTGCGGCATGCAATATCTTCAGTTACGCACACACACACACACACGAAAACTTCTACCTGGTTTCATTGTCTCTAGGTTTTCACTTAAAAACCAGGACACGCATTCCCACCAGGAAAATCTTTCCAGATCCCTGCTCTGCATGACACGCTACTTTACACACTTCAACAACAACTTCAGGGCTTCCCTTGCTCAAAGGAAAATTCTCAGTCCCTGAGCAGGGCATTCAGACTGATTGCTATTTCCCTCCCCAGTCTATCTCCCATAATCGCCCCTTCTTGGATCCTCTGCTGTGGGCAGATGTTTCATTGCTGCCAAAACAGGTGAAGCCATTCCTACCTCTGTGCCTTTGCTTCTCCCTGTTCTCCAGCCTGTAGTGCCCTCCTCTCTGTTGTTTGCTTCTCTGAGCCCTTTCCTGCCCTTGGAAATCCCCCAACCTCTAAGATGCTATTTCAGTAGAACTCAGCTCATAGCTATCCTTCCCTTCTCTGAACCTCCTCGGAGAACCTACAACCTGTGACCCTGGTCATCTGTCCAACCTCTTCAGCCTCAGTCTTGTTTATTGTAAACTGAGTATAAAAACAGCCCCTGCCTCATAGGGTTCTTGTCCCAGTTGGAATATGTAGAGCACACGATAAACTTAGCATTGTACTTGGCTCAAAGCCACAAGGCAAGTACCCAATAAATGAAAGATAATATTAGTGAGAGTTAATATTAACATTTAATTTTTATGACTGCATGATGCTTTGTGTTGTTTGACTCTCTCATGAGGGGTAGACCTCTTGAGAATGGGGATCAAGTCATGTCATAACTAATACAATGCCTTAAGCACCAAAGATCCTGGGGAATGTCTGTTGAGGATGGGCAAACAAACTTGAACCTGGGAGTCAGAAGCCCAATGTCAGTCCTAGCTCTGCAGGCAGCTCCTTGTGTGACCCTGGCTTGTCTCCTTGGACTCCTAAGTTTCTTCCACTGTACATCATCCCTAACATTCTCTCTGAAGCTGGCTTCAAATCCAAGCCCTGAAATTGATTCTCTGTGTTACATTGGGCACATTCTTTAACCCTCTTAGCCCTCAGTTTCTTCATCTGTGAAATGGAGAGAATAACATTGCTTCACTATTGGCTGTGAGGATAAATGAGGTAATGCTTGTAACATGCTCATCTTAGTCTGCAGTTAACAGCTGCTCTTCTGGTTGTTTTATTATTGCTATTTAGCTGATAATCATTAGACTTGCTGATGTTTTTGAATGTATGAGTTTCCTAGTGCTGCCATAACAAAGGAGTACAAACTGGATGGCTTAAAGAAAGAAATGTATCGTTTCACAGTTGTGAAGGCTAGAAATCCAAAGGCAAGGTGTTGGTTTTGATTGATCCTGATGAGAGTTGATTCCTTCCGAGGGCTGTGAAGGAGAATCTGTTCCAGGCCTCTCTCCTTGCTTCTGGTGGCCTCAGACATCCCTTGTCTTGTCCATGGTACCCTCCCTCTGTCTCCACATCATCTTTTCTCTATGTGTGTCTGTCTCTGCATCCAAATTTCCCCTTTTTATAAGTCACCAGTCATATTGGATTAGAGCCCACCCTAATGACCTCATCTTAACTTGATTACCCTTATAAAGACGTAGTTGTAAATAAGGTCACATTATGAGGTACTGGAAGTTAGGGTTTCAATATACCTTTTTTTTAGGGGTCCCAACTTAACCCATAACAGATTAATAGCTGTACTCTCTAGAAAATACTTTGCTGAAAAAATGAGTTGGCATTTCTCAATGAAAGAGAAAAAAACCCCACAGCACTTGACAGTGAGTCTTCCCGACTCCACGACACCTGACATTCACAGCAGTTCATTTAACTGGATCAGATGAGTGGAATTTGTTTTGACAAAGATCTGCTTCTTTCCACAAAGCAAGTCCCAGGACCTTTGCCCCAAGTGGTATTTCCCACATGTGCTTTTGGAATTGCAAGTCTATCATTTTTAGTTCATGACATTTTTGCAGAACCCCCAGGATGGAAATAACACACCAGATCTCAGACAGTTGGCGCGTTCTTTCTCCATTTTTTATAGCACTCTGCAAAGCTCTCATGCTGTTTACATGTGATTTATATTCCTCCTGTGGTCCTAAATGCATATAATAAAAACAGATTTAGAATATTAATTTGACATGGTTCAGGCCAGCATGGCCTAATACAAATTTATTTACTGGGGATGGTGAAAAATCTGAAAGGATGAAGTGAGAATCAGTTCTCAGTAAATATTTCTTGCTGATTTTTTACCTCACTGTTTTCTCAAAGCGTAGTCCACTGGATTCCTTATGATGTTTGAGGAAGTTGCAGATTTCCAGGCCCCATCCCAGCTCTAATGAGCCCCTCATGCCCTGACTGGCTCTGGCCCACCCTGCGTTTGAGAGCCACTAGTGTCTGGCCTCCCCTAGTAGATATCCCTTGTGTTTGCGGAGTCAAATGAGTTCCAGAGCTGGAGTCTGTCCAGGGCTGAGGGCGAGGAGATCCAGGCAGACAGGTGTAGGGCAGGGGGTCCAGGGATACCCTGTGGGCACGGCGAGGGCAAGCGTGTCCAGTCCTCTGTGGGGTGGTGTCGGCTGAGCTTGGTGAAAGGACAATGTGGGTTTTGGGTGTGACAGGGAGGCCTGGAAAGGTTGAGGGAATGAGTATGTACTTGACAGCAGGTGGGTTGAGCTGGGGAGTGGATTTCTAGCAGCCCTGATGAAGAGATCTGAGCATCCATCTTAGTCCAAGGGTCTGGCAGTGGGGAGAGTTGAAGTGAGTTAAAGGTGTCTGGGAGGGGTCTGGCCTCCACCCGGGGGGGCAGCTCAGTGAGAAGCTGGGCCTCAGAGCCACTTGGGGAACCGTGTGAAAACTCAGATTTCTGAGCTTGAACCAGTCCCTCTGCATGCATTCTAGAATCTGTTTTCTAAACTCCCCCAGGGGATCTAGTGTGACAGGCCCTTGGAACAGCATTTGGGAAGCACGACAGCCATGGAAAGAACTGACTTTGGGGATCAGTGGACCTGTTTGAGTCCTGGTTCTCTGTCCTTGATCTAACCCCACCTGAGACACAGTTTCTTTATCTGTAAGATAAGGATGGAAACACATTTTCCTTCTTTTTCTGATTGTTTTAGGAATTAGGGATAAGGGATGTGACACCTTTAACACAGTTTCTGGTACCCAGGAGACATTGTTAAATGGTGACTCCAGACCTTGTGAGAACTGGGATTCTAGGGATGTAATTAGGACAGGGTCTGTTGGGCATGGACATCAACAGATGGACCCACTGATTGGAATTGGGATATAAGGTAGGGTCTTGGCTCTGACAATACTGGGTCTTGGTTTCCAGAACTGGAGCTAGAAAAAAAAAGAGCAAAATAACATCAATGCTTAAATAGTATTTACCAAGCAGGTCAGGCACTGTTCTAAGTACTTTATGCACAGCCTTACAGGTTAAGTACTATTGTTATCTCCGTCTTACAGATGAGAAAATTGAGGCTCAGAAAAATATGTGCATGATCACATGGCCATTATGTGGCAGAATCAAACTTCAGGCACAAGCTCTCTGGCTCTGGGTCTTTAGCAGCTATTCTTGCCTATTTAAGACAAGTACAAGGTCGGAGTGGCCCTGGAACCACAATGCTGAGTTTCAAAAGTAAGCTGAGCCCTGGGAAAAATGGTCCTGGATATTTCTTTGCCATACATTTCTAGATGTAAAATTGTACAGCCACTTCATGCCAAAGTTAGAAAAGCTGGCCTCCTCATAACAGAAGCTGAGCTGTAATAAACCTGCCCTGTTGCCAAAGCTTGATCTATTCTAACAGAAAACCCATAACACAAAATCATCTTGTATTGAAAATCTCTTGCTCGCTTTATATTTCATTCTTGTATAAGACTTGACCCCTTTCATGGGTTAATCAATGATTCCAAGGGCCTCTCTGACCACTGCTCTTTCTCACTGGTTTAAGGCTCATTCATTTGGTATGAATCTATTGTCTAACCAAGATTTCCTCCACATTACACATGAAGCACTGGCACTAATAAACATATTTGTTTAATTCTGAGAGGATTTTGTCAGAATTTCCACATTTCATAACATTCTTCTCTTTCCTTTCTCTGTACTCCAGGGTATAACCTTCAGTAGCAGAACAAACCAGGCCAGTCAGCAAGTTGCCAAGTCCTGCAGACTCCTTGTCAAGGAGAACAGCTGGACCCATTTCTAATCAACATCTCCAACACAATACCCTTGGATTGCTGCAAGAGACCAGACCAGAATTTGAAACTTTCCAAAGACTTCCAATAGACATTGAATGCAAATGGATACTTAGGTTGCCTTTGAGACCAAGGGGAAGAATACAGGTGTCACGTTCACCTAAGAAGTATACATTTAAACGTCTGTACATAGAATGGATGATGATTATTGAAACAACCCAAACCTCTTTCACAGTGCAAGGGATATAGCTTGAGAGGCAAGCAGGCAGTCCCAGAACCAAGGAATGGATAACTACAAATATCATGACAACTATGAGGGCTATGCCCCCAGTGATGGCTATTATCGTGGTAATGAATCCAATCCAGAAGAAGATGCACAGAGTGATGTTACAGAAGGCCATGATGAGGAGGATGAGATCTATGAGGGAGAGTACCAGGGCATCCCTCACCCAGATGACATCAAGGCCAAGCAGACCAAGATGGCGCCCTCCAGGGTGGATGGTCTTCGGGGCCAGGCAGACCTGATGGCCGAGAGGATGGAAGAGGAAGAGCAGCTGGCCCACCAGTATGAGACCATCATTGATGAGTGTGGCCACGGACGCTTCCAGTGGACCCTCTTTTTTGTTTTGGGTTTGGCCCTGATGGCTGATGGCGTGGAAGTGTTTGTGGTGAGTTTTGCCCTGCCCAGTGCAGAGAAGGACATGTGTCTGTCTAGTTCCAAGAAAGGAATGCTTGGTAAGTAGAAATTTTCAAAGGTCATTCTCTTTGTGGCATTAAAATCTGAAGGGGAAAGAGCAGTAAAATTTGTATAGCACCCGTCACTGTTAGGTATCTTAAATCTATCATAGTGTCCTTGCAACACTATCATTTTACATCCATTTTGTCATTAAGGTATTTTTATCTCAGAGAAATTAATAGGCACAGGTTTACAAAGCTAGTAAGTATTGGAGCTTGGGTGCCTACCCAGATCTGTCTGAGTCCCAAGCTCTTAGTTCTTCTTTCCAAGTCTTTTTTTTTTAAATTGAAGTATAGTTGATGTACAATATTGTATGTTACGGGTGTACAACATAGTGATTCACAATTTTTAAAGGTTATATTCTTTTTTCCAAGTCTTGTTGCCTCCTTGAGAGTCTGATTTCTCTCTTTTTCATGTTAAACCATCTTCCATATCCAAATGACAAATTCATTTTGTGTGTGGCACCAGAGGTCTCTTCCACTCAGTCCTTCTCTCTATGTCTTTCCAGAACCTGATAGCATCCGCTCCTGGTTTCTCTTGTATATAAGTGTTAGTGGGCTGAATGACCGTGTGCCTTGGCGATGAATACTGGGCTGAGCCACCCACAGAGCCCCTTCGAGCTGTTGGGGAATCACACTGTGAAGCACAGATGGATTCCATGGGATTGAGGACCAGCTTTGCAAATCATTGATGAGACTAACACCATCAGAGCCAAACATCAGATATCAGGGCTTGCGGCACAGAGGATTCTGTGAAGTTAGAGAGAGGATGGGCATAAATTGTGTGGCATAGAAGAGATTCATCAAAATGTAGACAAAATAGTCTTGGTCATTAAATGTCCTGCAAAGAATATTCATTCTCTAAATTCAGAGTCCATGAAATTGATTGTTTAGCAAATATACAGTTACAGAGAACTTACTGTGAGTCAGGTTCTTACTCAAGACGGAGACATAGTTATGACACACAAGAACTCAAAATCCATCTAGCAACTTAGTTCATTCACTCAAAAGATATTTCTTACGTGTGTACCATGTTTTAGTCTTTGTGCTCAGGCCCTGGGGAGAAAATATTGAACAAGGTAGATGTACTCCTTGACTCTCAAAGAACTTACATAAAGTAGGACAAACAGGCATTAACGAACATAGAGAATTATTTGATTATGGTAGGGATACCTGCTATGAAACACTTTGTGCCATTCTGGTCCCAATGCCTGCTTTAGAGCAGGGATTGACAAATATTTTCTCTAAAGCTCCAGATGGCCTCTGTCACCACTACTCAACTTTGCCTCTAGCACAAAAGCAGCCATAGACAATTTGTAAACTAATGGGCACAACTGGTTCCAATAAAACTTTATTTACAAGAAAAGGCAGTAGGCTGAATTTAGCTTATGGGCTATAGTTTGTTGGCCCCTGATTTTGAGCCACAATAAATAAGATTGGGGTATAATATAAAGAAAATATCTGCATAAAGAATTGTCCCTGGAGGCTCTTAAAAATGTTTTTACAGGCTCACAGATATAGAGAACAGACTTGTGGTTGCCAAGGAAGGGGAGTAGGGGAGGGAAGGAATGGGAGTTTGGGATTAGCAGAGGCAAACTATTACATGTAGGATGGATAAACAGCAAGATCCTACTGTATAGCACAGGGAACAATATTCAATATCCTGTGACAAACCATAATGGAAAAGAATATATGTATAACTGAGTCACTTTCCTGTACAGAAGAAATTAACACAACACTACAAATCAACTATACTTCAATAAAATTTTTAAAAAAAGAAAAAAAAATACGGGCCAATATCCCTAATGAATATAAACGCCCCCCAAAAAAATCAGCCTTAAAGAAGTAAATTCTGACACATGCTAAAACATGGATGAAACTTGAATTATGATAAGTGAAATATACTACTCACAAACACACACACAAATGGTTTTATCCATTCCTGCTTAATTAAAGAGACATTTAAAATGATGGGAACTCTGTCAGATATGGCCATCAGGAAACCAGAAGAGACCAAGTATATGCAAACAAAAGAAATGACTCAATAAGCAAGACGTCACCCAGAGTTTTTAAACACCAACAAAATTTTATTTTTTTAAAATTATTTTTATTATTTTTTTATCAACAAAATTCTGCTGTGTTTCTCTAAGTTTCAATAGATTTTTTGAAAAGGGCAAAACCCAAAACAAAACAAACCCCTACCTCCTGATCAAACCAAACCATCCCTAGTTGATCTAAATATTTCCAGGACCATTATTTTGTTTTGTGATATTCTCAACTGAAATCTTGGGTCCCTATTAGTCCAAATTGGTATGTCAGTAACGCTTTCACACCCTCTTGTTCTCTCTGCCACACTGGTGCCCAGTAACCTCATTAACAGCATGGTTACAGCTCCTGCTGGCTCCCAGGGCAAATGCTAGGAGTTGAGGGAACATGGTCCCAATCTGGAGAGCCCACATTTGTGCAATTTTACTTTCAGTGTTTTTCATGAAGATGCTATGACTCAGCCCAAGAGGGGCAGGCAGACCCCTGAGCAGAGATGGACTCCCGATGTACTTGTGGGGCCCCCTTTATGGATCCAGGGAGGTGGGTGATTGGAGGGTCTCATGAGGCCGGCTTTTCCATGTGCTGTCTCAGGTCAGCTTCATAGTCACCATGGTGCTTATAGGATTTTTATTCCGTTTGTACACATCATGAAACAGGCTCAGAGAGCTGTATTTAATGTCACATAGTAATTGCTGGAGCTGGGGTTTCAACCCAGATCTTTCTGATTTCAGGGTCTGTGTTCATTCTGCTATACCATACCGCCTTTCTTTCACACATGGTCTTTAGGAAGGAGGTCATGCCATGGGGCAGACTTCTTTCCAGTCATCAAGCGTCCCATAGATTACTTGAGCACCATGGATTGCTTCCAACAGAGACATAGCATGGTGTGGGGAATAGTGGTGTGGACACTGGTGTCTGGCTACTAGGGTTTGGCAACTGGCTATATCATTTATCTTCCAGTGACCTTGGGCAAGTCATCACTTCTTTAATTATCAGTTTTCCAATATATGGAATAGGGTAATGATACATCTGTTGTGAAGATTCAGTGAGATAAAGCTGGTAAAGCAATCAGCGCTCCATGCCCCTAAACTACAGTTTGCTCTTGTTACTTTGTATTATGACAGTCTCCCTTCAGCATTTACAGTGAATTATAGTTGCAGTGAGACAATGGAGCAGCCTGGACCCTGCAGCCAGGTGGCCTGGGTATGAGCCCTTGCTCTGCCAATTCTTAGGAGGGTGACTTTGGGAATTACTTAGCTTCTCTGTGCCTTGGTTTCCTTCTCTGCAAAATGGAGATACTAATGGTATCTTACCTCATAGGGTTTTTGAGGACTAAATGGATTTAATGCATTTAACTTGCCTGAAACAGTGCCTGCCCATAATAGGTACTCATTTTAGTTATTATTGTTGAGGTTGTTATTATTACTAAGTTGATTGCTTGATAATGATGACTCATCCAAATTCAGGACTAGATTTTCTCAGGTGACATTGCATATTTCTTTAACCCAAAGTTATTTATAATAGGCTTTTAAGGTCAAGCTTCCCTATCTTGGCTGGTGAAAAGGCCTTTTCTGTTCAAGTGCTAACCCAGTTCTTTCTTTCCCCTTCCTAGCTGTTTTTTTTTTTTTAAGACAATATTTTTTTGAGCAGTTTTAGGTTCACAGACAAATTGAGAGGAAGGTACAGAGATTTTCTTTATGCCCCTTGCCCACACACATACATCATCTCCTCCTATTATCAACATCCTCTAGCAGATGTACGTTGTTACAGTTGATGAACCTACATTGACACATCATAATCACCCAAAGTCCATAGTTTATTTTTACTTTAGGGTTCAATCTTGGTGTTACACATTCAATGGGCCAGACAAATGTGTAATGACATATAGCCATCATTACAGTATCATACAGAGAATTTTCACTGCCCTAAAATTCTTTGTGCTCTGCCTGTTCATCTCTCCCCCCTTCCCCAACCCCTGGAAACAACTGATTTTTTTTTTTAACTGTCTCCATAAGGTTTTGTCTTTTCCAGAATTTCATATAATCGGACTCATATAGTATGTAGCCTTTTCAAATTGCTTTCTTTTGCTTAGTAATGTGCATTTAAGTTTCCTCCATGTCTTTTCATGGATTAATAGCTCATGTCTTTTTAGAGTTGAATAATATTCCATTGTCTGGATGTACCACAGATTATTTGTCCCGTCACCTACTGAAGGACATCTTGGTTGCTTCCAAGTTTTGACAATTATGAATAAAACTGCTATAAATGTCCACGTGCAGGTTTTTATATGGACATAGTTTTCAGTTCCTTTGGGAAAGTATCAAGGAGTGTGATTGCTGGATTGCATGGTAAGAAAAAGTTTGGTTTTGTAAGAAACTGCCAGAGTCTCCTAAAGTGGCTGCACCATTTTGCATTCCCACCAGCAGTGTATGAGAGTTCCTGTTGCTCCACATCCTCGCCAGTGTTTGGTGTCTTCAGTGGTCTGGATTTGGTCATTCTGATAGGTGTGAAGTGATATCCCGTCGTTTTAATTTGCATTACTCTGATGACATATGGTGTGGAGCATCTTTCCATTTATTTATTTGCCATCTGTATACCTTCTTTGGTGAAGTGTTTATTAAGGTCTTTGACCCATTTTTAAAGAAGGTTTTTTTGTTTTCTTATTGTTGAGTTTTAGAGTTCTTTGTAGGTTTTGGATAACAGCCCTTTATCAGATGTGTCTTTTGCAAACATTTTATACCAGTCTGTGACCTGTCTTCTCATTCTCTTAACTCTCTTTTATTTTAAAAAGAAACTGGGGGAGTTCCTTGGTGGTTTGGTTAGGACTTGGTGCTTTCACTGCCGTGGCCTGGTTTCAATCCCTTGTGGGGGAACTGAGATCCCTCAAGACCTGCAGCTCAGCAAAAAAAGTGATTTAGAATGTATCAGGGGACCCCTGGGGCTTGGTGTCATTATGAGCTAAGGGAGGACATGGAGCAATGTCAGATGGAGTGGATTCATTAGAATAAATTGCGTGTTGAATTTCCATAGCAGCTTGGAGATGGATGTATTACTCTGCTGTCATGAAAGATTATCCTTTAATTGTTTTATATGCAAGTTCGAAGTGAACATCAGGGCAGAGCACTTGATTTGTGAGCCACTTTTTCTTTAGCCCTGAATTCAGAGTGTCAGTTCCTGAAAGGAGGGACCACCTGTACCCCAGAGCCTGGCACAAAATATGTGCTCAATAAATACTTACTTAGCCTCATGGAAACAAATACTCATGATGGTGAAATCCACCACTAGGAATTTTCATATAATCTTTTTGTGTTTGATTATATCAGTTGTCCTTATTTATATTTTTTAGATCATGGGATTCTTCAGAATAGAATGAAAGAAAGCCAAGGCCTTCCTTAATAGAGTCTACACTGATTGCCGTATTTAGGAGTGTGGACTTGATTCCACAGGCAATGCAAGAGCTATTAAATGGGGAGCTATTAAATGGCTTTGAGGAAGGGAGTGACAAGGTGGTTTAGGATGATGACTCTACTCCCATGATTTTGGTACTGGGAGTGGTTCTAGAGGAACAGAATCTTAAGGATGAGTTTACTGAATTGGTTCTGGAGCTTCCGGAATCAGTTCTGTAATCTGGTTAGATTTAAAGACACTATTTACTCTATTTCCCATAGTAAAGAGAGCACTTCCTGTTCACAGCATGATGTGGCAATAGGGATACACAACTGCCGGGGTCCCGGGATCCAGGGGCGGCTTCCCTGGGAGAACGCACGGCGCGCCTCGGGCTGGTGCAACGTCACGCCGACCTCTGCCGCTGCAGGCTCGCCCCGCACTCCGTGCCCCTCCCTCCCGCCCGGCCTGAGTGAGCCAGAGTTCCCGAAGAGGCTGCTCCTTTAACCCTTTCCTGTCTGAGTGAAGAACAGACGCCCTCCGGCGACCTACACGCAGAGGCGGGGCCAAATCCAAAGCTGAGACCCGGGAGCTGTGAGAACAAAGAAGAGAAAGGGAAACCTCTCCCAGCAGCCTCAGAAGCAGCGGATTAAAGCTCCACAATCAACTTGATGTACCCTGCATCTGTGGAATACATGAATAGACAACAAATCATCCCAAATTGAGGAGCCAGGAGTCAGTACTGTGCCTCTGAGGTGGGAGAGCCAACTTCAGGACACTGGTCCACAAGAGACCTCCCAGCTCCACATAATATCAAACGGCGAAAATCTTCCAGAGATCTCCATCTCAACACCAGCACCCAGCTTCACTCAACGACCAGCAAGCTACAGTGCTGGACACCCTATGCCAAACAACTAGCAAGACAGGAACACAACGCCACCCATTAGCAGAGAGGTGGCCTAAAATCATAAAAAGTCTGCAGACACCCCAAAACACACCACCAGACGTGGACCTGCCCACCAGAAAGACAAGATCCAGCCTCATCCACCAGAACACAGGCACTAGTCCCCTCGACCAGGAAACCTACACAACCCACTAAACCAACCTTAGCCACTGGGGACAGACACCAAAAACAACAGGAACTACGAACCTGCAGCCGGCAAAAAGGAGACCCCAAACACAGTAACATAAGCAAAATGAGAAGACAGAAAAACACACAGCAGGAGAAGGAGCAAGATAAAAACCCACCAGACCTAACAAATGAAGAGGTAATAGGCAGTCTATCTGAAAAAGAATTCAGAATAATGATAGTAAAGATGATCCAAAATCTTGGAAATAGAATAGACAAAATGCAAGAAACAGTTAACAAGGACCTAGTAGAACTAAAGATGAATCAAGCATCGATTAAAAACACAATAAATGAAATGAAAAATACTCTAGATGGGATCAATAGCAGAATAACTGAGGCAGAAGAACGGATAAGTGAGGTGGAAGATAAAATAGTGGAAATAACTAATGCAGAGCAAAATAAAGAGAAAAGAATGAAAAGAACAGAGGACAATATCAGAGACCTCTGGGACAACATTAAACGCACCAACATTCGAATTATAGGGGTTCCAGAAGAAGAAGAGAAAAAGAAAGGGACTGAGAAAATATTTGAAGAGATTATAGTTGAAAACTTCCCTAATATGGGAAAGGAAATAGTTAATCAAGTCCAGGAGGCACAGAGAGTCCCATACAGAATAAATCCAAGGAGAAATACGCCAAGACACATATTAATCAAACTGTCAAAAATTAAACACAAAGAAATCATATTAAAAGCAGCAAGGCAAAAACAACAAATAACACACAAGGGAATCCCCATCAGGATAACAGCTGATCTCTCAGCAGAAACTCTACAAGCCAGAAGGGAGTGGCAGGACATAATTAAAGTGATGAAGGAGAGAAACCTGCAACCAAGATTACTCTACCCAGCAAGGATCTCATTCAGATTTGATGGAGAAATTAAAACGTTTACAGACAAGCAAAAGCTGAGAGAGTTCAGCACCACCAAACCAGCTTTACAACAAATGCTAAAGGAACTTCTCTAGGCAAGAAACACAACAGAAGGAAAAGACCTACAATAACGAACCCAAAACAATTAAGACAATGGGAATAGGAACATACATATCGATAATTACCTTAAATGTAAATGGACTAAACGCTCCCACCAAAAGACACAGATTGGCTGAATGGATACAAAAACAAGACCCATATATATGCTGTCTACAAGAGACCCACTTCAGACCTAGAGACACATACAGACTGAAAGTAAGGGGATGGAAAAAGATATTCCATGCAAATGGAAACCAAAAGAAAGCTGGAGTAGCAATTCTCATATCAGACAAAATAGACTTTAAAATAAAGACTACTAGAAGAGACAAAGAAGGACACTACATAATGATCAAGGGATCGATCCAAGAAGAAGATATAACAATTGTAAATATTTATGCACCCAACATAGGAGCACCTCAATACATAAGGCAAACACTAACAGCCATAAAAGGAGAAATCGACAGTAACACAATCATAGTAGGGGACTTTAACACCCCACTTTCACCAATGGACAGATCATCCAAAATGAAAATAAATAAGGAAACACAAGCTTTAAATGATACATTAAACAAGATGGACTTAATTGATATTTATAGGACATTCCATCCAAAAACAACAGAATACACATTTTTCTCAAGTGCTCATGGAACATTCTCCAGGATAGATCATATCTTGGGTCACAAATCAAGCCTTGGTAAATTTAAGAAAATTGAAATTGTATCAAGTATCTTTTCCGACCACAATGCTATGAGACTAGATATCAATTACAGGAAAAGAGCTATAAAAAATACAAACACATGGAGGCTAAACAATACATTACTTAATAACGAAGTGATCACTGAAGAAATCAAAGAGGAAATAAAAAAATACCTAGAAACAAATGACAATGGAGACACGACGACCCAAAACCTATGGGATGCAGCAAAAGCAGTTCTAAGAGGGAAGTTTATAGCAATACAATCCCACCTTAAGAAACAGGAAATATCTCGACTAAACAACCTAACCTTGCACCTAAAGCAATTAGAGAAAGAAGAACAAAAACATCCCAAAGTTAGCAGAAGGAAAGAAATCATAAAAATCAGATCAGAAATAAATGAAAAAGAAATGAAGGAAACAATAGCAAAGATCAATAAAACTAAAAGCTGGTTCTTTGAGAAGATAAACAAAATTGATAAACCATTAGCCAGACTCATCAAGAAAAAAAGGGAGAAGACTCAAATCAATAGAATTAGAAATGAAAAAGGAGAAGTAACAACTGACACTGCAGAAATACAAAAGATCGTGAGAGATTACTATAAGCAACTCTATGCCAATAAAATGGACAACCTGGAAGAAATGGACAAATTCTTAGAAATGCACAACCTGCCAAGACTGAATCAGGAAGAAATAGAACATATGAACAGACCAATCACAAGCACTGAAATTGAAACTGTGATAAAAAATCTTCCAACAAACAAAAGCCCAGGACCAGATGGCTTCACAGGCGAATTCTATCAAGCATTTAGAGAAGAGCTAACGCCTATCCTTCTCAAACTCTTCCAAAATATAGCAGAGGGAGGAACACTCCCAAACTCATTCTACGAGGCCACCATCACCTTGATACCAAAACCAGACAAGGATGTCACAAAGAAAGAAAACTACAGGCCAATATCACTGATGAACATAGATGCAAAAATCCTCAACAAAATACTAGCAAACAGAATCCAACAGCACATTAAAAGGATCATACACCATGATCAAGTGGGGTTTATCCCAGGAATGCAAGGATTCTTCAATATACGCAAATCAATCAACGTGATACACCATATTAACAAATTGAAGGAGAAAAACCATATGATCATCTCAATAGATGCAGAGAAAGCTTTCGACAAAATTCAACACCCATTCATGATAAAAACCCTGCAGAAAGTAGGCATAGAGGGAACTTTCCTCAACATAATAAAGGCCATATATGACAAACCCACAGCCAGCATCGTCCTCAATGGTGAAAAACTGAAACCATTTCCACTAAGATCAGGAACAAGACAAGGTTGCCCACTCTCACCACTCTTATTCAACATAGTTTTGGAAGTTTTAGCCACAGCAATCAGAGAAGAAAAGCAAATAAAAGGAATCCAAATTGGAAAAGAAGAAGTAAAGCTGTCACTGTTTGCAGATGACATGATACTATACATAGAGAATCCTAAAGATGCTACCAGAAAACTACTAGAGCTAATCAATGAATTTGGTAAAGTTGCAGGATACAAAATTAATGCACAGAAATCTCTGGCATTCCTATATACTAATGATGAAAAATCTGAAAGTGAAATCAAGGAAACACTCCCATTTACCATTGCAACAAAAAGAATAAAATATCTAGGAATAAACCTACCTAAGGAGACAAAAGACCTGTATGCAGAAAATTATAAGACACTGATGAAAGAAATTAAAGATGATACAAATAGATGGAGAGATGTACCATGTTCTTGGATTGGAAGAATCAACATTGTGAAAATGACTCTACTACCCAAAGCAATCTACAGATTCAATGCAATCCCTATCAAAATACCACTGGCATTTTTCACAGAACTAGAACAAAAAATTTCACAATTTGTATGGAAACACAAAAGACCCCGAATAGCCAAAGCAATCTTGAGAACGAAAAATGGAGCTGGAGGAATCAGGCTCCCTGACTTCAGACTATACTACAAAGCTGCAGTAATCAAGACAGTATGGTACTGGCACAGAAACAGAAAGATAGATCAATGGAACAGGATAGAAAGCCCAGAGATAAACCCACGGACATATGGTCACCTTATCTTTGATAAAGGAGGCAGGAATGTACAGTGGAGAAAGGACAGTCTCTTCAATAAGTGGTGTTGGGAAAACTGGACAGGGACATGTAAAAGTATGAGATTCGATCACTCCCTAACACCATACACAAAAATAAGCTCAAAATGGATTAAAGACCTAAATGTAAGGCCAGACACTATCAAACTCTTAGAGGACAACATAGGCAGAACACTCTATGACATAAATCACAGCAAGATCCTTTTTGACCCACCTCCTAGAGAAATGGAAATAAAGACAAAAATAAACACATGGGACCTAATGAAACTTAAAAGCTTTTGCACAGCAAAGGAAACCATAAACAAGACCAAAAGACAACCCTCAGAATGGGAGAAAATATTTGCAAATGAAGCAACTGACAAAGGATTAATCTCCAAAATTTATAAGCAGCTCATGCAGCTCAATAACAAAAAAACAAACAACCCAATCCAAAAATGGGCAGAAGACCTAAATAGACATTTCTCCACAGAAGATATACAGACTGCCAACAAACACATGAAAGGATGCTCAACATCTTTACTAATTAGAGAAATGCAAATCAAAACTACAATGAGATATCATCTCACACCAGTCAGAATGGCCATCATCAAAAAATCTAGAAACAATAAATGCTGGAGAGGCTGTGGAGAAAAGGGAACCCTCTTGCACTGCTGGTGGGAATGTGAATTGGTACAGCCACTATGGAGAACGGTATGGAGGTTCCTTAAAAAACTACAAATAGAACTACCATATGACCCTGCAATCCCACTACTGGGCATATACCCTGAGAAAACCATAATTCAAAAAGAGACATGTACCAAAATGTTCATAGCAGCCCTATTTACAATAGCCCGGAGATGGAAACAACCTAAGTGTCCATCATTGGATGAATGGGTAAAGAAGATGTGGCACATACATACAATGGAATATTACTCAGCCATAAAAAGAAATGAAATTGAACTATTTGTAATGAGGTGGATGGACCTAGAGTCTGTCATACAGAGTGAAGTAAGTCAGAAAGAGAAAGACAAATACTGTATGCTGACACATATATATGGAATTTAAGAAAAAAAAAGGTCATGAAGAACATAGGGGTAAGACAGGAATAAAGACACAGACCTACTAGAGAATGGACTTGAGGATATGGGGAGGGGGAAGGGTAGGCTGTGACAAAGTGAAAGAGCGGCATGGACATATATACACTACCAAACGTAAGGTGGATGGCTGGTGGGAAGCAGCCGCATAGCACAGGGAGATCAGCTCGGTGCTCTGTGACCGCCTGGAGGGGTGGGATAGGGAGGGTGGGAGGGAGACGCAAAAGGGAGGGGATATGGGAACATATGTATACATATAACTGATTAAATTTGTGATAAAGCAAAAAAAAAAAAAAAAAAATAGGGATACACAAAATATCATCATTGGATACTCCTATTCAAATACTTACAAGAGGCAAGGATCTAGGTGAGCATTTTTGTCAAACTAACTGCTGTCAAAGTAAAGAGTATGAGATCGGCTGGTTGCTCCTAATATCATTGACAAAGTGGGAAAAGAAATGAATGAACTGAGGACTCGAATTCCCAGCACAAGCACTGCACAAATGACCCAAAATCTTCTATGTCTGCCCTGAAGGACACCTTTATCTCCTGAGATTGCTCACAACCAAACCCAGAATCTCATCCTCTGAGTGGCTGAATTACAGTGCAAGTTGAACTCCCAGCCTCACAGCATGTCTACTGTTAAAGTAAAGGCATTGATAGGGAAGAAATAGGATCCTGGAAGTTGGCATGGGGACGTGTGGGAAGACCCTGATGCAGCTGGGGACATTGAACTCCTAAATTTTGATCAGTCTTCTTTGCCAATAGAAGCAGCCCCTCCACTCGTCTTGAGGGGATTAACCCTGCATTGATGAGGAAGCTGTAATGGCCTCCCCTTAAGGCATCTGCCTTGAAAGACATTGTTGATTCTCCTCAGGACCCCCACCCCTCTTTTCTTCTGGACTTACAACTAAACTCAAGTCCCTGCAGGTCCCTAAAAGTGAGGGTCAAAATGTGACCCATGAGGAGTTCTGCTACACTGCAAAAGAACTACTTGGTTTTTCTAATTTACACAGAAGTTCAGGGAATATGTGTGGGAATGGATATTAGGGGTGTGGGGTAATGGTGGAAGGAACATAAATTTGGATTGGGCCACATTAATTGATATGGACCCGATAAACAGAGATTTCTGCATTTAATGTTGAAGCTTGGGGAATTAGAAAGGGCTCTACTAGTTTGGTTGGTTGGTTGGCTAAAACATGGACCAAAAATTGGCCCACAGTAAATGAACTTGAATGCCAGACTTGCCTTGGTTTAATGTAAAGGAAGAGATTCAAAGGCTTAGGGAGATTGGAATGTTAGAGTGAATTTGTCATTTAAAACCTACTCACCCGCCTTGGGAGGGTCTACAGGACACACCTTTCACCATGACTATGAGAAATAAATTTGTGAGAGGACCCCCAGCATCCTTGAAGAGCTCTGTGATCACTCTTCAATGTAAGCCAGACCTCGCAGTGGGGACTTCAGTCACTCAAGTGAGAAATCTAAATGCAGAGTAATTGGACTCTGGGTGGCAGGGGCCAAGTGACAGTACTTAACCACCAAAGTCAAGGTGGGCGTGATTACTGTAATGGACAGCAGAGTCAAAGCAGTACCTCACTCTAAGAGACTGCGGTATTCCCAGAAGTGAAATACATAGGAAGCCTACTAAATTTTTATTTGATCTGAATGAGCAGAAAAATTCCAGGTCAAGTGAACAAAAGTCTAACCTGTCTCATAAAAACAGTCACTGCCCCTCAATTGATTCCCGGATTTGAGCCAGTTTATAGACCCAAAATCCATGAGCAAAGGGGAGGCTGGGTCCACTTGAGGAAGGATCCCAGGCCGCTGCCAAAAATTTATACTGGTTCATCTTTCTTCCAGTCTTCCCCAAGGGACCTTTGGCTTTTTACCAGCGTGACTGCGCATTGGAGAAAAGGAAATAATCAAACCTTTTGAGGATTACCAGACACTGGATCTGGACTGGCACGCACTAATTCCAGGAGGTTCAAAACATCACTGTGTTCTATCAGTCAGATTAGGGACTAATGGAGGTCAGGTGATCAATGGAGTTTTGGCTCAGGCCCATCTCACAGAGGGCCCGGTAGGTCCCCAAATCCACCCTGTGGTTATTTCCCCAGTTCTGGAGTGCTTAACTGGAGTAGACATGTTTAGCAACTGGCAAAATCCCCACATTGATGAAGAATGGATTGTCAGGGAGAGAGACTAAGGTGGGAGATCTGACAGAAGTTTACTGGAGTAGTCCAAGGGAGAAATATGCAATTCCTGGACTAGTACATAGAGGAAACAGTAGAAGCTGTTTGAGTGTTTTGAAAAATTGAAATTTTTTTATATAGAGCTTCAAAATATTTCTGCTATAAGCACCATTTTTTTCTTATTTAATATATGCAAGAAAGAAAACCGATGACTTATGCAAAGAAGACAACCCTTCCTAACTTCAAGAGATTGACATTTTTACACAGCTCGTTGTGTTTATTGTAATAAGATCAGTGAATTCATAGTCAGAGGGTTGACTATGACAAAGCTGATGAGTAAATTCAATTTTCTGTAACAAACATAAAGGAAGAAAAACAATTTCCTATACAACCAACCAACCCACCAGCTAACCAACCAACCAAAAAACCAGCATTGTAATTTCAGGATTAAAAGTTATTTCATAATTAACCATTGGGGTTAAGAAAAATCTTTCAAGGAGACCTTCTTGAAACAAAACCCTCAGTTTTATGATGCGGGGTACATGTTAAGTACGGATTTAGCTTTGAATGAGGTACTTTTCCCACTTGTCTACAGCTGTTTTGTTTTTTTGTGCCTTTCAACTTAGTCCTACGTCAAAGGATAGAGCCTACCTCAGTCTGAAAGCATTTGTGTCAAAAACTATTAACCACTTGTTGAAACTTATGGATCCTGGATTTCTACTCTGATTTTCATCAAGATTGAATCTAAGCTATTTGGAGCTCTATGTGTGTAGGTTTTAGTTTTACATGGACTAAATAGCATTGTCTGGAAAAAGAGGGGGATGGAGGAGGAGGAAGGGGAGGGGGAGGGGAGGGGGAGGGGGAGAGGAGGGGGAGGGGGAGAGGAGTACTTAGCTCTCACGGCTGTTGGGAGAATTGAATGAGATCACCCTTCTAACTATCCAGCTCAGGGTCTGCACACAGTATGTCCTCAGTTAATACTCATTCTGCTCTTCTGATCCATCTGATCCAACAACCTGATGATGTTCAGCTTCTAACTTGTTTGAACTTTCATTGTAGCAAAGATGTCTCAGTACATTCTGTCTACACTGCTTGCAGAACGTCTTTGGCCATGAGACCTTCAAAGACTTGAAGGGTTTTTGTTTTTGTTTTTCTCCATAGTTCTAAGCACACTCCTTGAGACCTAAATAAAAGATGTTTGGTAACTAATGATTTATTAATTTGGGGAATAAAAATGTGCTAGTTACTTATTTATATGGATTCCCCTATATTTGTCCCCACCATGGAAAACTTTAGTGAATTAGAAAAAGCTCATAGGGCTGTTAATCCACATATTTGAAAATATAATCTTCAGACCATGGAAAATACAGCAGGAATGAATGGGAGAAATCCTTAAGTAAACTGTTATATTTACTGGGAATGGAGGGGAAGTTGCAGGGTTGGGCATGTCTCCAGATATTGCAAAATATCCCCTGGAGGGACAAAATCACCTCCAGTTGAGAACCACTGCTCCAGGTGAGGGGTTCTCCCCTCTATCTGCCCATTTGAGTCACCTGAGGAGCTGTTAAAAAAAAAACAGGCCCTGGGACTTGCCTGATGGTCCAGTGGTTAAGACTCCTTACTCCCAATGCAGGGGGCCCAGGTTCGATCCCTGGTCAGGGAACTAGAGCCCGAATGCTGCAACTAAAGATCCCACATGCTGCAATGGAGATCCTGCACGAGGCAACAAAGATCCCACGTGCCACAACTAAGACCCATCTCAGCCAAATAAATAAATAAATAAATATTATTTAAAAAACAAAACAAAAACAGGCCTTGCTGTAGAATAATGCTGTCAGGGACTCTATGAGTGAGGTATGGCATAGGCATTTTTTCACAGCTGCCTGGTGATTCTGTTGTGCAGCCAGGCTAGAAAGCTAGGTAGTTTACACAGAGACTCAGGGTCATTAGGAGCTACTGAGTTGTCAGGGTTTTTTTTATTGTGCTACCTAGGAATTCTCCCCAGACGGCTTCCTTCTTGAGTTTGTGGTGATGGATGGGATATTTGCATACACCTTGACCAGTGTAAAGAAAATGGGGTTGTACCCAAAAATCTTCTTTACCTTTGCAAACGAGATTATCAATGGATTTTGATATCCAAGGGATTATCAATGATTTTCATAGATACTCACATTTGACCTTTAAATGAAACTGTGATGTGGTCAGAGTGGTAATCCCAAGTTTACAGGATGAAGGAAGTGCTGCTCGAAGACCGTAAGTGATGCATATGGTTCCTAAGGTAGTTTTCTTGTCCTGCATTGTCACTCATTGCCACTCGTGTTCACTGTGGGTTACTTTATAGTAATGAGGTTGGAAGGTTTATTTTTTCATGTGCAGATTTCTTCATAAAAAGCAAAGAACTAATGCTTAAGGGTCCATTACTTCCCAGGACTGGTACAATCTCTGTTGCCTTTCTTTTAAATTAAAAGCAAATTATAATAATTGTATTACTACCACCACCAAAAATTACAGTTTGATAAACTCTTTTATACTAAGCATTTTATATATGACATTTCTGATCCTTATAACAACCTGCAAGGGAAGCATTATTTTCACTGTTTTACAAATGAGAAAACTTAGTCTCTAAGAGGTTAATGTAACTTGTCAAAACTAGTTAGTGATGACTCTAGGAGTTGAAGCCAGTTATGTCTGCCTGCAAAGTCTACTGCTTCTCCTTTACCTTGCCGTCCCATCTATGGAAGATGTCTTTAGGTGACCGTTGCATACGTAACCTTGAGTAACCTTTATGCAAAATGCATGACTCTGATAAGATACAGTTGCCAAGTAGGCACTGGGCCTCCATCAGAGTGCTAGAGTCAGTTACAGCTTATCTCTGTAGGTGAGAGCATGATGTAGTCCACGTCCCAGCCAGTTGGACCAGAAAGGCCAGGTGCTGATTTCACCAGGGACTTGCAGTGATCTGAGGCATAGATTGTGAGCCCAGAATAGGCTGTCATATTGCTGAAGAGCGACACTGCCATCTGCCCATGAAAAGGGTCCCAAGGAATGCTCCATCACCTTTTTAGACCAGAGCAGCAGAGGCACAAAGGACTTCCCCACCCTCCTTCTGCCAGGAACCACATCAGACAATGGAACACTCTTGTCCAATGTGGAGTTCATGACTATACAGCTATCATGGCCCTTTGCAGGCCCGCAGGTATAAAATCTCTCTGTATTTATAACTCTTATGCAGCACAAGCCCAGATGAGTTGGTTTTTTCTTTGGAAAGGATTGGTTTCGTTTCCAGAGAAGTCTCAGATATTAGCAGGGCAGGGAGGAGGGAAGGGAGAGTCAGATAGATGGTCTTGGAAATGTAATAGCCTTTGACATGCCCCCTGGGGTCCACTGAACAGATAGAATGTGAACACCCTTTTCTCCATTCGGACAGGCCCAGGCTGCTCAAATGTGCAGAGTAAGCATCATCTGTTTCAACACCGGAGATTTTGCTGACTCAGAGGCATATATCAGTCTCCACTGGGGATGTGCAGCAAATAGCCTAAAGAAGTCACATCCTTTCCTTGGCCTCTCTGCCTCACCTCTCCTTGGGTCCTAGAAAGGAAAGTCTTATCCTTCGAAGGAGATGTGACAACAGATTATAAGGCATAAGCCATTACTTACAGCATTATAGAATCATCTAATATTAGAAGTGAAAGGGATAAAGGAGAACTCCTAACATGCCTTTCATTTCTAACTGGAGGAAACTGAGCCCCAAGGAGGAAGCGAGTTCTTCAAGGTCACAAGCTCTGAGAGCAGGACCTGGGCCCCCGACAACTGGCACAGAGGTCTTTCCTCTACACAGAGTTGTCTTGCCTTTCGCTCTTAAGGAATGACTATGTAAATCAATCAGATGATCTTTCATCTGTATGTTTTCTTTTTTAGGAGGCGATATGTGTCTAGGATGTATTCAACTGCCGGTAACAATGACTTTGAATCGTGAAGATGTTTATTCTTTACTTATCAAGAATTCTTAAAGTAGATGGTTCCAGGGTTGGGTCAATGGCTTACTGATGTCAGGACATTAGGCAAGGACATTCTTCTGGCCTTTCCGTCATGGTCGTAAGCTGACCACCATAGCTCTATGCTCTACATCCTCCCATGATGGCTTTCCAAACAGGAAGTGAGAGCGATGGTGGCAAGAAAGTGCCTCTTCTGCAATGTTCTCTCTTTTATTGCACAAAAACATTGCCTAGTAGCCTTTGACAGACATCCCTGTATGTCTTATTGCTCTCCCTGAATTAAGAGTTGGATTCAGAGGACCATCTTAAATTAACTATGCTTCATCCCCTAGGGTTGTGTGTGTGTGTGTGTGTGTGTGTGTGTGTGTGTGTGTGAATTTCTCTGAACACATTTTAATACCTAACAAAACCACGCTTCCTTTAACAAGGAAGAAGAGGGAAAAAGTTCTGTTGGGAATGTGACCAACAGAGTCTACCATATGTGTAAACACTTTAAAGGTGGGCAGTCTGACTTAATATTTTGGCTCTATCACTAACTACCTCTACCGTCATAGACAAATCACTTAGCCTCCCTGAACTTTGGTTTCATTATCTATAAGATTAAGATATTATTAGTACCTACCTCACAGAACTATTGTGAGGGGTAATAAGATAATGTACATCAAAGGCTCATCAAAGTGCCCAATAAGGACCCAATAAATATGATCTTGCTTTGTATATATATATATATATATATATATTTTTTATCTTATTGAATAACTCTTTAAGGAATCAATTATTTATTGAGTGGCTCATTGATGAATGACATACAAGTGCTTCCCTCATGGAGCTAACATTTTAAGGGGAAACAGAAAATAAATGAGATGATTCCCCCCCCACCACCACCTTCCTAAACTCCATTCTTCCATTGGCAGGAGCAGGGGGTGATCCAGAACTCAGGGTGCTCTAGGTAGGTCCTTCAATACTTCTTTTCCCCCTAATACTACCAACCGTGCTGCCAAAATTGGTTTTGAGACCTTCGGGAGCATGATTACACCCTTTGTCACTGTATGTGTTGGTCACCATGAGAGGTCCACGTCTCCCAAGGTGTTCATTATCACCCAGACTTTCATCCCCCTATGGCACTGTGCATCCTTTTTTTCCCCTATCTCATCTCCCACCTCTTCCCTTAATGTCATTTGCCTTTTTGCTACAACTGAAATGTATTCTCCTCTGAGGATGTTACTTAGCCCTGCAGTCTTAGTGGCTTTTGCTTTTTTGTCATTTGCCTTTTTGCTACAACTGAAATGTATTCTCCTCTGAGGATGTTACTTAGCCCTGCAGTCTTAGTGGCTTTTGCTTTTTTTGTCATTTGCCTTTTTGCTACAACTGAAATGTATTCTCCTCTGAGGATGTTACTTAGCCCTGCAGTCTTAGTGGGTGGCTGTTTCCTTTTTCATATTCCACACCCCTGTACCATTGCTCCTCCTGGCTCCCCCATGACATTTCCAGACCATTCTCCCTTCCTCCTCCTTAAAACATTCCTCATTTGCATCTCCTGTCCTCAGAGGGTATCACGTAGCATGCATCCTTGTTGCAGTCATCTACTGGCCCCCTGTGTCATGCCCCCTCATTCCTTGAGGAATTTAGTGCCAGGTTTACTGTCACTATTTCCATTATAATTCTTGGTGATTTCAGTAAGCACTTTCTAATATCCTAGTTTCTTTCCTTAAAGTCTTCTGCAATGATATCCCCCCTCCTAATCACCTACTGTCCTGGTCTTACCCTAGGTCTTATTGTTATCGATTACTCCAACCCCTCCACAATCCCAATGTCAAGTACCCCTTCTTCTGTCTTTCTAGCTCACTCTATCCAGTCCTCCAGCTCCCACAGTTGTTCAACCTCATGAGACCTACAGCCTTTTGGTCTGTCACTCACCACACTCTTGTCCTCATCCCATTCTTCACTGAACTTAAATTCCGTGAGCTAGAATCATAACCGCCATCAACTTCCTTGTGCCTCTCTTTTTTGTCGTGTCCCTCGGCTCTGGTTACATCTCACTCTTCATCAGTCTATCCCTGTACCCTGTAGCTGAACACGGCTGGTGAGATACACACAATGTCGTCCCCTGGTCTCACTTTAAATTTATTGTCAATAACCTCAAGGGCGCCCTTGTGCTGCCAGCCATCATCCTTCATTTCCCTGAATTATTCACTTTCCCACTCTCCTTGATGACAATTTCGTGCCTCATCCTCTGTTTTCCAGTTCCCAGCGCCTCCTCCCCATCTTTACCCTCAGCATAATGAACTCAGTTCCTCTTTCACTGAGAAAACAGAAGCAACCAGAAAAGAACTCCCACAGTGCCTACCTCCACACTTATGTTCCTAACTGCCCCTGGGCTTACATCTTATTCCTGTTGCTGTGGAGGAGCTGTGAGGCTCACCTGTCTACTCTCAGGCTAGATTCTCATCCACTCTCACTTCCCCAGGGTACCACTTTCATAATTCTCACCTTCCTCTCCCTCATCTATTTTTCTGTCTATCTCAAGTCATTCCCGTCAGCACACAAACATGATACAGTTTCTCTAATCCTGACTTCACACACATCTCTTCTGTTTTCAGTAAAACTCACTAAATCCAAGTCCTCACTTCCCATTTTTGCTTGACTGAGCAGAATTTAGTCCCCAACACTTCAGAAAACTGTTCTTGTCTAGATCACTAGTGACCCCAACTTGGTCAATCGAGTGGTCCAATCTCAGTCCTCCACATTCTGGACCTGTCAGCAGCAACTGTAAGAGTTCAGCCCTCTCGCCTCCTTGAAACACTTTCTTTATTGGATGTCTAGGCTACCCCTGCCTCCAGTTTCCCTGATGTTCCACTGGCCACTCCTTCTCATTCTCCATTGCTGGTTTCTCTTCATCTTCCTGACCCTTAAACATTGGAACATTTCAGTACTCAGCCAAGGAAGCTCCTCTCTATTGCCACTCACTTCTTTGGAGAGCTGATGCAATCTCTGCTTTATATACCATCTATTCTCTTGACTCTACCTTTAAAATACAACCAGAATCCAGCCACTTCTTACCATTTCCACTGCCACCAATCACGCCACTCCAAGCTGTCAATGTCACTCACTTGGGATATAATGGCCTTCTAACTGGGCTTTGTGATTCCACCTGTCAGAGGGAGAGACCACTGTGGATGGTGTGGATGGGTAGTCATGGAAGCTTTGGAAGGAGCCAGCCATGCAAAGATCTGAACAAAGAGCATGCCAGATAGAGAAACAAGCAATGTGAAGACAGACGGGAAAGAGCATAGAACATCACTATCCAGGGGGTATTCAATACCTGATACAAAGGTAAAGAGAAAGTTAAGAGTAATTGTCATAGGAATAAAAAAATTAAGAGATCTGACCCACGAGATACATTTTATTTCAACAAAAGTGTGAATACTCACTTTCCTAACATACTAATATTAAAACCTCTGCCGATCTCTGTCACATAGGGTTTGCAAACAATGGATGAAAATAATTGTTTGGTTAGTAGAGTGTTTGAAAAAGCAAGGAATTTTATTTAGAAATCAGATTTCCGGCTCTTTTTGAAACTCGAGGAATAGAGTGTATATTCGATAACACAACAACTGGCTGAAGTTAAGTATGGCTGCTCCCTTTAGATGGGCCCGTATTCCCCCATTCCTACCATTCCCCATTAAGTATGCCTCCTCAACTTCACTCATTTGCATTTACTGCTTGGCCCATGTAGGCATCTGATTTTGAAATCCTTGGGCTAAGAGGTGAAAAGATTTCATCAGTTTGGATATTTGAGAGGACTCACAAGACTCCTCTGAGTATGGTCACATAGGTTCTTATTTAAAGGGAGAAAGAGAGAAAGAGAGTGTAGGCAAGAACTGGACATTCAAAAGACGTCCAGGCACAGTCCCCAAGGTCCTTCTTATTCTCATATGGGCTTGTCTCCAGATAAAACCACCAAGATCTGTGCAAGAAATCTTCACTTTAGGAGACCTCAAGGCAGAAGTTCCCAGAGGGATTTTCTTGTCCCTCTGATTGTGTGGTAGAGCCAGGTTGACTAACCAGTTATGATACTGAAAACCATGAGTAAACAAATTGGCTCTAGGGATCACCAGGGGAGTTTCAGACTTCAAACAGCACATCACAAATCTCATTGCCCTTATCTTAGCCATGAGTCAGAGCCAGATGTCTAGGTGTCTCAGGGAGAAAGACAGATCTTTTCCAGTCTGGCTTTAAATCAACTCTATGCTAATATAGAAGATAATGTTCTTTGAAGACAAGGTAGCCTGTTCAGAGTCATTGTACCAAAAGACATCCAAGTTTTGTAAGGTCGTGAGTTTGACCTCTGCCAATAACCAGCCTCATCACCTTCTGATCCCTGTGTGATGCTCAGTCCTGCTGTCCCCATCCAACCATTCCTTTACCACCCCCAACCATCTGCTTATTCTAAGATAGCAAAGCTTGGCCCCCACCCTCTTTCTAGTCATCAGCTTGCCAGAGTTCTTGCTGTGGCCTTTCTCTGGCCCCTGCCCTGCTCTACCACTTCACTTGTTTCCACCTATTTATTTCTGTTATATTGTGAGTGTTTTTGAAAGCAGAGGACTGGGCTGGACTTATTTAACCTCTATGCCCCTTTCCCACACTCGCTGATACATAGGGAATGGGGCTGAGCAAATTTCCTTGTAAAGATTTTGGTTTCCATTTTTGATTTTATGTCAACTACTCCTGTCTCAGCTATTAACTCTGAGCCATACTCTGCAATTAATTAGCACTACTGTGATTCTCCTGGACTGGTCCTAGATGTCATTAGATACATGGTTCCATCCTCTAGAAATGACCACAATGGCAGTCTCAACTTGGGCTTTAGTGGAATGGTTGAGG
The DNA here is from genome assembly GCF_949752795.1 of Hyperoodon ampullatus. Classification (NCBI taxonomy): domain Eukaryota; kingdom Metazoa; phylum Chordata; class Mammalia; order Artiodactyla; family Ziphiidae; genus Hyperoodon; species Hyperoodon ampullatus. The sequence continues at coordinate 82,231,926 of NC_136916.1, read as the reverse complement.
GATTGCCGAGGCTCACTGGGTAATGGTCATATCTGAGATGCCCACGGTGTCCAGGGGAGCTATCAGAGATGTCACACCTCTACTGGTTTTAGTCCAGGTGACACCTCTTCTTACCTGCACTGAGAGGTACCAAAAGGCAATCTCTGCTTTTCTAAGATGGCTCTAGTGTGGTGGTATGTGGACAAGGCAATTTCAGGGTTCTCACAACATCCTCAAGGAATATTTCTTAGTGCCTCTTCTTGATAAGAAGAGGCACTAAGAAATATTCCTTGAGGATGTTGTGAGAACAATATCCTGAGAGGAGATTAAGGGACATGCCAGATACCCCTTTGCCCCAGGGCTAGCCCAGGGCAGAAACCTCACTAGTGTCCTGAAAGTTTTCTGTTACAGTTGCTTCCACAATGACTGTAGGCCTATCTTCTACTCACCAAAGACATGGCTAGAGATCTGGGATCTGGGTATACTTACGGGCTCACTGCTTGGCTCAGAATATTGCCTTGTGGCTTGAGCTTGGTTGTGCATCACCTGGGTTGATAAAGTCTCTGGGCTGCCTTGCAGGGTCTTTAATTTCCTTTAAGTATTGCTGGAGAAAGAACCTCTTCCTGGTTTAAGACCCTATCCTTACACTATGTTGCTGAAGCAAGTGGCTCTGTCTCTCAGATTCCCCAATCCATCTGCAGACCCCTACCTCTGGATCTATTGGCCACATGCCGAACCTAGACCTTCCAGGAGGGATGATTCTGCTCTTCCATAGCGTTGTGGCTTCTCTCGAGCTGAAGGACCAAGCATGAGTGAATGTATTGCATCCTCAGGCAGAGTGACAAATACCTCCAACCCTGGTGTCCTTGAATAGTATTAGTGCACCTTTTCTCATGAGCTACTCCATAATTTGGGGCATTGATGAATCACCCACTGTAAACCTGGATTTCTTCTATCAGATATTAGAACAATTTACTCAGCTATTTCAATAATTGTGGTCAGAGAGGAAGGCTCCTAACCTCATCTATTAAATGAAAACATTAATACTTCCCTCACAGGGTTGGAATGACAAATTGAAATTATTCTGTATATCACCTAGCATAGTATCTAGCACATGGTAGGGTCTTAAAAGATGCTAATTCCTTTGTCCCTTCCTTTCTCTTCTCCACACTTGTTTCCAAATATCTTATGTGACCTTTTGGAGAGTTCCAACTTTCAGTAGACTGGGAAAGTTAACCTACTTCCAAAGATTCATTCACTTGAGTTTATTGGACACATAAAGTACTAGAAGTGTCCAATACAGTGATTGCCATGTTGGTTTCCACTAGACAAACTGTTAAAACCAAACCTTTTCTGTGCTAAACACTTTAGACCCCAAAGAAGGTATTTACTTATCCCAGAAGTTTCCTAGCATCCAGATGTTATATAAACAAAGCACTTGGCCAAACTACCCAAGGCATCTGATTTCATAGGGGTATGCAGATAGATACCCTGATGTTCTTCCATGACTTAGTACCAAAGTGAGACTTCTCCCAGGGGTTCACTTATGTGTTCAACCTATATCATGTTTACCACGTGATAAAGTGGTAAACTTTATAGATCTGTGACTCCCAGACCCTAGTCCAAGAGAACATTACCCTTCAAGAAAGTATATTTGGATGAATAATAAAGAAGTGGAATAGAAATGGTTCCATCTGGAGATGCTGATTTTTATTCTTGCAAGGCATATGCATGCAGTCAAATAAATACTGGAGTGGCTGCAGAAAAAGGGAGCTCAGAAGTTTCCTAGGATATTAATGCATTTAATTTCTATGTATTCAAGTGAAAAAAATGTGAGAAATGCTTTCTTTGTCCTTGGTTAATTGCTAAATAAAGAAGATTATCCTGCAGGAGCCTCTTCTTTCCCATCACATATAAGCCAGCACATTCTGATTGTTTATCTCCTCAACGTGCTGCCCCTGGTGCTGCGGGTATATTCTGTCTGTGTGAAGAGCATCTCTAGAGATGGCAAGAGGTTTGTGTTACATACCAGCTCTCTGGAAGGAAATTCAGTGCTGGGTCTCAAGAAGCCCTTTGACCTCATGATTTCATTTCTAGGAATCAATTCTGAGCAAATAACTAGCAACGCAGACAAGGACATATGCACAAAGATGTTCTTTGCTGAGTTACTTATCAAGTGGAAAAAATAGGTTATGGAACTTCCAAGACAGAATGGTCTCCACCATGTAATTGTATGTGTACAAGTACAAATACAAAGAATAAAGTACGCTAATAACAGCTGTCTTTGAGTGGTGGTATGATAGTTTTGACTTTACCTTTTATACATTTTAAATGTATTTTTCAGAGTTTTCTACAGTGGGTGTGAATTATTTTAATATTATTTTGTTTCTTTCTTTCTTTCTTTTTTTTTTTTTTGCGGTACGCGGGCCTCTCACTGCTGTGGCCTCTCCTGTTGCGGAGCACAGGCTCCAGATGCGCAGGCTCAGCGGCCATGGCTCACGGGCCCAGCCGCTCCACAGCATGTGGGATCTTCCCGGACCGGGGCACGAACCCGTGTCCCCTGCATCGGCAGGCGGACTTTCAACCACTGCGCCACCAGGGAAGCCCTATTTTGTTTATTTCTTGAAAAAATATTAATGGAATGCTTACAAGGTGTCATTCTCTGTGCTGGGTGCTAGAGACACAGTGGGAACTCCACTCGGACAGAACTGACAGGTCCCCTCCTCCCCCTCCTCTGGGACATGGCAGTCAAAGGCATCTGACAAATGTTGAGCCAATAAATACATAACAGCAAATAGACATATGTTATATGAAGGAATGGTAGTATGGTGCCGAAAGACCAGCAGAGATGACAGAATTTCATTTGGAACAGGACAGGAGTCAGCAAACTATGGTCTACAGGTCTGTGGCCTACAGTAAGTCCCCTACATACGTATGTTCAAGTTCGAACGTGTGTGAAGTTGCAGCTTGCCCTCCGTCTCCTGTTGCTGACGATCCTTCAGCTCTACCATCTCCCACCTCCTCCCCCTCCTCCAGTCAGCAACTCTTCTTGCCAGTTCACTCAATGCCAGCCCCTGGATGCCAACTGTTGTACTGTACTACTGTACTTTTCAAGGTACTGTACTATAAGATTAAAAATGTTTTCTTTATTTTTGTGTTTGTTTTTTTATGAATTATTTGTGTGAAAAGTATTACTATAAACCTATTACAGTACAGTACTTTATAGCTGATTGTGTTAGTTGGGTACCTAGGCTAACTTTGTTGGACTTATGAACAAATTGGACTTACAAGCACGCTTTTGGAATGGAACTTGTTTGTATGGAGGGGACTTACCGTATTTTTGTTTTACATTTTTAAAGGATTATAAAGAAAAAAGGAAGAAGAATATGTCATAGAGACCACAAGACTTCTGCAGAGTAAATTATTTGCAAGTAAAATATTTATTCTCTGGCCCTATGCAGAAAAAGTTTGTTGAGTCCTAGTTTGGGACATCAGGGGTGCCTCTCTTAGGAGATGACATTTAATCTGGGAACTTAAGAAACAGAAGAGTTAGGGGGGAAAAGTACCCCCCCCAAAGTCTTGTTAGAAGAAACTTGAAAAAATTTTAGTCCAAAAAAGCTTTTTGTTGGAAGTTGGCTTCCTTTTCAGGTAAGGATAGAGGGAGGTACATTTAAAGGGAATACTCCTATAAATAAGTTTCTTATGCTTGTCTTGATCCCCTTTTCTCAAATTCTAATATATGGTTGATTTGATTTTAAAATACCACCAACTTATTGTCATTTTTCCAATCCTGTGGCTTTCTCAGGTACCAGCCCATTCTAAGCTGCATTGCTCATAACAACAGTAGCAACTTTGATTAGTTATGTATTTACTTTCTAGCCAGGCATCCTGCTACGTACTTTCAACCCAATGTCCTACATAATCCTAACAACTCTGCAAGATGATCACTAGTATCTGAATTTTACAAAGAAGGAGCAATGATCAGAGAAGCTGAGTGGGGAGCCCATGGTCATGCTGCTGGTAACCCATGGAGCCAGGACTATGACCATGACCAGCTCAAGTCTTGTGTCTCAAGACTGGGCTCTTCTTTTTATGGGCACCTATCAATGTGGGTTCCTCCCTCTTTTCCATCTTATTTGCGGTGTTACCACCAGTTGAAAGCCCTTCTCACCCCACCACATCCCCCTCCTTTCACCTCCATGCCCCCTGCTCTGCAAGTAGCAGGGTGCTTTTGCTACCAAACTTCACCGTCCAAGGCAAAAGAGGAACTAGATAGAACAAGAAGAGCTTTTCAAAATGCCATCATAGGGGGTCAGAATATGTGGCCTCCATATGTGCCACTTTGATATAAGGATTATTTTGAGCTGAAGACAGTTGAGAAAGAGCAGCCTTAAAAAAAAAAAAAAAAAAAGCTCTCTGCCCTACCCAACATTTGCCTAAAAGCAGGCTTAGACTCTAAATCATGGTTTTTAATTACCTCAAAAACCTCAGTGTTATTAGGGGGGACATTGCCTCAAGATGCCACTGAGCTTGTTGAATAGCTTTGAAGGAGGGTAGACTTCCTAGCTTTCTAACTAGCCCCTTATCAGCTTCATGCTAAAGTAATTTTTGATGACTCCAGTGCACTCTAATTTTCCAAATTTATAGTCTTAATTTCTGCTGTGAAAGACAGATTTTAAATGAGTTTAATAGCACAGCCATTTCAGAGGCATTGTTAATTATCTATTTCTCTTCTCCTTGGATAGGCTCATCTTTCTTCCATTCTTCCTTTTCATGGCGTCCCAAAACAGTACAGGGGAGGAAAAACTTTTTCCCTCTATCCTCCTAGGTTTGGTGGCTGGAGACCCTGAGAATTAAACTGACAAATGATAGATGAACAAGAGAAAAACAAACAGACTTTATTGCCATGCACAGTGCATATACTTGTGAGTAACTCTAGGGATGGTTAGAATCTGGGCTTAGATAGCATCTTCACAAAGAACAATACATTTGTAGAGAAGTGACAAGACAAACAAATAGGGTTTTAGGCTTCCTAGAGTGGCAAACTGGGGGAAGGCAAATCAATCTGTGGGGCAAACTAGTATAGAGTTGCTTTAGTGAGGTTTGTTATGTAGATTCCTCTTTGTGCTGCTGCTATGTTGATAAGAGTCTCTGGTGATTTAGAGTCTAAGCCTGCTTTTAGGCAAATGTGAGGGAGCGCAGAGCTTTATTTTGGAGTCTGCTCTTTCTCAACTGTCTTCAGCTCAAAATAATCCTTATATCAAAGTGGCACATTTGGAGGCCGCATATTCTGATCCCCCTACGACAGCATTTTGAGAAGCCCTTCTTGTTCTTGCTAGTTCTTCCTTTGCCTTGGACACTGAGGTTTGGTAGCAAAAGCACCCGGCCTGGAGCTAGGAGACCAGAGTGTAGTGCCAGCAGATCCCAGGCCAGCAGAGAGCTTCTGAGAGGGTTCCTGACCTTCTCTGGTATTCAGTACAGCTAAGGGATTGAACTCAATGTCTAATCTCTAAGACTCATCCATTTGCTTATGTGTCTGGATCAGTCAGGGTGTAGTCAGGAGACAAAAATCATGACGATTATTGAAACAGAATTTAATGTAAAAAATTATTAACTGGGTAAGTGAAATGTTTGTAAAAAGTATACTGAGGTAGTGGAGGCAAGGAGCAGCTGCCACCCTTAGGACCTGGGGGAATAAGTTGGAATTATGATAACTTAGACGCTCAGGGAAAGGGGGCCCTATGGAGCTAGCTCAGATCTCTAGAGAGAGGGCCCTGGCTGGCTGGTGCTGCTCTGGAAGGGGAGGGGAGGAGAGGCGGGATGTGTCTGGTTCTGCTTTTTGGATTCAGCTGCTGCTGCTGTGGAAGGGAATTGCTGCGGCCAGAGAGAAAAAGTGTTGTGCAGGTGAAAGGACAGGAGCGAAAAGCAGAGGTCCCCTCCTTGAAGCCTCCCTTTAGTGCCCCCTACTGGCAGGGCCTAGCAGGGAGCAGCCTGCAAAGTACTTGTATTAGTTTGTGGACAAAGTAGGGGCTAGAAGGATGGCTTTGGAGCTGAGAGATAACAGCTCAATAACTGGCACAATGTTCACTGCTGAGATTGCAAACTGGTGGCCCAGAAGCCACTTAGGGCCGCATCTGATCCATAAACATGTCTTGTGTGACTATCACAAAAGTTTAATCAAGCATCTGTGTCTGGGTTTGTTTTTTCAGTCTGACAATCTTCTTCCTGAGAAATCCACAGAATTTCATCCTTCATGATTTATACGTTTTAGAAACAAACAAATGGGAAGGCAGCTTGGAGATTAGCTATCTCAATAATCAGTTTACAGATGTGAAGGTCAGGCCCTTACAGGGTAGAGGATTTTCTCCCAAATTATACAACCAGTGAATGAGATCTTTGGGTTCCAAAGTCAGGATTCTTACCACTTCCCCTCCCTGTCTTATCCTGAAGCTGGGTGTGCTCTAGCCTCTTGCCACTCAGAGTATGGTCTGTGGACCAGCAGCACAAGTCTTGTTAGAAATATGGACTCTCAGGCCCCAACTCAGACCTACCAAATTGGAGAATCAGAATCTGATTTTAAAAAGATACCTCCATGATTGATTTTTGTACATAGTGAAATTCGAGAAGTGCTGAAGATAGCTTTATTGAAGTAAGAAAAAAATAGAACATTTATTGGATGCTAGTGTTTTTCTCTGGGGTGGGACCAGGGTATGGGGTGTACAGATTGGTTCTTAGCAAATGTCCTGACCATTCCTCTGATTCTTATCTTCCCTTCCCCCCAATTTGTAGGCCCACATATAGGCATGCAGACACCACATGTGCATGCACTCATACATATGCATGCATGTGCTCCCTCTCTCACACACACACACACACATACATACATGCACACACACCCTCTGAGCCATTTATGATATGGCCTCTGTCCTAACCTCCAGCCCCAATCCCTCACCAGCTGTCCCACGAGTACTGTGTTCTACTCACACTGAACTACTTACAGGTAGTTGCCCAAACACAACAGTTGTTCTTTCAGCCTCCCTGTCTTTGCACGTGCTGTCTGCTGCTGCCTGCGATACACCCCCGTCACCAAGATGGAGACCTGACTGACTTCTATGTGTCCTTCAACAACAGCTCAATGTCTTTCTCTTGGAAGCCTTCCCATGTTGCGTGAGGTGTATCCAGGCTGTGCTCCCCCTCTGTGATTTTAAAATACCTGACATATACCTTTATTGGAACACTGTTTCTCACCAGGAGATAATCACAGATTTTGTGGTTTATCTCCTTGAATGGAAAGAACAATGCCCCACTGAGCAAGCCATCCTGGGGACGAGCCAATGAAGAAAGAATGAACTGATGCAGAGCTACAAAGTCTGACCAGTGCTTATCCATAAAGAGCAGTGAAATATAGTAGTTGAAGCAGGGACTCTGAGATCAGAAGTACTGGTCCCAAATCTTGATATTTCCATCAGTTGTTGACACTGGGGAGCTACTTTATCTCTCTGTGGATCAGTTTCCTCCTGTATAAAGTAAGGATAATAACAGTATCTCCCTCACTGGATTGTTGTAAACGTGAAAGGGGATCAACAATGCCTGTGAAATGCTTATCACAGAGCCTGTCTAGTGGCTAGTGCTCACCCCATGTTTGCCGTTTTGCTGCTATTATATGATATATTAGGCTCCTTAAGTTTGTTTGGCACTTACTGTCCCATTATTTATTGCTGTATAACTCAGTGGCTTAAAGCAACCATAGCATCTGTTTTGCTCATGGAGCTGCAATTTGGGTGGGACTTCCCTCCTCCCTCCCTTTCCCCCCTTCTTCCTTCTTCCCTTTCAATATGTTTTTTTTTTTTTTTTTAATTCCAAAGTTTACTGACCAAGTATCATGAGAGAAACACAAGTTTTCTGTTGGCTGAATGGGATGTTGGAAATTCTTGGCAGGGAATTACACTAAACTGAGGCCAAAAAAAGTTGGAAGCCTAACAGACCTAACTGGGGAAAAAAGTTCCCTCTCTGCTCTGGTTTAGAAGTCTGAATTACCAAGTATAAGGAATGGTGTGAAACTCCAGTGTGAACTGGACTGGTGGTGAGCTCCCAGGGGTCTAACTGGGAGTGGGGAGGAAGGGCAGGGTACCTCAGATGTGGGGCTCTTGGCTGTGGTCACGGTGTTAGGTGGGTTGTCTAAGTCTGAGGAAGTAGAACCCAGTTCTTTCCTGGGGAAAGCCTGGGTGGACACACACAGGGTTTGGGAGTTTTCCAATTGGTTGGGGCATCAGGTGCTGGTAGGAAACTAGCATGGGGACCAAATACAAAGCCAGTCTTGCAGACTAGTACTACTTGGTGAGAATAATAGGGAAGCTACAGCCTGAGGCTCACCCAAGCACCTGACCGAATTCATTCTTGCTGGAGATAGGTCATGGCAACAGAAGATGGTTTTAAGACTCCCTCATCAGTGAGTAAGGCAATCCCACTTAACACCCGATGGCTAAGAACCGGGCAAGATTAAGTCTTCTGGGAACCAGATGCTGAAAGCCCTTGGCCAGTCAGGGCTGGATCAGGCAGATAAACTCACAGTCTAGCAGCAAGACTAACCCAGACATTATTACAGTACAGCATGACCCAGGCCTGAGTTGGGTTTGCAATCTTGACTCATTTTCTCAAACACAAGTGTCAGTGACCTAATATAGTGGGAAATTGCTCACTACATTTTCTGAGCTATGGGCTGAGAAACTGGTAAAATTGTAATGGAGAGAAACCTTGGGTCCAGGAGCACAGGTCCAGCAATTTCCCCTAGACATCCCCATGTTTGACTCTCTGCAGATCTTTGCCCAAATGTTCCGTTTCCCTGAGGGCTTCCTGAACCATCTTATTTAGAACTGTCACCTCCCACCCTGACTCTCCTTTTCCCTGCCTCTGTGTTATTTTTCTCTATAACACTTATCAGCAACCCACTTACTGTATATTTTACTCACTCATTTATAATCTCTTTTCCCCAACTAGAATGTAAGCGCCATGAAGGCAGGAATTTTCATGTGTTTGTACCCTGCTGTATCCCCATTAACAAAAATAGCACTTACCTAATAAGAGGTATTTAATGAATGCTTATAGACTCAGGCGTATTTCATGAAGTGACATATATGGAAAAGAAAAAGGAAATAATATATTTCATGACTTTGAGGAATGTAGAGGTGAAAAGTTACAACTCACATGAGGGAAGGGAATCCTAGTTAGTGAAAACCATTGACAGCACCAAAGTTCTTTTCATCTCATGGAATAAAAATAATAAAAGAAGGAAATCTGCCACTGGGAAGATAAAGCAGAGCATAGTTGAATTGCTCCTTTTGGGGACCTACCTTCCAGTTGATTAAGCAGCTAATGAAGCTCTTTGCTTTATGTGGGCCCTTCCCAGCACACATCTGCATAAATAAAGCATCCGCAGGTCAGGAGAAGCTTCCTTTCTGTGAAAGACAAATGATGTTCTTCGTTTGATTTACAGTCAAGGCTTAGCAAAAGAACACTTTCCTAATTCGTATTCAGTATTTCCACCACATGAAAGACATCCTCCAAACATTTTTTCTTGGGTTTAGTAAATGATGTACTAGCACAGTCGTTGATAATCAGTAAGTACTCAATATTTAGTAGGAAAGAATTATCCATGTGCTTCTGGAGATTTGCCACCTCTATGAGGGTGCTTGCTGGCTTCATTAGAATTCCATAAATGTGTGTACAACAATGTATTTAAATGATATCATAAAGTAACTGATTCTGTTACAAGGCACATAGTAGTTACATGTGTTGAAGAAAGGATAGCTCATTGCTACTCTCTTCCACATTCCCCTAAGAAATCTGAACATTGGCTGAGGCTTGGAAAATGTCCTTCTTGGGTGTTTAATAAAATAAGCTGTCTTGTTGGGAATTGCTGTTTTCACTCGCACCATGTTTTTCCTTCCCATTGTTCCCCATACCTGCTTGGCCACAATTTTCCCTGGAAAATTTCTCTAAACATAACCCCACAAGGACTTTTGTAGCACCAACACTTTTTAAAAAAAAACTTTAATTGATTGATTAATTAATTAATTAATTAATTAATTCATGGTTGTGTTGGGTCTTCGTTTCTGTGTGAGGGCTTTCTCTAGTTGCAGTGACCGGGGACCACTCTTCATCGTGGTGCGTGGGCCTCTCACTGTTGTGGCCTCTCTTGTTGCGGAGCACAAGCTCCAGACGTGCAGGCTCAGTAGTTGTGGCACATGGGCCCAGTTGCTCTGCGGCACGTGGGATCTTTCCAGACCAGGGCTCGAACCCGTATCCCCGCATTGGCAGGCAGATTCTCAACCACTGTGCCACCAAGAAGCCCACCAACACTTTTTTTGCTTAAAAATAAAATGACAAAATTTCCCTCATCTACAGATTATGCATCTGAAAAAAGATACATCAAACTCAGCTATGGTTGATCTATTTTAGTATGTATACATATATGTAAACCTGGTGAGATTATTATTTTTTGAATACCATTCCTAAGAAGTCACATTTGTCCAACATTTCTAATTGGCCACCAACATCTGTCACATTCCGCCTTTTATGTCTGTGACACAGAATTTCTAGGATGCATTAAAATGGGCATCAGATTTTCTAAAATGTTGCATGGTCTCTAATCTCTTGTATTCTCTCTCCACCCTCTCCTCTCTCTTTCTTTCTCCTCCTCACAGGGGTGATAGTCTACCTAGGAATGATGGGGGGAGCCTTCATCCTGGGGGGCCTGGCCGATAAGCTGGGGAGGAAGCGAGTCCTCAGCATGTCCCTGGCCGTCAACGCCTCCTTCGCCTCCCTCTCTTCCTTCGTACAGGGATATGGAGCCTTCCTCTTCTGCAGACTCATCTCAGGCATAGGGTGCGTAATTACAGAGGTTCAGCTGGACCCCCCCAACCCCATCCATCCTGATACCCTGACTCTGAGTGGTACCTCCAGAAAACTTTGAACTGAGTTTTTGTTTGACTTCCAAGATACTGTGTTAAAGTTGAACCTTAGAAAGGGGTTAGATTGTAAAGTCAGTCATAAGGTCAAAATAATCCAACACTGCCTTGGCCAGTCTTTTGAATTCACTGGGTTATTTCACCACTGAGCCTAAGGGTGGGACAAGGCAATTTGGTTCCTTCTATGACCATTTTTAGTGTCTGACTTGGTTCTTACTTTCTGGCATTTTCTCTCTGCAGTATTGGGGGTGCACTGCCCATTGTTTTTGCCTATTTTTCTGAATTCTTGTCCCGGGAGAAACGAGGAGAGCATCTCAGTTGGTTAGGCATCTTCTGGATGACTGGAGGCATCTATGCGTCTGCCATGGCCTGGAGCATCATTCCACACTATGGTGAGTGCACTGGCTTAAAAGAACCCAGGGGCCCTTGTTACTATGATATCTGCATCTGAACAACATTCCCTGTCCTCAGCCTTATTCCCACACTCACTCACAGTTCCTGTGTACGACCTTGATCTTTCTAAAGAAATTCCAACACTGGAGACACATGGCTAATTTCAGTACACATGTCTTTCTGGAAATAATACAGTCTACCCTCCCTCACTTCCTCCCTCCTTCTCTCCTTTCCTTCCTTTTTTTTGAAAGGACTTCAACCTTCATCTCCTCCACCCCTCCTCCTCACAGCAAGTTAGGCTCAGTAACCCCATTTTATAGATGTTGTAACAGAAGCCAAAAAGTTGGTGACTTGGCCAAATTGATGACTTGGCCTTGGCCTGACCTTGGATCATGATGCCCCCTCCCCCTCAGTGTGGTGCTCTCGTATACCTTCCATTTTAGTGCCTGCTGTCACTCTTTCAGCTGCAAACGTGGAGCAGCCCTTACAGACAAGGTCTTGGTTTCAGCGGAGACAATTTTATTATCTTGGATAATTGCAAAAACTGGATTTTCTGGGCAGAGTCTTGGCAACATTAACTTTCACTATTGGATTTTATTAAGAGTAAAGTAGGGAGAAGGCAGCAGTTTTGAATTTGATTATACCTTTTGAGTATCCTGGGTAATATTATCATTACCCTTCAAAATTACGTTTGGTGAACCACTGATCATGGGTGTAGGCTTTGCCATCATCCAGAATCCTGAAGACCATAGGGAGGAACAGAAACTGCCCCTGAAACTGACCAACAATTCTCTACCCATTCCCTTCCTTGGTGTGTGTGTATTTATTGAAGTATAGTTGACTTACAATGTTGTGTTAGTTTCAGATGTACAGAAAAGAGATCCAGTTGTTCTTATTTATTTATTTATTGGAGTAAAATTGCTTTACAATGTTGTGTTAGTTTCTGCTGTACAACGAAGTGAATCACCTATATGTATACCTATATGCCCTCCCTCTTGGACCTCCCTCCCACCCTCCCTATCCCACCCATCTAGGTTGTCACAGAACACTGAGCTGAGCTCCCTGTGCTATACAGCAGGTTCCCACTAGCTATCTATTTTACACATGGTAGTGTATTTATGTCAAACCTAATCTCCCAATTTGTCCCACCCTCCTCTTCCCCCTCTGTGTCCACATGTCTGTTCTCTACATCTACGTTTCAATCCCTACCCTACAAATAATTTCATCTCTAACATTTTTCTAGATTCCACATATATGTGTTAATATATGATATTTGTTTTTCTCTTTCTGGCTTATTTCACTCTGTATGACAGACTCTAGGTCCATCCACATCTCTACAAATGATCCAATCGCTTTCCTTTTTTATGGCTGAGTAATATTTCATTGTATATATGTACCACATCTTCTTTATCCATTCATCTGTCATTGGACATTTAGGTTGTTTCCATGTCCTGGCTATTGTAAATGGTGCTGCAATGAACATTGGGGTACATGTGTCCTTTTGAATTATGGTTTTCTCAGGGTATATGCCCAGTAGTGGGATTGCTGGGTCATATGGTAGTTCTATTTTTAGTTTTTTAAGGAACTGCCATACTGTTCTCCATAGTGGCTCTATCAACTTACATTCCTACCAACAGTGCAAGAGGGTTCCCTTTTCTCCACACCCTCTCCAGCGTTTACTGTTTGTAGATTTTTTGATGATGGCCATTCTGACCAGTGTGAGGTGATATTTCATTGTAGTTTTGAATTGCATTTCTCTAATAAGTAGCGATATTGAGCATCTTTGCATGTGCCTCTTGGCCATCTGTATGTCTTCTTTGGTGAAATGTCTATTTTGGTCTTCCACCCATTTTTTAATTGGGTTGTTTGTTTTTTTGATATTGAGCTGCATGAGCTGTTTGTATATTTTGGAGATTAAACATTTGTCCATTGCTTCATTTGCAAATATTTTCTCACATTCTAGGGTTATCTTTTCCTCTTGTTTATGGCTTCCTTTGCTGTGCAAAAGCTTTTAATTTTAATTAGGTCCATTTGTTTATTTTTGTTTTTATTTCCATTACTCTAGGAGGTGGGTCAAGAAAGATCTTGCTGTGGTTTATGTCAAAGAGTGTTTTTCCTATGTTTTCCTCTAAGAGTTTTATAGTGTCTGGCCTTACATTTAGGTCTTTAATCCATTTTGAGTTTATTTTTGTGTATGGTGTTAGGGAGTGTTCTAATATCATTCTTTTACATGTAGCTGTCCAGTTTTCCCAGCACCACTTATTGAAGAGGCTGCCTTTTCTCCATTGTATGTTCTTGCCTCCTTTGTCATAGATTAGGTGACCACAGGTGAGTGGGTTTATCTCTGGGCTTTCTATCCTGTACCATTGATCTATATTTCTGTTTTTGTGCCAGTATCATACTGTCTTGATTACTGTAGCTTTGTAGTATAGTTTGAAGTTGGGGAGCCTGATTCCTCCACCTCCATTTTTCTTTCTCAGGATTGCTTTGGCTATTCGGGGTCTTTTGTGTTTCCATACAAATTGTAAAGTTTTTTGTTCTAACTCTGTGAAGGATGACATTGGTAGTTTGATAGGGATTGCACTGAATCTGCAGATTGCTTTGGGTAGTATAGTCATTTTCACAATATTGATTCTTCCAATCCACGTACATGGTATATTTCTCCATTTGTTTATGTTATCTTTGATTTCTTTCATCAGTGTTTTATAGTTTTCTGAGTATAAGTCTTTTTCCTTCTTAGGTAGGTTTATTCCTAGGTATTTTATTCTTTTCGTTGCCATGGTAAATGGGATTGTTTCCTTAATTTCTCTGATTTTTCATTGTTAGTGTATAGGAATGCCAGAGATTTCTATGCATTAATTTTGTATCCTGCAACCTTACCAAATTCACTGATTAGCTCTGGTAGTTTTCTAGTAGCATCTTTAGGAATTTCTGTGTATAGTATCATGTCATCTGCAAACAGTGACAGTTTTACTTATTCTTTTCCAATTCGTATTCTTTTTATTTCTTATTCTTCTCTGATTACCATGGCTTGTCCATCCAAAACTATGTTGAATAAGAGTGCTGAGAGTGGACATCCTTGTCTTGTTCCTGATCTTAGTGGAAATGCTTTCAGTTTTTCACCATTGAGAATGATGTTTGCTGTGGGTTTGTCATATATGGCCTTTTTTATGTTGAGGTAGGTTCTGTCTATGCCCATTTCCTGGAGAGTTTTTATCATAAATTGGTGTTGGATTTTGTCAAAAGCTTTTACTGCATCTATTGAGATGATCATATGGTTTTTATTCCTTAATTTGTCAATATGGAGTATCACATTGATTGATTTGCATATATTGAAGAATCCTTGCATCCCTGGGATAAATCCCACTTGATCATGGTGTATGATCCTTTTAATGTGTTGTTGGATTCTGTTTGTTAGTATTTTGTTCAGATTTTTGCATCTATGTTCATCAGTGATATTGGTCTGTGATATTTTTGTCTGGTTTTGGTATCAGAGTGATGGTGGCTTCATAGAATGAATTAGGGAGTGTTCCTCCCTCTGCAGTTTTTTGGAAGAGTTTGAGAAGGGTAGGTGTTAGCTCTTCTCTAAATGTTTGATAGAATTCACCTGTGAAGCCATCTGGTCCTGGACTTTTGTTTGTTGGAAGATTTAAAATTACAGTTTCAATTTCATTACTTGTGATAGGTCTGTTTATATTTTCTAATTCTTCCTGGTTCAGTCTTGGGAAATTTTACCTTTCCAAGAATTTGTCCATTTCTTTGTGGTTGTCTGTTTTATTGGTATATAGTTGTTTGTAGTAGTCTCTTATAATCCTTTGTATTTCTGCGGTGTCAGTTGTGATTTCTCCTTTTTCATTTCTAATTTTATTGATTTTCACCCTCTCCCTTTTTTTCTTGTTGAGTCTGACTAAAGGTTTATCAATTTTGTTTATCTTCTCAAAGAATGAACTTTTAGTTTTATTGATCTTTGCTATTGTTTTCTTCATTTCTATTTCACTCATTTCTGCTCTGATCTTTATGATTTCTTTCCTTCTACTGACTTTGGGTTTTCTTTGTTCATCTTTCTCTTGTTGCTTTAGGTGTAAGGTTAGATTGTTTATTTGAGTGTTTCTTGTTTCTTGAGGTGAGATTTAATTGCTATAAACTTCCCTCTTAGAACTGCTTTTGCAGCATCCCATTGGTTTTGGGTTGTCATGTTTTCATTGTCACTTGTTTCTATGTATTTTAAAATTTCTTCTTTGATTTTTTCAGTGATCTCTTGGTTATTTAGTAGTGCACTGTTTAGTCTCCATGTATTTGTGTTTTTTACAGATTTTTTCCTGTAATTGATTTCCAATCTCATAGCGTTGTGGTCAGAAAAGATGCTTGATATGATTTCAATTTTCTTAAATTTTCCAAGGCTTGATTTGTGACCCAAGATGTGATCTATCCTGGAACATGTTCCATGTGCACTTGAGAAGAAAGTGTATTCTGCCACTTATGGGTGGAATGTCCTATAAATATCAATTAAATCTATCTGGTCTATTGTGTCATTTAAAGCTTGTGTTTCCTTATTTATTTTCTGTTTGGATGATCTATCCATTGGTGTAAGTGGGGTGTTAAAGTCGCCTACTATTATTGTGTTACTGTCAATTTCCCCTTTTATGGTTGTTAGCATTTGCCTTATATATTGGGGTGCCCCTAAGTTGGGTGCATAAATATTTATAATTGTTATATCTTCTGGGAGTGATCCCTTGATCATTATGTAGTATCCTCCTTATCTCTTGTAGCACTCTTTATTTTAAAGTTTGTTTTATCTGATACCAGTATTGCTATTCCAGTTTTCTTTTTTTTTTTTTTTTTTTGCGGTACGTGGGCCTTTCACTGTTGTGGCCTCTCCCGTTGCGGAGCAAGGCTCCGGATGCGCAGGCTCAGCAGCCATGGCTCACAGGCCCAGCTGCTCCGCAGCATGTGGGATCCTCCTGGACTGGGGCATGAACCCGCGTCCCCTGCATCGGCAGGCGGACTCTCAACCACTGTGCCACCAGGGAAGCCCCAGCTTTCTTTGATTTACATTTGCATAGAATATCTTTTTCTATCCCCTCACTTTCGGTGTATGTGTCCCTAGGTCTGAAGTGGGTCTCTTGTAGACAGCATATATATGGGTCTTGTTTTTGTATCCAGTCAGCCAGCCTGTGTCTTTTGGTTGGAGCATTTAATCCACTTACATTCAAGGTTATTATCAATATGTATGTTCCTATTACCATTTTCTTAATTGTTTTGGGTTTGTTTTTGTGGGTCCTTTTCTTCTCTTGTGTTTCCCACCTAGAGAAGTTCCTTTAGCGTTTGTTGTAAAACTGGTTTGGTGGTGCTGAATTCTCTTAGCTTTTGCTTGTCTGAAAAGCTTTTGATTTCTCCATCGAATCTGAATGTGATCCTTGCTGGGTAGAGTAATCTTGGTTGTAGGTTTTTCTCTTTCATCACTAGGTATATCCTCCCACTCCTTTCTGGCCTGCAGTTTCTGTTGAAAAATCAGTTGATAACCTTATGGGGATTCCTTTGTATGTTATTTTTTGCTTTTCCCTTGCTGCTTTTAATATTTTTTCTTTGAATTTAATTTTTGTTAGTTTGATTAATATGTGTCTTGGTGTGTTTCTCCCAGGATTTATCCTGTATGGGACTCTCTGCACTTCCTGGACTGGGTGACTATTTCCTTTCCCATGTTAGGGAAGTTTTCCACTGTAATCTCTTCAAATGTTTTCTCAGACCCTTTCTTTTTCTCTTCTTCTTCTGGGAGCCCTATAATTGAAATGTTGGTACGTTTCGTGTTGTCCCAGAGGTCTCTTAAGCTGTCTTCATTTCTTTTCATTCTTTTTTCTTTATTCTGTTTTGGGCAGTGAATTCCACCATTCTGTCTTCCAGCTCACTTATTCGTTCTTCTGCCTCAGTTATGCTGTTATTGAGTCCTTCTAGTGTATTTTTGATTTCAGTATTGTGTTGTTCATCTCTGTTTGTTTGTTCTTTAGTTCTTCTAGATCTTTGTTAAACATTTCTTGTATTTTCTCAATCTGTGCCTCCATTCTATTTCTGAGATTTTGATCATCTTTACTATCATTACTCTGAATCCTTTTTTCAGGTAGGTTTCCTGTTTCTTCTTCGTTTATATACTCTTGTAGGTTTTATCCTACAAGACTTGCTTCTTTATCTGTGACATATTTTTTTTTGTCGTTTAATTTTTTTTTTTTTGATGGGTGGGTTTGTGTTCCTGTCTTTCTGGTTGTTTCACCTGAGGCTTCCAGCACTGGAGTTTGTAGGCTGTTGGGTAGAGCTGGGTTTTGGTACCAAGATGAGGACCTCCTGGAGACCTCACTCCAGTGAATATTCCCTGGGGTCTGAGGTTCTCAGAACTCTCAAGAGTTCCCACCACAGGAGCTCTGGCCCAACCCCCAGCTTGTGACCCAAGATCCTGCAAGCCATGCGGGGAGGCAAAATAAAAAGAAAAAAAAAAGAAAGAAGGAAAAAGAAAAAAGAAAAAAATGAGCAGAACAATAGCAAAGAGTAAAAAATAAAATAAGATTAGAAAACTAACATATGTTAGAAAGAAAAAAATATATATAGATGAAGCAACAACTGGAAGGTAAAACAGAACCTAAACAGTAAAAAAGAGGAGGAAAAAAAAAAGCCAGTAAAGGCCTTGGCTGTGGGGGTGGGGCTTAGGCAGGGGTGGGATTTAGGTGGTGGGCGTGGCCTATGCTTAGGACTGGAAAAGGCCCTGGGGGGTGGGGGGTGGGGCTTAGGCTCAACCCAGCAGGAGGGGCCCAGGAGTGCCGCTGGCCTTGGAGGTCTGCGGACCAGGTCCAGGACCCCAGCAGGCTCACTGGGCCCGAGTGGGTGGGGGAAACGCTAGACTCATTCTCCCCATCCTCTGATCCTTGAGGACCCCACCCCATTGGCCTCTCTTCTTCTTCCCCCACTCCTTCCCTCCTATGCCCCTAGGACCCCCACAGCCAGAGGGGGCCTTAGAGAATGGAGGACCAGACCTGGGAGCCCAGCAGGCATCCCAGGGCTTGAGGGAAACAGCTGCCATGCCTCCCCTGATCCTCCAGTCCTGGAGGGTTCCCCCTCCGTCCGCCTCTCCTCTTTTGCACCCCACCCCCCCGCCTCCCTCCTATGCCCCTAGGACCAATGCGGCCTGGAGGGGGCCTTGGAGGGTGGAGTAACTAGTTTGGGAGCCCTGCAGGCTTCCCTGGGCCCGATTGGGCAGAGGAAATGCTAGGCATGCTTCCCCCCGATCCTCCAAGCCCCCAAGGGTCCCTCCAGGCATGGGAACCCCTACCCCCTCCCAGCCACCCCTCAGGGGCACAGGTCCTGTCTGGCCTCCACTTCTCCCTCCCCCTCACTCCCCCCACATCCTACCAGTCACTCAGGGGTTCCTCCCATCTCCTTAGGCATTGAGGTCCCCCATCAGCGTCTGGCAGGAGCCCTAGCTGTGGGAAGATGTGGACTCTGTGTCTTCCCACACCGCCATCTCCCACTATGCAGCTCAATTCTTCTTTTCAGATTCTTTTCCCTTATAGGTTATCACAAAATATTGGGTGGCCAAAAAGTTTGTTGAGGTTTTTCCATAACATTTTACAGAAAACCTCAAATGAACTTTTTGGCCAACCCAATATTGAATATAGTTCCTGTGCTATACAGTGGGTCCTTATTGGTTATCTATTTTATATTCAGTAGTGTGTATATGTTAATCCCAAACTTCTAATTATCCCTCCCCCATCTTTCCCCTTTGGTAACTGTAAGTTTTTTCTATGTCTGTGGGTTTATTTCTGTTTTGGAAGTTCATTTGTGTCATTTTTTAGATTCCACATATAAGTGATATCATATGATAATTGTCTTTGTCTGTCTTACTTCACTTAGTATGATAATCTCTGGGTCCATCCGTGTTGCTGCAAATGGCAGTATTTCATTCTTTTTAATGGCTGGGTAATATTCCATCTTATATATGTACCACATCTTCTTCATCCATTCATCTGTCCATGGACGTTTAGGTTGCTTCCATGTCTTGGCTGTTGTAAATAGGGCTGCTATGAACATAGGGGTGCATGCATCTTTTTGAATTAGAGTTTTGTCCAGATATATGCCCACAGGTGGGATTGCTGGATCATATGGCAACTCTAGTTTTAGTTCTTCAAGGAACCTCCATAATGTTCTCCATAGTGACTTCACCAATTTACATACCCACCAACAGTGTAGGAGGGTTCCTTTTTCTCCTGGTGTGCTTGTTTTAAATCTGACCCTCTCTGATGTGTGTTCTGGGCTAATGGAGGCTTCTGTATTATCTTTTTAAGAAGAAGCTTTGGTGTAGACAATCCCTATTTTATTAGTTAAGGGGATGATGGGTGTATTACCCTGAGAACCTGATAAACCCTGAAATCTTAGTGGTTTAATACCAAAGAAGTTTTCCCCTCCTGCAAAGCCTGGCTGGTGTTTCTGATCTGCAGGCAGCTCTGCTCCATCAGTAATCCCAGTGCTCAGGTTCCCTCCAGCATGTGATCTACGCTCTTCAACAGGTAACCTACATGTTGGTTCGGTGAAAGAGCACAGTTGTATGTGGGTGCTTTTGAAGGGCAGGCTAGGAATTGGATCACATCTTCTTTGCTCACATCCCATTGGTCCCAAATCTGTAATATGACCACACACTACAGCAAAGGACACTGGGAAATGTGACCTAGCTGTGTGCCCACAAGGTAGAGGAAATGGGTTTGGGACCATCATGTTACCTTTGCCATATCCCACTGGATTTTTGTATCAGAAACAGAGAAGAAATACAAACAAGAATAATGAAATAAAGAGTTGAAGGGTTTTCCAGATAATTCTGTTACCATAGGTAATTCTACATAATTTTAGATACAAAATTGTATTACTCCTGATATCAGGCTCTGCATTCTACCCTTCCCCAAAATGCATACTTTAATTATCCAGGCTGTTGGTTATATGGGTCCAAGGAATTGCTTTTGTCCCCACAATTCTTGCTATAATATCATTTCCCCTGTTAATTGATCCAAACGTGTTAACACTAAGAAACTATTTCTACATATAAATTGAGTTAGAAAACTTTGTGTGTGGGGGAAACAAATAGACTCTGGATAAAAGCTGAGTCAAAATAGTGGTTCTATGTAATTTGGGACAGGTCACTCTAGCTTGTGCAGCCTTAGTTCCTTTATCTATAAAATGGAGACAAGGAAGCAAAGAGAATAGACTGTGGAGATCCGATCTGTGCCAGCCCTAACATCCAGCAGTTCTTGGGAGGCAAATAATGGTGAGAAAATTTTGGAGACGATTCTAGTATTTGGGCTGGTTTCCCTCCAAGCCGCATTAGCAATTCTAGCCCTATTTGCAGACTGCTTGTTCCACAGGGGAACTGCCCTCACAACCAGCCAATGAGCAGAGGTCCTTGGCTTCCCTCTGATTGGATCAACTTAAGTCATGTGCTCACCTCAGCCAATCACTAAACCCCAGAGGATGCCAGGTCCTGGGCGTTTCATATACTTTCTTCTCCAACCCTGGCACTGGGGATGGGGTCAGTCCCACCCAAACCACAAGTCTGCAACCCAGTGGAGAGGAAGGATGGGAAGGATGTTGTGAGGGGAGCAACCCACAATAGTCACTACAAACTGCATCATTTTTTCACTTCACTTTGCACACACAAACACACAATTTCTGGGTGTCTGGTTTCTATAAAAGCAATAAAAGAATTCAGGCTGGGGACACATTGACCAAGACTAAGTGGGATGCCCATGACAGAGGGGCCACATAGCTCCTGGCTGATAGCAGGGCTTGTGGTTAAGTATCTTACTCCAACTGGATAGGATATTTTCCTATTTGTATGCCTGTAAGAAATCTATGGCTTTTACATTCCATTTAAAAATACCAGCCTCTTGGATGATTAGGCTTAATTGAAACAGGCATTAACTTGAGGGCAACCCATCCTAGAAATATGGTGGACTAGAATCACAGTGCAACAGGAGTGATTATTTATTTTAAACCTCATTTTACCAGGACCAGATGTTCTGTGCACAGTGAACAGAGACATTTGATGATATTTCCCAACAGACCTAAGACATTAATCCTCTAAAACCCCTTCCACTCAGCAGGGACAAATGCAAGGGTGATCTGGAAAGGAGACTTGATGTTTGTACGTAGCTTGTGCAAACCATTTAACTGGTTTTGCAGGAATGAAGTGATGGGAGGTCTTGGCACCAGGAATTTGGGTGACTGAGTCACTGAGAAAGAAAATTACAAACCTCAGAATGTTTTTCTGGGAACTCATGGACATAGCCCCCCCAAAATGGATATATTATGGAAGATTAATTCCCACTGTAGTCAGCAGCACCAGCTGTTTGAGAAATCCTGATGGAGAAAAGTAGGGCAAGCTAAAAGATCATTGACCAGAACAATCCCTGTCTCCAAATTAATAGTAGTCCTATATATTTGAAAGCAGTTCACTGTTTAATTTTAATTGATTTAAGGCCCCAAAGGTGTGCCTAATGAATGTGATAAGTGCAAATTACTAAAATCACCATAAAAACCAGAAAGGCATGAGGGAATAATGGATTTTGGATAATTTGCATATATTGTCATTAAGAAAAAAAAATATCTCTGAGGCAGAATACTTTCTAAACATACCTGCTTCTGCCCTTCTTCTCTTGTTACCCACCTGAGTTTGACTGCTATGTAGTTTTGGTCAGCTTTATTTCTGATTACGCCAGAGTGGTTTTTGGACATGAGCTGAGAATGTGGAAATCTTACTATGGTTTTGCCTTCTTCTTTCTGTTGTCACTCCCAAGAGAGGAAAGACTTCTTAATTAAAATTAAAATGAACAAACAGGGACTTCCCTGGTGGAGCAGTGGTTAAGAATCCGCCTGCCAATTCAGGGGACACGGGTTCGAGACCTGGTCGAGGAAGATCCCACATGCCTCGGAACAGCTAAACCCGTGCATCACAACTACTGAGCCCACAACGCCGCAACTACTGAAGCCCATGCGCCTAGAGCCCCTTCTTCACAACAAGAGTAGCCACCACAATGAGAAGCCCGTGCACCGCAACGAAGAGCAGCCCCCGCTCGCCGCAACGAAGACCCAAAGCAGCCAAAAATAAATAAATAAATTAATTTTTTAAAAAAATGAACAAACTCCAGTGAGATGGAAGGAGAACAGGCCAGGCTGTGCAAAAAAGAGATTTGATTGTGATTGAGAATGTTGGATGTATTATGTGTATTATGTTCTGTGGCCATTGTGTAAAAGCAGCCACAGCCCCATGTTTTTTCACCTGTTTTTTCACCTCCAGCCAGTCACTCCATTGTGCAAATAGAGTAAGAAATATCTGCAGAAACAGCAGATATTGGTTAGGAGTCCCCTGCAAGTAGAACAAATTGAACTGTGATGGTAAGAGAGAATTCAAGACATAAACTGCCCACCTCCAGAGTTGGCCATATAGTATATTTTTAAGTAAATGGAATAAAGATTTTACAGCTGAATAATGTTCACCGTTTGAACTTTAGAAATCAATATAATTTATTTATAAAATTTGGTCTTTTTAAGAAATGCTGTTGGAATTGTCTTCAGAGATCGTTTTGAGTGGCATGAGAGAACCAGTCTATTTCATAATCTTGGCTTTAAAAGAAAACAATCCTTTTGCTGATATTCATCTATTTTACTCAACATCTTTGGCACTAACTGTCATGTAACTATTTCTAAACAAATCAAATCTACCCTCAAAGCAGGTGAATTATTTTTGGTTGCCGGGAGCTTTCGCACACAGCAAATCTGTGGAAGTACAATTACCTGCCTTCTACAGCTGTGAAAACCCACCAACATAACAATAACGATGTGAGAAAGCCAGGATTTGAACTCTGATCTATGTGACTGCAAAAGTCCAGGCACTTTTCACTGTGTTATCGTTCCTTGAAAGAGGGAAATTTGCTACTTACGAAGATATTTGAAGGAATGTTTTGTAGATCCTGAAGGCAATTTCTGAAAATGAATTTTAGAAATGTTTTGAATAATGAAAGCTGAGTAGGAGCTATTCACCTCTCCATTTCAATGATGGTAGAATTCTTTTGAATGTAGAAGCTCAGTTTCTTTAAAAAAAATTAGTATTATCACTGACAGTGTTTTTTCAAAGTGTGGTCCTGAATGAACCCTGTGCACTGGAATCACCTAGAGCTGGTATTGCCCTTTGACTTAGGTAAGACTAATCCCCCATCAAAACCCTGGGTCACATAAGGCCCTGCTCTGGCTTTCCTCCAGCTGTACCTCTTCCCATGAGGCAACGTGCGTCCCTAAGGCCACAACCCCACTCCATCCAGATCATTCTCTGGCTACTCAGGGCCTAGGACTCCCCACTAAACTCAAGGGATCATGACAAGGACACCCCCTCTTACCACGGTGGTGTGTGTGGTGTGACCACACGTGTTGGCATGAGGCCCCTCATTCTACAGGAGAGGCTGGTCGGGGGACAGAAGGGGGTCCTGTAAAGGTGGGTCTTTGGCAGGTCAGGGCTTGGCCTTCCAGCTGCTTATTTGTTGAGCAAGAGGATGAAACATCTATTATCTAACAGTTTAACTGAAATTTTAATGAATACATAGAAATATGGAATGGTGCCTCTATTTGTACTCCTACCCAAGGCCCCATAAGTGTCAGGCCAGGCCTGCCTATGGGGTTGACAAGATGCAGATTCCCAGCACCTTTCAGAATCAGAAGCTTTGGGGACACAACCAGAGAGTTTGCATGTTAACCTGCTCCCCAGGTGATGCTCTTTTGCCCCATGGTTTGAAAGCCATTTCTTGAAGGTCACTCTAAGACTGTGTGTCAGAGATCCTCTGACTGCTTCTTCACAGGCTGGGGCTTCAGCATGGGCACCAGTTACCACTTCCACAGCTGGAGAGTGTTTGTCATCGTCTGCGCTCTGCCCTGCACTGTGTCCATGGTGGCCCTGAAGTTCATGCCAGAGAGCCCGAGGTTTCTGCTAGAGGTGAGTCAGTGCCCCCAACCTGTGTGAGAGCAATGGAACAGCGACAGGAGCTAGCCCTGCTGCTCCAGCCCCTTGGTCCCATGTTGGCTGACCTGGCCCATCATTAAATCCATCGTGATGGTTGCACACCTGGGATTCAAGGACTGCCAGAGCCGGAGGGACTCAGGAGCTCACTGAGCACAGAGCAGCAGCACTGCTCCCTGAGGCTGGGTGAAGCTGGAGGGGGCTCTGCTTAGGATGCTTCTGGCACCCACTCTCCCCAGAGGTCCTGATTATGAGGCTCTTCAAAGCTGCATGCAGTTTTTCCATGTTACAGCTGTGAGCTGGGTTGTAAATCTGTCACTGCTCCCAAGCCCTTCAAGACTCTTGGCTTTGTAGGACCTCTCTCCTCCAGAAAGCTGCTCCCAGAGTCCTATGAGGTTTCCAGCTTGGTGGTGGTGGTGGTGAGGCTCTCGTGCTTGCAGTGGTCAGACAGGCAGGGCTGGTGGAGGGGCGATAGGACTTGAAGGCTCTTACAGCCCCAATTCTCAGAGTCTACTTATAAGCCTCCTTCTAGCTTTCTGCAGACTGACCCTCCTTGTTGAATTTCTTCTTTCATCCCATTGATCAGGTTCCAGATGCAGCAAAAAGTTTTTTATCCATGCTTATCTCAAAAGTTACCCTTCATTGTGTATGAGTTTCCTAGGGCTGCTCCAACAAAGGCACACAAACCGAGGGGCTCATAGTAACAGAAATTTATTGTCTCACAGGTCTGTTGGCTAAAAGTCCCCAACCAAGGTGTTGGCAGGGCCACACTCCCTTGGAAGCCCTTAGGGCAATCTTTACTTGCCTCTTTCAACTTCTGGTGGGTTGCTTGCTTTTGTTGGCATTCCTTGGCTTGCAGCTGTTTCACTCCAGTCTCTGCCTTTGTCTCTACATGGTGTTCTCTCTATGTGTCTCTGGGTCTTCGCATGGGCTTCTTCTTATAAGGACACCAGTCATGTTGGATTAGGGGTGCACCCTACCCCAGTATGACCTCACCTTAATTAATTACATCTGCAGCAACCCTGCTTCCAAATAAGGTCACATTCTGGGGTACTGGCAGCTAGAACTTCAACATATTTTTAGGGTTGGGGACACAGTTCAACCCATCACGTGTTGTGTCTTTGCTTTGTCCTGCCAGGGAGGAACATGGCTCCCACCCTGCAGTCTATTTAACCGTAAACTACGAGTAGTTACTCATAGCCTATAATGATAATAATACCCAGCATTTACACCTTGAAGGTACAACCTTACTATCCTTCCAAGATGGGCTGTGACAGAAACTTGTCCTAGTCTTTCACAAGCCCTAGACGGTAACACATCCATGGCCAATCGCCTCAGACTTGGGTATCAGCACCTGTTGGGCTTGTAGGGTTTTCCACCCCTAATCAGCAAAAGACTGTTCATGTCTCTCTCCTTGGTTTTACCAGATGGGCAAACACGACGAAGCCTGGATGATTCTCAAGCATGTTCACGACACCAACATGAGGGCTAAGGGGACCCCAGAGAAGGTGTTTACGGTGAGTGCATGGTCACCTATGCCAACAGGAGGGGGCCTCTCCTCTTCACTGCTTTGGTTTGCTAAAAAATAATTTTATTATATAAGCACATCCCAGAAAATTTGTCAAAAGGGGAATAAAGCCCCTGACATTCCTATTACTGCATCATAATTATTCTTTGCATTTTGATGGATACCTTCTTGGTACTGCTAATTGTTCAAATATGGCAAAGGGAAAAACTAGCTGTATTTATATGGGGATAACCATATGTACATATATTTACATATATCAATGCATATAGATTATTTAGGAGTACTTATAGGCATTCTATATGTGTCTCATAGTATTCAGAATCATCCTTTTAATGGACATTAATATTAGAGACATTAACACAGTTTTCATAAACATGTCCCCAATGTTAGAGATTCATATGCCCTGTTTTATTACCTTGTTCCTGCAAATGTTGCTGCAATGAACCTTTTCCTGCACATAGTTCCTTTCCTTTCATGTTCTGGGTTTGTTTTCTAAGAGTAGACTCCTAGAAATAAAATGAGTGACTCAAACAGCATGAGTATTTTTATAGCTCTTGAGATGCATTGCAGATTACATTTCAGTAGGGTTGCAATGATCTGTGATACCACCAATGATAGGATACCTGTTTCTCAGCATCCTCACCAGCACTGGCTATTAGCCTGGATTTTCTTTCTCACTAGTTTAAAAAGTGAAAAACTAGCCAATGGCAGTTTCCACGGGGAGATCCTGTTAGTTACCATGAACTGTGCTCTTCCCACCAAGCTGTGGCCAACCACGAGGAATACCCACGGCAGGGTCCTTGTTCACCTGTCTGCATGACCCCCTTTTAGACCAACTCCAAATCCATTTCTTCAAGGAAGCCTTCCTGAGTTAACTCCCACCTACTCCAACTCACTGCTTTTGCTTCTTTGGCTTCCATAATTTGAGTCTGTAGTAAAACACTTTTTCTTGTTAACCTGTTACTTGAAACCCCTGATTCTCAAGCAGGACCCCATAGCAGCTAAGAATCTACAACCTGAAGCCAGACCAGTCTGGGTCCAAATCCTGGTTTTAACATGTTCTAGCTGTGTGGCCTTAGGCAAGGTACTGTCTGTGCCTTATTTTCTTCATTGGGAAAAGAGAGATAACAATGTCTATAAATACAGTTATGGTAAGGATTAAAATCAAGCACCTAAACTGTGCCAGGCTTAGAGTAAATACTACATAGATGTTAACTATTAACCAAATATTTTATGTCATATTTTTAAATAAATAAACTCAAATAATAGATTTTATAGAAAGTTGTCCAGTGGCATATTTCTCCAATTCCAATGCTCCTAAAATTATCTAAAACATGGGACCAGTCCTTTTATCACAAACATTTATTAAGAAGCACCATTAACAATATTTATAGACTTTCCGGTTGGATAAACGAAATGTAATTGAAAATAGAACTTTTAGCTAGTTCAGTTTCTTAATCCTTCCTCAATTAACTTTCTTATTAAAAATTTCCCACACTTAAGAAAAAAAGGAAGAAGAAGCACAATTAGCAGAGCTACTCAAAATGAAAGATGATAAGGGAACTGATGGTTCTCCCAACCTCCCATCCCCGCCGCTCCCTGTGATGGATTTTCATGCTGCAGCTGGACTGCAGGTCTGGACCCCAGATGTTAGCAGGAGAGCCCTGTCCCCTGGGGTCTGGGTATGCTTGGTTCAGTCCTGCCTCCCACCCCCACCCATTCTATAGTCTTCCCTCCAAGCTCCTGCTTATTCCTAGGAGATGTTACTGAGTCTTTGGGTATAACCTCTGCTTTTAGTAGATTTCACCCTTTCTCAGGAAAAGGGAATTAAAAAGGTCACGGGCTCAGTACTTCCATACTGACTTGATGATCATAGTAATTTTGTAGAGGAGGATGACTGGATGGGCCGGGAAAAAAAAAAAAAGAAAAGAAAAACAGCCTGAAAGTGTTCCTGACCTCAGACAGCTGGGCAGTGGCTGGAGTCAGGAGTGATACTCAGCCCTGCCGAATGGGGTCATCTGCTATGATCCTGTGTGCTCCCCTCTGTAGACGGTACTCACAGTAAACATGCTCAGGGGCCTGGAGGAAGAGCTTAGGGTAGGCCAGGCTCTTAGTGTTCATGGTGAGCCCTGGATGTGGCCCTCCTCACATCCACCTTGGAGCTGATGGGGTTCAGGACATGATACCCCAAAATATGGCACCTCGGCATATTGAATATCATAAACTGAAGGAGTTTGAGAAAACAACAGAAGTAGAAATGTCACTCTGACCTCCCCCTGCTCCCCCTTGTTCCCTGAAACAGGCCATAAATCTCCCACATGGAAGGTGCTCTCCCTGCACCAGAAGGAAAGAAGACATTGTTCTCAGCAGAGATGGGGAACTTAGGGCCAAGAAGGCTGTATCAACAAACCTTGTTAAACTAACCCTTATCGTCCTAATTACTTCTTCACCATTTATTCACCCTAGCCCAAATATCTTTGTCTTGTCAGTTCTTCACAAATCTACTGTTTCTACAAGGTATAAAAACTTCCTGGGCTGGTCACTTCTTCGGGGCTTCATTCTCTTGTGAAGGCTCCCACGGACATGTAAAAATTCAGTAAAATGTGGATGCTTTACTCCTGTTAATCTCTCTTTGCCAGTTTAACTTCCAGACCCAGCCAGGGAGCCTAAGAGGGTAGAGGAATACTTTCCCCTCCCCTACAGAGCCCTGGCTTTCACCAGCCCCATTCGCTACCTCACAAGCTTCTGAACAGCCCCCTGGCAAGTGTCCACTGAAACACCTTTGGAAAGGGGATGGGTTGAAGTATTCCCCTGAGAACCCATGCTCTGCAAGGCTGGGGTGAGCACAGACCACACAGATTGTATTCTACTTTAGACTGAAGCAAAGCCAAGTATCCTAGTTAGTTGTAAATTAGAGTAATTATGCTTGCAAGTTGTCAACACACCCACTCCCAGATCCCTAGGGAATAGGGTGTTCTTTTCCCCAGGAGCAAAGCAAAGATAAAATTTGCATTTCCTTCCCCGCTCTCCCGCCCGCACCTCAAGCACGTGGGATCTTAGTTCCCTGACCAGATATTGAACCCGCGCCCCCTGCGGTGCAAGCACAGAGTCTTAACCACTGGACCTCCTGGAAGTCCCATTTAGTGAGATTCTTAATGTGCTTCCTGACTTGGGGTCAACCTTCTTCTCAGCCTCTTTCGGCTGCAGCTGGGCTCTTGGTCTCCCTGGGGTACCTAATAACACAAAGACCAGTTCCAGCCAAGAGTCCCACTGGAGGGCCTGCTGCGTTCTCTCTCCTGTGTCCCTTTGTGGGTGGGCAGAAGAGCATTTGCAGAGGTCACACACCCAGGAATGGCAGGACCAGCCCAGGAGGCTCTGGCATGCTCATATACCTGTGATTTTTAGGAAGAGCACCTGTGCTTTTACCAGGTTCTCAAAAGGGTATCCGGCCCTCCCAAGAGAAGAACCACTGTTTTCAGGGTTTAGAAAAACAAAGCCAAGCCATCCTAGGCTCAGGGCTTGGGAATTAAAGAAGCAATTGTCCCTAATTCAGGGACTGTATTTTCCCCTGTGGATATCCAGCCTCATCTCTCTCTCTGTCTCCTCACATTCTCAGTCCCTCGGCTGAAGAAAGAGATGGAGACACTTACGACTAAAGCCTTTTCTCCCTAGAAAGAAAGGTTTGTTGGACGAGGTGATAGAAACTGGTTTTGAATTTTTTGAGTACACTCTTCTGTTTTCCTCTGAATTGGTCTGCATGCACGGACCTTGATAACTTGGCTGAGTTTGTGTGCTCAGGAATCTCCTTAACATGATGGTTAGTTATAGAATGCAATGGTTGTCTTAAACATTGATTAAACTGAAAATCGCTGTCTTAATGAGTCAGGATTGCTCCCTGGGGCTACCTGCTGACATTGGACAAATTAACACTTTCCGGGGCCCTTGGGGGAGCCCTGAGATATACAGCCTTATTCCCATTCCCTATCTCTTTGATTTCTTCCAGGAAAACCAGGGGTAGCAAGGAGGACATAATTTCTCTCTCTTTTTAAAAATTAAGGTATAATTGACAGATTACATTATATTAGTCGCAGGTGCACCACATAATGATTCAGTTATTCGTATACATTGCAAAATGATCACCACAATAAGTCTCATTACCATCTGTCACCACACATTTACAAAAATTTTTTTTCTTGTGATGAGGACTTTTAAGATTTACTTTCTTAGCAACTTTCAAGTAATGAATACTGTATTATTAACTGTAGTCACCATGCTCTACGTTACATCCCCATGACTTATTTTATAACTGAAAATTTGTACCTTTGACGCCTTTCTCCTATTTTATCCACCCTCACCCCCTCTCCGCTCTGGGAACCACCAGTCTGTTCTCTGTATCTATGAGCTTGGTTTTCTGTTTCTGTTTTGTTTTGTTTGTTTGTTTGATTCCGAATATAAGTGGGATCATAGGGTATTTGTCTTTCTCTGTCTGACTTATTTCACTTACATAATGCCCTTGATGTCCATCCATGTTGTTGAAAATGGCAAGATTTTTTTAAAAATTTTTTGTGGCTGGGTAGTATTCCATTGTGTGTGTATTTGCATGGGTGGGTGTGTATCACATCATTATCCATTCACCTGTTGATGGCCACTTAGGTTGTCTCCATATCTTCACTTTTATAAATAATACTGCAGTGAACATGGGAATGCAGATATCTTTTCGAGTTAGTGTTTTCATTTCCTTCGGATAAATACCCGGAAGTGGAATTGCTGGATCATATGGTAGTTCTATTTTTAATTTTGGGGGGAACCTCTATACTACTTCCCATAGTGGCTGCACCAATTTACATCCCCACCAACAATGCAGAAGGATTTCCTTTTCCCCACATCCTTGTCAACACTTGTTATTTCTTGTCTTTTTGATAATAACCATTCTAGCAGGTGTGAGGTGATATCTCATTGTAGTTTTGATTTGCATTTCCCTGATGATTAGTGATGTTGAGCATTTTTTTCACGTACCTGTTGGCCATCTGTACGTCTTCTTTGGAAAACTGTCTATTCAGATCCTCTGTCCATTTTTTAATTGGATTTTTTTTTTTTTTTTTTTGCTGTTGAGTTGCATGAGTTCTTTTTATATTTTGGATATTAGTCTCTTATCAGATATATGATTTGCAAGTATTTTCTCCCATTCAGTAAGCTGCCTTTTCATTTTGTTGATGATTTCCTTTGCTGTGCAGAAGGAGGACATAATGTCTTTTATTCTGCTGTGTTTTAAAAATGTCTTGCATAGCAAACCCCCTTTCCTAACACACACACACAAACACACACACACACTATTGCCTATATGGGTTCTAGACTTCTGTGATGTTAATATCCATTAAGGATAGACTTGTCAATTTTAAGGTGGAGTCAACTCTACTATGGGCAAATCAGATATAAACAGGAATTCAGTGTATTTCCCAAAGCCATAATTGAGTGAAAGAACTCTGATTCATTTTGTGTGCAGTGGGACATAGCCACCTGAGAAAGATCCCTAAGAGATGCTATGTACAATTTTGGCTAAGAATTACTGAACTGTAGGGTCACCGAAAGCTCCTCTAGCCCTAAGTAAGTTAATAAAGTCAGTTACATTAAACTAAAAATTGAAAAGTCAAAGTGGGGTTAAGACTCTCTAGCCCATCTTTGTTTTACAGGTTTCCAACATTAAAACTCCCAAGCAAATGGATGAATTCATTGAGATCCAAAGTTCAACAGGGACTTGGTACCAGCGCTGTCTAGTCAGATTCAAGACCACTTTCAAGCAGGTACAGCTGGGGACCTGGGGTTGTTGAGGGAGAGGCTCTATGGAAATCTGTAACATCAGTGGATGAAGAATAGAGATCCTGAACACCCCCATCAACCCAAGACAGTGTGGGCAGAAAGTTACCTTGGATAGGGACTTTCGGGTCCAAGCCCCTGCTTACCTGTGAGCCCTTGAGCCACAAACTATAAACCTTTGTTTCTTTTCTTTGTTCTTCCTTTCCAAGGCAGAGATTTTGAATGTAGGTGCAAAGTCTAGTCTGAGTAAAAACCTTTCTCTCTAGCACCTTCTCATTAAATAATCCATAGGAAGAAAGGAGTGGGTTAAAGAAATGACCCCTTTGAGATTTGTTGGTGATTTCTGAGAAAGTCTTCTTGAAGGGCAAGGCTCCTGTGAAGTGAATCAACTATTGAACACTGAGGCAGTCAATGGCCAGAGTCTCCTGAGCCTGGATGACCTTCTTGGTGTAGGGTGGTTCAATGTTTGGAATATCACCCATTCCCACTGGCGGGGAGCAGAACTCACTACTCAAGGCTATTCACTGCCTTGACACCTCCACTCCGTGTGCTTTTTGTCACATGCATGGAGCATTGTTGTGTTCCCAGATGCTACAGGACTGTTAGAAGTTGAGACCAGCCAGTAAGAAGAGAAGAGGCTTTCCTTGTTATTTGAGCAGAATTGCTGCCTCTGGAAGATAATGGGTTCCTAGGCAATTTAATAGAAAATCTTAAAAATGAGCTCTTCCAAGTCACAAGTTTTTGCCTTTAACAACCCATCTCTTCTGTGTGTTATAGGTCTGGGAAAATGCTCTGTACTGTGTGATGGGGCCCTACAGGATGAACACACTGATTCTGGCCGTGGTTTGGTTCACCATGGCTTTAAGGTAAGCTCTGTTTTCCTTAAGTTCATTAATTTCCTTGTGCTTCAGGTACCTCATCTATACACTGAGGGTTACAGTTGGTTCTAACTTACAGAGTCTGTGTCAGATTGGATGATTTTGGCTCTAAGTAACAGGCAACCAATGCTAGTGGCTTCTACAACTAGGAAATTTCTGATCCCTTTTTTAGAAATTTTTATTTTATTAAAAACAATTTTTAAATTATTTTTTTTACATCTTTATTGGAGTATAATTGCTTTACATTGTTGTGTTAGTTGCTGCTGCATAACAAAGTGAATCAGCTATACATATATCCCCATATCTCCTCCCTCTTGCGTCTCCCTCCCAACACTCCCTATCCCACCCCTCTAGGTGGTCACAAAACACCGGGATAATCTCCCTGTACTATGCAGCTGCTTCCCACTAGCTATTTATTTTACATTTGGTAGGGTATATATGTCAATGCTACTCTCTCACTTCATCCCAGCTTACCCTTCCCCCTCTCCATGTCCTCAAGTACATTCCCTACATCTGTGTCTTTATTCCTATCATGCCTCTAGGTTCTTCAGAACCATTTTTTTTTTTTTTTAGATTCCATATATATGTGTTAGCATGTGGTATTTGTTTTTCTCTTTCTGACTTACTTTACTCTGTAGGACAGACTCTAGGTCCATCCACTTCACTATAAATAACTCAATTTTGTTTCTTTTTATGGCTGAGTAATATTCCATTGTATATATGTGCCACATCTTCTTTATCCATTCATCTGTCGATGGACACTTAGGTTGCTTCCATGTCCTGGCTATTGTAAATAGTGCTGCAGTAAACATTGTGGTACCTGACACTTCTTGAATTGTGGTTTTCTCTGGGTATATGCCCAGGAGTGGGATTGCTGGGTCATATGGTAATTCTATTTTTAGTTTTTTAAGGAACCTCCATACTGTTCTCCATAGTGGCTGCATCAATTTCCATTCCCACCAACAGTGCAGGAGGGTTCCCTTTTATCCACACCCTCTCCAGCATTTATTGTTTGTAAAATTTTTGATGATGGCCATTCTAACTGGTGTGAGGTGATACCTCATTGTGGTTTTGATTTGCATTTCTCTAATGATTAGTGATGTTGAGCAGCTTTTCATGTGTTTGTTGGCAATCTGTATATCTTCTTTGGAGAAATGTCTATTTAGGTCTTCTGACGATTTTTGGATTGGGTTGTTAGTTTTTTTGATATTGAGCTATAAGAGGTGCTTGTATATTTTGAAGATTAATCCTTTGTCAGTTGCTTCATTTGCAAATATTTTCTACCATTCTGAGGGTTGTCTTAAGTTTCATTAGGTACCATTTGTTTATTTTTGTTTTTATTTCCATTTCTCCAGGAGGTGGGTCACAAAGGATCTTGCTGTGATTTATGTCACAGAGTGTTCTGCCTATGTTTTCCTCTAAGAGTTTTATAGTGTCTGGTCTTACATTTAGGTCTTTAATCCATTTTGAGTTTATTTTTGTGTATTGTGTTAGGAAGTGTTCTAATATCATTCTTTTACATGTAGCTGTCCAGTTTCCCCAGCACCACTTATTCAAGAGGCTGTCTTTTTCTCTACTGTATATTCTTGCCTCCTTTATCAAAGATAAGGTGACCATATATGCGTGGATTTATCTCTGGGCTTTCTATCCTGTTCCATTGATCTATATTTTTGTTTTTATAGCATTACCATACTGTCTTGTAGCTTTGTACTATAGTCTGAAGTCTGGGATTCTGATTCCTCCAGCTCCATTTCTGTTTCTCAAGATTGCTTTGGCTCTTCAGAGTCTTTTGTGTTTCCATACAAATTGTGAAATTTTTTGTTCTAGTTCTGTGAAAAATGCCATTGGTAGTTTGATAGGGATTGCATTGAATCTGTATATTGTTTTGGGTAGTATAGTCATTTTAACAATGTTATTTCTTCCAATCCAGGAACATGTCTCTCCATCTGTTGATACCATCTTTAATTTCTTTCATCATTGTCTTATAGTTTCCTGCATAGAGGTCTTTTGTCTCCTTAGGTAGGTTTATTCCTAGGTATTTTTTTCTTTTTGTTGCAGTGGTAAATGGGAGTGATTCCTTAATTTCTCTTTCAGATTTTTCATCATTAGTGTATAGGAATGCAAGAGATTTCTGTGCATTAATTTTGTATCCTGCTACTTTACCAAATTCACTGATTAGCCCTAGTAGTTTTCTGGTAGCATCTTTAGAATTCTGTGTGTATAGTATCATATCATCTGCAAAGTGACAGTTTTACTTTTTCTTTTCCAATTTGGATTCCTTTTATTTCTTTTTCATCTCTGATTGCTGTGGCTAAAACTTCCAAAACTATGTTGAATAATAGTGGTGAGAGTGCGCAAACTTGTTTTGTTCCTGATCTTAGTGGAAATGGTTTCAGTTTTTCACCATTGACAATGATGTTGGCTGTGGTTTTGTCATATATGGCCTTTATTTTGTTGAGGTAATTTCCCTCTATGCTTACTTTCTGGAGAGTTTTTATCATAAATGGGTGTTGACTTTTTTCAAAAGCTTTTTCTGCATCCACTGAGATGATCATATGGTTTTTATCCTTCAATTTTGTTAATATGGTGTATCACGTTGATTGATTTACATATATTGAAGAATCCTTGCATTCCTGGGATAACCCCACTTGATCATGGTGTATGATCCTTTTAATGTGCTGTTGGATTCTGTTTGCTGGTATTTTGTTGAGAATTTTTGCATCTATATTCATCAGTGATATTGGTCTGTAATTTTCTTTTTTTGTAGTATATTTGTCTGGTTTTGGTATCAGGGTGGTGGTGGACGTATAGAATGAGTTTTGGGGTGTTCCTTCATCCGCAATTTTTTGGAAGAGTTTGAGAAGGATGGGTGTTAGCTCTTGTCTAAATGTTTGATAGAATTTGCCTGTGAAGCTATCTGATCCCTGACTTTTGTTTGTTGGAAAATTTTTAATCACAGCTTCAATTTCATTACTTCTGATTGGTCTGTTCATATTTTCTATTTCTTCCTGGTTCAGTCTTGGAAGGTTATACCTTTCTAAGAATTTGTCCATTTCTTCCTGGTTGCCCATTTTATTGGCATAGAGTTGCTTGTAGTAATCTCTTAGGATGCCTTGTATTTCTATGGCGTCCGTTGTAACTTTTCCTTTTTCATTTGTAATTTTATTCATTTGAGTCCTCTCCCTCTGTTTCTTGATAAGTCTGGCTAATGGTTTATCAATTTTGTTTACCTTCTCAAAGAACCAGCTTTTAGTTTTATTGATCTCTGCTATTGTTTGCTTTGTTTCTATTTAATTTATTTCTGCTCTGATCTTTATGATTTCTTTCCTTCTGCTAAA
Organism: Hyperoodon ampullatus; assembly: GCF_949752795.1. Lineage (NCBI taxonomy): Eukaryota > Metazoa > Chordata > Mammalia > Artiodactyla > Ziphiidae > Hyperoodon > Hyperoodon ampullatus. Next base: position 82,195,993 of record NC_136916.1, on the reverse strand, counting down.
ATTGGGTTTTGTTTGTTCTTCTTTCTCTAGTTCCTTTAGGTGTAAGGTTAGATTGTTTCTTTGAGATTTTTCTTGTTTCTTGAGGTAGGCTTGTATAACTATAAACTTCCCTCTTCATCTTGTCTATCTTCCTTCCCTTTTCATCTTGTCTGTCTTTCTTTGAATGTGGCTTTTGTTCCACAGGCTACAGGATTGTAGTTCTTCTTGCTTCTGCTGTCTGCCTTCCTGCATCCCATAGGTTTTGGATTGTCGAGTTTTCATTGTCATTTGTCTCTAGGTAGTTTGTGATTTCCTCTTTGATTTCTTCAGTGATCTCTTATTATTTTTAGTTATTTAGTAACGTGTTGTTTAGCCTCCATATGTTTGTGTTTTTTACGTTTTTTTCCCTGTAATTCATTTCTAATCTCAGAGCGTTGTGATCAGAAAAGATGCTTGATATGATTTCAATTTTCTTAATTTACTGAGGCTTGATTTGTGACCCAAGATGTGATCTATCCTGGAGAATGTTCCATGTGCACTTGAGAAGAAAGTGTAATCTGCTGTTTTGGGATGGAATGTCCTATAAATATCAATTAAATCTATCTAGTGTATTGTGTCATTTAAAGCTTCTGTTTCCTGGGCTTCCCTGGTGGCGCAGTGGTTGAGAGTCCGCCTGCCGATGCAGCGGACACGGGTTTGTGCCCCGGTCTGGGAGGATCCCACATGCCGTGGAGCGGCTGGGCCCGTGAGCCATGGCCGCTGAGCCTGTGCATCCGGAGCCTGTGCTCCGCAATAGGAGAGGCCACAACAGTGAGAGGCTCACATACCGCAAAAAAAAAAAAAAGCTTCTGTTTCCTTATTTATTTTCATTTTTGATTATCTGTCCATTGGTGTAAGTGAGGTGTTAAAGTCCCCAACTATTATTGTTTTATTGTCGATTTTCTGTTTTATAGCTGTTAGCAGTTGCCTTATGTATTGAGGTGCTCCTATGTTCAGTGCATATATACTTATAATTGTTATATCTTCTTCTTGGATTGATCCCTTGATCATTACATAGTGTCCTTCCTTGTCTCTTGTAACATTCTTTATTTTAAAGTCTATTTTATCTGATACGAGTATTGCTACTCCAGCTTTCTTTTGATTTCCTTTTGCATGGAATATCTTTTTCTATCCCCTCACTTTCAGTCTGTATGTGTCCCTAGGTCTGAAGTGGGTCTCCTGTAGACAGCATATAGATGGGTCTTCTTTTTGTATCCATACAGCAAGCTTGTGTCTTTTGGTTGGAGCATTTAATCCATTCACATTTAAGGTAGTTATCGATATGTATGTTCCTATGACCATTTTCTTAATTGTTTTGAGTTTGTTTTTGTAGGTCCTTTTCTTCTCTTGTGTTTCCCACTTAGAGAATTTCCTTTAGCATTTGTTGTAAAGCTGGTTTGGTGGTGCTGAATTCTCTTAGCTTTTGCTTGTCTGTAAAGCTTTTGATTTCTCCATGAAATCTGAATGAGATCCTTGCTGGGTAGAGTAATCTTGGTTGTAGCTTCTTCCCTTTCATCACTTTAAGTATATCATGTCACTCCCTTATGGCTTGTAGAGTTTCTCCTGAGAAATCAGCTGTTAACCTTATGGGAGTTCCCTTGTATGTTATTTGTTGTTTTTCCCTTGGTGCTTTAAATAATTTTTCTTTGTCTTTAATTTTTGCCAATTTAATTACGATGCGTCTCAGCCTGTTTCTCCTTGGGTTTATCCTGTATGGACCTCTCTACACTTCCTGGACTTGGGTGGCTATTTCTTTTCCCATGTTAGGGAAGTTTTCAAATATAATCTCTTCAAATATTTTCTCGGGTCCTTTTTCTCTCTCTTCTCCTTCTGGGACCCCTATAATGCGAATGTTGTTGTATTTAATGTTGTCCCAGAGGTCTCTTAGACTGTCTTCATTTCTTTTCATTCTTTTTTCTTTATTCTCTTCCGCAGCAGTGAATTCCCCCCTTCTGTCTTCCAGGTCACTTATCCATTCTTATGCCTCAGTTATTCTCCTATTGATTCCTTCTAGCTTATTTTTCATTTCAGTTATTGTATTGTTCATCTCTGTTTGTTCTTTAATTCTTCTAAGTCTTTGTTAAACATTTCTTGCATCTTCTTGATCTTTGCCTCCATTCTTTTTCTGAGGTCCTGGATCATCTTTACTATCATTATTGTGAATTCTTTTTCTGGAAGATTGCCTATCTCCATTTCATTTAGTTGTTTTTCTGGGGTTTTATCTTGTTTCTTCTTTTGGTACATAGCCCTCTGCCTTTTCATCTTGTATATCTTTCTGTGAATGTGGTTTTTGTTCCACAGGCTGTAGGATTGTAGTTCTTCTTGCCTCTGCTGTCTGCCCTCCAGATCATTTTACCTCTTGCTTTGCAACTTTATATTCCTATGTTCTTTCTCATGAGTAGCTGAGTTAGCTAAGACCTGCAACATAGTATTAAACGGTAGTGCTGATAATGTGTATCCTGGTCTTGTTTCTTATGTTAGTGGTAATGACTGCAGTGTTTCCTCATTAAGAAAGATCCTGACTTTTGAGCTGAGATATATATATATTTTTACATGCTAAGGAAGCGTCCATGAATTCCTAATCTATTGTTGTTTTTATCAGGAATGAATGTCGTTTTTTATCAAATACCTTTTTGACACCTATGGATGTAGTCATGATTTTTTTCCCTTAGATCTATTAATATGATGAGTTATATTATTAGATATTTCTAATGAACCATACTGATACATTTAAAATGGGCTTGATTTACATCAAGTCGTGAATGCAGTCTCGGATGGTGTTGCTGCTCAAATATTCTGTCTTCTGTATTACAGTTACTATGGACTGACAGTTTGGTTCCCTGATATGATCCGGTATTTTCAAGATGAAGCATACAAGTCCAAAATGAAGATATTTCACAATGAGCACGTGTATGGTGTCACAATCAACTTCACAATGGAAAATCAGATTCACCAACATGGGAAACTTGTGAATGACAAGTAAGTGGGAGACCACGGGCTTTCCTCAGATCAAGGGGACTGTGTGTGGGGACAGTCTTGGGGAGAGAGCCATTGGGAAGATAAGCATTCAATATGGCGAGGATTGAGCTCCAAGGCTGGTGGAACATCACAGCTTACCATGGCTGCCAGAGACTCGACAGTGCCCCTGGTGGCTCTGTCTGTACTGTGCCGTCCCCTGTTATCCTGGCTAAGGTTGATTCATCCAAGGAGGGTCAACCAAATCATCTCTCCTGAGACCTCGCATCTTTAATGGTGATGCGCAGAGAGCCCCTCAATGATGCCTGCCTAGAGAGAGGTCCCAGAGCTCTCACCAGTGAGGTCCTGCACCAACTCACAGCCTGGCTGTTGAGCTTTTTCTTTGATTCTGGATGCTTCTTCAGAAGCAAATCCAGAGGCCAATATAACACTATCTTATGTTATTCTTTCGCCTAACATTACCTCCAAGCGTCAATTGGCATGGCCCACTGTCATCAAGAATGTTGTGCTTTGGGGCAAAAATGAGTGGAGTGTTAGAAAAGTCCCGCCCACATCCTCCTCAATCTGTTTGACTCCTCCTCTTTCTACTCCTGGGACACTGAGATGGATAGTCCAGCCTGTTGGGCTTTAAGAACACCTCTTTGAGGTTGCCCTCTGAAGGCCCCAAATGGGTCAGGGCAGGACAGAGTTTCCTCCAGGCCACATGCTCCACTAAACTCAGCATTTTCACCTCTGCTGTTTCCCTTCTTGAATTATCCTTAGCAAGTTCACTGGGTCAGGCGAGGGCATGATACACCAGAAACACCACAGCCCAGTGTCAGTGGTATAAACTGCCCCCAAGTTAATGTGTCTGTGTAAGAATTATCACCATGAATTTTCTCCTCTGACTTGGTTCTACTTCCCCAGCCTGCACCACCAGTGTGTCTAAGTGGCCATGCCCATGACTGTGAGAAAGAAGTGTATGTCTGGGTGGAGTTCAAGGAAGGTGGCTTGGGCAGTCTAGTCCATATGTTCTTACCGGCCAGACCTTAGCAAATGTTCACTGTTATTTAGGATGAGAAAGAAAGTGTGACACGAAAAGGGGAATGTTATTTCTACAAATATAAGTCCTTTGGGGCAGGAAACTTAGGACCGACTATCCGTGGGCATGGAATTCAGATTTTCAGATGATTTTTTAAAATGCCAAGGCTCAGTCACAAACATCTCCACCTTCACATGCCCATGTATGCACATGCTCTCTTTGGGGACACTTTGGTTCCTGGAATCTGCTGAGAGTGGCCACTCCAGGGATGGCAGCTCGAAGGCTAGTGGTTGGTGGATGGCAATTCTCCCCAGGATTTCTCACCATCAGGGCTCTTCAATATAAGCCCAGAGATCTTGCGTTGGCATTGCCAAGGAAGAAATATTGCCCTTCTTTATTAGAACACTTTGGAAATGTTGAAAACTAAGGGACATTATGGATGGCTAGATGTCACCCATGATATGTTGTTATTCCCTGAGAGACGAAGTCACTAAAAGAGACCTCATCTATGAAGTTTCCAATGTTCAGTGATACTCTGTTGTGGTGTTAGTAATAATAACGATGGTAATGACCCTTCTGTGTGCCAGGTGCTTCCTTAAGTGCCTTTCAGAGATTATCTCGTTTAATCCTCACAAAAACTCCAGGAGGCAAGAAATGTGCTTTCTCTTTTACAGGTCGGGAAACAAGCTTAGAGAGGTTGAGTTGCTTGCCCAAATCACACAGCTAACGTAAATAGATTAGAAATATCTCTCACCAATTCATGCATTCGGACTCCAATCCCGTACCCTTGACAACTACAAATATCGTCTCACTGGGAAACTCTGCATTCCTACAAAGGCCCTGTTTTACATGGTGTTTTCTGCATTAAAAAGTTAATTGCAATGCCAGAGCTGTTATGATTTTTAAAAGTAGGTTTTGGAGTTCTAAGACTTAGCTACACAGAAAATGGGAACTTCTGCTCCACCCTGTCCTTTTAAAAGATCCGAGCCTCCCAAAGCTTAAGGCTTGAGGAAGGCGGTGGTCTCATCTGTGGAAACAGGACCCCAGGGAACAATAGTTATTGTTAAGGGTCTGCGAATGCATAAGCAGGCCAATGATTGTCTGGGAGTGGATGTAAATATTCTGCACACACAGATGTTCTACCATGTTTCTGTGTTTCAAATGCATACAAATGTTTTTGTGTGATTATTAAAGTATAAATTCCTTCAGAAGTTGCAATGAGTTCATTTTAACTTGTCATATATATGTCATTCAATTTTTTAACCAGGGGATACCACAGTCACTTGAAGCTCATAATTTTTACCCCAGCAATTTATTTGAATGAAAATGGTGTTTTTCTCCTTGGAAAAAGATTAGGAACTTTTGAAACCAATCTAAGGAATTGAACCTGGTTTCTTTTCTTGAGTTATGCTGCCATCTGCTGGTCATAAACTAGAAAACATGCCGCCTTTGGAAACCTTGAGCCTCTTTAATTCTTTAAGAGAGAGTTAAAGGAGAGTTAAATTCTTTAAGTTCTTTAACTTGGATGGGGCATTGTCCCCATTCGTACCAGTATTCCCCCTTAGACTTTATCCACACTTTGCTGATTAAAAATTTAAATAAAATTATTTACCTTATTGACTATCACACATGCAGGAAGATTACTTTTAGCTGGGAGAGCAGAGAGAAAGAAAGCAAATGCGTATCTAGAAGAGAGAAGGTTGATTTCACACATCACAATGAAATGCTACCCACACTGTTAAAAGCATTTTTTAGTGGAGCATCAGTAGGAATTTTCTTCATCTGCAGTGGGTGTGTTTCAGGACAGTAAATCTCTGTGAAGCTGGCAAGGGTGGGAAATGTTTTAAATGTACCTTCTGGCTTCAGGTCTGAGGAAGTAGCCAAGGCTTGAGGGAATTGGGTTCCAAGCCTTGATGGGTCAGTAAATAGCTGAGCCACCTCTGAACGACCTGTTTAAGCCTCTAATTCCACATCTGAAAGTCATAATATTGATATGTAATGTCCATCAGGCTTCAGAGTTAATAAAATATCTCAGCAAAATTTTGTAATTTAATCTAGATCCTGCATAGTTCTTATAGAGCCTCTTCCTGAATATTTTACAACTAATTGGCTACTGAAAATGGGATTGCTGTTCCTCCATCAGACATTTACCCAGGTTATTGCAGATCAATAGAAATCCTGTTGATTTGGGGATGTTTGTTTTGTCTCTAACCGAGCTCTTTTATTAGTTCTAATAGTTTCCCCTTGTTATTGTTATACCAGCCTATCACCTGCCCATAACAATTGTTTTGTCTCCTTTTTTTTCCTTTTTATTCCATCATGAAAGATATCAAATATGTGGAGAATAGAGAATAGCGCCAACAACCCTATTCAGAGCACCTAGCTTTGTAAAATCATAAACTATGCTACATTGACTTCAGATTTTAATATAGATTAAACATCACTCACTCAGTTCCCCTTCTTGGTGCTATTCTTCTTCCTCCTGAGGAGTGATGATCACTATGGTCATAAATTTGGTGTTTTACATTCATGTGTGTTTTTATACTTTTCCAATATATTTATGTATCTGTAAACGTTGTACAGCATTCTTTTGTGTGCTTTAAATTTTAGGTAAATATCATACTAGGTTATAGATGTGCATGTATAATTCTCATACCCTACATGTTTCAACTAGTTTTGTTATTTTTAGGCTATTTACTTCTTTTATTTTAAATATTTTTAATTGAGGTGTAGCTGATGTACAATATTGTGCTGATTATGACATCCGGTTTGGTGATGGATAGAAGCCATGCTAATGGGTATCCTGACTTCAGTGGGGGCATTTTGGGTGTCTTCCTTTTAAGTATGATATTTGCTGTATGTTTTTGATAGGCCTCCTTTATAAAGTTAAGGAAATTCTTTATTGTTTTAAGTATGCTGAGAGTTTTTATCATGAAAGTGTATTGAATCTGTCAAACGTTTTTCTGCATCTATTATGATAATCATATTATTTTCTCCTTGGACCTATTAATATGATATATTAAAATAATATTTTTTTCAGTATTCAACCATACTTGATTCCTGGGATATATCTTAATCATTCAGTGTGAATTTTTTTAAAAAAATAAATTTATTTATTTATTTATTTACTTTTGGGTGTGTTGGGTCTTCGTTTCTGTGCGAGGGCTTTCTCTAGTTGCAGCGAGCGGGGGCCACTCTTCATCGCGGTGCACGGGCCTCTCACTGTCGCGGCCTCTCTTGTTGCGGAGCACAGGCTCCAGATGCGCAGGCTCAGTAGTTGTGGCTCACGGGCTTAGTTGCTCCGCGGCATGAGGGATCTTTCCAAACCAGGGCTCGAACCCGTGTCCCCTGCATTGGCAGGCAGATTCTCAACCACTGCACCACCAGGGAAGCCCCCAGTGTGAATTTTTTAAAATGGCAATCAATACATTGACAAATTTGATTTACTAATTTTTTGTTTGTTTGTTTAGATGTTTATAGCAGTTTTATTCATAATTGCCAAAACTTGGAGGCAACGTACATGTCCTTTATTTTTTATTTTTTACACAAAACTTGTGCAAATATTTCAAATTGGGTTTCAACTTATTATTTTGTTAAGACTATTTTTAGAACAGTTTAGGTTCACAGCAAAATTGGGAGGAAGACACAGAGATTTCCCATATACCCTCTGCCAGAACTACCATATTATCCAGTGATGATCCAAGATGTCCTTGAGTAGGTGAATGGATAAATAAACTGTGGTACATACTGACCATGGAGTATTATTCAGGGCCAAAGAAGTAAGCTATCAGGCCATAAAAAGACATTGAGGAACCTGAAATGCACATTCCTAAGTGAAAGAAGCCACTCTGAAAAAGGCTACATCTGTATAATTTCAACTATATGACATTCTGGAAAAGGCAAAACTATGAAGATCAGTGGCTGTCAGAGGTTAGGGGAGAGGGGTGGATAAATAAGCAGAGCATAGAGGATTTTTAGGGCAGTGAAAGTAGTCTGCATGATACCATAACGATGGATACATCTCATCATACGTTTGCTAAAACCCATAGAACTACTAATGTTTTATTTAGGATTTTTGTATCTACATGAGATTGGTGTATATTTCCCGTATACTGTTCTTGTTCAACTTTGGTATCAATCTTATATTCTGAGGCACAAGAACATATGTCCTTAGAGAGTCTGTTTGGTTGACATTAGCACCAGTATTTCCCATCCTATAAATCTGCTTCTCCATGAAATAATATTTCAACCGTTTGGAAATACAAGATGGCCTTGTCCTAAGTCCACTCTTTTATTTCTTTCGCCAATAGCTTCTGCTTCCTTAAAGGAAAAGTTCCACAAGATACTTTTGTTAACTTTTCTTTCAGCCTTTGAAATCTCCTGAATGAAGAATCTTGGACCAGTTTAGTATATAAATTAGAGATTGGAGGAGATGATTTATATAAAAGACTCATAAAATATGCCTCGGCCCTTTCTCCTTTTATCTCTTCCTTTATAATTTTGGCTTTTTATAACTTAGGCTTTTTATAACTTACTTGGAGATACATTTTAAGGTCTGTCTGTGTCAGACCTATTATGATTTATGGCTCTGCTTTCTCACCCACTTTTGGTAGAACATTAAAATACCACCGAAGGCCACATCACCAGCCTATTACTATATTAAAGAGAAGGATATATTAAGAAGGGCAAAGACCTGAGACAGTCTCCAGGAATAGCTTTCCTGAGTAAATACATTCAGCATACAAATTACATTAATTTTGACAGCACAGCCATCTTCCTGTAACAAAGGCTTACTGATTAGTTTTTCCATGGAAATATGAAGAGTCCAGTGATAACTTTTGGAGGCTGCTGTTTAAAAGTCTGCAGCAAATTTAACCCTAAGAAAAATTGTTGAAAACAATTTGGCTTCCTAGATTAGTGACTCTCACATTTTCTAAAGTATAATAACCTGGCATCTTCCTCTGGTGATCGTAGTTCAAGAGGTCCAGGATGGAATGTAGAAAACTGTATCTTTCACAATATCCTCCCATTTTATTCTGATGCAAGGGGTCTGGGGACTTCTCTTTGAGAAGCACTGGTCCAGGCTTTCTTATTGGGTGGGAGGTCTTTTTGCAGAAGCTAATGAGGGGTGGCTCTAGGTTAGGGTTCTCAGCAGAACACAACAGAGCATAAAGGGTAAGGGGCACTGCCCTTTGCATGTGGTCACAGATTGAATGATCTGGTGGCTGTAAAGAGGAACAATGACTCTCAGCACCCTGTGCTACCTTTGTCACTGTGATTCCCACTGAATTGTAGTTGTCTGTTTGCTTATTTTTTTCCCATTAGATTTGAGGGCAGGGACCATGTCTTTCCTCTCTGTACTCATAACACCTAAAGCTATGTAAGTATTTGCTGAAGACTGAATATCTAAATAAATGAATAGACAGATGAATGAATGGGTTGTAATTCTTCATAAATGAGGACATAGCCAAAGGTTTCTTGCTTAAAAGTTTAACCAAGCTTGGTAAATATAACCAATAGAGGATGGTGTTAATATATGTCAGTATATGTTTTTAAATATAATATTGTTCTTTTCTTTTAAGTTTATGTAGGAGTTGGAGTCTTGCAGTAGCTCCTAAATGCGGCTGCACCTCATAATCATCTAGGGGTTTTACCTCTTATTGACTTTTATTTTTAAGTAAAAAAGTATATGTACACTTGATATAAAGAAAAAAATTACATTTGTCTCATGCCCAACCCCCATTGTACTTCCTCAGGGCCAACCACATCTGCCAGTGTCTTGCGTCACTCTCCAGGTATATGCTATGCATTTACAGGCATATGTGCCATATCCTTTCTTACATGAATGGTCACATGCAATAAACACCATATTGTATTTAATTTTTTCAGTTAACAATATATCTTGAAGATGGTTCCATATTAAGACACATAGATCTACCTAATAATTATAATGGCTATGTGGTATTCCACTGTATGGTATCTATCTATCTATCATCTATCTATCTGCTATCTATCTATCTATCTAGTAATCCATTGCTGTTATCAGCAATGTTGCAATGAAGATCAGTGAATGTGTCTCTTTGAAGGCATGAGCAAGTATGTGTACGATGAATTGTTAGAGGTGGTATTCCTAGGTCAAAGGGATTGTACATTTAAAATTTTGCAAAACTGCTCTCCAAAGAGGCTGCACCAATTATGTTCTACCAACAATGTGGATGAAAGTGCCCATTTCCCCACTTTTTTTGGTTCAACAAAGATTCTGAGGCCCTCACACATCTACTGCCTTTAAACCTTCTACGACCATCTGAGGGATATTCATGTTTTTAAAACTCCTAAAGTGAGATGTTATTAACATTTTCATTTCACACTATTTCACATTTCTGTGATTCTGATGTAGGAGGTCCATGAACCTGCATATGGGAACCACAGGCTGTGTACCTGGACTAGACATCAGCTTCCACCATCCTGAGGCCCCTCCCCATTTATAAACACACAGTGAAGAAATGGGGAACTAGTCTGGGTTGAAAATAACGTTCCAGCACCTTTGGGTTTGCAGTTCTCCTTTTTTCTGCCTTTCTGTGTTTTCCATCTGAGTCTTAAGTCTCTTTTTTTTTTTTCCTGGATGAATCATTCAGGGGCTAATTTTTTCCCACAGGTTCACAAAGATGTACTTTAAACATGTACTCTTTGAGGACACTTTATTTGACGAGTGCTATTTTGAAGACGTTACATCGACTGATACCTATTTCAAAAACTGCACCATTGAATCGACCATCTTTTATAACACAGGTAAGGGCACGAACAGGGTGGGCTTATTGTCTAGAATCAAACTGCTCAGTCATAAGCTTTAGGAGTAATAAAGTATTCACAGATATGCATGCTGAGTCTTCATGTGGAGAAATGGGTTCCAGCCCCACGTTGGGGCTTCTTTGTGCAACAAAGAAGTTGCACAGCCTTTACCAAGGCATTTAGTTTATCTGTGTCTCAGTTTGATCACATGTAAAATGGAAACAAAAGTACTGGACAAGTGTTCTGATCTCAACGAGACTGATGCTATATGCTAAGGATCTTTGGTGGGAACAAAGTATGACCCAGATTTAAAAAAAAAAAAAAAAGAATAAAACAGCATTCCAGGAGGGCTGCATTTTATACCTGGAGTGCATTCTTGAAGACCTAGCATAATTTGAAACAAAATTCAAGACATATGTTCTCACAATAATAAATGAAAAGGGAAAACTGCATCTTTTCAAGCTTCGTGCGTGAAGTGAGATGATAAGAATATTTTAAAATTACACCATTTCAGATTTCCATGATTAAAAAAAATCATAAAATTCCACCACTCTCTCCTCATTATTTTTACTGCTCTCATTATAAATTAATACCAAGTGGAGTTGGGTTATAAGGAAACTAATTGAGTTTTACCAGGGGCTTCACCAATATTGCCTCAAGTAAGAAATGTACTATCATTCCCATCTTACAACTAAGGAAACAGGGGCTTAAGCAACTTGTCCAAAGCCACAGCTAGCAAGTTGGAGGAACTTTGATTCATCTCTTAATTTGTTTAGCTCTGAAGTCTGTGAGCTTTCCACTGAGATACTTGCATTATGTCCAGATCAATGCTTTCTCCCTGGCATTGGCACCAAGGCACAGTTTATGCAAGAACATCTTTTTCCTCCATGATATCAGCCTCGAAAGGTTCAATATCTGGTCTCTAAATATCCCTTGGTCTTTAAATAGTCAATTATGGGATTTATCTTCCTAATTTATGTTTAGCCTGAACTTAAAAAAATATTAGTGAGTTCTATACATTTACTCTTTGGCATATCTTTTATTTTCTTTTTCAAGTTTCATTGATGCCTCCTTGCTTGAACACTCTTTTTATTTTATTTTATTTGAGGAAAATTGCTTTACAATGTTGTGTTAGTTTCTACTGTACAATGAAGTGAATCAGCTATATGCATACCTATATCCACTCCCTCTTGGACCTCCCTCCCCAACTTTCCCCCCGTCTAGGTCATCACAGAGCACTGAGCTGAGCTCCCTGTGCTCTACAGCAGGTTCCCACTAGCTAGCTATTTTACACATGGTAGTGTATTTATGTCAAACCCAATCTCCCAATTTGTCCCACCCTCCCCTTCCCCCCTGTGTCCACATGTCTGTCCTCTACATCTATGCTCTACAAATAAGTTCATCTGTACCATTTTTTAAGATTCCATGTATATGCATTAACATACGATATTTGTTTTTCTCTTTATGGCTTACTTCACTCTGTATGACAGTCTCTAGAACCATCCACGTCTCAACAAATTACCCAATTTCGTTCCTTTTTATGGCTGAGTAATATCCCATTGTATATATGTGCCACATCTTCTTTATCCATTCATCTGTCGATGGACACTTAGGTTGCTTCCATGTCCTGGCTATTGTAAATAGAGCTGCAGTGAACATTGTGGTACATGACACTTTTTGAATTGTGGTTTTCTCTGGGTATATGCCCAGGAGTGGGATTGCTGGGTCATATGGTAATTCTATTTTTAGTTTTTAAAGGAACCTCCATACTGTTTTCCATAGTGGCTGCATCAATTTCCATTCCCACCAACAGTGCAAGAGGGTTCCCTTTTCTCCACACCCTCTCCAGCGTTTGTTGTTTGTAGATTTTTTGATGATGGCCATTCTAACTGGTGTGAGGTGATACCTCATTGTGGTTTTGATTTGCATTTCTCTAATGATTAGTGATGTTGAGCATCCTTTCGTGTGTTTGTTGGCAATCTGTATATCTTCTTTGGAGAAATGTCTATTGAGGTCTTTTGCAAACACTTGCAGTCATGAAGTATCAGAGCTGGGAAGCAGTGGAGATCATTAGGTGTTTTCCTCTAACTTCATAGGTAGAAGCTCAGGGAGGTTAAAGCGGGTCAGCCACAGAGCCAGTTCCCAAACCTAGGTTTCCTGAGAGCCTATATAGTGACCTTTTTGCTAGAATAGCTGATGTTAGAAGGTATCAAAAAACATGGAACTGGTTCCGAAGCAAATGGTTATTATTTTTTAAGACTTTATTTTCTTAGAGTAGTTTTAGGTTCACAACAAAATTGGAAGAAAGATACAGGGATTTCCATATGCCTCCTGCTCCCATGCCATAGCCTCCCCCATTATCATCATCCCCCACCAGAGCGGTACATTTGTTATAATTAATGAACCTACGCATCATCATTACCCAAACTAGCTTTCTCTAGTTGCTGCGAGTGGAGGCTAGTCTTCGTTGAGGTGCGCAAGCTTCTCATTGCGGTGGCTTCTCTTTGTTGTGGAGCACAGGCTCTAGGTGCGCGGGCTTCAGTAATTGTGGCACATGGGCTCAGTAGTTGTGGCTTGCAGGCTCTAGGTGTGGCGCACGGGCTTAGTTGCTCCGTGACATGTGGGATCTTCCCAGACCAGGGCTCGAACCCATGTCCCCTGCCTTGGCAGGCGGATTCTTAACCACTGCACCACCAGGGAAGCCCTAAGCTTTATTCTTGCTGTTGTACATTCTATGGGCTTGGACACATGGATAAGAGCCATCATCATAATATCATACAGAGTGTTTTTACTGCCCTAAAAATCCACTGTACTCTACTTAGTCATCTCTTTCCCTCCTCCACAACCAAGGAGCAAATGGTTTTTATTCTGAAGCATGTTCAGGTTTCTGCATGGGCTTTGGAGTGATTGACTCAATCTGGATCTGATTCTCTGGTCATTTCCCTCGTATACACTGGGTAGCCTCAGAGGAGTAGCCCAGGTACGGTGGCCCTCAATGTCATCTTGTTGATACAAACAGAACTATTATCTGGCTTGAAAGATGCTGTACTTAAACATGTCCCTCAGTGAATGTTCATTTCCCCTTGCTTATAGGAACTTGAACAGGTCGTTACATTTTTAAAGGTTTCCTACTTCATCCATACCCGGCCACGCGTCACCTGGATTTTGAGACTGTCTGATTGCCAGGGGGCGGTGCCACCTGCCCAAGGAAGGGGCATAACTTTATCCCTGTTTCTGCCCCAAATCTCCCCAGCCTACCTCCATTTCATGTGAACCAAACGTTTCCTTCTCTATGCAGACCTCTACCAGCATAAGTTCATCAACTGTCATTTTATCAACGTCACCTTTCTGGAGCAGAAGGAGGGCTGCCACATGGACTTAGAGCAAGATAATGACTTCTTGATTTACCTCGTCAGCTTCCTTGGCAGTCTGTCTGTCTTGCCTGGGAACATCATATCTGCCCTTCTCATGGATAGAGTCGGAAGGCTCAAGATGATTGGTGAGTTGTTAGGGATGCCACGTTCGTTCTCTAGTGGGCTAAGGCAGTGGCTTAAAGTGTATGAGAGCAGTGGAATTTTTCTTAAATCTCACACAGGAAACCACACAAGTAAGATGGAATTTGCTGGTGTAGAACCAAGGAGGAACATCTGCAAAACCCCAGGGCCCCGTGGAGGTCTGGTCCATGCCAGGGACACATCTTCATTTCCTGACTCAGCAATTCTGTGATAGTTACTTATTTTATTAGCACTTCAATAGGATATTAAATACATCCACTCTACCCACTCTGTAAAATGCTCTTAAATGAGCATTGGTTTCACTTGATGATTTAAAATAAATCCTATTACTTATTATTATTTAATATTGATAACATTTTGGGCTTTGGAGTTGGATAGGCTCATGTTGGAATCCTATCACCTAAAGGCTGTTTGACTTTGGACACGTTCCTTTACGTCTCTGGGACTTATCTTATAGATAAGGAGACCTATAATGAGCTGGTAGGGGTTTGTGAAGATTGAGCATAATGTACCCAAAGCATCTCATAGTGCTTGGTGCATTGCAGGTTCTCATGTCTGCTTTGCTTCATTCAGCAGTTTGTTACTGAAACACATGCCAGGCATAGTGAACAAGAAACAAAATATATACATCCAGGGCCAGGGAAAATGTACACCCATTAGAATATGAGTCAAGGCCAAGAAAAGGGAAGCAGACAGTATGCTAATAAACATGCCATGAGTTCTGCCCCAGGGATATAGCTGATCAGGAAAAATCAATTCCAAGATGCTAGCAGCAAAGCTCAAAGGAAACAAGATAAATCACATAATCATTTTGTCACTAAGTAGTAGCATGAATATTTAGAATGATGAGCCCAAGACATGCCTGTGATTTCTGCTTTTTAATCATGTGGTGAGGACGGTCATCTCTCAGGCATGGCATATTGAGCTGTGGCCCCTGTTAGCGGCAATGCCCTGGTTAGACCTGAAACCTGATGACGGAAGACGGTGGCTTATTAACTTCTGTGACACTCGTGCCCAGCACGGTGCCTGCCACTGAGTTGCCACTTAGTAATGCTGTGGGACTGACCTGAGCCAGCGAAGATGACCTCTTTCCTAGATGAGTTGGAAGCACGATGGTTGAAATAATACCTCTGTTTGCTCCAGTGAGACAAAGAGTGTGAGAGTAGATGTGTGACACTTCTGCCATTCTGTCACTGGCCCTTTTTTTGTTTTTTGTTTTTACTTTGGAAATATTAATATGTAATGAGCTAGACAAATAGTGTGTTTGGAGCAGTCTCTCCAAGCTGTCTAATCAACGTAGAGAAGAAAAGCAGGTGACCGAACCCAAACATTTTTACTTGGCACTTGAACTAAATCACTTGGAGCAGCTCTGACAAGCCTATTTTTATGGGAAAAAAACACAACAATTTTGGAGGAGAAAAGAGCAATCTTCATAGCAGAAAGTAAATTCCTGTCTCTGGTCTTTTAAGTCCCAGGGTTGAACAGTGAATTCTGTGGTCAAGTCCTGGAGTAGCTGAGGAAGTTCTTGGGAGATGAGAGTCGATGAAGGGTGGGGTGGGTGCATCTGTGAAGAAGAATGGATGGTCCCCCTCGACCAGGGACAGAGGGAGGGCGGGGCGCAGGGAGCAGGCAGGGCAGGGAGAGAGTGGACATCCTCTTCTTTGCCATTGAAGCCCTTCTTGTCATCATGAATGTATCCCAGATAAAAATTGATTTCTCTAATGCTAAATAGAGCCGTAACCCCCAAACTGGATATCTGGAGCTAATATTTACTATTTTTTATATCTTACTTTTTTTTATCAATGCCCGTATTTTGTTTCTGAGCCAGATTGTTAAAAGCTCGGACAGTGCCCCCTTTGTATCTTTAGTAAAAGGTCTGGCATACAGTGCATCAACTGCGATATTCTCAGGGCCCAGTAAATACTAGGTGCTCAATAAATGTCACGATGAGATGTGGGTGACCTGTTTTGAAACTGCCTTTCCCATGACCCTTAGACAAATCCCCTATCGAGTCTGCTGGATAATCATTTGTCCTACTTTCTCTGCTGCTGTGCCCTTTCCTGGGCAGAAGTGGTGCCTTGTTAACAGCAGAGAAGAAGGCTTTGCTGATGAGCCTGTTACTCCTCATTTATTCATTCAATAAACATTAATTTATGCAGCATAATTCTCCGCCAGGCTGTATGGTTGGCAATGGGAATACAGCAATAATTGACACAGACAGCATCCTTGTGCTTAAGGAAAAAATGATCTATTGGGAGAGACAGATGTAAACTAGAAATTTCATTTAACTAACACTTAGGAAGTGCTTATTATAGGTCAGGTTTTTTCCCAAGCGTTTTGTAAACATTAGCATATTTAACCCTCGCCATAGCCCTGTGATGGGGAGAATGAGACAGCCCAGGGAGGTTAATTGACTCACTCAAGATCACACAGGGGGAGCTGGGATTTGACCTCAGGCCTCTCCATCACAAGGGGAATAAGAACTAATGATAAGAGTGGAAGAACTGGGCACCAGAGGGACCTATAATGGGAAGACCTAACATAGTTAAGGGGTCAGTTCCCTATCACTGAATTTATTTGATGATAATATTTTGTATTCAACAAACATTGTACGCCAAGCCCCATGGCTGGCCACTTTGAGGGATGCATGCATGTTGATGATACAGTTCTCAGGGCACTTGTGGTCCAGTAGATGCCAGTCTCCTCCCATTCTAGTTCTCTCCTTGCTGTTGGAAAGAGGCTACCAGGCTACCCAGTCACAGCCCTAGCCCTTCTCAGAATCAATAGAAATAAAGCAGACAGTTACCATTCCCCAGCTCTTCAGCAGGCAACTCCAGGTCTGAGGGTGAGATTGCAGGTGGAGGCCCCCCAGGGAGGCACTTGTGGGTGAGGCCAGACCAGCCTTCTGGTTTCTTGGCAATCTGAAGACCTCCCTCCTCCAGGGTTCTGATGCCTGGGTGGGACTCTTGCTCTGTTTCCTAGCTGGTTGTTTGGGACCTGCTTTCTTCCTTCCTTTCTGCTAACTAGTTCCACCGCATTTCCAGGCATCCTCTTGATCTGTGCCCTGCACTCACTCCAGACTTCCCAAGCTCTTCTGGGCTGGACGTATTGGATTTCAGTAGGATTTGACATAACTTTCTTTCAGTGGGATCTCTTATCATTAGCTGTATCACCCAGGGTCCTGGTGGGAAAAGGAATTTACCCCCTGAGAGTTCTAGGGAAGAGACTGTATGATGGGGCAGGTTTTAGAGGTGTGGGCAGGGTTATGGGAACAAATGAGGCAGATGAGACACCCAGATACTAGCAAAAGTGGGCAGCAGGCTCTGCCTCCAGGGCTGCAGGGACAAAGGGAGAAAACAGTAGTAACCGAGCCCAGGGAGAGCTGGAACCAAGGAGCAGGCGGTGTCTGGGAGGAACTGTCATCCTGGGGGGGAAGCAGCCTTTGCCAATAAAGGGCTTATAAAGCAGGATGGGAATTAGGAAGAAGTATTCCAAGCCCTTTCTCCTCACAACTGACAAGGAAACTCCAGGTATGCAGTCCACGGGGGTTAGCTTCCCGGGCACAGAGCAGAGCTGAGAAGGGCAACTCAGATATCTGGGGTGGAGATGGGCATACGTGAAAATAAGCAGCATGGCCCTTGATCGGGTGTTCTTCTGTTGCCCGTTTGCAGCTGTGTTCTCAGTGGAACATGAGCTCCATGAGAGTAGAGTCTTTTGATAATGATGTATCTCGGGCACCTTAGAACAATGTCTGGAGCATAATAAATTCTCTACTAATACTCACACCCTCCGCCTTGTTCTCAGTTATTCTGGGCTGGACAGCACCACAGGGTGAGGTTTTCGAAATGCTTCCTTGAGGCTAATTCTGGTGATATAACCCACATAGAAGTCTCTAATCCCATGGCTGGGGTACCATGTATGGGGTCCACATCTTTCTTTGTGTAGAGATGAATCTGTTTTTTCAGGTGTTGTCTGCCACGGGCTTCATGTTTCTTTGTGCCCTGATCTCCCTCCGCAGGTGGCTCCATGCTCATCTCAGCTGTCTGCTGCTTCTTCCTATTTTTTGGCAACAGTGAGTCGGCGATGATTGGCTGGCAGTGCCTGTTCTGTGGGACAAGCATTGCTGCCTGGAATGCTCTGGATGTGATCACGGTGGAGCTGTATCCCACCAACCAGAGGTCAGTTCCTCTCTGGGCTTTCCTCTGGGACTTTCTTGGACTTCTTTGGCCAGAAGTCCATCTGCCCCAAGATCCTCCACTACGGTCATCTTGGTTTTCTTCTTCTTTTTTTTTTTTTCCATTTTTTTAAGTAAACATTTTATTTTGGAATAATTTTAAGCTTACAGAAAGGTTCCAAATATAGTACAGAACGTTTCTGCATACACTTCACCTAGCTTCCCCTAATATTAACATCTTACATAACTATGGTACATTTGTCAAAACTAAGAGGTTAACATTGGTACATTATTAGACTCTGACTTTATTTGGTTTTCACCAGTTCTTCCACTAATGTTCTTTTTTTCTCTGTTTCAGGATCCAACCCAATATACCACATTGCATTTAGGGTGGTTTTTTTTTTTTTTTAACATCTTTATTGGAGTATAATTGCTTTACAATGGTGTGTTAGTTTCTGCTGTATAACAAAGTGAATTAGCTATATGCATAGATATATCCCCATATCCCCTCCCTCTTGCGTCCCCCTCCCATCTTCCTTATCCCACCCCTCTAGGTGGTTGGAAAGCACCGAGCTGATCTCCCTGTGCTATGTGGCTGCTTCCCACTAGCTATCTATTTTACATTTGGTAGTGTATATATGTCCATGCCACCCTCTCACTTCATCCCAGCTTACCCTTCCCCCTTCCCATGTCCTCAAATTCATTCTCTACGTCTGCGTCTTTATTCCTGTCCTGCCCCTAGGTGCATCAGAACCATGTTTTTTTTTTAGATTCCATATATATGTGTTAGCATATGGTATTTGTTTTTCTCTTTCTGACTTCACTCTGTATGACAGACTCTAGGTCCATCCACCTCACTACAAATAAATCAATTTCATTTCTTTTTATGGCTGAGGAATATTCCATTGTATATATGAGCCATGTCTTCTTTATCCATTCATCTGTCGACGGACACTTAGGTTGCTTCCATGTCCTGGCTATTGTAAATAGTGCTGCAATGAATATTTTGGTACATGACTCTTTTTGAATTATGGTTTTCTCAGGGTATATGCCCAGTAGTGGGATTGCTGGGTCATATGGTAGTTCTATTTTTAGTTTTTTAAGGAACCTCCATACTGTTCTCCATAGTGGCTGTATCAATTTACATTCCCACCAACAGTACAAGAGGGTTCCCTTTTCCCCACACCCACTCCAGCATTTATTGTTTGTAGATTTTTTGATGATGGCCACATCTTGGTCTTCTTGGTGTTCCATGGACTAAATGTCTTTTAGGTTATTGAGTTTCTCCTGCCTGGGGGCTGGAATAGGCCGGAAGTGGGAAGGCTAAGGCTTGATATGGTGGGGTGGATGGCAAGACGCAAAGGATAAGGGCAGTCCTTGTCCAGGAGAGAAGAACTGGAGCTAAACCACATGTATCGTGCGATCCAAAGGGAGGTGAGAACAGGCCTGCCAATGGGAAATGAAGTGAAAAGGTGCAGAACTAGACAAACAAAGGGTGGGGCAGAAATAAAGGTGGGTATGAGGCATGATGGTCTAGGGCATTTGTGGAGAATGGGGCAGGGATGCCCAGGGTTTCCTTTTATTTTGTGCATGCCCTATGGGAAGAGGCCTGGTTTAAAGGAATAGGGTCAAGGCCATTGCTTAGCAGTTATTTCTCCTCTTGGAGGGGGACTTTTCAGGACAGCAGGTAAGTGGCTCTTTGGCCAGAAAGGAATGGGAAGTGGTGTGGAAGCCAGGTAAATGCAATTCTGCATCAAATCTTAATGATATTCCCAAGATTGATGACAGAGGTATTGGGATAGAGGTAACTATGGAAAAGCACAGAATAGTGAACTTGGAGCCTTTTCTGTGAATCAAAGAACTTCTAAGTTTTACAAAAAATAAGAGGAGGAAAAGTTATCATTATTTCATGGTATGTGATTTTAAATCCAGGAAACCTAACAGAATTAAAGAGACTACCAGAAACAATAAAATAATTTGGTAAGGTGGTCAATAATAAAACTAATTTAATAATTTATAGATTTTAAAATATATCAAAAAATTAAAATTGAAATCCATCTAATAATAGAAGAAATCATAAAATATATAGGAATCAATTTGATGAGAAAGGTGAAACACTTATGTGAAGAAAACCATAAAGCTTTACTGAGAGATATAAAAGAAGACTCAACAATATGTCAAGATATATCTTACTGAATTCTACGAAGGTTTAATCTTACAAAAATGTCAAGTATTCTTTAGTTTTTAGAGAGTCCATTCAAAACTCCATGAGATTTTTCCACACTCTGGGAACTTGAAAAAATTAGTCTAAAGTTTATTTGGAAAAATACACATGTGAAAATATCTAAGAAAATTCAGAAAACAAAAGGATTGGGATTGGAGCTGGTGAAAATGGATAAAGGTATAGTGTAGTATAGTTATAGAAAAAAATGTAAAAAGAATTTAAAGTACAAAAATATAGCCATATTCTTCATAAACTAGTGGTGTTAAATAGAGATATTTTGCTTAATCTGAGGAGGACTAGTGCTGGGAATATTGTCTCTTTATATAGATGGAGTCAGAAAAGGATTGATGGTTAACAGTAGTTATCACTGGGAAGTGTGATTAATAAAAATTAAGATTAGCTTCTGCCATGGGTGACACAGACCCCAAATAACTGCACACTTAGGAGATAGGCACTAAAGGCTCTTTTTATCTTCTTTTTCCTCTTTCATGACCTCAGCCATGGTCCAAGATGAGACCATTTATATTCCAGGAAGCAGGATGGGAGGAAAAAGGATAAAAGAAGAGAGCAAAAGGACCACTCTTGACATCTCTTAAGGGAGTTTCTCAGGAGCTGCTGGGAGTACTTACATCCCATTGGCCTAAACTTAGTCACCTGGCCAGACTCAGAAACAAGGAAATCTGGGAAATGTAGTCTTATATTTGGAGAAATGCTATTTAGGGAGAACTAACAGTCTCTGCCACAAGAGGGTCAAAGTGTTATTAATGGGGAACACTTGCACTTTCTGCTTCATCCTTCTTCATTCTTTCAAGTTGGGGAAGGAGATACTCCAAAATGTTAATAACGGTGATTACTTTCAGTGGTGAAGTTATATATTCTTGCATCTTTATGTTATTCTGTACTTCCAAATTTCTAAAATAAGAATGTGTTACTTTTACATTTAGGAAAAAAAATTCCCTCCCACACCTTCACCATACTTCTTTAACAAGGGAAAGAAAGAATCCAGTCCCACATATCTAAGGAGGTCTAGTTTGCATCTCCCAGAATGATTTACTTTCTTCTTTTACAGGGCAACAGCCTTTGGCATCCTCAATGGATTATGCAAATTTGGCGCCATCTTGGGAAACACCATCTTTGCTTCTTTTGTTGGGATCACCAAAGTGGTCCCCATCCTTCTGGCTGCTACTTCTCTTGTTGGGGGTGGCCTGATTGCTCTTCGACTGCCAGAGACTCGAGAACAGGTCCTGATGTGAACAACATATGGGGAAAGGAAATGTTGGAAGAACCTCGTCCAGGAACCTTAACTGCACCTACACTTCCTGTCCATCACTGTCCAGAGGACACCTGGATAGCACAGGAGGAGAAGTTGAATTTGTGACCCCTAGTCTAGCACCCATTTCAGCTGTCTATATGTTTGTAACTCAGGTGACTGATTTGAGGGTGTCCTGAGCTGTCCTCCCTTAGAGTCCCAGAACTGTGCGCTTGGCTAATGGTGTCCCCAGCCCAAGGTGAGGGAGGAGGGATCATGCCCTCCAAAACTAAGTAAGGGGTATTTCCACAAGTGAGGTGCAAGGACTTTTTTCATTCATTTCAAAATGAATTTGAGAAACACTCAATGTCCTCCATAAAGTTCCTTGGAGCCCAAGGACCTGACAAATTGACTTGGCGGGGAAGTTGAGTCATCATATGAATACTGAAGTACAGGATACATATATTTTTGCATTTAAAGTATTACTTATCATAGTTTCCAGTTGAAAATTGGCACAATAGCATTGAAGATACTCTGATATAGAAAACCAAATATGTGAGCAATATCTGTAGAAATCTACTTTACCCCCTCCAAGGGTCCTAAGTTTTCCTAATGATGATTAGGTGGTGAATTTAAGAATAATATTTATTCCTATTTTGATCTCGTCAAAGAAACTTAATGGGGTAGGTATTCTGTAAACTAACTTTGTACATAACTGTCTTTGGGTTTCATTTGCAGAAATGATATCTGCAAATATTTGCTAGCATTTAGCCATATTTTGAGAGGACTTGGTGTTTGAGTTTCCAGGAAATTGGGGCTGATGGAATGAAGTGCAAGCACAACTTCTTACAGCCATTTAACTTGCTGTTGAGAGGATGCACTTAGCAAACTCATGTTGTACAGTTCCTTTCATCCAGGCAGTTTTCTTCATGTGGGGGGAGGAGATACTTTCCTTTCTTACACAGATCACTGGTGAAACGCAAACTCACCATCTTCCATCCTGGCATTTGACGTTGCTGCTCACCCAGAAGAAATACAGGAAGTCTTCCGTGACCTCTGGCACCCTCTTTGTAGGCGAGAATAAAACACAGTGGACCACATGGGGGATTGAGGGAGGGATGGGGAAGTGTAGCCACTGATCTTCAAAGTGTAAACTTAGCAGTAAAACACAATCCGTATTTGTTATAATGGTCAGGTCCAATGAAAAATCTACCTGATATATCTCGGTTCAGGGTTTTTGAAGCAGTCATTGGCATGGGAGTTAGGGAGTGTAGTGGATGTCACATATGTTTACCTTCAGTGTTCCAAGAGAATACTTTCCTGAGATCCAGTTTGAAACATGAATGGGGGTAGGGGTGGGGGTGGGGTGAGGAACCCAGGACAAACTGTTTGGCAAAGGTCAGTAATAGACTGAAGTCTTGACTCCATAGAAAAAGAACCCATCAGAACTGTCCTGCATGGAAGGAACAGTGAGCTGTAAACCCCTGCCACCAGAGGTGAACTTGCTGAGGCCAGGTAAACACCAGTCACCAAGAACTAGTTCTTTGAATTGATTTGCGATGCTCTCAATTCCGTAAAGTGCCACACTTTCTCTACCAGAAACTTCAAAAATTTAAAGAAAATGATGGCTGCATTGAGTGTATTTTCTGTTTTGGAGAAACACCAAGTCCCGTGATAACTTCAGGCCATCTTTTGGTTATTCTCTGGAGTAGGAGAAGGTAGACAGGAGGAAAGAGTATATTCTATAACACATTTATACCCTGGATTTGAGATCAATTTTAATGGTTAAAAGGTTTTCTCTGCTTCTCATGTTCCCCACCTCTTTACTGGCCGTTTTTTTTTCTGTGCAGGGAAGGAAGACACATTAACTCTGATTTGACATCCTGATTCCCCCCAATATATAAATATACCATTGTGTGTTAGTGTTTCTCTCGGTGTTTTACAGGAGTTACCTAACATCAGTGCTACATCAGTAATGAGAGAGCCAATGTAATATAGCTGTAATATACTTGCTTGTGATATGAAATACACTGGCTAGGTTCATAAAACAGAATTGTGTAAACCGGGATTACCACATCCCTTATAACATTATTCTTCAATGGGATAATACAATTCGATGAGCCGTTACTGCTTAAGAAATATACAAGGCAGTGAGGGTCTGCATTTCTAGTTATGATGGATCTTGCAAATCTAAAACCTGATTAATTTTTGAGCATTGGAATGGCTGCAACGACTTGGGGTAAACTCCATTTGATTCCTAAGTTCTAACTTCTGCATTATCTTTATGGCTCCTTTATACCAACAACCTAACCAACCAAGGGCAATTCCCATCCCATCAATCATTCAGGCTTTTGTAAAGGTCCAGCCATGCTCGCAGCCTTTTCCCATGAAGGATTGTCTGGCACTGGGACCTGGCTACTTCTTAAATGCTGTCACTCTTGCTGAGATAAATGCTTCTTTAAAAGTAGTCTCTGTGGCAGGTCATTGGGGGATAATGTACAGCATTCCTGGCCAGGTGCTTCTTTTTCATTTCATGTTCTACCCTGAGAAACTCCCTATGGCATCCGTGGAGAATTTAAGGGATGTGGCTCTCCCTCATTGAGTAAATCTGTTTGCAGTTCATGATGTCTTTTATGATGCCCAGTTTGGGAGTAGTTACTTCTAATGGTCTCAGCTGTATTGTGTCATCCCTTGATGCTGATTTTTTGATCTTTTGTTTTACTGGAAATAAATAGTGAAAGGGGTGTGCCTATTTGTGACGTTTATAGCACACAACCCAGAGGTCATGTAATAAATAACCCCATTCCCAGGCTTCCCTGGCACCTTGTATTAGTTCATTAAAAGTAATAATAAAAATAATTGTAAGCAAACCTTAAAGAACTGAGACTGGAGATTATTTCCAGATGCTACAGTCTCTTCTGGGTTCTTAGACTGATTGGATCAGCTGGGAGGAATGCTGACAATCATTTCCTTCAACTTCCTTATTTTGCATAGGGGGACCTTGAGAGGTTAAATGATGTGACCAAGGTGACATGTAGTTCTTGGAGTGGGTTACAAGTCCTACGATGATGCTGTCTGTCTAGTTCTGGACTAATCTCTCAGTCACTGATATGTTACTACAAGGTCTCCCATAGTCTTTGAGGAAAGGGAAAATGTGACCAACCATTCATTGAAAGCTCACATGATTGTTTTACATAGAGTAAGATGAAGGTCCAGTATAAACATGAAAGGATTAGTATGTATGCATCCATTCAGTCAGCCATTCATTTGTTTATTCAACAAATCCTGATGGGAGGAAGATGGTGGAAGAGTAAGACGTGGAGATCACCTTCCTCCCCACAAACACATCAGAAATACATCTACACGTGGAAGAGCTCCTACAGAACACCTACTGAATGCTGGCAGAAGACCTCAGACCTCCCAAAAGGCAAGAAACTCCCCACGTACCTGGGTAGGGCAAAAGAAAAAAGAAAAAACAGAGACAAAAGAATAGGGACAGGACCTGCACCAGTGGGAGGGAGCTGTGAAGGAGGAAAGGTTCCCACACACTAGAAGACCCTTCGCGAGCGGAGACTGTGGGTGGCGGAGGGGGAAAGCTTCGGAGCCGCGGAGGAGAGCACAGCAACTGGGGTGCGGAGGGCGAAGCAGAGAGATTCCCGCACAGAGGATCGGTGCCAACCGGCACTCACCAGCCTGAGAGGCTTGTCTGCTCACCGGCCGGGGTGGGTGGGGGCTGGGAGCTGAGGCTCGGGCTTCGGTCGGATCCCAGGGAGAGGACTGGGGTTGGCGGCGTGAACACAGCCTGAAGGGGGTTAGTGCACCACGGCTGGCCGGGAGGGAGTCCGGGAAAAGGTCTGGAGCTGCCGAAGAGGCAAGAGACTTTTTCTTGCCTCTTTGTTTCCTGGTGCACGAGGAGAGGGGATTAAGAGGGCCGCTTAAAGGAGCTCCAGAGACGGGCATGAGACGCTAAGGCTGCTGCTGCCGCCACCAAGAAGCCTGTGTGCGAGCATGGGTCACTATCCACACCTCCCTTCAGGGGAGCCTGTGCAGCCCGCCACTGCCAGGGTCCCGTGATCCAGGGACAACTTCCCCGGGAGAACGCACGGCGCGCCTCAGGCTGGTGCAACGTTTCGCCGGCCTCTGCCGCCGCAGGCTCGCCCCGCACTCCATACCCCTCCGTCTCCCCGGCCTGGGTGAGCCAGAGCCCCCGAAGCAGCTGCTTCTTTAACTCCATCCTGTCTGAGCGAAGAACAGATGCCCTCAGGCGACCTACACGCAGAGGCAGGGTCAAATCCAAAGATGAACCCCGGGAGCTGTGCCAACACAGACGAGAAAGGGAAATTTCTCCCAGCAGCCTCAGGAGCAGCAGATTAAATCTCCACAATCAACTTGATGTACCTGCATCTGTGGAATACCTGAAGAGACAACGAATCATCCGAAATTGAGGAGGTGGACTTTGGGAGCAAGACAGATTATTTTTTCCCCTTTCCTCTTTTTGTAAGTGTGTATGTGCATGCTTCTGTGTGAGATTTTGTCTGTATAGCTTTGCTTTCACCATTTGTCCTAGGGTTCTGTCCATCTATCCGTTTTTTTTTTTTTACTTTAAAAAAATGTTTCTTAATTATTTTTTATTTTAATAAATTTATTTCATTTTATCTTTATTTTATTTTATTTTATCCTCTTTCTTTCTTTCTACTTTTTCTCCCTTTTATTCTGAGCCTTATGGAGGACAGTCTCTTGGTGCTCCAGCCAGGAGTCAGTGCTGTGCCTCTGAGGTGGGAGAGCCAACTTCAGGACACTGGTCCACAAGAGACCTCCCAGCTCCACGTAATATCAAATGGCGAAAATCTCCCAGAGATCTCCATCTCAACACTGAGACCCAGCTTCACTCAACGACCAGCAAGCTAGAGTGCTGGACACCTTATGCCAAACGACTAGCAAGACAGGAACACAACCCCACCCATTAGCAGAGAGGCTGCCTAAAATCATAATAAGGCCACAGACCCCAAAACACACCACCAGACGTGGACCTGCCCAGCAGAAAGACAAGATCCAGCCTCATACACCAGAACACAGGCACTAGTCCCCTCCACCAGGAAGCCTACACAACCCACTGAACCAACCTTAGCCCCTGGGGACAGACACCAAAAACAATGGGAACTACAAAGCTGCAGCCTGCAAAAAGGAGACCCCAAACACAGTAAGATAAGCAAAATGAGAATACAGAAAAACACACAGCAGATGAAGGAGCAATGTAAAAACCCACCAGACCTAACAAATGAAGAGGAAATAGGCAACCTACCTGAAAAAGAATTCAGAATAATGACAGTAAAGATGATCCAAAATCTTGGAAACAGAATAGAGAAAACGCAAGAAACATTTAACAAGGACCTAGAAGAACTACAGAGGAAAAAAGCAATGATGAGCAACACAATAAATGAAATTAAAAATTCTCTAGAAGGAATCAATAGCAGAATAACTGAGGCAGAAGAACGGATAAGTGACCTGGAAGATAAAATAGTGGAAATGAATACTGCAGAGCAGAATAAAGAAAAAAGAATGAAAAGAACTGAGGACAGTCTCAGAGACCTCTGGGACAACATTAAACTCACCAACATTCGAATTATAGGGGTCCCAGAAGAGGAAGAGAAAAAGAAAGGGACCAAGAAAATATTTGAAGAGATTATAGTTGAAAACTTCCCTAATATGGGAAAGGCAATATTTAATCAAGTCCAGGAAGCACAGAGAGTCCCATACAGGATAAATCCATGGAGAAACATGCCAAGACACATATTAATCAAACTATCAAAAATTAAATACAAAGAAAACATATTAAAAGCAGCAAGGGAAAAACAACAAATAGCACACAAGGGAATCCCAAAAAGGTTAACAGCTGATCATTCAGCAGAAACTCTGCAAGCCAGAAGGGAGTGGCAGGACATATTTAAAGTGATGAAGGAGAAAAACCTACAACCAAGATTACTCTACCCAGCAAGAATCTCATTCAGATTTGATGGAGAAATTAAAACCTTTACAGACAAGCAGCAGCTGAGAGAGTTCAGCATCAATAAACCAACTTTACAACAAATGCTAAGGGAACTTCTCTAGGCAAGAAACACAAGAGAAGGAAAAGACCTACAATAACAAACCCAAAACAATTAAGAAAATGGTAATAGGAACATACATATTGATAATTACCTTAAATGTAAATGGATTAAATGCTCCCACCAAAAGACACAGACTGGCTGAATGGATACAAAAACTAGACCCATATATATATGCTGTCTACAAGAGACCTACTTCAGACCTAGGGACACATACAGACTGAAAGTGGGGGGGATGGGAAAAGATATTCCATGCAAAAGGAAATCAAAAGAAAGCTGGAGTAGCAATACTCATATCAGACAAGATAGACTTTAAAGTAAAGACTATTACAAGAGGGAAAGAAGGACACTACATAATGATCAAGGGATCGATCCAAGAAGAAGATATAACAATTGTAAATATTTATGCACCCAACATAGGAGCACCTCAATACATAAGGCAAATACTAACAGCCATAAAAGGGGAAATCAACAGTAACACACTCATAGTAGGGGACTTTAACACCCCACTTTCACCAATGGACAGATCATCCAAAATGAAAATAAATAAGGAAACACCATCTTTAAATGATACATTAAACAAGATGGACTTAATTGATATTTATAGGACATTCCATCCAAAAACAACAGAATACACATTTTTCTCAAGTGCTCATGGAACATTCTCCAGGATAGATCATATCTTGGGTCACAAATCAAGCCTTCGTAAATGGAAGAAAATTGAAATTGTATCAAGTATCATTTCCGACCACAACGCTATGAGACTAGATATCAATTACAGGAAAAGATCTGTAAAAAATACAAACACATGGAGGCTAAACAATACACTACTTAATAACCAAGAGATCACTGAAGAAATCAAAGAGGAAATAAAAAAATACCTAGAAATAAATGACAATGGAGACACGACGACCCAAAACCTATGGGATGCAGCAAAAGCAGTTCTAAGAGGGAAGTTTATAGCAATACATTCCTACCTTAAGAAACAGGAAACATCTCAAATAAACAACCTAACCTAGCACCTAAAGCAATTAGAGAAAGAAGAACAAAAAACCCCCAAAGTTAGCAGAAGGAAAGAAATCATAAAGATCAGATCAGAAATAAATGAAAAAGAAATGAAGGAAATGATAGCAAAGATCAATAAAACTAAAAGCTGGTTCTTTGAGAAGATAAACAAAATTGATAAACCATTAGCCAGACTCATCAAGAAGAAAAGGGAGAAGACTCAAGTCAATAGAATTAGAAATGAAGAAGGAGAAGTAACAAGTGACACTGCAGAAATACAAAGGATCATGAGAGATTACTACAAGCAACTCTATGCCAATAAAATGGACAACCTGGAAGAAATGGACAAATTCTTAGAAATGCACAACCTGTTGAGACTGAACCAGGAAGAAATAGAAAATATGAACAGACCAATCACAAGCACTGAAATTGAAACTGTGATTAAAAATTCTTCCAACAAACAAAAACCCAGGACCAGATGGCTTCACAGGCAAATTCTATCAAACATTTAGAGAAGAGCTAACACCTATCCTTCTCAAACTCTTCCAAAATATAGCAGAGGGAGGAACACTCCCAAACTCATTCTACGAGGCCACCATCACCCTGATACCAAAACCAGACAAAGATGTCACAAAGAAAGAAAACTACAGGCCAATATCACTGATGAACATAGATGCAAAAATCCTCAACAAAATACTAGCAAACAGAATCTAACAGCACATTAAAAGGATCATACACCATGATCAAGTGGGGTTTATTCCAGGAATGCAAGGATTCTTCAATATACGCAAATCAATCAACGTGATACACCATATTAACAAACTGAAGGAGAAAAACCACATGATCATCGCAATAGATGCAGAGAAAGCTTTCAACAAAATTCAACACCCATTTATGATAAAAACCCTGCAGAAAGTAGGCGTAGAGGGAACTTTCCTCAACATAATAAAGGCCATATATGACAAACCCACAGCCAGCATCGTCCTCAATGGTGAAAAACTGAAACCATTTCCACTAATATCAGGAACAAGACAAGGTTGCCCACTTTCACCACTATTATTCAACATAGTTTTGGAAGTTTTAGCCACAGCAATCAGAGAAGAAAAAGAAATAAAGGGCATCCAAATTGGAAAAGAAGAAATAAAGCTGTCACTGTTTGTAGATGACATGATACTCTACATAGAGAATCCTAAAGATGCTACCAGAAAACTACTAGAGCTAATCAATGAATTTGGTAAAGTATCAGGATACAACATTAATGCACAGAAATCTCTGGCATTCCTATACACTAATGATGAAAAATCTGAAAGTGAAATCAAGAAAACACTCCCATTTACCATTGCAGCAAAAAGAATAAAATATCTAGGAATAAACCTACCTAAGGAGACAAAAGACCTGTATGCAGAAAATTATAAGACACTGATGAAAGAAATTAAAGATGATACAAATAGATGGAGAGATATACCATGTTCTTGGATTGGAAGAATCAACATTGTGAAAATGACTATACTACCCAAAGCAATCTACAGATTCAATGCAATCCCTATGAAGCTACCACTGGCATTTTTCACAAAACTAGCACAAAAAATTTCACAATTTGTGTGGGAAACACAAAAGACCCCGAATAGCCAAAGCAATCTTGAGAATGAAAAATGGAGCTGGAGGAATCAGGCTCCCTGACTTCAGACTATACTACAAAGCTACAGTAATCAAGACAGTATGGTACTGGCACAAAAACAGAAATATAGATCAGAGGAACAAGATAGAAAGCCCAGAGATAAACCCACACACATATGGCCACCTTATCTTTGATAAAAGAGGCAAGAATATGCAGTGGAGAAAAGACAGCCTCTTCAATAAATGGTGCTGGGAAAACTGGACAGGGACATGTAAAAGTATGAAATTAGAACACACCCTAACACCATACACAAAAATAAACTCAAAATGGATGAAAGACCTAAATGTAAGGCCAGACACTATCAAACTCTTAGAGGAAAACATAGGTGGAACACTCTATGGCATAAATCACAGCAAGATCCTTTTTGACCAACCTCCTAGAGAAATGGAAATAAAAACAAAAATAAACAAATGGGACCTAAGGGAAAGGAAACCATAAACAAGATGAAAAGACAACCCTCAGAATGGGAGAAAATATTTGCAAAGGAAGCACCTGACAAAGGATTAATCTCCAAAATTTACAAGCAGCTCATGCAGCTCAATAACAAAAAAACAAACAACCCAATCCAAAAATGGGCAGAAGACCTAAATAGACATTTCTCCAAAGAAGATATATAGAGTGCCAACAAACACATGAAAGGATGTTCAACATCGCTAATCATTAGAGAAATGCAAATCAAAACTACAATGAGGGGGGCTTCCCTGGTGGCGCAGTGGTTGAGAGTCCGCCTGCCGATGCAGGGGACACGAGTTCGCGCCCCGGTCCGGGAGGATCCCACATGCCGCAGAGCGGCTGGGCCCGTGAGCCGTGGCCACTGGGCCTGTGCGTCCGGAGACTGTGCTGTGCAACGGGAGAGGCCACAGCAGTGAGAGGCCCGCGTAATGCAAAAAAAAAAAAAAAAAAACTACAATGAGGTATCACCTCACACCAGTCAGAATGGCCATCATAAAAATATCTAGAAACAATAAATGCTGGAGAGGGTGTGGGGAAAAGGGAATACTCTTGCACTGTTGGTGGGAATGTAAATTGATACAGCCACTATGGAGAACAGTATGGAGGTTCCTTAAAAACCTAAAACTAGAACTACTATACGACCCAGGAATCCCACTACTGAGCATATACCCTGAGAAAACCATGATTCAAAAAGACACATGCACCCCAATGTTCATTGCAGCAGTATTTACAATAGCCAGGACATGGAAGCAACATAAGTGTCCATCGACAGATGAATGGATAAAGAAGATGTGCCTCATATATACAATGGAATATTCCTCAGCCATAAAAAGAAATGAAATTGATTTATTTGTAGTGAGGTGGATGGACCTAGAGTTTGTCATACAGAGTGAAGTAAGTCAGAAAGAGTAAAACAGATACCATATGCTAACACATATATATGGAATCTAAGGAAAAAAAAAAAGGTCATGAAGAACCTAAGGGTAAGACGGGAATAAAGACACAGACCTACTAGAGAATGGACTTGAGGATATGGGGAGGGGGAAGGGTAAGCTTTGACGAAATGAGAGCGTGGCATGGACATATATACACTACCAAATGTAAAATAGATAGTTAGTGGGAAGCAGCCGCATAGCACAGGGAGATCAGCTCGGTGCTTTGTGACCACCTAGAGGGGTGGGATAGGGAGGTTGGGAGGGAGGGAAGGAAGCAAGAGGGAAGAGATACGGGAACATATGTATATGTATAACTGATTCACTTTGCTATAAAACGGAAACTAATGCACCACTGTAAAGAAATTATACTCCAATAAAGATGTTAAATAAAACAAAACAAACAAACAAAACAAACAAATCCTTACTGAGCCCCTGTTGTGTTCCAGTCTCTACACTCAGATCTGGGGATACAGAGGTGAAAAAAGTTTCTGCCTCCTGCTTTGTTCTGCTTGCAGCGAGTGGGCAAGATGGATATTAAAGTGGCAAAAACAAACCCCCCTCCAAAAAACAAATCCAAAGTGCAATGATCTTACAATCGGTAAAATGCACCTTTTGTTTGTAAGAGGATTCTTCTTTACCAGTCAAGTGTTGTCCTGTCCACCTTCTCTTTTCCTCAAAGAATGTGCCAATCTGTTCTCTTTATAAACCAGGTAAGGGAAAAGGCACACTTACTCATTTTCTATAGAACTTAATCAGTTTTTACTTAATCAACTTGCAAGAATGTTTTAGATGGAAGAGGGATGGGGGCAAGGAATTCAACCAAGAAATTTGTTAGTGGGACGATGCTCCCAGTAGTCCTGGGAAAGGCATTTCTACCTCCATGTTTGGCTTTTCTAGGGGGCAGCTGAGTAACACTCTCTCAACATTTGGGATTTAGTTAGGATTAGGTTGGGTGACGTATAACTGAAAATTAAAACAAGCAGGTTTAGAATATGTTTATAATAAGTTAACGTTTATTTCTCTCTCATATGAAGGGAATCTGGAGGAAAGAAAGCCATGGCCAGTGTGGCTGATTTGTCATCTGATTATTGGGAACATAATCCTGCCTTTTGGCTCCTCAGTTTTTAGTGCCGTTTCCATGGTCAAGGCTGCCTCATGGACTGAGATGGCTGCTGGAGCACCAGTCCTCACATCCACAGTTCAGCAGGAAGGGCAAGAGGCAAAGGGGCTGCATCTCCCAGCTTAGCCAGCCTCCCTTGAAACTGCTCACTTGGATGCCCCTTCTGGTTGCTTCCACATGTATATCATCGACCTCCCTTTGTTGCAGCAGAGGCTGGGATTACCTGGGAGCATTGTCAGCCTTCCTCCAGATTGAGGATCTTGGCGCTAATGGAGAAAGGGAGAAAGGAGAGGTGGACCATGCTTCTTAAACCTTAGCGTGTGTCAGAATCACCTGGGAGGGTGTGTGAAAAACCCACACTGCTGGGCCACATCCCATCTGGGGTGGGATCTGAGAATCTGCATTTTTAACAAGCTCCCGGGTAGTGTGATGATGTCAGTTCTTGGGTCATATTTTGAGCAGCACCAACGATCTGCCAATTTGACTTGTTGGAGAAGTTCTATTGCTTGGATAATTTCAAACTTGCCCTATCAGAAAGAAACTCACAAAAAAGAGCAGTCCATGAAAAACAATCACCATCTTCCTCAAGTTCAGAGACAATCAACTAGGGGCAGGGCATCAGTAACTAAAGAGTGTCAACGAAGATATGGCCAGGTGTGAATGTGATCTGCTGAGAGGCAACTTGAACTTGGCATGGAAATGTCTTTTGAAAAGGGTGAAAAGATGTTTTCCTTTGAAAAGAGAAAGGCAGAGTACAAAAATTCCTCCACTTAGATCTCATTCAACACGTATTTACAGAATGGCTACTTGTGTCCCATGCTGTACAAGGTCCCCACCTCTATGTGATTGTCCCCCTGTTCGAAGTTTGGGTTTTTGTGGGTAGCTGAGTCATGCTTCGGCTCAGCCCTAAAAACAGTGTGGAAATAAATCACACGGAGCCTTTGCATTTGAGGCAAGCTTAAAGCACATTTTATTTAATTTGCAGAAGCATGGTGGGGAGATTTATATGCATGGCTCTTGTGAAAGCACTGACACAAGTTTTGATTTCCAAAAAGATTAATGATGAACTGAAACAGAGACAAGAGCTATCCACAAAAGTAAATGGAGAAATAAAATTTGCTATATAGTTGTTGCTAATTACAGGAAGAACAGGGGATCTGCTTAGCAGGACCATACTACACCCTCCAGAAGGTTCAAGCCACGAGCTGAGGAATAAGGAGTTCTTGTCATGTCACCTGACAACACATACTTTAGCTGTCCATTCACTTCTGGCCCTGCTGGCTTCAAATGTCTTCAAATTTCAGAGGCCATAAATACGTATTCCTCTAGAAAGCAAAGGTCTTTTAGGAACTGTCCCCTACCCCAAGTTAATGTGGTCTCCACATTTGGTCCTTTCACTAGGGAGATCTGTTTAATCCCAGTGACTGTTGCCCAAGAGAGCAAACTACTCAAAACCAACTGTCTTCTTTACGTCTCACCTACAATATATAATCTCCGTAATTCAGATTTCTCTACATCAGCATGTGTGACTTCAATAGGGTGTGAACAAAAGGCCAACAAAAATGGCTTTCCAGGAAAATTATACCTTTAACTATCTCACAAAGGATTACTTTAAAAAAGCTCAGAAAAAAATTGGTAAGCAATTGATGAACAAAATTATAAATGACTCTTATTTATAAAAGAGTTTCTCCCAAAGAATCAGAAAGCAAATTTTTTCCAACCTCAAAAATTTTTGGAAGTGACAAAACTCTACTTATTTAAAGTGTGTTTTATAATAACGGCTTTCTTTCCAATTTGAAGTTTGTCTGGATGAGTCAAGAAAACTCAGCAAGTGTTTGGAGTGGATTGCAAATAGCTAATTTGCTAGTATTTGTACTAATGATTTTTAATAAGGATAATTTCAGAAACCTGTATTCTACATATTTTACAGTTGAAATATCAAATGATAGGCTGAAGATTTGCTATCAGAATATAGGTGGTACATTGCTGAGATGTATGTTAGAACCTAGGCTGTAACAAGTGAGGCAGGAAAAGAGCATTTTATTGGTAGTCCTGAATAGACATATGCGTATCTAGTAACTTAAATTGATGATTTTGAAAGGTAGCTCAACATAAAAAAATACGCCCCACAATATATAGATAGTAAAATGATTTTATTGTTTAATACACACACCATGAATTAGTCAGTTTTGATTCAGGCTATTTTTACTTTATGTGATAAAACCCAAAAGATATTTTGAAATTTAAAAGTGTGAAATAGGGATTCCCTGGTGGCGCAGTGGTTGAGAGTCCGCCTGCCGATTCAGGGGACGCGGGTTCGTGCCCCGGTCTGGGAGGATCCCACGTGCCGCGAAGCGGCTGGGCCCGTGAGCCATGGCCACTGAGCCTGCGCGTCCGGAGCCTGTGCTCCACAAGGGGAGAGGCCACAACAGTGAGAGGCCTGCGTACCGCAAAAAAAAAAAAAAAAGTGTGAAATATTATGTAGTTAAACACAGATTTGTCAGTTCTGCTGCATTTTGAATAGGGCAAACATTAAAACAGCTGATCTGTGCATTTACATTTGGTCCCAACTTTTTGGTGTGTCTGACTCCTAGAGGTCCCCAGCCCTAACAGACTAAGAGAGTATATCTTTTGTTATTACTTCTCTTTTCTTGACACGATAGGTTAAGTATATAAAGCAGGTTGTGTTGTTAGGAAGAGAACTTCAAGTTTTTTTGGTCCATCTTTCCATCTGACTTATGCTTATGAACCTTTTTAAAAAAATTCCAAAGTAGTAGGTTAAATTTAGAAAATCCAAACTAAGCCTCTGGGCTCCAATAAGCAATGCTGGGGGATTAAGAGGTTTTATTCCCTCTGGTGGGAGGGGGCCTAATAAGGGGCCATTTTGGGAGGGGGAGGTCAAAAGTATCCAGATGTGAGTGAATACTCACAGTCTTCCTTGAATATTTGACCAGTAGTTTTGAACATTTTTTATAGTCACTGCTACAAACATGGCTATCTCAGTCCTTTGATTGGATGGGGGCACTTCTAGCTTTTCAAATGTGAGAAGTTGCATAGTAATGTCCACTATGGCACTTGCTCCTGAATGGGTGTCTGGGAACAAAGTTAATAAAGACAATCTTGCCAAGTCTCTGTTGTGGGCCTGTGAAGTGCTTTAAGATTTGTAAAGAATTCTTTGTAGGTATAGAAGGAATTTATAGAAAGGCATATATAGAAAGCAGTACTATTGCATAAAGCAATACTAATACATACATAGAAAGCAGTACTATTGCATAAAGCAATACTAATACATACATAGAAAGCAGCGCTATTGCATAAAGCTATACTAATACATACATGGAAAGCAGCACTGTTACATAAAGCTATACTAATACATACATAGGAAGCAGTACTATTGCATAAAG
The DNA here is from genome assembly GCF_949752795.1 of Hyperoodon ampullatus. Taxonomy (NCBI): domain Eukaryota; kingdom Metazoa; phylum Chordata; class Mammalia; order Artiodactyla; family Ziphiidae; genus Hyperoodon; species Hyperoodon ampullatus. The sequence goes on along the minus strand of NC_136916.1, from coordinate 82,159,328 downwards.
CTATACTAATACATACATAGGAAGCAGTACTATTGCATAAAGCTATACTAATACATACATAGGAAACGGTACTATTGTAATTGATGAAATGTGCTGATAGACAGCCCGGGGAGGAAGGAGCTGTTTCTTCAGAAACGTGCCATCTTTCCTTGGAAGCACCTGCAAGTGGAGATGACGAAAAGTCAGTTTGTTTCACGGTCGTGAATTACACTGACCAGTCCTTGGTCCCATGGCCACGAGGAGGACACAGAGCCACATACCATGAGCTATGAAAAGGAAGTCTGCAGATGATGGGCAAAGGGACTCATTGCCTGGTTTACTATGACTTGACAGCTGGCTGGATAAAGCTTTACTGTATGTCCATTTGGAGCTGTCTGGATAAGTCTGTAAATAATACCATATATAGTGAATGCACCTACAGAATGATTAAACCGATGCGGTGAATGTGAAATGACCAAAGTCAGTTTTGTTTTCTCTTCATATTTTTCATGCTGTAGTTTCCCTTTTCCTTTAAGTGTTTTTCCATCTCACTGTCCCTGGAAAGTAGAATCGCTCTGATGACCTAAGCTTTTTTGTTCTTTAGTGTATTAAAGTAGTAGAAACACTTGATTTGGCTAATAGATTTTTAACCGTTAATATTTTGTGAACCAAATATTAGCAAACACATATGGAAAGCTTATTCTATGACACAAGCCATGTTAAATACTATCTCCCTTAATACTTACAATAGTCTAGTGATCTAAGTGTTGTTTTCTTCCCTTTAGAGATGAGGAACCTGAAATCTAGAAAGATAAAGAGCTATTAAGAGGTGCGGCCAAAGTCTGGCCCCTCATCACCTGACATATACTATAGTGTAATCATCCAAAGAAGCTTGGATGTAGATTAGTAATTGGCTGCAGAGGTTTCCAGGCCACTAGGACGATATTATCCAAATTAGATGTCTTTTTTAAGTTCAGAGGATTCCACAGGACTGCAATCTAATAGAATCTTCCTTTTCCCCCCATGCATTGTGATTAAAATGGTGTCTGGGACATAGTAGGTGTCAATAAATGATGAATGGATGGATGAATGAACATGCTAGTTGAATGGAGAGGAGCAATTAAATGTCACATTCAAAATGTTTCATCACTGGATTGATTCGAATGCTGACCTAACACTGCAGCCATGTCTCTGGATCAGGATCTTGGAGGTACTTGCTTGGCCAAGCAGTAAAGCTTTAGTTATTGGATGGTGGAGAACCCTGGGGAGTGCAGGGGAAGGTTCTGGTTCTGGAGCAACGGTGTGGGTGCTCAGGGGATTTAGGATAGTGGCTTTCTGCCTAGTGGTACGGAAGCATTTCAGTATTTTAACAAGCATGGAAGTACCACTGTGAATTGGCTGAATAGAAACCTTGGGAGCCACACCTGGTCAATCCCAATGCAGCATCCTTGTTTTCTAAGGACCTACTAAGGTGACTGGTGACTGAGACATATCATTAATTGAAAAACTTTGTGAGGTTGGCTTAGATTCTACCAGGTATACTTTTTGCTGTACTCCCAGAACACTAGAGGGCAGTAGCTACCTTGAAGATGTAAAACAGGTTTGTACTCGGAGGGTGTTAGCCTTTGGTCCTGCTCTGTCAAGTGGAATGAGACAGCTTTTGCAAAATGATGAACATTTCCCTCTGTTCTTCAGGATGTATCTGAATATGGAGATGATTCCAGAATAGTTTCTCAAGGGCCCAGAGTGTTCTTCAATCATCTGTAATATGCTCAGGCCTGAAATAGGACTTGCTTAATCGTTGGGGGCAATTGTCTAGATTCAGATCGAGCAAACATTTATTAAATGTTCATGTGGAAACACCCAGCATCATTCTAGCAGACGACTGACATTTACTCCATGCTTATTTAAGCAGTCCTGCACCATTTACTGTTGCTGGGCAGTTTCATACAGGCGAAACCTCTGGGGGTGTCTGGGAATTTGTGAAGATGAAACATTATAAATGAGAATGCAGGACTGTTGTTTGATATTTATAATGTGTCTCTTTAAAAATTTAAATCTTCCAAGTATGGGAGGCAGCTCCTGACATTAACGATGTTTAAACACAGGTAGCCACTGTCCTAGCTGAGCTTATGGGAGCAAATCTTTTCAGCATATCTGATCCCTGTAAGGGCAGTTGGATATCCTAGGAGAAGCTCAATTTGGGAGCCCAGAGTTTCTTTGTTCCACTCCTAAACTTGCGTGATCTAGGAAGGGGCTGGGAGGTCTTGGGCTGGTTGCTTAACCCCAATTTCTTCATCTTTAAGGTAGAAGAGGTGGACAAATAGCTGTAAGGTTCCTCCAAGTTCTAATTTTCTACAATGCAAACAATGTCCACCAGGGAATGCTCACAAAACAAAACACAGAAATAGAATCTTCTGCGTCTGAATCTTGGTAGGATGCAAGGAAGAGAATGCTTACAAGGTTAGATATGCTTCATTTGGAGACACTTGACAGGATGGACTTTGCTTATTCCTTACGGGTGGCTTCTGCTGAAGGAAAAAGCGGCAGATGATCTGTAAACATAATATGGAGGGAAATCTGGGCTCAGGGCTAACTTAAAGAAAAAAGAAAAAGGAAGTAGCCACAGAGAAAATGGAATCTACTTTTATAGTCAGATATCAACTAAGATACACACAAAATGGTGACAGGAAACTTCATTCAGTCACGTCTATGAAAACTATGAATGAAAGTCATCAGGGGAAGAGAGAGGAGACAGAGAGGGAAAGAGATATTGATGGAAACAAATCCTGGTTCTATCATTTATTAGATGGGTAAGCGTGGCAAGTGGGGGACTTCTCTGAGCCTCCTTTTTCTCATCTGATGTCGTAAATGTTAGTTGCCTCGCCCTCTTTGCCTTTACTGTACTTGAATCTGTAGTTCTAAGGAAAAAAATGTGTTGCATGTTTCATCTATTCAGTACAAATAACTCTCCCTGAAGCCAAATGGATAGAAAGGGTACCAGCAAGTATAGTAGGAAAATCAGAGTACATTAAGTCTGGCCTGAAGGAACTGTGCTTTTCCAGAAGGTTCCCCAGAAAAGACAGATGGGTGAAGGATGTGGAAATGTATCTGAGTGTGAGGTCTGGTGTGTTTCATGAAACGGACCTTTCTGGCATTGGTATGCATGGCAGAATTCTTTTTGTCTGGAGAGGAGGAGAGATCAGTTGTGTGCACTGGGCCCAGGGCAAAGAAGGGCAGGAAGACAATGTCAGCTCAGAGATCGGTCACTGGCCACCTCCCTGGACTTGCATGGGAGCCCCATGGGAGAGGAGGCTGCAGGACAGACTGTGCACAGCAGCCTCGTTGATGGTGACAGTGGGGAAAGGCTTCGTGGGGGGCACTAAACATCAAATGGGGGAACGAGAACAGGCAGAAGAACACGAGGAAAACACATATGCAAATGTGTGGCACCCCTTGTGAGTTTCTTGAAATAATCAGGAGAAATGTTTTTTTTTTTTCTTTTCCGTTATGGTTTATTACAGGATATTGAATATAGTTTCCTGTGCTATACAGTAGGACCTTGTTGTTTATCTGTTTTGTATATAATAGTTTGCATCTGCTAACCCCAAACTCCCAATCCATCCCTCCCCCCACTCAGCAACCACAAGTCTGTTCTCTATGTCTGTGAGTCTGTCTGTTTTGTAAATAAGTTCATTTGTGTCATATTTTAGATTCCACGTATAGGAGATACCATATGGTATTTGTCTTTCTCTTTCTGACTTACTTCATTTAGTATGATAATCTCTAGGTCCATCCATGTAGCTGCAAATGGCATTATTTCATTCTTTTTTGTGGCTAAGTAAATTCCATCGTGTGTGTATATATATACACACACACACACACATATATTTTATTATATGTGAATATATATTTCATTTTTCCACTTGGAATATATATATACCAAACCCTCTTTATCCATTCATCTGTTAATGGACATTTAGTTTGTTTCCACATCTTGACTATTGTAAGTAGTGCTGTTCATGTATCTTTTTGAATTATAGTTTTCCAGGAGAAACTCTTAATGTGTTTGGAAATTCTATATTAAAAGCCTGAAGAAAATCCTAAGAAACATGGGTGGTTACTGTAAATGAGACCCAGTTTATAAGAAGCTTGATGTAGGCCATGCACCCTAGAAAGAATGGTTGAGGGAGTTTCAGGATTCTTACATGGAAAAGAGGTGTAAAAGGACTGGGTGAAGTTCATTAGAATTATGTCTCTTCCAAAATTCTGGTGTTAGGGTTTCCTTGAGTCAGGATGCTATGTCTGTGATACCAACAGACTGCTTCAGTATCACGTTTTCATGATTTGATCATTATGTATTTACTTTTTTTGGCCTGACTCATATTAAAGAACTTCAACTTCATAATTTTAAATTTCAGCAAGCAAACTAATAGACTACCCACAATTTACATAATCTTGCTTAAAAAAATAGCTGTTGCATTTGCATCGAGCTCTCAAATGTAATTTACACTGTATATAAGATTTTCTCTGGGGAAACCTAGCCTGAATAAAAGAGGATGAAGAGGAGAGAGAGAGAGAATGCATCAGATGATGGGGACAGACGAGCACAGAAGGTGAGGAGGAGGCCAGGCTGTGGAACGAGGCCAGGTCACAAGGGGACAGCAGGTGGTGCCTACAGAAGCAAGAAAAAGGTCATCATGAGAAGTTCTAGTAATACAGACGGAGAGTGTGTTCAGAGATCCTGAGTCCTCCAACGGGGGAAACTGAAAAGGTGCCAAATTGTAGGTTCATCTTTAGGTGGGGACCATTCTGGAGAAGCATGGTTCCTTCAGGCCAGACTTAATGTACCCTGATTTTCCTACTATACTTGGTGGTATCCTATCTATTCATTTGGTTTCAGAGAGACTTATTTGTACTGAATAGAGGAAACATGTAACACTTTTTTTTCCTTAGCAGAATCTTAGATTATAGGCTTGGGTCAGCTCCTTGCATTCCAACTGGTCAGGGGGAGACAGGGTTCCTGTCTGAGGACACAGGCCGTTTCAGATGGCTGTAAATCAAGCATGGTATATTCTTCTCTCCATCTTGTTGGAGAAGATGCTAGAGAAGGAAATGGGAAACTGCATCCCTGGGTCAGAAATGGACAGTCAAGTCTTTACCACTTCACACCCAGTGAATGACTGAGGAATCCGGGGCCTCGTCCACCTGCCCTCCGCCCTGACTGTCACCCTTCTGAAGGGTGGTTTGAATACCTTGAGGCATCACCTCGAATCCTCTTGGCCTGGCCTCCTATTTCCATCATGACTGCTGGGTAGTCAATCCACACAGGCTTTGACAAGTTTTCCTCAGCCCTCACTTGCTGCTTTGACTCCACAGCAGGGCACACCTGAAGAACTTCCCAGGACCCACAAATGCTCAGCTCTGACGTGGAGGGAGTTCGTACCTTGTGGGGAAGCCCTGGACCCACTGGGGAAGGAGCCCAGGGTAAATGTCTTCCCCCGTCTTACCCAGATACCTTGGAGACACATTCCATGTTTTCTCAGGTGATCCTATGCCAGTAAGGGGCTCAAGAGCAAGGACCAGTTAGACAACACAAGTGCATCTTTGCATTGTTTTTCCTTCTTTATTTCCTTTTCACTCTTCCTGTCCTTCAGTCTTGCTCCCTGGAATCACCCTCCTAAATAAACTACTCTCACATACACCTTTAGCTCAGGCTCTACCGTGGGGTAACACGGGCTAGGGAAATAACAGACTGAGAGTGAGAAGGAGATGGGAATCACTCCCCTGGATTGTGCTTCTTGCACATAACACATCACCATAGAGAGCAGGGGCAGAAGGGAGCCCCAGCACAAATAGTGAGGGCACTTCCCCCATCGTTTGCTTTGGAGAGGTGGCAAATGCATGGGGCATGTATCTCTCTGGTTAATGATATTCCTTTTTCAGGAGCAGTTCCTCTGCTCTTTAGAGATGATTTTACCTAAAACACAGACTTTGAGATTTCAAATCCTACACATTTCTCTAGACCAAAGACTCTGTTTCTCCAGGGCTCAATTTTAAGACATGGTTGACAGACCTGCTCACTGACTTGGTCTCCTGCCCCTGAATACAGACCTATTCATCAGTGTTCTCCTGAGCTCTGAACATCCCACCAAGTGTGGCCTGACTAAAGCAAATGCAGGGGAATTCTTGCCTCTTGTCACTGAGATTCAGTTCTTGGTCAAATAATTGGGTCCTGGATTGTAGAATGCAGGCCTTTGCTTTCAGGAAACTCAATTACAGTGTTGGAAGCACTAATTACCTGCTTTAAAAACCAACATTATTAGCCGAGAATAATTATGACTGCAAGGAAAGTGAAAACAATAGGGAAGGAGCATGTCTTAAAGTCATCTTCAATTTCAGCTTTCCTCTTAGAGCAGGGAATGTACAACTCCTCCATTCTCCTCTCTATTAAGGAGGAAGTCCTCAGCTGCAAGCAATCTGCTCCTGAATCCCATTTATATTTTTTACCTATGGTGTGAATAGTAATTAGACAGAGTGACAAAAACACAAAATGTGGTGGTTCATACAACTTTGGGATTTGTTATTTTAAACTCATTTTCAGGCTATAAATGATTTTTGGAGTTTGAGCAAGTTATGGTTGGTGGGTAAAGTGTGTGAAGTGTGTGTGTGTGTTTGTTTGTGTGTGTGTTTGTGTGTGTGTGTGTGTAGAGGGTGGGTAGCATAATGAGGCTTCATGGTTACCATGACTACACCAGAAAACTCCCCTGGCAACTTGAACAGTATATGGGCAAAAAGGGGGGTTTGGAAAATCATACAAATAAAATCAGAGGGGGTTACGAATTCTCAAATTGGAAACCTATATTTCCTTAAATACCGCCTCCATCTGGGCATATCCTCTTTTAAGATTCTGTAATCCAGATGCATTTTTGTCAAACAAAGCAGAGTTATTTTAGTAACATAAGATTAAAGGAGCAAAGACTGAATGTAATAATCCGAAGGAAACCTGGGTATTGGCTGTACAGTGCTGTTTGATGTGGCTGGCCTCGTTGGGGTCTCTGTGTCACGTGAATAAAATCTCCCTTTCATGGGAGCCACCTTGTTGAACTAGAGAGGATGAGCTGGACATCATGAAGATTCCCATCATCCTCCCTTAATCTGTCTCCAGGACTGCAACTGCCACAGCTCTTGTGGGTCTGCCTGGGCTCCCAAGCTCATCCCAGCTGTGGGGAGAGATAATGAAAAGAAGGGTGAGTAGGATGAACCACTGACTTTGGGCCTCAGCTTCTACATCAATAGATGGTCAGGTTTGGAGTAAAACCTCTTCCCGATCTTTTGCTTTTCACTTTACATCTTCATTAATTACAAATGTTATCTAAGGTCCATCGATTGGACAGAGACTTTTGACACAACAGCACAAGGGGCTCCACTGATCCACTCACCCGTGAAACTGGTGAAAATTACTTAAAAAACCCCAACCATGTAAAACCTCTGGAAATGGTCCTATAAGCAAACTATAAGCGAAAAAAACAGCATTACAAGAAAATCTATGAAAATTTGATTTAAAAAGGGAGTTCATAGTATTTGAACCAAGACTACTCCCTTTCTCATGACTCCTGCTCAGCCAAATGGAGACTCCACTCCAGATGCTGCAGCCAGGAACACAGGCTTCCTTTCCCCCTGCTTCCAGTTGGAGGGCTTTCTTCCCAGGAAAAGAAGGTCTTCTATATTTCACATCTTGCTTCCCAACTACCTGATGCTGAGGCTAAGTCCCAGTCCCCACTTGTGGGCAAATGTCCTACATTTGGCATGCTATGCTGTGAATACTGGGGCTTTGTTGCCTTTGCCAGGGTTTGTGAGTGGTGGTCCCGTACCAGGAGAGGCAAGCCGAGAGGACTTTAGGTTATAGCTCCCTCTCAACCCCCAACCATGTGGTCAGCAAATAGAGCAGGTTATCACTCAGAGTAAAGCTTTGCTCTGCTATTTTCCTCACCTCCAGCTGCAGAGAGGTGGCGCTAAGATTTTTCCTGGGAGAGAAGTAAGCCATAAAACAGATAGCTTCTAATCTCTTCCCCAAAGAACTGACTTCAATTGCAATGGAGTGTGGAGAAGTTCAAACCTAAGGACACTCTCAAGAATAGTGAAGGTTGTGGTAAAAGGAAATTGGGTGGAGATTCATGGTTTTAATGAAGACACATTTAGGTTATAGGCAGGCTACTTTGCAGTAGAGAACTGGGGAATAAGACAGCTGGTAGGAGCCTTCCTGGGGTCAGAACAAATATCAAGCATGTGTATCAGAAACTGTTCCTCCAGAGGAGTCACAGTGTGATTGGATTAGTTCATAGAGCAATTTATGCCCCAGGGCATTGTTGAAAGCAATAGAGCAATCAGTAGGCAATTAGTAGAGTTTAACAGCTGGGTGAGGTCAGGGAAAGACAAGTGAGACCTGCCAACACCATTGTCATCTTAGGGTGTTGTGGGAATCCCCAAAACTGCACCTCCCTGAGAACAACACCAAAGGCTTAACACTCTGTGTTTGTGGGGGAGATGGACTTCACTAAAATCTAATCAGTCACTAAAAAATACAGAGTTGATGAAAATTTCATTAGTTGATCTAAGAAAGAAATGGAAAATTTTATTTGAGCCAAATTTGAGAATTATAACCCAGGAAGAACATCTCAGAAAAATTTTAACCCAGGAAGAGCATCTCAGAAAGCTCTGAGAACCGTTAGAAGTAAAGGCACAGTTATATAAGGTTTTTGAGACAGAGGGCTGTACATTAAATGATGTATTATTGACAGTTTACACAATCCAGATCTAAGCTGCCCCTTGCGAGATCAAGACGGAATGTTATCTTTTAAGGAGTTGTCTTGTTGATGTTAGAAGAATGTTACTCTTTATGGCTGAGCAGGTATTTCTGCTGATGGGGGAGGTTTGGTCGATGCATAATGCGGATACAGAATGCACAGTGAAGGGAGAGAGGAGGCCAAAGGGCCAAGAAAAATTTTTATGCTTAAATTCTTCTTGTCTTGCCATAAAATATGAATTTATTTCACATGAGTAAATAATGAAAACAAGACTTGGAGGGGGATACCAGTATCCAGAGTTGCTACAATATATAATCTGAAATGTTTAACTACCAACAAAAAATTATGAGGCATATAAAGAAATAGGAAAGTATGGCCCATACATACGGAAAAAAAAAAAAGACAAATAGAAACTGCTTGTGAGAGTGACCAGATGTCAGCTTTAACAGCAACCATTGTCAAAATAGCTGTCATAAATATGATCCCAGAACTAAAGGAAACCATGAGTTAAGAAGTAAAGGAAGGCATCAAATACAGAATATTAATAAATAAATAGAAGTTATAACTCAGTATCAAGTGACAATTCTGGAGTTAAAAAATACATAGCTGAAATAAAAATTTTTCCTACAGGGGCTCAAGAGTTGAAGTGGCAGAAAAAAGAATTAATGAACTTTAAGATAGATCAATAGATACTATGCAAGATGAAGAATAGAGAGAAAAAAGAATGAATAAAAATGCCCCCCCCCCAAGAAATGTGGGAGACCATCAAGCACAGCATCATATACATAATGGGAGTACCAGGAGAGGAGGGAAAAGAGGAGAAAATATTTTCAAAGAAATAATGGCTTGAAAGTTATGTAAGATTGTTGTAACAAGCAAAACAATATAAAGATGTGTAAACTAAATGCTGATAATCTTTCACTGACACCTGTGCTCCCCACCCACCCAGAGGTAACCAATGTAACAGTTTGGTATGTATCTTTCCATATCTATGCTCATGCAAAACTGAGCAAATACACATATACATATTTAGCTTTTTAATATATAAGACAGAGGGATAATAATCCATTGTTTGGATGTACCACAATTTATTTAGCTATTTCTCAGTTCAACCATTTCTCTGCTATGATTCTGTTTACCTAGTAGCAGACATTACTATGTAAAATTTCTTTGCAAACAAGTCTAGCCCAGTTTTAGGATTTCAGGTCAATACTTGCATTGGAATAGGCTTGATAGAATTCATAGTCATTTGTAGGATGTGCACCAGCCCGATTTGGGTATTAGGTGTGAGAGGTCATAGTGGGAAAAGAGAAAGGAGGACAAAGATGAACTTGTTTAAATCTCATTTGGTTCAGCCCAATTTCCCATATATTGAGTGTGGTTTTATTAAAAGTTTAAACTATGTGGTAATATGGCACCAAAAAGACTGTGGATTTGGAGTGAGAGGTCTGAGTTTGAATTCTGACTTAGTCACAGATTCATTTAAACATGGCCACAATAATGCTAAGTAACAACCAATTGCAAAATCTCAGTAGCATACAAAAATAAAGATTCATTTAGCTCGTGTGTCTGTGGGACAGTGTGGGAGTTGGGTGGGTAGCTGGTAGACTGATTTGGGCTTTGTTCAGTTGGGGTAGCTCTGCTTCTTGTGTCTTCTTGGAACCAGAAGACTTGGCTGGTGATGGCAGAGGTGGAAGAGAACATGTCCAAATGCAAAAGTGCTTTCAAAGTCTCTGTGTGCATCCTATGGGCTAAGATGCTGTCAGCCAAAACAAGTCATGTAGGCTGAACTCAGAGTCCAAGGGGCGATGAAAGTTTACATGGCGAAGGATATGCCTGTATGATCCTATTGTTGGAGATGGAGTAAAGATTTGGAGCCGTAATTCTGTCTGTTATTGTCATTTACCAGCAAGTTACTTTGTGCTATCTGAAATAAGGAGATAATACTCCCCACCTTGTAATTTTGTCTCAAGGGTTAATTGCAATATTGTATGTACATCCCTTGGCAGGCAGTACATAATCAATGGTTATTAACTTCCTTGCTTTACAAAAGCTCTTGTGGAATATGTGATTCTTTTATGTTCAAAATCTTACACAACGTTGGTCAAATTGATCAAATAAAAAAAGCGTATGCAATAATTTTAAAAAATGCTTTTTTCCAACACTTGAATACAAGAATGGCTTTCACGTAGCCTATTACATACCACTTGCATAAACACTTCTGCACAGCTGGATCCAGAGCATATGGGCCAGTCTGAATTTTGCCATTTAAAATTTTCTTACATCAGAATTTTGTCTTATACTTCTGCATTGTTTCTCTAGTAATCTTTGTGTATGTATGTGTTTGTGTGTCTGTGTGTGGTTGTGTGATAGTTTATCATTTGACTGAACCGTAGGAGGTAAATTATTTCATGGAGAGGTTTTGAGGCCTCCAGCCTGAGCATCAGTTACCTGGGCTGGTGTCCTGTTGGTTTCAGAGCACTGGCACCTGCTGAGTGATGGTGGGGCGGATCTCAGGGCCTGAGGGGTCCTGGAGCTCCCATAAATCCTCTCTTCCCTTAGAAGATGAGCAAGTGTGCTGGAAAAGTAATAAAGTCCTCGATGTTCTATTAGTGTGACTGTGCCTGGGGGAGGAAAACAAAGCCATCTGCAGGTGCTGTCAATGACAATGGCACAGGGTACCCAGCTCCAGCCCCACCGAGTTGATTGTGTGGTCTAAAGTATTTTAGCCAGACATAGGGCTGAATCTGCAGCTTTGTAAATTCAACGGAGGAGCCATATCGGCTCATCTGTTAAATTGAAAAGCGGTAAGTGAAGCGGAACTAGAATGGATTTAACGAGGATGTGGCTAAACCACAGCAGGGAGCAGCAGGTGGACCCTGCTACCTGAGCAGGTTTTGTCCAATAAGGGAAGTTTTGGGCCGCAAGCCACTGGTCTGTTTGGGGCCCATGCATCAAGCCATGTTGCTGAGACTAGTACCATGACTAGACTTCAGAAGATCCATGTCAAACTAGGCAGGAAAAGGGACTTCTTTTGTTGAGGGTTGTCTGCTAAACACTTTTTTTGTGAATTACCAGGGGTCCAGTGGAGGTGAGACTGGCTCCTTGTGTGTCCCAAACTCTCTACTGCATCATAACCAACTCTCCAGAAATAATTACATCTCCTCTTAGCTTTGCCCAGGAGCTTCAGAGGATGATCTGAGTATCCATCATGGTTCTCATGAGCATCTTTTGATTTCCCTAGAAGTGTCTCTTCTATTTCTGTGCCTCAGTTCACACATCTAGCAATGGATCCCTGAATTGATGGATACATGATGCAGTGGTTCAGAGCATGGACTCTGGAGCCAGATTGCCTGGGTTTGATTCCTGGTTCAGCTCCTCAGAAGTTGTCACCTTGGGCAAATCGCTTAATCTCTCTGCACATTAATTTTCTCACCTGTAAAATGGAGATACTAATGATACTTTCCACATAGGGTTATTTCAAGAATTGAACAATTATTAAAATGCTTAGAGTTCCTGTCACATAGTGTTGTATAAGTGTGTCTATTATTATCTTAAGACTTTAATGGACATTAATTAAATGAGATAATGCATGTAACATTCTAAGCATATAGAAGACACTGAATTATGGATATTATCACTACTACTACTGTAAGTTGTTCAGGTTTATCTCCTCTTGGATAAGATGTCTGCATGTTATCAAGCTCTAACCTGTCTTTTCTCCAACTGAGTTCGGCTCTACAGAGGCATGTGTTCTGTGGTCACAGAAGTTTGGGAAATGCTGTATGGCTGTGTTTGTGTGCAAGTGTGCGCACGTGCATGTGTGTGTGTTTCTAATACATATTCAGACCATAGAACTACTTTGCCTGAAAAACACACTTTGGAGAAGTTTTTCCATGATCCATTGAATGATTGAGGGTGGAAATTTTCAGATGAGAATTGTTGGGAGAAGTGGAATTCTGACCCCTTTTCAAATAAGGCTAATCAAGAAACTGCTCTTCCCACCTCCAAGAGTAATGAAAGGGATTTATTAACATCTCCTCTCTGGCAAGCATTGATCTTGGCACTTCAGATACATTATTGCCAATAAAAATATGCTAATGGCTACCATTTATTGACCACTTAGAATGTGCCAGGCATTTTATGTAAATGATTCCTACCGTCCATAACAGTTTTGCAGAGTAGGCGTTATCAACCCCAGCTTAAAGATGGGGAAATTGAGGTTTACGGCAGCATGTATACAGAGCCCAGTTTCAAGCTCAAGTCTGAAGGTTTCAAAGCTTCTCTCTGTGAAAAACTGATGGGAGAATTTGGCATTCTCTGCAGTACTTAAGGAGATTAGGGAAGGAAAGAGGAAAAGAAGTAATCATAATAGCAGACGTTTATGTTCATTTTGCCATTTAGAAAGTGTTTCCCAATGCAGTTTGCCATTTGATTTTAAGGCTGCATAATCTGGCCCCAGCCTCCCTTTCCAGCCTCTGTTCCCACAGTTCCCCCGCCATGGGAGGCTCCATTCACAGAGCCCCGGACTTATTTTCTCAACCCGCAAAGTTCTTTTGTCTTCCCACCTTTTCTCACATGGATCCCTAGGCATGGATGACATGATGAATCTTCCAAGCTCCAACTTGCCTTCCCTGAGCACCCTGTCCCAACATCTCTGGATGCAATCGATTGCTTCTTCTTCTTTGTGCCCCAGGATTTTATACAAACCCATCTATTGTAGTTATCACCTTGAATTACAATTGCTGGTTGAAGGAATGAATGGATGAGTACTTAGCAGCCCATCTTGCAGGTAGGCATTGGTTCTTTCTTGTTTTTTTGTTTTGTGTTTTTAAATGAGATAGTAAAGCTTAGAGAGATTTGGTGACTTGTTCAAGGTCATATTAGTGGTTGCTGGTGGAGCCGTGGCTTCAGCCTTGATTTTAGGAAGCAGGGTTAAGAGTTAAGTTTTCATAGACTTCTTCCCCAGTCTCTTCCCTGAAGGACCATCACTTTTAAGGCAGAATTGATAAGGTCAGTAAGAGAACTCTTATGAAAAGAGTAGCTATGACCACCTACCGATATGCATCTTAGGGTTTACAAACCACCTGATATTCTAGCCACTTCAGCAGTTATATAAAGAGGGTCACACTGTGATGATGGTTTTTTTTTTTTTTTTTTTTTGCAGTACGCAGGCCTCTCCCTGTTGTGGCCCCTCCCATTGCGGAGCACAGGCTCCGGACGCACAGGCTCAGCGGCCATGGCTCACGGGCCCAGCAGCTCCGTGGCATGTGGGATCTTCCCGGACCGGGGCACGAACCCGTGTCCCCTGAATCGGCAGGCGGACTCTCAACAACTGCGCCACCAAGGAAGCCCTGTTTTTTTTTTTTTTAACTAACTGATATAAGACAGTATATTTTCTGGGGGTCTTAAATTAAAGGAAAACTCCAACTACAACCCTGTCATGATCCCTGTCTTTCTCTCTCCATTAGAATGCTTCCCTGGGACAGACTACTCTCTCTCTTAATCAGTGGGAAATTTTGCACTTTCACATCCTACAGAGGCCAACTAAAAGGATCAATTAAAGTCCAACTTGTGAAGGCAGAGGTCCAACAAAGAGGGAATAAGTGAACAAAGGATATTAATCATAATGGAAGCTGAAAGGTTAATATTGCCTAAATACTCATTTATAGGCCTCGGGACTGACAGCAAGGTCCCAAACTAGGAGGCCTTGATTAAGCAAAAGCTTCACACTCCTGTATTTTCTTGAAATTTTTCCTCTGCAGCCTCTTCTGGGGTTCAGGTTTTCAGTCAGCCGGGGCAGTGAGATAGAACATATCAGTGAGAGCAGATAGGTGGCCCTCTTTTCCCTTTGAAAATTGGAGTCTAAAGCCATATTAGCTCCAACCATAATATCAATTATAGCATGACTTGCATGGTAAGCCTTCCTGATTATTTTTGGTAAATTTTCTTTGGAGATAAGAAAGAAACCATTAAATCCAGATTACAGTTTGTTAGTTCTAGGAAGTGCATGTTAGGGCAGCTTCTAACACTATTCTAAACAATGAGGAAAGTACCACAGCCTTGGGCCTGTAAAACGATGACACACTGCCATTCCCGGGAGCAGCTCCAAGACTGACCAGCAGATCTTTCTCATCCATCACTGTCTAACCCTGGAAGCTTGTCTTCTGATTGCTTTGTCGAGAGAGTAGAAATCTGGCTTAAGACTTTTCAAGAAGATGCAAAAAGAAGCCTTTATCTTTTATATTCTTCTTCTTCTTTTTTTTAATCTTAGAGTTTTTTTTTCTCTCTCTCAGATCAAGGTTGTCTATTACAGTCTGGCTCCTTCATGTGATAAGGCAGGCCTTGAATTTGCAGAACTGATTGAAGGCTGAGAATTTTTTTTTTTAATATCCTGAAGCCAGAATCTCAGGGCTGAACTGGAGTATGAGCCTAGTTATGCCTGGGTTAAACCTGTTTCTTTCATGAATTCTTCTTCTACTGACTGTGACCTTATGTAAGATTCAGACTTTGACCTCCTGCAATTTCACTGAATCTTTTTTTTTTTTTCATTTCTGAGAACTGAGCATCTTGGTTATTACCTCGTAGAGGAATACTCTTATGCCTGTAGTTTTTACTGTCATTTAAAAACCCAAGTTTACTGGAGAGTTCTGGGTGTAGCCTCAATTACATCTAAATGAATGGTGACCTTCAGAGGTCACCTTGGGAGGACATATTATTGTATAGGATCATTTAAGTGCAAGTGGAAGAAAATCACACCAGCTGAATCAAGCAGAAACGGGATTTCTTTTTTTTTTTTGGTGGTACAAGGGCCTCTCACTGTTGTGGCCTCTCCCGTTGCGGAGCACAGGCTCTGGACGCGAAGGCTCAGCGGCCATGGCTCACGGGCCCAGCCGCTCCGCGGCATGTGGGATCTCCCCGGACTGGGGCACGAACCCGTGTCCCCTACATCGGCAGGCGGACTCTCAACCACTGCGCCACCAGGGAAGCCCTATGTGGTGCTTTTAAAGCCCTTAAGTTTATAGATTACAAAATTGAGGTTCAGCGATCATGAGTTGGAATCAGAACGTGGGTCTCTGTTGACTCAATTCAGTGACAGAGAAGAGACTGATGTGCACTTTATTGGTTGTTAGGGGCCATGAAGAGTATCCAAGTAAGTGACTTCTAGGCCATTTCCACACACATCGAAGTTTTCTGAGCTATATAAGGTGACCATTGATTGGGAAAAGGCTATTTTCATAATCAGGACCTTGTCTACTTACTAGAATGTGAATTTGTTGTAGTCATAAAATAAAAGAGTCATAGATATCATCTAGTCTGGTTCAGCCTCTCATTTTACAGATGAGAATAAAAAAGAAACAAAACACCCAAACCTTGAGAACCAGAATGCTCAAGAGTCCACAGCTGTATAATGCCAGATCCTACATTTTCAGAAGACACTGAAATTTTTTGATGTCTATTACATTATGTCAATATTTGTTTCAATTTTCTCATTTCCAAGATAGGTGTAATGATATATCTATTTCTACTTAAAAGAGAGGTTGTTGAGGATAAAATGAACATAGATTGAAAAGTATTGCTATAGATTAAAATATTATAGAATATTCAATGCTACTATCTTCAGCATTGATTTTATCATAAGACATGTCCTCCTGCATGTTGGATAGACTCAGTCATAACATTTTAGTACTAGCAGGTCCTTAGAGGTCATTTCTTCCAAGCCTTCATTTTACAGATGAGGACACTGAGGTCCAGGGAGGCTTATATGACTTGCATAAGTTCACATACAATCATATGTTGGACTTATCTAAGGATAAACATCTTGTGAGTGGCTCCCTTGAAATGCCTGCCCAAAATCAAGCTTAGGCTGTTGTCTATTTCACTTATAATTTCCCCTGTGGTATTTGACATCACAAATGAAAGCACCAGGCCAGATGTTTAAATTGCTTCTAAATGGAAGCTGTGAAATGGTAAGAAATTTTTTGCCATCTTTTCTGTGGGTCATTGTGTTTTCTCCAAAGTCATTGTAGTTTTGTTATTTGTGAGCCTATTTCCAAACTTGGAATTATGAAAATGATCTCTTTTTTTTGAAAATTATCTTTTAAATCATTAGAATGACTTATGGAAAACTATATTATAGCAGTTCTAGATTTTTTGTGCATTATACTCTACCTTACGTTTCCATTTGGCATGCAATTAGATGACCTTAGCTGGTATATTTCTAGTCAACTTTTAGCACAACATAAAGCTGTAAATGGAAAGAAAAAGGCTATTTCTGGCCAGATGCTCTTTAACAGTCTGCTTTTCTTTCCTTCTTTAATAAGTAGAGTTTACTTTTCTCACATAATGAATAGCATTCATGTGCACTGCAAAAAAAATAGAAAATATTTTTAAATGTAGGAAAGAGAAAAAGTATCCATAATCTCACCACGCAGAGAAAATCTCCTTTGTTATTGTAGTGTATTTCTGCTTTAAAAATATTTTTATGGTGATAAACGTACATAAAATGTACATGTATATGCTAACATATAGTAATAAAGCTTAATGAATATTACTAAACCAAACATCTCTTTTAATGCACACTTAACCCTTATTCAATAAGGTCAGGAAATACAGCATTATAGGCATCCCAGAAAATACCTACATGGCCCTTGTGATCACAACCTCTAATCTTCCCTCTAATCACTATATATTTTTAGCTTATCTGTATAGTTTTACAATTTTACATGTATCTCTAAACTATACATTAATTGTAACATCCATTACAATGAACAAACAAATATTGAAACATTATTATTAACTAAAGTCTATAGTTTACAGACTTTATAAATTATATAAAGAGTATTAAGATCTGCCTATGGCAGAAGCTGGGCTTTGGTTTCTATTTATTTATTTTTTTTATTAGTTTCTGCTTTATAACAAAGTGAATCAGTCATACATATACATCTGTTCCCACATCCCCTCCCTCATGCATCTCCCTCCCTCCCACCCTCCCCATCCCACCCCTCCAGGCGGTCACAAAGCACCGAGCTGATCTCCCTGTGCTCTGCGGCTGCTTCCCACTATCTATCTACCTTACGTTTGGTAGTGTATATATGTCCATGCCTCTCTTTCCCTTTGTCACAGCTTACCCTTCCCCTTCCCCATATCCTCAAGTCCATTCTCAAGTAGGTCTGTGTCTTTATTCCCCTTTTACCCCTAGGTTCTTCATGACATTTTTTTTTTTTTAATTCCATATATATGTGTTAGCATACGGTATTTGTCTTTCTCTTTCTGACTTACTTCACTCTGTATGACAGACTCTAGGTCTATCCACCTCATTACAAATAGCTCAGTTTCGTTTCTTTTTATGGCTGAGTAATATTCCATTGTATATATGTGCCACATCTTCTTTATCCATTCATCCGATGATGGACACTTAGGTTGTTTCCAGCTCCGGGCTATTGTGAATAGAGCTGCAATGAACATTTTGGTACATGTCTCTTTTTGAATTATGGTTTTCTCAGGGTATATGCCTAGTAGTGGGATTGCTGGGTCATATGGTAGTTCTATTTGTAGTTTTTTAAGGAACCTCCATACCGTTCTCCATAGTGGCTGTACCAATTCACATTCCCACCAGCAGTGCAAGAGTGTTCCCTTTTCTCCACACCCTCTTGGGCTTTGGTTTCTAGACCATTCCTTTCTGTTCCAGCTCAGGACTTATACTTACTTTCTCTTGCAGGCTGAAAGCTAGTTGCCATCAGGGAATTATTCCTGCTCCAATATGAAACATAAAAGTCCCCTGGCTGACCCTCCTTCACTTCTGGAAGGAATGTAAATTGCTATAGCTATTCTGAAGACCAATGCAACAATATTTAGTGCAATTAAGTATTCATATGCCTTGCAACACAGAAATTTCACTTCTGAGTAGTGTGTCCACAGAAATTCTCACACAGGCAGATAATGAGACGTCTCCAAGAATGTGTGTGGAGTAAAAAATTGGAGGCAGCTCAACTGTTCCTCCCTAGAAGAATGGATATGTAAAATATGACATGTGCATATGACAGAATGCCACATAGCAGCCAGAAGGAGTGAAACAGATCTACAAATAGCAACATCTCAAATACATAATGTTAAATGAAAAAAAGTAAGAAATAGAATGAGATCCATAGCTGCTATGAGATCTGTTGCTGCTTAATAAACCATCTCAAACTTATTGGCTTATAACCACTATTTATTAGCTCAGGAGGCTATGAGTCAACATTTGGGGTTGGGATGAGCAGGGCAGTTTTGCTGGTCTCTTCTGGGCTCACTCATTCCCCTGCAGTTGGTTGGCAATTGGAAGAATTGTTACTAGGTTGTCTGCGATGGCTTTACCTGCCCATCTAGCCACCAATGTTGGCTCCTTATGTCTGGGAGGGCCTCATGTCAGCAACAACTTGTGGGCTGGCTTGGCTTTCTCACATGGTAGCAGAGGACTTGCCAGCAGCAAGAGAAGGCAAGCCCTAATGCACAAACAGTTATCAAGCCTTTGTTTGATCATGTTGGCTAATGTCCCATTAGCCAGAGTAAGTTATGTGCCAAGTCTGGAGTCAGAGCATGGTTCCAAGGAGGTGTGTGGCTCATTGGGTGCCAGGACTGCAAAAATCTACTATAATAAAACAATAATTATTATGGACTGATAACAAACTGAATTTGTTTGTCCTCCCAAATTCATTTATTGAAGCCCTAACCTCCAGGATCTCAGAAAGTAACCATATTTAAAGACAAGGTCTTAAAAGAGGTAAGTTAAAATGAGATTTTTAGGTTAGGCCCCAATATAATCTGACTGGTGTCCTTTTATGAAGAGGAAATTTAGATACCAGATATGTACTCACACAGAGGAAAGACCTTGTGAGGACACAGTGAGAGGCAGCCATTTGTAAGCCAAAGAGAGAGACCTCCGAAGAAACCAGCCCTGTTGATACCTTGATCTTGGACTTCTCGCCTCCAGAACTGTGAGAAATGTCTGTTGTTTTGTTGTTTAAGCCACCTCATCTGTGGTATTTTTTTACGGCACCCCAAGTAAACTATTATGATACTACTTATGTAAATTTAAAGGGTTCACTCATAAGCTATAATTTCCATAGATAGAAAGGGAACACAACAAACATAGGTGTAGATTAGAAGTATGTATACTAAATACTGGAGGGAAGGTGCTTATGAGGGTAAGAGAATGGGATTAGAACAAGAAATAAAGTGAAAAACAAATTAAAAAGAGACCCACAGAAGGACTGATGATAAAAGTGTGCCATGTATTTAAGTGGGTGATCAAATCTGTGTACCTGAGCTCGAAAAATAGGATAAAGTAAAATTTAAAAAGTCTTTTCTGGTTGAGGCAGTTAGCTTCCATTATATGAAGATACCATCGCTCCCATTCATAGGAGAGGAAACTGAGGCAAAGAGAATTTAAATGAGCTGCCCACAGGTACACTGTGAGTAGTGGCTGGGCAGAGGGTAGAACCAATTGTTGTGATTCCCACCCTGAGTCTTGGCAACTCCCATTTGATCAACTGTTACTTAGCTTCTGTGTCCCTTCAGTTCCTTAGGTCCCCTTCTTGGTTTGGAATTGGACTTCTCCTTTGCTCTCGGCTGCCAGTCTTGTTTCTGAGTCATCGCTTGTGTTATACTGCCTTGTTCCCTGTTGTTTGCTGGCTCTGATTTAGAGTCTGGCTCTGCTCTGGTCTGGGCTTGGCCCCTCTAACACACTCTGCCTCTCCAAGGTAGGCTCCAAGGTTGCACCCACAAGGTCTGAGAAAGTCAGGAGCCTGAGAGCAAAAGAGCACAGCCAGCAATAGGCAGAAAGAGGCACAGGATCAAGCTTTAACTTCCCTTGGTTGTGGGCACTTTGTCCTATCATCTCCAGAGATTTTGATAGAATTAGGCCAGGGTATAGCCTAGGCAATCAAGACTTTGAAAAAGCTTGTCAGGTGACTACAATGTAGAGTCAAGGATGAGAACCACTAGTCTGAAGTTTTATTTTAGTGCTAAGTAGATATGGATATATACACACACACAAATTTAATAATATTTAATTATTACCCCACTTTTTTTAGCTTTATTGAGGTATAGTTTTGTTTTGTTTTGTTTTGTTTTGTGGTATGCGGGCCTCTCACTGTTGTGGCCTCTCCCGTTGCGGAGCACAGGCTCCGGACGCGCAGGCCCAGTGGCCATGGCTCACGGACCTAGCCGCTCCACGGCATGTGGGATCCTCCCAGACTGGGACACGAACCCGTGTCCCCTGCGTCGGCGGGTGGACTTTCAACCACTGTGCCACCAGGGAAGTGCTGAGGTATAGTTTTTTAAAATTTTTATTGGAGTATAGTTGATTTACAATGTTGTGTTAGTTTCAGGTGTACAGCAAAGTGAATCAGTTATATGTATGTCCACTCTTTTTTGACTCCTACATAGGTCATTACAGAGTATTGAGTAGAGTTCCCTGTGCTATATGTTAGGTCCTTATGAGGTATAGCTGACAATTAAAATTGTAAGATATTTAAAGTGTACATCGTGATGATTTGATATATGTATACATTGCAAGAGGATTCCCTCCATCAAGTTAATTAACACATTCATCACTTCACATATTTACCCCCCCTTTTTTGTGGGAATATTTAAATCCTACTCTCTTAGCATATTTAAATTATACAACACAGTGTTAACAATTATAGTCACCATATTATATATTAGCTCCTCAGACCTTATTTGTCTTATAACTGAAAGCTTGTACCTTATTTGTCTTACAACTGAAAGTTTGTATCCTTTTACCAACCTCTCCCTATTCCTGTCTACTGCCCTCTCCCCAGCCCCTGGAAACCACTTTTTCAACTCTCTGTTTCTATGAGTTTTATATAAAAGAATAAGGTCAATTTTGGGCTGGAGCTGGCTTATAATGGCTAGTAAGAGCAGATTGTTAAGTATAGAAGATTTTTCCAAGCTTGTTGTTGACATTGGCCATAGTGGAAGTATTTACACCACAGAAATTGGCAAATGTGATAAAACAGGGCTTGGTTTTGGGAGAACTGGCTTATCAAAAACACGAATGGATATGGGTTATAAAAATTCATGTATGTAAAAAGTCATGACAATGTAATGTATAATATAGTGTAAGTGTCCATGCTGTGGAGTCAGAAGACCTGAGCTCAAGTCAAACACCTTTATAGTCAAGTGATGAACAGCACATTATTTTATCTTACCTGAGCATTGATTTTCTTAGCTTTTAAGTAGGAATAATAATGCATACCTCACTGAAGTGCTATGAGGAATAAAAAGCATATATGAAAGCATTGTGTACAAAATAGGTGCTTGAAAATTATTAGTTGATTTTGCCCAAGGAGCAGAGTCTAGCTAATAAACCCACCCACACTGCTTTCAGAAAATGCAAATAATATTGATATTTACAAATGTTCACTGTGTGCCAGATATTATATTTTTCATGCATTTGTCTCCCTCACCCACAACAACCTTTTGAGGAAGGTACTGGTTTTTTTGGTCACTATTTTAAAGATGATTAAACTCACAGAGCTAATTTTTTGATAGGGGTTGTGTCTCTCAGATCTTAGAATCAGCCCTCTTAACTGTTACAGGCTACTGGTAAAGGGTGATAAATGCTAAATGATGATAATGCATGCAATAAACATGATCACATGTGGTAAGTGTGTCTGCCTTATTCAATTAGGTGTGAGGTCATCTGGAAAGCAGTGCCTTTTGTATCAATTAATGTGGAATCACAGCTCTGTCAATTCCTCAGAGGCTGCCTGAGATCTTTGCAAGAAAGTGTGCCATAAACCATGGTCATGTTTTATGCAGTGCAGTCACTTTCTTCAGTCCTGTGGGGATTAGAGTCTTACTGGAAGACGTTCTTAACGGTCTTCAGCTAAACCAACTCACAGCCCAATTCTCATTCCACGATCCCATTAACAGACCTTTGATATGGTACCGATAACTGCCCATCACTCTGCGATTAGTCTCTCTCCCTTCTTCTGAGTCAGTTCCTTTAAATAATATAAAGTGGAGTTACTCATTTCATCCCAGGATCCTTGCTTAATCAGTTATGCTATTTCTGAGCCATTAGAAGATCTCAATTTCTTCATCTATCCATGCTGCATTTCAAATAAGAGCAAAGATATTTTTTCTCCTCCAGAATTTCCCCTCCTGCCTGGTGTACTGCAGAACAGAGGCAATGGAAGAAGCTTCCTGTTTTCTTTTCTTTTTTTTTTTTTTTTTGCGGTATGCGGGCCTCTCACTGTTGTGGCCTCTCCCATTGCGGAGCACAGGCTCCGGACGCACAGGCTCAGCGGCCATGGCTTACGGGCCCAGCCGCTCCGCGGCATGTGGGATCTTCCCGGACCGGGGCACGAACCCGTGTCTCCTGCATCGGCAGGCGGACTCTCAACCACTGCGCCACCAGGGAAGCCCTTCTTTTCTTTTTTTTTTGAGGTATGTGGGCCTCTCACTGCTGTGGCCTCTCCCGTTGCGGAGCACAGGCTCCAGACGCGCAGGCTCAGCAACCATGGATCACGGGCCCAGCCGCTCTGTGGCATGTGGGATCTTCCCAGACCGGGGAATGAACCCGTGTCCCCTGCATCGGCAGGCGGACTCTCAACCACTGCGCCACCAGGGAAGCACCCTGTTTTCTTTTAATGGAAAAGAAACCTGGAAAGTGGATTTTATTTCCCTACCATTTATTTTTCTTTATTCAGCAGCTACACTTATTCCCATTAGAAGAAAAGTAGCTTCATCTCCTCTCCTTCCCTTTCCCCCTTTCCTCCTTCTGTCCATTTCTGTCCCTCTCTCCCTTCTTCCCTTTCTCTCTTTCCCTCCTTCCCTCCTTCCCTCCCTTCCTTCCTTCCTTCTTTCCTTCCTCTTTCTCTCTCTCTTTCTTTTTCTTTCTTCCTTCCTTCCTTCCTTCCTTCCTTCCTTCCTTTCTTTCTTTCTTTCTTTCTTTCTTTCTTTCTTTCTTTCTTTCTTTCTTTCTTTCTTCTTTCTTTCTTTCTTCTTTTCCCTTTCTCTCTTTCCCACTTTTATGAAATGACTTCTATAATAGATCATGTTAAGCATATTTCACCTGTACAAATTTACCAAAATAGTACTATGACTCTACTGAGAATGAAAGCGCTGAAATAATTTGTTTCTACAGCAGAATTGATCACATTTTGAGAGGAAATTTGAAGTCTTGAGAGTTTAGCCTTAAAATTTTAGCATTATCTCCTAATTACTGAGTAATATCCTGAAATCACCCTTATGTATATAATTCAGGTGATCGTTAGTGATCTTTCTTTGGCACACGTGTGTGTGTGTCAGAGAGACAGAGAGAGAGTGAGAGTGAGAGAGAGAGAGACAGATGTGCACAGATGCACCTTTTGGGAGGTTCTGAGGATTGATTTAAAATGATTGAGAAGTGCTTGAAGAAATAACAAGTGATTCCAAGTAGAATCATATATATATATACATATATATATGTATATATGTATATATATGTGTGTGTGTGTGTGTGTGTGTGTGTATATATATATACTTTTTTTTCAAGAAAAGTTGAATCAAAGGAGGGAGAGGAAAGAGGCTGGTACATACCATTCTAACTAGATAGGGAGGCAGAACCTGTAACTCTTCAACTGCAGAAGGATAAACGTGAGCTTTGGTGTGGAGTGAGCATGTGGCTGAGGCTATGTGGGGGTATGTGGTAGTGTTTGTCATCCTTCAAAAATGACATCATACCCCTTTTCCCTGAGGCTTTGTTTGTTTATTTGTTTGTTTTTTCCCATGCTGGATTCACATGAAAGTCCTTGGTACATAGGGAATAACCCATCTTTTGACTTTTATCCCACTAGAGTAGCAAGTTTTATTGGGTGAGTTCCTCTGTTCTGTCTTCAAGTTCACTGATCCTTTCTTCTGCTTCCTCTAATCTGCTCTTGAATCCTTTTAGTTTAGTTTTCAGTTCAATTATTGTATTATTCAGCTCTGTAACTTCCATTTGGTACTTTCTTATATTTTCCATCTCTTTTGAAGATGTTCACCATTCACTGTGTTCACCATTCTTCTACCAAATTCAGTGAGCATCCTTATGACCATTATTTTGAACTCTTTATCAGATAAATTACTAATTTCTGTTTCAATAAAGTTTCTTTTCTGAGGTTTTATGTTGCTTTTTCTTTTGGAACATATTCCTTTGTTCCTTTATTTTGCTTGATTCTCTGTATTGATTTCTATACATTAGATAAGACAGCCACTTCTCCCAGTCTTGAAAGAGTGGCCTCATGTAGGAGATGAAACATCATTCAACTCTGCACTAGGTCTTGGTTGTCTCTCAAACCTTTGTGGTTATCCAAGCAGCCTATTTCATTTTTAATGGCTCAGAGTAGTTGATGGTGTGCCAAGACCTGTCAGTGTCCCAAAGGGTGGGAGCTCAGTCAACACCTAGATTCATGCTGCCTTGAAGCCAGAGCCTTAGGTAGCAGCTTTCAAAGTATGCAATATATACAATCTTGTGGGACTACAAGCATAAGCTCCACTGCCCACCAGAGCCAAGTGATCTTGAGGTATCCCCTGGGTAGCAGTAGCAAAAGCTGGGGCTCCAGATGACTGTATAAGCAACATTCTCGTAGAGCCCAAAGATGGCATCCCCAGCCTGTGTTCTCTGAGAGCACATCTCTAGCCCCTAGATGTCTGCCAAACCTGAAGCCTGTCCCTTAGGCTGAAGCTCCAGGACAAGCAAATAGTCTTCCTTCACAGAAAGACTGGGGGTGTTTCAGTCTGCTCTCTGTGCCCTGGAGGTGGTGGCCTGCCAAGAACTATCTCTCTGATTGTTGCAGTCCTGTAGGACCCAGGAACACAAGTTCCCATGGCCACCAGAGCCGGATGATCAAGGAGCATCCCCTGAGCAGCAGCCTCAAAGACCAGGGCACTAGAGTAAAAACCAGGGCACCAGATGCATGTAAAACCTGACTTTGAGAGATTCTCATGCTCTGGAGCATGGCAGAGGGAGAGCATAAAGATAATGCTCACCATCCAAAGTCTCTGGAAGGGATTACAGTAAGCCTTTAGATGTGTGTTTAATTAGAAGCCTGCCCCTCAGGCTGCAGCTGTGATGATTAGCTAATAAGCTTTTTCCATAGAAAGACCAAACTCCTAGGTCTGTTGCCTCTTGCTGTGCCCTGGGGGTGGTAGCCATTTAAGAACTCTTTCTCCATTGGTTACAGTCTTGTGGAGCCCATGGGCATAAGCCCTACTGGCTACTAGAGCCAGGTGATGTAAAAGTGTCCCCTGGCATCAGCCACAAAAACCCAGTCGCCAGATGTAAAACCAGGGAACCAGATGTGTGTAAAAGCTCCTTTCCTAGAGATACTGGTAGTCTGGAGAATGGCAGAGGGAGTGTGAGGTAGAAGGAGAGCATAGAAATGGCTCCCACTGGGACAGAAGAAAGGAAAAAGAAAGGAAGAAAGAAATAAAGAAAAAAAAGTTGTCTAGAATTTAAAAGAAGAAAAAGAAATGGCATCCACTGGCTGGAGCAAGGCAGAGTGAGGACAGGAATATAAATGGTGCTTGCTGGGGGTAAAAAGAGAAAGAGCAAGAGAGAAAGAAGTCTTCAAGTTATAAAAAAGAAGATGATTCTCTCCAGTGGGAGCAAGGCAGAGAGAGAGCATAGAGATGGCACCCGTCAGTCTCTGTCTGAAGAGCATGCCCCCAAATGTGTGTCCAATCAGATGCCTGTCCCCTATCCAGAGCTCTAAGACAAGCCAGTGAGCCTCTCTCACAGAAATTTGGGTGCCCTGTACCAACCATTTCTGCAGTAGGCCCTGAGGTGGGTGAGTCTGAGCATTTGAGTCCTTTAAGAGCTGTTTCTCGGATCACTGTAACCATGTGGGTCTCATGGATGCAAGCCCTGTTGGTTTTCAAAGCTAGATGTTTTGGGGGCTCATCTCTAAGGTGCAGGTCTTAAATGTTGGTGGTGTCCTATGTGAGGTTCAAATTCTGCTCCTCAGGTAGAAACTCCAGGCTTTGGGTTCTCTCCCAACTGTAGGTGGAAGCACTGGGGTTGGGGTTTATGACAAGATTGTGTCTCAGCCTCTTCTACCTGCTTCAGTGTGGGTCTTCTCTCATTCACCTGAGGTGTAGCAGTTGCTCAGTCAGTTTTTAGTTTTTTTTTTTTTTCCTCCAGAGAAAGTTGTTTCATATGAGGCTGTAGACTCAGTGTGTTTATGGAAGGAGATGAGTTCAGGATCCTCTTATAGCACCATCTTGAATTGTAACCCCCCGAGTAGCAAGTTTTGTTATAATAAATGTTGGACATTAAATAAACCAGAATCCTGGCTTTACGTTTTGCTATTTGTGCAAATTGAGACAAATTCTTAACCTCACAAACCCCAGTCTCTTTAATGGGGAAATGGAACTGTTCAATATCTATCTCTGGATGTTAAGTGAGATACTGCCAGAAAAGCCCTTTGTACAAGTAGCAGGTACCAAATAAAGGCTCAACACATATAAGTCATTTTATTTTAATTGTCTTTATTAATTTAATAAAGACACACCAAGTTTCTCCAAGTCCTTGCTCAAATATCTTTCTGAGAGCCTTTCTCTGTCTTTCAAGGTAGAGCTTAAGCAATGCTTGTTTCATATCTCCACTGGAGAGCAAAACATGTTGCTTTGCAATTTATCTGTTTACACATTCCAGTGCACTGAATCCTCTTGACCAAAGGGAATGTATATGACTGTCTATTACTTTGTCCAGTACCTACACATTATTGTCTCTATTTATCCATCAGATATTTACTGAGTGCCTACTATGTGCCAGATATTGTGCTAGGGATTAGGCATGCAATTGTATACAGTCTCTATCTGCAAGAAGCTCACTGTCTAGTGAGGGATATGGAAAAATAAATAGCTAATTAAAATATGGTGTGATAAAAGGGAAGTTTAGTTATGCTTTTTTTTTAATACTTAGAAGAAATCAGGGAAGGCTTCTTAGAGGAGGAGGTTATATCTAAAATGATACATAGATATATGTGAGAATTTGGGGGTTTTGTTTTAGGTACCCTCAAAAGCAGAACCTGAGAAAAGGACTTGAGTGTAAGTAGTTTATTTGGGAGGTGCTCCAGGGAGGGGGGATGGGGACAGTAGGGAGAATGAGAGAGGGAAGGAAGGAAATCCAAGAGAGAGAGCATTCATTATTGAATCAAATACCGCTATGGGTAAATGGGATGTAGAATATGCTTTAGAATTTCATTTCGTAGGACCAGAGATGGGACATTTACTTACTGATTTTATCTCCTATTGGGTGAGTTAATCTCCATTAACTCCTCTGGAGTTAATGCCTCCAGAGGCATTAACTCTCTTGAATTTCTGGCTCTGTACAAAGACTGAACAAGCTTCCTTGACTTCAAAAGAAACTGAAGGCAGAAAGTGGAAAAGTGCTTGTGGGAAGTGGGAGGATGCAGTGGGAACTGTCCAGCAGAGCTTTGGCTGAAATCACATCCAGGTGATGATGTACAACGCAGAGGACCTTGGCCATCTCCCCACTGGGAGTTTAAAAAATGCTTTGCCCTAAAACTCCTGGGAAGTCTGCCAGAGGTTAAGACATTTTAAGAGCTATGAAAACTACTTCACAAATTCCTGTAAGGTTCCCATAATTTCATACTCTCAGGGCTCAATTTGGCTTCCTTCTGTAATCACCCAACAGCTGTATTGGGAAATAAACCACTAGTTTAAAAAATGTGTAATATATTCTATGGGTATGTGTTTAATTCAAAAATTTTTAGGATAAATTCTAGTGCTCACTGAAAAAAACCTTGTTTTATATTCTTTCAAACCTGATTCATCTCTTCTCCTTAGCATGCCTTGTCAAGTCATCAACCCCCTGAGGAAGCAGGTAATATTGCTTCCTGAAAAACTAACCACTACTTTCCTAGCAGGAGGAAAAGTAGTGTAAGGCAAGCAGAAGAGAATGCATATCAATTCCCCACAGAGGGTACAATATTTGAAAAATAATGTGATGGCCACTGTTTCCTTTTAGGGAAAGTGTGGTGGGGAAAGTGTGCCTCTGAAGGTCCCTGATGGTTAGATTCAGAAAAATTTGGGCATTATTTAGCTCCCAAATAATTATTTCTGGAAGGATGGCTACCATTCCAAATGCCATCCTTCTTTTCAAACTACAGTATCCATAAGGATTATGAACCTCTGGTACAGTGGAAAGTTCATGTGGTTTGGAGGCAGACAAACCTGGGTTCGAATGCTGGCTCTGCTGATTACAAGCTTCATGACCACAAGGTAAACATATAGTTCTCTCTGTGTCTCTATTTCCTCATCCTCGAAGTGGGAAAATAATACTTCTTTCACAGTTCTTTTGCGAGGATTAAATGAGATGATATCTGTTAGGCTCTGTGTACAGAGTCAATATTTGACAATGTTAGTTCCTTCCCTATTCCCCTATTCATGCAAAGAGGGCATGAAGCCGTGTTGGGTTTCCACTGCTAGCAGAGACTTACATGCTTCTGAGCAGATATCTCTCACTTATAGAACAGCCATCGTTGTCGAGTTTCCAAAGCTCTGAGAACCAGATATGCATTAATCTACTTACTAGATTTTAGAATTATTTTACTTGTTAGTCATTTTATTTGTTATTCACTTAGACTTTTCTCAATTAAGTTTTCAATGGACTATCCTCTCCTAAAATTATTAGATTATAGGGATTATCAGAAACAGACTTTTATAACGGTCACCCCAGAAGAAAAGGGAACAAAGGATATGGACCCACAATCAGCAGATGATGAAATACATGAGAAGATGCTCAACTTTACAAGTAATCATGTAAATGAAAATAAACATTTTGAGATGTCACTTCAAATCCATCAACTTGCTAAAATCTGTAGGAATGATGGTACTAAGAGGGGGTGAGTTGGTAGGGTAGTGGATATCCTCATGCACTGCTGGTGGTGGTGCAAATCAGTAAAGCTATTTTGGAGAGCAATTTGGCAGTAGGTGGCAAAATTGAAAGCACACACTTCTTGACCAAGCAATCGCAATTATAGGTCCATACAATAGAGAAACTGTCACGTGAGCTCATAGAGGCATGTAGCATTGTTGTTAATATCTCAAAGTAAAGGGAAGGACAATCTAAATGTTCAGCAATCCACATTTAAATATATTTTAGTGATTTCATTTGCTAAGATGCTGTTTAAGTGTTAAAAAGATGAGTAATAACAACGTGCACAGGCACAAAAAGATCTCCAAGATGTACTGTTTTATTCAAAACATGCCACCATTCCATTAACTACAAAATCTAGACAGGAAATTACTAACCCGTGCTTCTACACTTTGGACTTTCCAGAGTCCATGAAGTGAACTTAGCATCCCTTTTTCAGTTAGGGGCAAGGTTCAGTGACAAGACAGGGAAATAGGACAAGCCTGTCTGGAGACCGATGCTCCAAAGAGATGCCGGCACACACAACTGTCCTGTTTGCTGTGAGCACTCACCTCCCCACAAGCCCCTTTGCTTCCCCCTTAAGCCCCAGAACTCCCCATGGCCCTTTTGGCTCCACAATCCCTAGTGAAGACTAGGGAATCAACAAGTTTTATCATCATATTCAGCCTGTGAACAGAGCTGGATGGCTCTCAACTCCTTGAAATTTTACTGCAGTCCTTGTCATTGTGATGAACTAGCCTTCTCACCATGTGCTTTGTTTTAAGCTACTGTGGATCCAAACAGTAATCTCCAAGATTGGAAAAGAGAGGGGCAAGTGCTTTTGTTTTATGGGATTGTTCACAGTCCTTCATAAAACATCCAGTCGAAGAACGGTGGTTTTAATGAACAGAGGCTTAACTCCTACCCTGTGCTGAATCCTTACCACTCTTGGAATTAACCCTGATATAGGAGGTTTTCCTTTTATCCCCAGGGATATCTCCCTACTGGCAAAGAAAGCAGAATGCCAGACAGAACTCTGGGTAGAGACTGCTTTTTGCTTCCTTGACAGTCTAAATTATGATGGTTGCTTTGGGTGTATTCTACTGTGTTTATAACCTACACTTGGCTGAACACATGTTGAGGCCAGAGGAGGGGATGACTGCTTGAGTAGGTGCAGGAAAGACCCTATAGGGATAACCAACTCCCCAGGAAGCTCCAATCCAGGAATTGCTTTTTTTCACTTTGAATTTAAGCCATGATTCTAGGCATGGGATCCTAGGTGAGCCCCTTTTGAGATTTAAAAAGCATGGTGTGGTTTGGGTTCGTGAGTTTTCTCTGCCTTTAAAGACAGAGAATGCAGGAGGCGGATGGGGAGGTTTGTTTTACATGTGTCTGGACACACCTCTCCAGGATCTCGGTTCCCATGGGGAAGACCAAGTAGGATTCCAGATTCTGGATACTTTTTCTTAAGGCGAATACAATTTTGTTTGCATACTAAAGTTGAGAAGAAAACTATCAGGAAGAAGGGAAAATCCCCGCCGAGTGTGATTTATCAGTTTGCTTGATGAAGTGATCCTGCTGTGGAATTAGTTTAACTCTGTGAGGTCTGGCTGTTCACACACAGGACTCCTGCTTTTAATTCAATCAAGTGCTTAGACATCTAGAATAAAATGGAGATTTGGACAGGAGAAAAACCAACTCTACTAATAACTGCATAATAAGCCTAATATATTAAATATATCCTTCCATTCACCCTTCAAATAAGCATCAAAGGCAGAAGAATTTAGCCAAGGGAATTGAGGGCACGATGCTTGAATCTTCAGCTTGAGTTTCTTAGCAGAACGATGATCTAAAGGAGAAGTATAACTGTGACTATAGGGAAGTTTCATTTTTTAACTGCTACAAGGTTTGCCATTCATGACTGACATTCTATGCATCATTATGGGCATGCCAGTTGGCTGCTCTTCTTGTTTGTTGAGTGTCCATTCTGATTTGTTAATGACAGTTTCATGCAACTTATTGAATATAGTTAATTAGCACCCTAATTCCATTGTTCTGTGGATATATCATTATTTATTTGATGGGTTCCATATTGACTGACACTGAGATTTTTCCTCCCAATTGTTTGCCATTACAAATAATGCTTCAGTAAACATCATTGTACATACGACATTTCACACATGAACAAGAATATTCATGGGGCAAATCCCTAGAATCTGAGCTTCTTGGTCAAGTGGTATGTATATTTTTTATTTGAAAAGATATGACTAAATTACTCTCCATAGAGGTTGCACAAAAGTTATGAGGTGGAAGGAGAAGACAGGGGTTATGATGTGTGTCTATGTGTAGCAGACCCTTTTGTGTTGCTTGTCACATCCTGGCCGTCCACGTCTGATTTTAGCTGTGGCTCAGCTGGGCAGTTGTGCACCCACTTCCATTGGTGGTGATTCCATCCCTCCTCCAATGCACAGAGTCTCTTTCCACTTTTTGCCACAGGCATCTGGAGCTGGCTCAGCCAGTGCACAGTAGCAACAGGAAATGGGGCTGGGAGCAGTTAACACCCCTTAGAGCAGCCCTATCCATGGGAGAAGGGGAGGGAGTGGGTCAGTGACCCAGTGCTCAGTTGTGCTGTGTTCTGTACACTCCTCAGAGCTCTCTGCAGAGCACAGCCCTGTTGCTTTGCACAGTGACTTTGAAAATGCACCCTTTTTTGGCCTTTCCTGATCCCTGCCTCACTGTCTCCATTCCCTCACTTGTGTATTCAGGCATCACCTTCTGAACTCCTTACTCAGTCTCTGTTTATGGGAAAATCCCAAATTAGACACATGTAAGGTGCTAACCAGTTGATAGATATTATTGTGTTTAAAAATTATGCTGGATGCATAACCAAAGCAAATTCATTCTGTCGCTCTCTATTTCAAACTCTGCTTCATAGGTCCTTTCAAGGCCCCGGGGCCTTGCTTATCATTAACTAGCATTCACAATTTCAGGTAGAGTATTCTAATTTAAGGGATTAAAAAAAAGAGACATTCTTCTCCCTCTGATAGGCTCCTGCTTTGATTGAGGATGGTTTGGGGAGGAGCTTGGAGTGGGGAGGAAGACTCTATGTGTGGTAACTGAGAAGAAAGAATTAACCCTTTAATTAATAGCTCTCCTTGGTTAATCCTTTACTTCCTTTTTTTCCCTAGGGAATTCCTAATTATCTCTACATATTCTAAGCCCTAGTGTTGATCCTTGTATTTCAACATGGTGGTAGACGAAATAGGGCAGCTGGGCTTTTTAAAATCTCTGACAAAATTTGGGAATAGTCAAGCTTCGCGTTTCCCTTTGAATATTGTGCTTTTAGAAGTTGCGGAGCTAAAGGCTGTCCAATCCATGACAGAATCCTAGGATATGTAAGGTTAATATATTCAAGCCACCCTCATAATTCCTTGGCAAGGAAATGGATGATAGGTTAATACATGACTTCAAATCAAAATTAATGGCAGAAGAGGAAGACAAGAGGTTTAGCGTATTCTTCAAAGAAGCTCCTGGGATAAGAATTTAGGATTTAAAACTCTGTGCCTCTAAAATGCAAATCAAAACTACAATGAGGTATCACCTCACACCAGTCCGAATGGCCATGATAAAATATCTACAAACAATAAATTCTGGAGAGGGTGTGGAGAAAAGGGAACCCTCTTGCACCATTGGTGGGAATGTAAATTGATATAACCACTATGGAGAACAGTATGGAGGTTCCTTAAAAAACTAAAAATAGAACTACCATACATAGCAGCAATCCCACTACTGGGCATATACCCTGAGAAAACCATGATTCAAAAAGACACATGCACCCCAATGTTCATTGCAGCTCTATTTACAATAGCCAGGACATGGAAGCAACCTAAGTGTCCATTGATAGATGAATGGATAAAGAAGATGTGGCACACATATACAATGGAATATTACTCAGCTATAAAAAGAAATGAAATTGAGTTATTTGTAGTGAGGTGGATGGACCTAGAGTTTGTCATAGAGAGTGAAGTAAGTCAGAAAGAGAAAAACAAATACTGTATGCTAACACATATATATGGAATCTAAAAAAAGAAAAAAAAATGGTTCTGAAGAACCTAGGGGCAGGGCAGAAATAAAGAGGCAGATGTAGAGAATGGACTTGAGGACATGGGGAGGGGGAAGGGTAAGCTGGGATGAAGTGAGAGAGGCAGGGACATACATACACTACCAAATGTAAAACCGATAGCTAGTGGGAAGCAGCCACATAGCACAGGGAGATCAGCTCTGTGCTTTGTGACCACCTAGAGGTGTGGGATAGGGAGGGTGGGAGGGAGATGCAAGAGGGAGGAGATATGGTGATATATGTATATGTATAGCTAATTCACTTTGTTATACAGCAGAAACTAACACACCATTGTAAAGCAATTATACCCCAATAAAGATGTTAAAAAATTTTTCTAAAAAAAACCTCTGTGCCTCCAATGTTTTTCAAAATATTGGACTTCTTTTTTCAAATTATTAGCACAAATTAATTTTACCCCCCAAAGTGTAAGAATTGAAATGAACGGAAAGAAAAAAGTCAGGAAGAAGCAAGAAGTGAAAATAATTACAAACTTAGAAGAGAACAAAAACCAGGTGTAGAAGCAAGTTTCATGTTCCTCCTTCCCAAGTTTTCTTCTGTGGGAATGAGACAAATGTTGGAAAGTACTGGAGAAGTTATTCAGGAAGTAGAGCTTCCCATCCTCTCTGGAAACGTCCAAATCGGAATGACTCTGCAGACTTTGCCTGGACATGTCCAGGAATGCTGATCTTGAGTGAATACTCTCAGAGGCAAGACCACGTTAGCCCTGAGGGAGCATCATAGAATTTAGGAAATTCTGCTCTTATATTGAGAAGACTTCAGCCCATTCCTAACCTTGTTTTTGCTCTATCAGTGAGGTTTTGGTTCCATGATCATTAGTTAATGGCCCCACCTTGACTTCTGTTCCAGCTCTGGTCCTCCTGGCTGACACTGACAGTTGGTAGAGACCCTGCTTTGACATGGGGTGTGAGATGGGACAGGGGGGTCCCCTTCATACTGAGGATGCATAGCTTGTGTGCACATGCTCAGGAGTGTGCGTTGTGTTTGCTCCTGAGATTTTGGAGGGTAGGTCTATGACTTAAGGTCAGATATAACTGGATTGGCCAGTTTGCCTGTGATTTTTTTGATTATCTTCATGCCACACTCTCTCAGTGTGGATGTTGGAAGGAGGCATGTTTCAGTTTCCTAAAGAGAACTTCTGTTTGGTCATAAAGAAGTGACCCAACCAATCAGTGTCACTGTCAATCTTCAAAGGGCCATGTTTGCCAGTAGAAAGAGAAGAAAAAGGAAAAATGACCCTGAGGAAAAAAAAAAGGCAGTGCTCTATGCTCTGCTGATTCATGCATCCTTTGCCATTCTCTTTGAGAGAGAACTAGAAAATAGGAATACACCTGCTTGAGGCTGGGCACTTCACTGGGGAAGAAAGGAGAGTGGTTTCCCTCCACATGTTCCACACCTAACACTTGTGCAGCATGCTCAAGTAATTTTCACAAGTATTATTTTGTTTGCTCATCTCAACTGTCCTGTAGAGTAAGTAGGGTTAGTCCCATTTTATAGATAAAGATACAGGATCAGAAAAGTTCGTTGCTATTCCTCAGTTTCCAGGGCACACCAGTGACCTGGGTGAAAATAAATGTAGGCTTTGTGATGCCAAGCCTAGTGAGAATTAATTCAGATCACCACCGCCTTCTTCAAATGAATGTGGCTGTAAGTGGAGGCGAGAGAGAAGCATTGTTAAGAAACTATAGCCACATCTAGAACGAGTCTGAACCTCCAACACACTGCCCACAAATAAAGCTCACAAATATTCTACTGAATGCTTTGTATAGCTAGGAAAGATTGGGTGATCATGCTTATATCTTCGTCAGTAATGACGAGACCCTTCCATTCTCTTTTCCCCTGTGTGCTTTCACAAATCTTGTGTTTTGATTCATGCTCAATCTCTTTTCTCTACCAAAATATTCAACTGCTATAAAAGGCAAATTTGTCTGTAGCATCGTCTCTGCCTTTGGAAGGCAGCAAGCAACTTCACTCCAGTTCTTGGTAAAGTAGGGGTCACAGATCCATCCCCCGTAAGGCTACGGGAAAGATTGACTGTGATGATGCATTTATCATGCTAATGCAGCATCTGAGACAGAAGAGTAGCTATTATTAGTCATAAGTCTTATTAGTCAAATTTGAAACTCACTGTGATTGCAAGTACGTCACTAGTCCTTAACCTTCCACAACTAGTTGCTGATGCATCTGTAACCAGCTCCCAGGGTCTGACACCAATATATTAGAATGTTAGGATGGCCCACTTCTTCCTTTCTCAGAGTTTATTTCTGCTTCCTTTCCCCATGACTACTGGCATATTTAAGACAAAATAATATAAAAATGCTAAGCACTCCTGCCTCAAAGGTGCTGTAAGTGTAAGATAATGCCAGGCTTGTCTCAGCAGCTTTGTCACACCCCCTATAATGCCAGAAGTCTGCTTATTCAGGACCAACCCTCCACTGAGAAGCCATAAGAGTGAAGGTCTGTGCCTCTGTCTCTGGGCTTATTCAGTCCTGGGAGAGAGTTTCCTCCCTGTGATTCCTGGGGTGGACAGTGCTTAATT
The DNA here is from genome assembly GCF_949752795.1 of Hyperoodon ampullatus. Classification (NCBI taxonomy): domain Eukaryota; kingdom Metazoa; phylum Chordata; class Mammalia; order Artiodactyla; family Ziphiidae; genus Hyperoodon; species Hyperoodon ampullatus. The sequence goes on along the minus strand of NC_136916.1, from coordinate 82,122,951 downwards.
GATTCTAATACACATAGAACAGCCAGCCCCTTCTCACCCCTGAGATGTGGCCCAGGGGATTAATCTCCCATCTTCTGGTTAATCAGTTTCCTCCCCAGGCTGAATTAAGCCTCAATTTTCATTTTTGATAGAAACTAGCTTTGCTGATGGATGCCTTCTGGGCAAGCTGGAAAGTCCTCAACATGTGATAATGTGATGGAGGCTCTAATGAATTCCTCACTCCTCTGCTGGAATTACTTTCTGGAGCCTTTAAGATATCAGGGCTGAATTGTCACAAGGAAAGTTACTGGCATGGTAGACCAGTGGCATAATGACTCTATGAAGTTGTCATCCAGCCCTGCTCTAAGCATATCTTGCTCCTTTTCAGAGGCAACATAGGAGTTGGGAGGGAGAGTTAGTCTTGGATTTAAATCTCAACTCTGCCACTTACCAGCATTACTACTTTTGCTATGGAGATCATATGAACAACACCAATAATAATTGCTAAGAGCTACGATTCTTTTATATCCTCATTACTCAAAAGGTGGTCCTTGGAGCAGCAGCATCAGCATCTCCTGGAAGCTCGCTGAAATGCAGAATCTTAGGCCACCCTCTAGCATTATGAATTAGAATCTGCAGTTTACCAAAATCCCTAGGTAATTTGTATACTCTTGAAAGTTTGGGAAGCACTTGCAGTTAACTAATTTATTCCTCATTATAATTTTGAATACTTCTGGAAGGTGTTGCTGGCTCTGCTTCACTCTCACCCCCACTGTAAGGACTTGATGACATTTGCTCCTGGCCATACAGCTAGGATGAGGAACAATCAATCCCTTGATAGGCCAGCATCTTGTTCCTTGCATCTTGACAAGTATCTTAGGTTTCCGAGGGCAGAGATGGGATGAGTTCAGGATCTTCACTTCTTATTTCCTTTTCTCAAGGGAGTTGCATAAATAGTCAAGTCTCTGGGGGACTAGAGGTTTCACAATTTATTTGCTTTGTAAAAAGAAGGGGCTCTGATTTATAAATACATTTTTTAAAAAGATGAGTATTGTTAACAACCAGTTTCTATGGTTTTGGTTTCTCAGTAATAAGGATGATAAATCATAAAGGACAGGAGGATGGTAGAAGTATTTAAAGAAGAGAGAAACATGGGATCTGGACCAAATAAACAAGAATATATTTAAGTGCCATGATCCTATCATTTCAGCATCCAATTTTCAACAGGATGCATCTCAGATCTTATTATGCGTTCCTCAGAGGACAGATGAGATATAGAGTATGTGACATTCACACTGCCTAGTCAACATTATCTCAGGCTTTAGACATGAATATATGGTGAGGAAATTGCTTGGGGACAAGATGGCAATCCTCTGGGGCAGCTGGGTGAAGGCCATGGGGAAATCAGATTATTGAAGTAACTTTTCTCATTTGATTAATGTCTCTGAAAGTGAGTTTAGGGAACTACTAAAAAAGTGGATTTATGACTCCATTTTAGGAAGAGAAGCTTGGAATTCAGGAGGAGAAAAGTGAATGTGCACAAACCTTGCAGAAATTGCTGCTCACAATGGGAAGTATATTCGTTATTTATTGCTACATAACAGATTGCCTTAAAACTAAGTGATTTAAATAGCAATAAACATTTATTATTCACACAGTTTTTGTATGTCAGGAATTCAGGAGCCATTGGGCCAGGTGGTTCTGACTCTGGGTCTTTTGTGAGGCTATAGTCAAGATATTGGCAGGGGCTGCAGTCATTTAAAGGCTTGAACGGGGTTGTAGGATCCATTTCTAAAAAGACTCATGCACATAGGCAGGATGTTTCTGTTCCTTGTCATGTGAACCTCTCCAAAGAGTCCTTGAGCATCCTTCCAACATAATGGCTGGCTTCCCTCAGAGCAAATGATACATGAGAGTAAGACAGAAGCCATGATGTCTTTTATGACCAAGTCTCAAAAGTCACACATTATCATTTTCACAATATCCTATTGGTTATACAAGTCAGCCCTCTTCAGTTTGGGAGGACATGATACAAGAGTGTGATTGCCAGGATATAGGGATCACTGGAGGTCATCATTGAGGCTGGTTACTACAGAAGATAAAATATAACTATGTAGGGACCAGAGGTGGGGGGAGCATCCTGGCTAGATTCCTAACTTTCTCCTTAATTATATGAATTAAGTGGGATCAGACTCCCTGACTTCAGACTATACTACAAAGCTACAGTAATCAAGACAGTATGGTACTGGCACAAAAACAGAAATTTAGATCAATGGAACAGGATAGAAAGCCCAGAGATAGACCCATGCACATATGGTCAAGCCCATGCACATATGGTCAAGTAATCTATGACAAAGGAGGCAAGGATATACAATGGAGAAAAGATAGCCTCTTCAATAAGTGGTGCTGGGAAAACTGGACAGCTACATGTAAAAGAATGAAATTAGAATGCTCCTTAACACCATACACAAAAATAAACTCAAAATGGATTAGAGACCTAAATGTAAGACTGGACACTATAAAACTCTTAGAGGAAAACATAGGAAGAACACTCTTTGACATAAATCACAGCAAGATCTTTTTTGACCCACCTCCTAGAGTAATGGAAATAAAAACAAAAATAAACAAATGGGACCTAGTGAAACTTAAAAGCTTTTGCAAAGCAAAGGAAACTACAATCAAGAAGAAAAGACAACCCTCAGAATGGGAGAAAATATTTGCAAATGAATCAACAGACAAAGAACTAATCTCCAACATATATAAACAACTCATGCAGCTCAATATTAAAAAAAAAACAACCCAATCAATAAATGGCCAGAAGACCTAAATAGACATTTCTCCAAAGGAGACATACAGATGGACAAGAAGCACATGAAAAGCTTCTCAATGTGAGAGAAATGTAAATCAAAACTACAATGAGGTATCACCTCACACCACTTAGAATGGGCATCATCAGAAAATCTACAAAAACAAATGCTGGAGAGGGTGTGGAGAAAAGGGAACCCTCTTGCACTGTTGGTGGGAATGCAAATTGATACAGCCACCATGGAGTACAGTATGGAGGTTCCTTAAAAAACTAAAAATAGAATTGCCACATGACCCAGCAATCCCACTCCTGGGTATATACCCAGGGAAAACCATAATTCAAAAAGACACATGCACCCCAGTGTTCATTGCAGCTCTATTTACAATAGCCAGGTCATGAAGGCAAACTAAATGCCCATCAACAGACAAATGGATAAAAAAAGATGTGGTACATATATGCAATGGAATATTACTCAGCCATAAAAAGGAATGCAATTGGGTCATTTGTAGAGACATGGATGGACCTAGAGACTGTCATACAGAGTGAAGTAAGTCAGAAAGAGAAAAACAAATATTGTATATTAACTCATATATGTGGAATCTAGAAAAATGGTACAGATGAACCAGCTTGCAAGGCAGAAATAGAGACACAGATGTAGAGAACACACATATGGGCACCAAGGGGGTAAGCTGGGGGGAGGTGGTGGTGGGATGAATTGGGAGACTGGGATTGACATGTATACACTAATATGTATAAAATAGATAACTAATAAGAACCTGCTGTATAAAAAAATAAAATACGGTTCAAAAAAAAAGTGTGTGCTTTGGAGGAACAATTGATGCATAAATATAGTTTTCTGATTGAGGATATGAGGAAAGGGGAGTGGTACTTTGGGCTGGACTTTGATGGCAGTAAGGGAGCTGTTAGGTAGATGAAGGTGAAAGGCATTGCTGCAGAGAGGGAATCTTGGCAACAGGATGCTTATTCTAGAAGTGACGGGGAGACCAAGGTTAGATTTAAATGGCTTTATATGTGCATCACAACTATTTTGGAATTTGTTCTATAAATGATAGAGAACAATTGGCATAGTGGAAGATTCTTTCTCCTGATTGTAAAAGTATATAGATGGCTTTTGAACAGGGAGATGACATGAAGAAGGTTATGAAAAATATGCTTTAAGAAGGGCAAGAATGAAGGCAGTAAGTTCATAGCTGATGAAACCGGTCAGGCAGGAATGAAAGGGAGTTTAGTGGTGACCTGCAATGTGGTGATAAATGGATTTGTAGCCTATAAGCAGTAATGTGCTATAGCTCAGGGGTCAAACTTTTTCTATAAAGGGCTAGATCGTAAATATTTTAGGCTTTGCTGGACATACGGTCTCTGTTGCAGATACTCAGCTCTGCTGTTGTAGTGGAAAAGCAGCCATAGGCAATATGAAAATGATTGCACATGATGTGTTCCAATAAAACTTTACTTACGGATGATAAATTTTCATTTTATGTAATTTTCACATAGTTTCATATAATTTTCACATATCATGAAATGCTATTGTTTTGCATTTTTTTTTAACCATCTGAAATGTAAAATCTATTCTTGGTTCACAGGCCTTCCAGAAACTGGCAATGGGAATCATTTCACCCATGGACCATAGTCTGCTCACCCCTGTGTAGGTTATTGAAATTCCATTGCCATATCTACTTGAGTGGTCTTAGCAAATACATCCACGCCAGACATAGTAAATGCAAACTTCACCAAGCAACTTTCTGTTTCATAGAAATCTTCTCCACGTGCCATTTGGAGTTAAAACACTCAAAAATAGTAAAACTTGAGCATGAGAAAGGAGAGGAGTGCATGCCTACTCAGACCATACTTCCAACAGGCCACTGAGATTCTGTGGGCAGATGGGGGCCTCCCTGAGTTCCTGACTCAGACTTTTTCACATGCCTCTGCACTAGCCGTCCCAGGCTGGTTGGGCTTGTGACTGCAGTCAGGTCAATGGGTAGAATTGCTTGGCTCACAAGAAAGATAAGCATGTGCTTGTTGGGTGGTAATGGAAGAGCTGGGTGAAAGGGAAGATGTGAATCTGACACATTTAATTGAGCAATTTAAAGTCAAATCTTTTTCTGGAGAAATGTCTATTCAAGTTCTTTGCCCCACATTTAAATCAGATTATTTGTTTTTATACTACTGAGCTGTTGGCGTTCCTTATATATTATATTTTGGATAGTAATTCTTTATCAGATATATGCATTGAAAATATTTTCTTCCATTCCATAGGTTGTCTTTTCACTTTGTTGATTGATTCCTTTGCTGCAGAGAAGATTTTCAGTTTAATATAGTCCCATTTGTCTAATTTTACTTTTGTTGTTTGTGCTTTTGATGTCATATCTAAGAAATCATTGCCAAGCCCAATGTCATAAAGCTTTCCTCCTATGTTTTCTTCTAGGAGTTTTACAGTTTTAGGTCTTATGTTAAAATCTTCATTCCTGTTTCTTTTTGTCCTTTAATGTTAATAAGTATTCGCAGAAATGTACTGAGTACTTGCTTTATCTCATTGACAGTACTCATAACCTTGTTTCACACATGAGAAGAAGCAAAGCCAAAAGAGATATCTATTTCCATTTATAATTGCACAGCTAATCAGTGGCAGAAGTTGGGACTCACACCCAGATGAGTTGGTACCAAATGCCATTATCTTTCTCCCTTCCCACCTGGTCTTTTATTTAGTTCCTTTTGAACGGGGGTGAGGGAGGCATGAGGAGAGAAGGGAGGGTGAACCGAGCACCCAGGAGACTGCCTTCTTCCAAATGAAGCATGACGGGGGTGAATTTGTTCAGTCCCTAAGGAGAGATCAGCTTTCTGTCTATTTTTATTCACTGACTGCCTCCGCCTTCCTCCCTGCCCTTGTTTCTCTTCTCCATCTCTCTTGCTACCTACTACCAGCAGGTGTAATTATTACAGCAATTATTATTATGTCTAGGCCAAAAGACATAAAAGCAAATATGATTTTAAATTACAATGATCCAAGTATTTGAACTTCAGTGAACGTGTGGCCAATACAGATTCTGTTTTTCATCAATCACATTTTTTTTTTTGGCAGAGAGGGGAAAGACAGAGTTAAGGAGATTTCATGATTTTTCAGTGTGCTATAAGGAAACTCCTGGTATGCCTGTATTTACCGCGGTGAAAAAGCAAAATAGGAGCAATAATGACAATTCTCTAGTTTCACTCCTCCTTTCTAAATGAGGCATATTCCTTCAGGGCTATCAAAGAGTATTTACATGCAAGATCCTTCTCCAGGCTTTGTGGCAGGAAGGATGGCTTTCTGAATGAATGATCTGGGTCCCCACTACAAGCTGGCTAGACCAAGAATGGTGTTGTAGAAGCTAAAGCTGTTTGTCAAATTTTCTTAGATTGTGCAGAATTTGGTGATTTCCTTCCCCTTCCTCCCTCTTTTTGCCTTCACCTGATAAATACAATCTGATTCCACACCTTTCATCTTTCTTACACAACATATAGCATGGGCCCCACTGCTTTTCCATGAGAATGCCTAGGTGGGGGCTGTCCTTTTGTGCATCTGTTGTCTCTCCTCACTAGCTTTAGATGGGGATTAGCTCCTCTTTACCTCTCTAGACTCAAACTAGAGCTTTTAGAAGTAGTCTAGGGGGCTTCCCTGGTGGCACAGTGGTTGAGAGTCCGCCTGCCGATGCAGGGGACATGGGTTCGTGCCCCGGTCCGGGAGGATCCCACATGCCACGGAGCCGGTGGGCCCGTGAGCCATGGCCGCTGGGCCTATGCGTCCGGAGCCTGTGCTCTGCAACGGGAGAGGCCACAACAGAGAGAGGCCCGCGTACCGCAAAAAAAAAAAAGAAGTAGTCTAGATTTTCATGGAGATTTTGAAGATAGAAGGAAGAGAAGTTTACATTGCACACTCTGGAGCAAATTTCTCAAATCCCTTTGAGCACACACTTCCCCCTCACCCACCCTTCTGTCTTATTATTCCTCACTTTTCTCTGACCCTCCCTTCCAAACCTCTGTTCTTAGGTTCTTTCTTTCCATTTCTGAATCATCCAGGTCTCTTAATCGCTCAACCCTTTATGATGAGCAATTTGGCTCTGTCCTGCTTCTACTTTCAAAATCTTCCAGATACCAAGACCCACCCTCCTTAGAGAGCTCTGGGGGGGTTTAATAAAAATTTGTTCTTAGTATTTAGAAGACTTGGTTTCTTATCTTTGTTTTACCATTTATAAGATGTGTGAGATTATACAAAATTCTTCATGTCTTGGAACCAGTTTCCTTTCTATAAAATGAAACTAACATCTGTTCTGTTATCTGGAGGATCACCAAAATATAAAATAACCATAGCTAATAAGTGCGGAGCACCAACCATGCCCCAGGCACCATGCTAAATGCTTTATGCATGAGGTTCCATTTACCTTATGATGTTGGAACTAAATATTATCAACCCTATTTCACAGACTATTAAATTGAGTATCCGAGCTGCTAAGTAATTTGCCCAAGGTTTTCCAGCTGGTAAGGAGAAGGGCTAGGACTGGAATTTGAGATATAAACCTCTGTACACAAAACCTGGAGAACCCAGAGAAGTACCTGGCCCAGGTAAGGGCTCATACTTGTTTGTTAACTGAGTGGGTGGAACTAGAGAAAATGCCTGTCTTTTAGATGATGGGAGACATCATGTGAGTTTCCAAATAACCCAGAATAATGTGAAGTCACTCATGATATTGGCCTTATTGGTATTTGACTCTGCTATACATTAAATGTCCCATGCAAGCATGCTAGTCTAGTACAGTGCAGTGGCTTTGGAAAGAGATCATGAATTAGGAACTGGGCAAGAACTTATGTTTTCTAAGTCTCCCTTTTCCTCTGTATTTTTTATAATTCTGATGTTGAAAACCACTCATGTTATAAGTTGCTGTAAAGATTCAATGAGACCATGAACTGGAAGTGTTTAACATATGATCTGGCTTAGACTAATAATTCATCACTTGTTTTCTATTAATGACAGCCACAACAATAAATAAGTAAATATTAACAAATTGATGAAATATCCCCATGAAAGTTCAAGTGATCTTGTTGTGTGGCTCCTCTGTTTAGTGGCTGCATGATTTTTACTGTTTCCATTGAATGGTTTAACAATGGCAGGTAGGGGATTTTGATAAACATATAGAAAGGGAGCCACAGGACTTGTGTTTTAGTCACTTCTATTACTTCCTTGTTTTGTGGGTTAGAGCAAGTTACTTTTCTAAGCTAATCTCACTTGTAAAAATAACAGTGAAAGCACCAGCTCTTCCTCCCAACCCCCTACAGTGTGAGGTTCCATTGATACAATGTGTGTGATGGGACTTTATAAACTCTAAAGTGCTGTGTACATGTTATTTTTTTCTCCCTTGGATTTGGGAGCAGTGTTTTCAGTTCCCTTTAAATGACCCAGCACTACACCCCTGGGTACTAAATACATTTGCACATGAACATTTGGTTAATATTGGGAATGGCATTTGCAATCGATGTTTTCCCTTGAAGAGCAAAGTAAGCCATTGTGAGCTAAACTGTTGCAGTGTCATTTACAATAATAAGTTTATAGGAGCAATTGCTACCTTGCCTATTTTGCTAGAATAGCACAATAAAGACTATTTAAGGTGATTAGATCAGTAAACCACCAATTTGATAGAACGATCAAAGAAGAGAGTGAAAATAAATGGATGTTTGATATCCTGAATTTATAATCAGATCAAGAAAGAACAGCCTATAAGAATAAGTACCGTTTATTTGGCAGAGTGCTGTACACCAGTCACTTTCTAGGAACTTTCTCTAATGCTTCTAACAACATTGTGATATAGGTATTACTATCCTCATTTTACAGATGAGGAAACGGAGGCTCAGAGGTTTAGGTCACTAGTCTGGTCCTCCTTGAATTCTGTTTTTCAGGAATGGTACTGCCACCTACCCAGTTACACCAGCCAAAGTCCCACGAGTTAGCTTTGATATACCCTTTTCTCTCATTTCCCATATGCAATTTATTATTAAGGCTTATTGATTTTATTTTATTTATTTTTTTATTAGTTTCTGCTTTATAACAAAGTGAATCAGTCATACATATACATCTGTTCCCACATCCCTTCCCTCATGCATCTCCCTCCCTCCCACCCTCCCCATCCCACCCCTCCAGGAGGTCTCAAAGCACCGAGCTGATCTCCCTGTGCTCTGCGGCTGCTTCCCACTATCTATCTACCTTACGTTTGGTAGTGTATATATGTCCATGCCTCTCTTTCGCTTTGTCACAGCTTACCCTTCCCCCTCCCCATATCCTCAAGTCCATTCTCAAGTAGGTCTGTGTCTTTATTCCCGTTTTACCCCTAGGTTCTTCATGACTTTTTTTTTTAAAATTCCATATATATGTGTTAGCATACGGTATTTGTCTTTCTCTTTCTGACTTACTTCACTCTGTATGACAGACTCTAGGTCTATCCACCTCATTACAAATAGCTCAGTTTCGTTCCTTTTTATGGCTGAGTAATATTCCATTGTATATATGTGCCACATCTTCTTTATCCATTCATCCGATGATGGACACTTAGGTTGTTTCCAGCTCCGGGCTATTGTGAATAGAGCTGCTATGAACATTTTGGTACATGTCTCTTTTTGAATTATGGTTTTCTCAGGGTATATGCCCAGTAGTGGGATTGCTGGGTCATATGGTAGTTCTATTTTTAGTTTTTTAAGGAACCTCCATACTGTTCTCCATAGTGGCTGTATCAATTTACATTCCCACCAGCAGTGCAAGAGTGCTCCCTTTTCTCCACACCCTCTCCAGCATTTATTGTTTCTAGATTTCTTGATGATGGCCATTCTGACTGGTGTGAGATGATATCTCATTGTAGTTTTGATTTGCATTTCTCTAATGATTAATGATGTTGAGCATTCTTTCATGTGTTTGTTGGCAGTCTGTATATCTTCTTTGGAGAAATGCCTATTTAAGTCTTCTGCCCATTTTTGGATTGGGTTGTTTGTTTTTTTGCTATTGAGCTGCATGAGCTGTTTATAAATTTTGGAGATTAATCCTTTGTCAGTTGCTTCATTTGCAAATATTTTCTCCCATTCTGAGGGTTGTCTTTTGGTCTTGTTTATGGTTTCCTTTGCTGTGCAAAAGCTTTGAAGTTTCATTAGGTCCCATTTGTTTATCTTTGTTTTTATTTCCATTTTTCTAGGAGGTGGGTCCAAAAGGATCTTGCTGTGATTTATGTCATTTATGTCATAGAGTGATCTACCTATGTTTTCCTCTAAGAGTTTGATAGTTTACATTTAGGTCCTTAATCCATTTTGAGCTTATTTTTGTGTATGGTGTTAGGGAATGATCTAATCTCAAACTTTTACATGTCCCTGTCCAGTTTTCCCAGCACCACTTATTGAAGAGGCTGTCCTTTCTCCACTGTACATTCCTGCCTCCTTTATCAAAGATAAGTTGGCCATATGTGCATGGGTTTATCTCTGGGCTTTCTATCCTGACCCACTGATCTATCTTTCTGTTTTTATGCCAGTACCACACTGTCTTAATTACTGTAGCTTTGTAGTATAGTCTGAAGTCAGGGAGCCTGATTCCTCCAGCTCCGTTTTTCGTTCTCAAGATTGCTATGGCTATTCGGGGTCTTTTGTGTTTCCAAACAAATTTTGAAATTTTTTGTTCTAGTTCTGTGAAAAATGCCAGTGGTAGTTTGATAGGGATTGCATTGAATCTGTAGATTGCTTTGGGTAGTAGAGTCATTTTCACAATATTGATTCTTCCAATCCAGGAGCATGGTATATCTCTCCATCTATTTGTATCATCTTTAATTTCTTTCATCAGTGTCTTATAATTTTCTGCATACAGGTCTTTTGTCTCCTTAGGTAGGTTTATTCCTAGATATTTTATTCTTTTTGTTGCAATGGTAAATGGGAGTGTTTTCTTGATTTCATTTTCAGATTTTTCATCATTAGTGTACAGGAATGCCAGAGATTTCTGTACATTAATTTTGTATCCTGCTACTTTACCAAATTCATTGATTAGCTCTAGTAGTTTTTCGGTAGCATCTTTAGGATTCTCTATGTATAGTATCATGTCATCTGCAAACAGTGACACCTTTACTTCTTCTTTTCCAATTTGGATTCCTTTTATTTCCTTTTCTTCTCTGATTGCTGTGGCTAAAACTTCCAAAACTAGGTTGAATAAGAGTGGTGAGAGTGGGCAGCCTTGTCTTGTTCCTGATCTTAGTGGAAATGGTTTCAGTTTTTCACCATTGAGGACAATGTTGGCTGTGGGTTTGACATATATGGCCTTTATTATGTTGAGGAAAGTTCCCTCTATGCCTACTTTCTGCAGGGTTTTTATCATAAATGGGTGTTGAATTTTGTCGAAAGCTTTCTCTGCATCTATTGAGATGATCATATGGTTTTTCTCCTTCAACTTGTTAATATGGTGTGTCACATTGATTGATTTGCGTATATTGAAGAATCCTTGCATTCCTGGAATAAACCCCACTTGATCATGGTGTATGAGCCTTTTAATGTGCTGTTGGATTCTGTTTGCTAGTATTTTGTTGAGGATTTTTTCATCTATGTTCATCAGTGATATTGGCCTGTAGTTTTCTTTCTTTGTGACATCCTTGCCTGGTTTTGGTATCAAGGTGATGGTGGCCTCGTAGAATGAGTTTGGGAGTGTTCCTTCCTCTGATATTGTTTGGAAGAGTTTGAGAAGGATGGGTGTTAGCTCTTCCCTAAATGTTTGATAGAATTCGCCTGTGAAGCCATCTGGTCCTGGGCTTTTGTTTGATGGAAGATTTTTAATCACAGTTTCAATTTCAGTGTTTGTGATTGGTCTATTCATATTTTCTATTTCTTCCTGAGTCAGTCTTGGCAGGTTGTGCATTTCTAAGAATTTGTCCATTTCTTCCAGGTTGTCCATTTTATTGGCATAGAGTTGCTTATAGTAATCTCTCATGATCTTTTGTATTTCTGCAGTGTCAGTTGTTACTTCTCCTTTTTCATTTCTAATTCTATTGATTTGAGTCTTCTCCCTTCTTTTCTTGATGAGTCTGGCTAATGGTTTGTCAATTTTGTTTATCTTCTCAAAGAACCAGCTTTTAGTTTGGTTGATCTTTGCTATCGTTTCCTTCATTTCTTTTTCATTTATTTCTGATCTGATCTTTATGATTTCTTTCCTTCTGCTAACTTTGGGGGTTTTTTGTTCTTCTTTCTCTAATTGCTTTAGGTGCAGGGCCAGGTTGTTTACTCGAAATGTTTCCTGTTTCTTAAGGTGGGATTGTATTGCTATAAACTTCCCCCTTAGAACTGCTTTTGCTGCGTCCCATAGGTTTTGGGTCGTCGTGTCTCCATTGTCATTTGTTTCTAGGTATTTTTTAATTTCCCCTTTGATTTCTTCAGTGATCACTTCGTTATTGAGTAGTGTATTGTTTAGCCTCCATGTGTTTGTATTTTTTACAGATCTTTTCTTGTAATTGATGTCTAGTCTCATAGCATTGTGGTCAGAAAAGATACTTCATACAATTTCAATTTTCTTAAATTTACCAAGGATTGATTTGTGACCCAAGATATGATCTATCCTGGAGAATGTTCCATGAGCACTTGAGAAAAATGTGTATTCTGTTGCTTTTGGATGGAATGTCCTATAAATATCAACTAAGTCCATCTTGTTTAACGTATCATTTAAAGCTTGTGTTTCCTTATTTATTTTCATTTTGGATGATCTGTCCATTGGTGAAAGTGGGGTGTTAAAGTCCCCTACTATGATTGTGTTACTGTCGATTTCCCCTTTTATTGCTGTTAGTATTTGCCTTATGTATTGAGGTGCTCCTATGTTGGGTGCATAAATATTTACAATTGTTATATCTTCTTCTTGGATCGATCCCTTTATCGTTATGTAGTGTCCTTCTTTCTCTCTTCTAATAGTCTTTATTTTAAAGTCTATTTTGTCTGATATAAGAATTGCTACTCCAGCTTTCTTTTGATTTCCATTTGCATGGAATATCTTTTTCCATCCCCTTACTTTCCATCTGTATGTGTCTCTAGGTCTGAAGTGGGTCTCTTGTAGACAGCATATATATGGGTCTTGTTTTTGTATCCATTCAGCCACTCTGTGTCTTTTGGTGGGAGCATTTAGTCCATTTACATTTAAGGTAATTATTGATATGTATGTTCCTATTCCCATTTCCTTAATTGCTTTGGGTTCGTTATTGTAGGTATATTCCTTCTGTTGTGTTTCTTGCCTAGAGAAGTTCCTTTAGCATTTGTTGTAAAGCTGGTTTGGTGGTGCTGAACTCTCTCAGCTTTAGCTTGTCTGTAAAGGTTTTAATTTCTCCATCAAATCTGAATGAGATCCTTGCTGGGTAGAGTAATCTTGGTTGCATGTTTCTCTCCTTCATCACTTTAATTATGTCCTGCCACTCCCTTCTGGCTTGTAGAGTTTCTGCTGAGAGATCAGCTGTTAACCTGATGGGTATTCCCTTGTGTGTTATTTCTTGTTTTTGCCTTGCTGCTTTTAATATGATTTCTTTGTGTTTAATTTTTGACAGTTTGATTAATATGTGTCTTGGCGTATTTCTCCTTGGATTTATTCTGTATGGGACTCTCTGTGCCTCCTGGACTTGATTAACTATTTCCTTTCCCATACTAGGGAAGTTTTCAACTATAATCTCTTCAAATATTTTCTCAGTCCCTTTCTTTTTCTCTTCTTCTTCTGGAACCCCTATAATTCGAATGTTGGTGCGTTTAATGTTGTCCCAGAGGTCTCTGAGACTGTCCTCTGTTCTTTTCATTGTTTTTTCTTTATTTTGCTCTGCATCAGTTATTTCCACTATTTTATCTTCCACCTCACTTATCCGTTCTTCTGCCTCAGTTATTCTGCTATTGATCCCATCTAGAGTATTTTTCATTTCATTTATTGTGTTTTTAATCGATGCTTGATTCATCTTTAGTTCTTCTAGGTCCTTGTTAACTGTTTCTTGCATATTGTCTATTCTATTTCCAAGATTTTGGATCTTGGAAATAGAATCTTGGATCAGCTTTACTATCATTATTCTGAATTCTTTTTCAGGTAGACTGCCTATTACCTCTTCATTTGTTACGTCTGGTGGGTTTTTATCTTGCTCCTTCACCTGCTGTGTGTTTTTCTGCCTTCTCATTTTGCTTATGTTACTGTGTTTGGGGTCTCCTTTTTGCAGGCTGCAGATTCGTAGTTCCCGTTGTTTTTGGTGTCTGTCCCTCGTGGCTAAGGTTGTTTCAGTAGGTTGTGTAGGCTTCCTGGTGGGGGGGACTAATGCCTGTGTTCTGGTGGTTGAGGCTCGATCTTGTCTTTCTGGTGGACAGGTCCACGTCTGGTGGTGTGTTTTCGGGGTGCCTGTGGCCTTATTATGTTTTTAGGCAGCCTCTCTGCTAATGGGTGGGGTTGTGTTCCTGCCTTGCTAGGTGCTTGGCATAGGGTGACCAGCACTGTAGCTTGCTGGTCGTTGACTGAAGTTGGGTGCTGGTGTTGAGATGGAGATCTCTGGGAGATTTTCGCTGCTTGATATTATATGGAGCTGGGAGGTCTCTTGTGGACCCGTGTCCTGAAGTTGGCTCTCCCACTTCAGAGGCACAGCACTGACTCCTGGCTGCAGCACCAAGAGCCTTTCATCCACCCGGCTCAGAATAACAGGGAGAAAAAGTAGAAAGAAAGAATTAGCAGAAGAAAGAAAGAGAGAGGGAAAGAAAGGAAGGAAGGAAGGAAGAAAGAAAGAAAGGAGGGAGGGAGGGAGGAAGGATGGAAAGTAAGAAGGAAAGAAAGGAGGGAGGGAGGGAGGAATGAAAGCAAAAGGAAGAGTGAATGGAAGAAGGGAGGGAGGGAGGAAGGAAGGAAAGAAAGAAAGACAGGAGGGAGGGAGGGAGGAAGGAAAGAAAAAGAAAGTGGAAAGAAGAAGGGTGGGAGGGAGGGAGGGAGGAAAGAAAAAGAAAGAAGGAAAGGAGGAGCGGAGGTAGGGAGGGAGGAAGGGAAGGTAGGAAAAAAAGAAAGAGCAGGTAAAGTAAAATAGAATAAAGTATGAAATATAGTAGCGTTATTAAAATTAAAAAGTAATTATTGAAAAAAAACACGGACCGATAGAACCCTGGGACATATGGTGGAAGCAAAGCTATACAGAGAAAATCTTACACAGAAGAATACACATACACATTCAGAAAAAGAGAGCAGGGGGAAAAATCAAAAATCTTGCTCTCCAAGTCCACCTCCTCGATTTGGGATAATTCGTTGTAAAAAGAGGAAAAGGGCGAGAAGTCTTAAAGCTTGCTAAGTCCACCTCCCTAATTTGGGATAATTCGTTGTAAAAAGAGGAAAAAGGGGGGAAAGTCTTAAATCTTGTCCTCAAAGTCCACTTCCTCAATTTGGGATGATTCGCTGTACATTCATGCACTCCACAGATGCAGGGCACATCAAATGGACCGTGGAGCTTTAATCCGCTGCCTCCGAGGCTGCACAGAGAGATTTCCCTGTCTCTGCTCTCACAACTCCCGGGTCTCAGCCTTGGACCTGGCCCCGCCTCTGCGCGTAGGTCGCCGGAGTGCGTCCGTTCTTCGCTCAGACAGGACGGGTTTAAAGGAGCCGCTGATTCGGGGGCTCTGGCTCACTAAGGCAGAGGGGAGGGAGGGGCGCGCAGTGTGGGGCGGGCCTGCGGCGGCAGAGGCCGGCATGACGTTGCAGCAGCCCGTGGTGCTCCGTGCGCTTTCCCGGGAAAGCCGTCCCCGGGTCCCGGGACCCCGGCAGTGGCGGGGTGCACAGGCCCCCCGGAAGGCGGGGCGGACAGTGACCCGCGCTCGCAAACAGGCCCGGCGGCGGCGGCGGCGGCGGCGGCAGCCCCAGTGTCCCACTCCCGTCTCCGAGGTCCGCGCCTTACCCTCGGCTCGCGCCTGTCTCCGGCGCTTCCCCAAGCAGCCCTCTTAATGCCCTCTCCTCGCGCACCAGGAAACAAAAGGGAAAAAAGTCTCTTGCCTCTTCGGTAGCTCCAGACCCTTTCCCCGGACTCCCTCCGGGCTAGCCGTGGTGCACTAACCCTTTCACGCTCTCTTCCTGCCGCCAGCCCCAGTCCTCTCCCTGCGCTCCGACTGAAAGCCAATACCCGAGCCTCAGCTCCCAGCCCCGCCCGCCCCGGCGGCCGAGCAGACAAGCCTCTCGGGCTGGTGTGTGCCTGAGGGCACCGATCCTCTGTGCCAGAATCTCTCTGCTTTGCCCTCCTTACCCCTGTGGCTGCGGTCTCCTCCGCTACTCCGAAGCTTTCCCCCTCCGCCACCTGCAGTCTCCGCCCGCGAAGGGGCTTGTAGTGTGTAGAAACCTTCCCTCCTTCACGGCTCCCTCCCACTGGTGCAGGTCCCATCCCTATCCTATTGTCTCTGTTTATTCTTTTTTTCTTTTGCCCTACCCAGGTATGTGGGGAGTTTCTTGCCTTTTGGGGGGTCTGAGGTCTTCTGTCAGCGTTCAGTAGGTGTTCTGTAGGAGTTGTTCCACGTGTAGATGAATTTCTGATGTATCTGTGGGGAGGAAGGTGATCTCCGCGTCTTACTCTTCCGCCATCTTCCTCCGGGTCCTCAAGGCTTATTGATTTTAGCTCTGAAAAATCCCCTAGATTCTGTTTACTCTTTCCAGCTACAGCATTACTAGCTCCTATATGGATTACTGCACTGGCTTCCCACCTGTACACCTGTGTCCATGCTATCCCCCAGTCTGTTCTCCTTGCTTGGAGAACAGATCATGCCCCACGTCCCCCATGCCACCTAGAATGAGCACAAACCTCCTTACCATGGCCACAGGCCCCTGTCCATTTCTCTGACCTCAGCATGTGCCCTACCTCTCAGCTCACACTGCACAGACTCAATCTCCCAGGCAGGATGTTGTCCCTCAGCACAGCACCTTGCCTGGGATGAAGGCTCCTCCTCACTTCACTGACTTATTGTCCACTTATCCTTCTGATCTCAGCTCCAGCTGCCCTTCCTAGGCGAAGTCTTTTCTGATCTTTGTAACTAGGGCAAACCCTCCTACTGGGTGCTCTCATAGTTCCAGAGACCTTTCTTGGCAGCACTTGTAACAGTTAACCCTTTGCACTAACTTGGGTGACAGGTGTGTTAGTGTCTGGCTCTGCCTCTGAAGTGTAAAGATAAAAGGCAGGGATAGTATCTGTTTGCATTACTAGAGCCTAGTGTACTCAGTAACATATTGTTGAGCAAATGAATGACTTGGGCAAGGCATTGCAGCTAGAATTGATGGATTTTGGATTTAAACTCACTTCTTTCTGGCTCTAAGGCTCTAAAGACTTTGCCCTTAACACCATTCACTTTCAGGCAGTGTCATTTTAACAGTGGGACTGATAAGTGTACTTTATGCTAAGATCAAACATATTTTGGTTCCATCAGATAAAGTTTGATTAAAAAAAGAGGATTATTAAGAGCAGATTTGATAAGCAGAGTTTCCTGAACAAAGTGTCTGGATTTTGTATTAAAGAGAAATGTAATGTAAATGGATCAACCTGGGTTGATGGGAGGGGTGGGAGTTGGAGAGTGAAGGAGAGCAGCTCCATCTGTACTGCCCTTGACCCTTGCTCTCTTCTTCATTCTGGCTGGAACTGGCCATCCTGAGTGCTGTAAGATAAGTATGAGTTATCTCCCTTGGACTGTGTGTACATTGGGCTATGTGTGAGTAGCACAACTTCTGTGAATGAATGAAACTGTGTAATTGAGGAATTTGTAGAAAATTGCAAGTGTGCATTATTGTTCTGTCCTAGTACTTCTCCCCAAGCTACAATTTCTTGAATTTGCTTTAATTTTATTTGCCTTTATATTTATTTGCCACTGACACTGGCAGCAGGATGGAAGAGAGGGAGAGAAAGGACAAGTGTTAAAACTTTTAGTTCCTGGTTTCAGCTCTGCTACAAACTAACAAAAGTGATTTTGATCAACCCTGTTAACCTTTCTGGGCTTCGGTTTCCTCATCTGAAAAATCAGTGATGGTCCAAATTTCTTTCAACTCCCACACTCTCTCCCCCCACTGTTGAAACATTTATGGAAGCCATTGTTCTCTTATTCTTTCTAGTGGACTTTGAGGCTTCTGTATTACAAAGGGGCGGTCTCCAACCTAAATGACCCTTCAAGAAAATTAAATTTTTAATCATTTCCACCTGGTAAGTGAAAAAGCTCAAGGAAAGAACTAGCTGTCAATAGCTCTGTGGATGGCAAATTAATTCAGTGGAATAGAATCTGAGCAAACACGTGCTTACACAGCCATAATTTGCCTTTTATTTTCCTTTGCAACTTAGAAGAAAGTGAATAATTTCCAATGAGCCTCTCATTTGAACATATTGAAAAAACATGTCATTAGCAAAAGGAGAATTTAGTGGCTTGATTATCATATATCTCCAAGTATGTGGAGCAGTCATTTTTCCGTTGGGGGTAATTAGTTGAGTAGAAAGATGCAAAATCTTGGGGGCAGCAAAATCCTTAAATGGGTCTTAAATGGGTGTTGAGAAAGCAAAATGAGAAGAGGGGTGCATAGGAGGTCATTAAATAACTAGGGAAGTGGTCAGCTGCATTTCCTATGGCTATCAGAGGCAAATCCCTAAAGCAATGAAGATGAAATTGTGGACTGAAATGTGTTTGTAGGGTCTCATTAACCCAAGTGCAAAAGACAAAGGGTTAAAAGAGATGAAAATTTTAAAATTCATTATTTAATTTGCTTATCTGCCTTGGAAGCCTTCCAACTTTCACTCTCACTTTTTTTCCCTCTTGTGTAAGGCCACCCTGGCTTATCAGCTAGCTACAAGGGCAACCTTGGCAAATTGTTTAAATTCTCTAAGCCTCATTTTTTTGATTTGTACACTTTGGGACAATAATCCTTGATTTTTCTGGCTTGAGTCCTCGCTGCTCAGACCTCCTAAGATAATGGATTGCTTATGTGCTTTATAAAACTCATCACCAACATACACTGTGGGCAAATTCAGGTGACTGAGGGCAGTTGCTTCCTGGTGTTAGGCTGGTACTAATAGGATGGAGTGGAGAGCAGTGGCAGAGGAGAGGGTTGTAGAATTTTCTTAGACTCATTTTTTCCTTCAGAAAATAACATTGCTCTTATAATTGAAGACACCTACCTGCATGTGTATACAGAAATTCTAAGGTTGTCAGAGCTTTGCATTGATTCTAAAGCAGAACTTCAGGATTGCTGGAGCAGTGCCATCATTTTACCTTATAGATTGTAGTCAACAGTCTGCACACGGCCTCCTTAACGTGCAAGAATCTTGTCCAGGCTGGGGAGTCAGGAGGCTGGGATCACATTGTCCCTACTTCAGGCTGGGAAGTCCCAGGAGAGCATTACTAAAAATTTAATTGGAACATATATCACAGTAATAAGGAATCCATCTCTTGAATGCTTCCTAGGAGAGTTCCTGAAGATTTAGAAAAGACACTGCATTGATTAAATGTCTCTGATGCTTCCTTCTTAGTGGAAACAACTCAGGTCACCAGGCCACTTAGAAACTTATGTTCCCCCTTTCCTTGATGAATTGGGAGGTTGGGATTGACATATATACACTAATATGTATGAAATGGATAACTAATAAGAACCTGTTGAATAAAAAAATAAATAAAATAAAATTCAAAAATTCATAAATAAATAAATAAACAAATAAACAAATAAATAACTAAATAAACTTATGTTTCCCCTTTCCTAATAAACACCTCCCCACCATAGAATTTACTTAGGGAATAGCTCATGCTATTTAACTCAATATTTTGATTAGCAGAATGAGCATTCATAGAATATCAATATAATTTGCAATATCATAACTAACTTCATTTAAAAATTATTTGACTCTAATTCAACTTTTCTTTAAAAACAGATCTTTTTTTTGGTAACTTAGTTCATCACTAAGAACATGAATGTTTTACAATGCTGAAAAAAATTTGAATTTCTTTTCATTTAAAACCTATAGTTTTTATTTAGCCCAACTTTTCCAAACATATTATTTTCCCACTATGGAATAATTAGTATTTAGAGAAAAATATGAAGAAACAAAGACACCTATAATCCCAGCTCCAATGGTTAACAACTCTTAATTTCTTATTCTAGTACTAGTTCTTCATGCTGTGTCTATATATCATATAGTTTCATCATATGTCATAAAAGTTGTATATTGTAACTTTAATGCATTTTTATTGTTATAAATAAAATACATGTTTTATGTGTATAAATATAACATATAGAAACATATAGAAAACTATAAAAAAGAAAATTAAACTCATTGAGAATCTTACCTTTTAGAGATAATTGCCATTAAAATTGGGGTGTCTATTCTCAGAATATTCTTTCCCATGTCTTTTCTCTTTTTCCTTCTTATTGAATATTTCAAAAAAGCAGAAAAGACAGAGAATATTATAACAAACTTTTATGTACCCATCATCAAAATTTTAAAAATATGGATATTTTTCTCCACATACTTCAGAATCTTTTAATTTTTCTGTTGTCCAATGCCCCTCCTCCTCCCTATTTTTGTCAAAACAAACCATTATGATACAGTTGAAGCTCCCTATGCTCAATTTTATCTTGTCAAGATTATTGAAATGTATAGCTCTAGTCTATTTAATTTCCCTGCTGAATAATGTACCACATGGACGCACAGCAATGTAAGTACTACACTCTTGCCATGTGCATTCTTGTGTAGATCTCTTGAGAAGAATCTCTCTTATGTATGTGGAATTGCTAACATGTAGGGTAGGCTTGTCTCCAACTTTACCAGGAATTGACTAATTGTCTAAAGTGGTTATAACAATTTGTATTCCCACAAGTGACATTGGATAGCTTGTTTTGTTTTTAGCTTCACTTGGTATTGTTAAGCTTTAAAATTTTTGCTAAGCTTAAGAGTGTAAAATGGTATATGTAATTTAATGTCACATATACCTCGTTATGATGACAAATGTAACCTTTATTTCTAAGTCACAACCGGCATTTTGTTTTCAACTCAAATCATATAAGTTGAATATCAACTCATAGGTCAACATATCAAATGCAAGGTTTCCCGAAGTTGTTACTCAGGGCTGCAGATGGATCTGGCTGCCCAGATCCACCTTCTCCAGCTCTACACCACCAGCATTAATATTCCTGCCTTTCAGTTCTAGTGTTCTTCCTCAGGGACTGGGAAGGTCCTAGCTATAGAAATCAACTACAGTAATAAGGAGGATTCTATCAAAGCAACTTTATGGCCTTCTTACCTAGTAATCATGTAGATAGTAAAATACTATATTTATAAAAATTACACAAGTTATACATGAAAACATGCAATACCAAAGCATATTAAAAGTACAAGCCCCCCTTGGAAGGGGAGTGGTGGGATGAATTGGGAGATTGCGATTGACATTTATACACTACTATGTATAAAACAGATAATGAATGAGAACATACTGTATAGCACAGGAAACTCTACTCAGTGCTCTGTGGTGACCTAAATGGGAAGGAAATCCAAAAAAGAGGGGTTATATGTATATGTATTACTGATTCACTTTGCTATACATCAGAAACTAACACAACATTGTAAAGCAACTATACTCCAATAAAAATTTATTAAAAAAATAGAAACCCCCCTTAATTCTCCTTCTTCCCCAGTAAAGAACTGCTTGTAGATAACCTCTACTCATTCCTTCATATTTGTGCATATGTACAAATGCAATGAATATTCTTGAACATGTCTCCTTGGGCCCATGAGTAGAAGTTGAATGTGATTTTTTAACTTAACGTTATTTGTCAGCATCTGCACAGTATTCTGTAATATGAAAATATCATAACTAACCTAACTCTTCTAATGATGGCATTTAGTTTGCTTCCAGTTATCCATTATTGTCAACAATATTGTTGAAAACATTCTTGTAAATGTCTTTGGATATCAGTGTGAGAATTGCCTTGTGAGAAATTCCTAGAAGTGCTATTTACATCCTAATTTTTTAAGTTCCTGTGGAATTGGTGACTTCTAAGTAGGTTTTGGACATGGTACCTGGATTCTTTGAGCTTTATGTTCTGTATAATATGGCAGAAGTAATAATAACTACCTGGCAGGGTAGTTTTGGGGATGAAAAGAGATAATGTGTAGATAGACCATACATAGAGTTTGGACCACAGTAGGTATTCAATCAGTGTTTGTTCTTTCACCTCCTTCTCCTTTTACCTCAGCTCCTAACAAAGGGAAAGTGTGAAAAACAGGGAAATAAAACACATTCCCATTTGTATCAGACTTTGTCTAGAGCTGGCATTCTTCTCAAATATCTTTAACAGGCTCCCAGGGAGAGAAGAAACCTATTTTCTATCCAGAATATAACAGGAAACGTAACAGATGGAAAAATGCTTCTACCCTCTGTGTGAAAAGCCATCATGTTGATTATATTTCTTAAATGGTAAAGTGAGGCATAAAGGCAGTGCTTAATCATTCTTGTTTTCTCATTATCAGCTTCCCACTGCTCTTATTTTTTCCATCTGGGAATAATTGTAATAATTGTAATAACAAGGAAAAAACAATAACATAGCACTATAAAAACTTTATTGAATGCACTGGATCTAGCAAGAAGCAATCAGAAATGGTTTATTTTCCCCCTCTATCCTTAAAATTTGCCCTGTGGACTTATTACAGATCCATTGGATGAAGTCTTTGGCATCCCATATTTTCCTGAGCAACTTTAGGTTTAAAGAATTCTGTCCAGTTTAATTTCAAAATCCAAAAATCTCATCTAATTTCAAAATTCAAAAAACTTAATTTTTCCTCACATATTTTAATACAGAGAATAATCAATGAGAAACAATGCAAGGAGGTATATCTAAAAATTTGATTGGTAATTTTAAATGGAATCATAAAAATTTGAAATAATCCAAAAGAAGTCAGGGAAAAAAGGAACAGGGAAAAAAGCAGGGACGATAAAAAGCAAGGAGGACAAGTTATAAAATGGTGAACCCAAATCTAATCACATTGTTGAATTACCAATAAACCAATATTTAGTAACTTAAATGTTAACGAACTACACACTCTAAAAAATTTAGAGATTGCCAGAACTGATTAAAAAATCCCCCAAGACTCAATTATATACTGTCTATAAGGGACTCACTTTAAATGTACATAGTTTAAAGTAAATACATTTTATTTCTCTAATGATTAATGATGTTGAGCATTCTTTCATGTGTTTGTTGGCAGTCTGTATATTTTCTTTGGAGAAATGCCTATTTAAGTCTTCTGCCCATTTTTGGATTGGGTTGTTTGTTTTTTTGCTATTGAGCTACATGAGCTGTTTATAAATTTTGGAGATTAATCCTTTGTCAGTTGCTTCATTTGCAAATAGTTTCTCCCATTCTGAGGGTTGTCTTTTGGTCTTGTTTATGGTTTCCTTTGCTGTGCAAAAGCTTTGAAGTTTCATTAGGTCCCATTTGTTTATCCTTGTTTTTATTTCCATTTCTCTAGGAGGTGAGTCCAAAAGGATCTTGCTGTGATTTATCATTAGAGAAATGCAAATCAAAACTACAATGAGATATCATCTCACACCAGTCAGAATGGCCATCATCAAGAAATCTAGAAACAATAAATGCTGGAGAGGGTGTGGAGAAAAGGGAACACTCTTGCACTGCTGGTGGGAATGTGAATTGGTACAGCCACTATGGAGAACAGTATGGAGGTTCCTTAAAAAACTAAAAATAGAACTACCATATGACCCAGCAATCCCACTACTGGACATATACCCTGAGAAAACCATAATTCAAAAAGAGACATGTACCAAAATGTTCATTTCAGCTCTATTCACAATAGCCCGGAGCTGGAAACAACCTAAGTGTCCATCATCGGATGAATGGATAAAGAAGATGTGGCACATATATACAATGGAATATTACTCAGCCATAAAATGAAACGAAACTGAGCTATTTGTAATGAGGTGGATAGACCTAGAGTCTGTCATACAGAGTGAAGTAAGTCAGAAAGAGAAAGACAAATATCGTATGCTAACACATATATACGGAATTTTAAAAAAAGTCATGAAGAACCTAGGGGTAAAACGGGAATAAAGACACAGACCTACTTGAGAATGGACTTGAGGATATGGGGAGGGGGAAGGGTAAGCTGTGACAAAGCGAAAGAGAGGCATGGACATATATACACTACCAAACGTAAGGTAGATAGATAGTGGGAAGCAGCCGCAGAGCACAGGGAGATCAGCTCGGTGTTTTGTGACCGCCTGGAGGGGTGGGATGGGGAGGGTGGGAGGGAGGGAGATGCATGAGGGAAGGGATGTGGGAACAGATGTATATGTATGACTGATTCACTTTGTTATAAAGCAGAAACTAATAAAAAAAATAAAGTAAATGCATTTTAAAAAGCATACTATGACAGAAAGTGATAAAAGTCAGGAGTAGCAGTATTGATATCAGATAAAATATGCCTCAAGTCAAAGAGATAAAGAGGAATGTTTCATGAAAGTAAAAGAGTCAATTCACTGAGAAGATGTAAAAAAATTTTTTTAAGTACCTAATAACCAAGCTTCAACCTACGTGAAACAGAAATAGATAGAATTAAAGGGATAAATAGACAATCTGTAATTTTCATTGGTGATTTTAACACTCATCTCTCAAGCAATTGATAGATCAACTAGACAAAATATTAGTAAAGGCAGATGATCAGGACACCATTAACCATCTTGAATTAACCTATAGAAGACTACACCCAACAACTACTTTTTTTTCAAGTGTGTATGGTATTCACCAGGATAGATCACTGTCTGCATCATAAAAAAGACTCAGTAGATTAAATCAAATTGAAATCATACAGAGTTTATTCCCTGACCATTATAAAATCAAAATAGAAATCAACAATAAGATATCTAGGAAAGTCTCAAATATTTGGAGATTAAATATAATCCATGAGTCAAAGAAAAACTCATAAGAGAAAATAGAAAACATTGCAATCTGAATGGTAATGAAAATAAAACACATCAACATTTGTAGAATACGGCTATAGTGGTGATTAGAG
This sequence comes from Hyperoodon ampullatus, assembly GCF_949752795.1. Taxonomy (NCBI): domain Eukaryota; kingdom Metazoa; phylum Chordata; class Mammalia; order Artiodactyla; family Ziphiidae; genus Hyperoodon; species Hyperoodon ampullatus. The sequence continues at coordinate 82,098,096 of NC_136916.1, read as the reverse complement.
GGAAATTTATAGTTATACATGTTTATATTAGAAAAAAATGAAAGACCTAAAATCAATGGCCTGAAAAAGATAGGGGGGAAAAAAAAAGCAACAAAAACCCCCAGGAAGCAGCACGAAGGGAATTATAAAGATAAAAGTTCAGACACCAGCCAAATCAAAAAAGAACATAGAGAAAACAAAGCAAAAGTTGGCTCTATGAAAAGATCAAAATTAATAAACCACTAGCTACTCTGATCATTAAAGAAAGAGAAAACATGAATTCTCAATATCAGAAGTGAAGAGGAGTTATCAGTACAGATCCTACAGACATGAAAAGGATGATGAGACTATTATCAACAATTTTATGGTAACAAATTCAACAACTTGGATGAAATGAACAAATTCTTTGAAAAATACAACTTACAAAAACCGACACAGGATCTAGCAGAAAAAAATTGATAAATCAAAAACTTCTGCTAATCAAAAGATACATTAAGAAAATAAATACGCAAGCCACAATCTGGGAGGAAATATTTATAAATCCTTTTGCTGAAAAAGAACTGGTTTCCAGGATATATAAAGAATTTTTATAACCAGACAATAAAAGATAAAAAAAATCCTCCAGAAGGGGAAACAATTTCAAGAGACACTTCACAAAGATGATATACAAATGGGAAAAGTACTCAATATCCTTAGTCATCAAGGAAATACAAATTAAAACCACAACAAGACACCAGTACACACCCACCAAAACGGCTGTTTGGAAAGACTAAACACCAGTGTTGGTAAGAACGTGGAGCAACTGGAACTCTGCTATATTGTTGGTGAGAATATAAAATAGTACAACCACTTTGGAAAATTTCTAGAGTTTTTTAAAAAAACTAACTATATACCTACATTAAAAATTCAATAATTTCACTGTGAGGTATTTACTCAAGACTAATGAAAATGTATATTTAAAAAAGAGGCTTGTAGAAGAACATAACAGTTTCATTCATAATAGCCAAAAACTTGTAACAGTCCTGGTGTCCATAAACAGAAGAATTGATAACAAAACTATAGTCATTTATACCACGGAATATTACTCAGCAATAAAAATAAAAGAACCATTGATATTTGCAATAATATGGATGAATGTCAAAAGCATTTTGTTGGCTGAAAGAAGACATACCAAAGAATGATTGCTATATGATTCCATTTACATAGAATTCTAAAATTTGGCAACCCTAATCTAGACTGGAAGATAATCCAAGAGTATAGGAGTGGAAATTGATTGAGAGGGGACATGAAGGGACTTTTTGGGATTATGGTAATGCTCTTTATTTGATAGAGTTTTAGGTTACACATATATATATGCATTTGTCAAAGCTCAGCAAATATATAATTAATATTTTTATATTTCATTGTATGTAAATTTTACATAAAAACTGTACTGAACTATAATAACGCATGCTGAGATATTCAGGGGATAAATAGTGATGTCTCCAATTTACTTTGAAATACGTAAGAACTAAGATGGACTAATGGATGGATAGAGAGATGAATAGATATGTGATAAAACAAGAATCTAGATGGTGGGTATACAGGTGTTCACTGTAAAAGTTTTTCAACTTTTGCTGTATGTCTGAAAATCTTCATAATAAAAATATTGGTGGGACTTCCCTGGTGGCTCAGTGGTTGAGAGTCCACCTGCCAATGCAGGGGACATGGGTTCGTGCCCCCGTCCAGGAAGATCTCACATGCTGCAGAGTGGCTGGGCCCGTGAGCCATGGCCGCTGAGCCTGTGCGTCCGGAGCCTGTGCTCCGCAACGGGAGAGGCCACAACAGTGAGAGGCCCGTGTACCGAAAAAAAAAAAATATTGGTGAAAACTCCTCTTCACCTCTTCACCTTCACCTCCACCTCTCTGTGACAGCTTCAGCCTGAGAAATTTGCAGTGGGGAAGGGAGAGGAGGGCCGTGTGTACGGCTGCTGTTTGTCCACTCCCTACCTCTTCTTAGTGGTGGTTTCTGGCCATTCTAGGGCTGGCTAAGACGGGAGTAAGCAGGAGAGACAAAGGAACAGATATCTTATGAATAGGTTGGTTGTATTTTGGCCTCCCCTTCTGGGTGCAGATGTGTATTTGCATCCCTTTCTTATGGGACCTATGTGTGGCTTCCTCAGAGATTCCCTCGGTAAGGATCTCTGACTGCAGTTCACTAACTTACACAATAAATTTTCTGGGTGGTCACTTATAACCCACCTACTATCTACCTTTGATGGCACAGTGCAGGCTTTTTCTGCCGAGGTTGCCTCATTACTGTCAGGAAGCTTTTTTGTGGCAGTCTTTTTCAAGATCTACAGTTGGTTCCCTATTGTGGAGTCCATATTTGGCCCATGGAAAACATACACTTTTGTCCAGCATAACTTGAAGTATGGGTTACTCCCAATTCAAATCTTTCTCTCCTCTCTGCCCCCTTCATCCAATCCAATGTCTTGTCTTTGAACTTTATTCAGTTGTGAATGGCAGCCCTTGAGTTCTTCAAACTTTCGAACACTTAATCTGTCTGAGTGGTTGTTTTGAGGTTCCTCTTCATGCGGTTCACTTACCTTAAAATGTCAGGGGAGCATTTTCCCACCTATGGGAAAGGTGTAAGGAGGGGGTACACACACAACCCTTTTAATGAAGTCATCATTCTAAGCCCCCAGTGAAATTTTAGTCTTTTCTTATAAAGCTTGGAGGTGGATAATAGTCTGTACTGGCGGAACTGGTTTTTGATTCTGCCCTTTGCAAGTCTTGCATAGAAGGTTTAGAGCCTGAGTTTAAAGGAGAGGTTTCTTTCTTTTTTTTTTTTTTTTGTGGTACGCGGGCCTGTCACTGTTGTGGCCTCTCCCATTGCGGAGCACAGGCTCCGGACACGCAGGCCCAGCGGCCATGGCTCACGGGCCCAGCCACTCCGTGACACGCGGGATCCTCCCGGACCGGGGCACGAACCCGTGTCCCCTGCATCGGCAGGCGGACTCTCAACCACTGCGCCACCAGGGAAGCCCAAGGAGAGGTTTCTTGACAACTATTGTTTGGTTCTTAAACTTCGGCTCTAATGCAAAACTTGGAGAAGATAGAAAGTATCCATTATCCTGTAACAATAGCTGATCTGTTTCTCTTCACTGTCTCATGTATAGCAGAATATTTATGAGGTACAGATGTTTGCAGAAAAGTACTTTGGAAGTAGGAGTCAGAACCTTAATGGTGGAAAAGGGTCTTAACAGAATTTCTAATCCTACTCCTTCTCTTCACAGAGGAGACTTGGAGATGTGATGTGTTTGCCTGGGAAAACACAACAAGTAACAGGAGAGATTAATTTCTGGTTCACAGCTCAGAAATCAGCTTTTTACATCCTCCCCTCTGATAAGGGAGATAAGGCAGCAATTTTCCTCCTATCTCTGAGCCTATACTCCACTGCTCCACACGTTGAGCTTTTGAACTGTGAGTGGCCAAGAGCAGAGCACCATCCCTGGAGAACCCTAGTAGGACCTTCAGGTCACCTGAAACTGGTTGCATTGCCCATCATTTGAGCAGTTGCTTCTTTAAGAGAGGAATTTGCCTGAAGGGCTCCATCTGGCTTTACGAGTCAGCTGGCAAAAGACCAAGTGACTCTGAGCTAGGGTTGCAGAGAAAAGGTGCCGTTTGTCTGACAGACTGGAGGGGCAGAGTGATGGGGCCTCTTGATTACCAGTTGAAAAACTGTGCTTGGGCTCATCATGAACTCTGCCTCCATTGAATGCAGGAATGCTTTTATCATCTGTATTTCAGGGAGGGTCTCTTTGCTTCTTGTCCTCCTTCTGAAGGGTGGGGCAGAAACTGCATTTGAAGCACTTGCTATGAGGGGTGGTAATTGGTAAACTCAAGTGGCAGTGAGTAACCCCAAGTCAGAGCTGCCGTTGGGCAAAAGCCTTAACAGTGTGGTCTGGACCCTTTTGTTTGTCCCACTGGCCAGGCTGTGATTGTTTGAGGGTCCTCCATATGGTGTGATCTCGGAGGGGAAGGAACTATTTTATTCAATATTCCTTGAGTGTAGACCCTAGGCTAGGAACTTTATGTTCATTACTTTGTTTCAGACTCATGATGGCCTTAATACTATATTTCCTTTTACAGATGAAACATTAAATAACTTGCCCAGGATCACAAGTCAGAGGTAGAGAGGCCAACTTCTTCAGGCAATCCATGAGACCTTCCCCCAAGAACACGGAGATAAAGGCAATATCTTTGACCTTACAGTTAAACTAATCAAATTGACATTTAACGGTAAGCAATAGATTGCCTCCTGTAGCCCCAAGAAGAGCCACTTGACTATATCTAATCAGTAATAGAAATGCTTCTACCAAAGAAATATGTGATCAGAATTCATGGGCAGCAGTGGAACAGATGAATATGGGAAAGAGAGCTGTAAGCTCTGGAAGGTACTGGAGGGGACTTCTCCCAGTGCACCCTGACTCTGACATGGGGTGGTGGTGGTGGGAGAATTGGAGACATGTTGTTCAAATTGTGCAAACTTGCAGTTAGGAGATGAATACGTTCTGGAGATCTAATGCACAGCATGTTGTCTATAGGCAACAGTACTGTATTATATGCTTCAAAGTTGCTAAGAGACTAGATCTTAAATGTTCTCCACAAAAAAGAAACAGTAATTATATGACTGATAGAAGTGTTAACTAATGCTAGGGAAGTAATCATATTGCAATATATAAGTGTATCAAATCAGCATGTAGCACACCTTAAACCTATACAATGTTATATGTCAATTTTATCTTAATTAAAAAATCATCACACAAGCCTAGAAAAATCAAAATACAAAAATCTCTTCTTTTTCTGGAAAAAATATGGGTATAAATCCACTCTGTTTGCACCACTCTGTTCTAGGGAAGGCCACACATTTTGTTTGAAACACCTTCACCAGTGTTGAAACCTTTCATTTTGGTGAGCAGAATTGATTTAAAATTGTCTTATAACAGGTTTGTTAACTGGGGAGAGAATTCCAGTTTTGGAATTTTTGGTATAAGAAGGCATTTGCTGGCTCTCTGAGGGAACTTTTGGGACATTCTCAAACAGACCTCTGCACAGACAAGGGCCTACAAGAGAGGGAAATCCCAGCATTCCAAATCTATCCCACCCCAACTGTCAGTGTATTAGAGGGAGGGGCAGGACTGGGGAGGTTCCTTTATCCATAGCAGTCAGCCATTCCCAGTTATATGGCCTGCACCTGTCAATCAGTTGACCTCTGTGGATTCCCTTATGGACATGGATTGTACAACATATTAATGCTCTCCCTTCCTCTCCCTTCGCACTGCCCTGACTGTGCTCCTTCCATATCTTTAATCAACTATGCAGTGTAAACACCTATTTCAATAATATGTGTAATGAAAATGATTGGGAAACAGTATTCTAATGACTACTGATGGGGTGGGGTGAGGGAGCCGTCAACAAGGAGTCCATATATGCTCTTCCAAAGTTGAGAGCCCTAGGCAATGTTGGAAGGATGAAAATTATGTGTTGACCTCTCCTTCTTATTTGTGATATCAATCTCTCTCATCTCTCCCTGATGCCTTCTCCTTTTGGTTCCAACCAAAGTCCTTCTTCCACCTTCCTCTTTTTCTAGATATAGGATTGCTTTTCTGTGTTGGATATGTCATATATCTGTGTATATTTGTGCGTATGTGGAGACAAAAATTTGTCTTTTAACTTTTAACATGCATATTGTTTAAAGGGTCAAGTAATTCCATAAGGCTTATCATGAATTCTAGCGTTCTCCTGCCTCCAGTGTCCCCATTCTGTGCTTTTCAAGGTAATCACTTTCAATTCTTGTAGCTTCTTCTTTTGGTATTTACTTTCATATCTCTAAATAATATGCTATTCTGTTACTGCTTTATTTTGGAGGATTTAAGTGTTCTCTAATTTCTCTTTTCACTACTTTTCTGTATACAGGCACATTTCTTATCCTCCCTTCCACCCCATCGTCCTCAAATAGCTCTATTATTTTGGTTAGATCAATGTTCAGCATTTACATTTTTATGGCTATACACACACACACACACACACACACACACACACACGCACACATATACGCTATTCATAGCAGAGCCATATATGCTATGATAAATTTTCCTTTCTGGCATAATATTTTCTTTCCCTGAAGTTAATAATTACTTCCTGTGATGTTTAGTTTTCTGTGTAGTTAAATCATTCTCAACCTCTCCCTGTTGCTTGATTCTCTTCCAGTTACTTTAAAGCACACCAAGTGTTCCATGAATTTTATATGCTTGAAGTCATCTCTCCTAGAGCTTTTTCCTCGTTCCAGTATGGAATGGTTGCTTTCTAGTTACCGGTACTGTTGTCAACCTGGAGTCTCCATTTACCATCAACATGGGAATTGCTTTGCCTTTCTTATTGGGTTGGACCCCTATTTCTTAGATCCCATATATTTCTTAGTTCCTTTTTTTACTCCCTCATTTTGGTGGAACACGTCTTCCAATAGCTCCCTGATAAGGGATACATTGAAGCAAATTTCTTCTGAAAAATGACTTTATTCTTTTTTACACTTTAGTGATTAGTTCAGTATTTCCCCTTCAAATTTGGAAGATATTACTCCATTATTTTTAAATTTTTTTAACATCTTTATTGGAGTATAATTTCTTTACTATGGTGTGTTAGTTTCTGCTTTATAACAAAGTGAATCAGTTATACATATACATATGTTCCCATATCTCTTCCCTCTGGCATCTCCCTCCCTCCCACCCTCCCTATCCCACCCCTCTAGGTGGTCACAAAGCACCGAGCTGATCTCCCTGTGCTATGTGGCTGCTTCCCACTAGCTATCTATTTTACGTTTGGTAGTGTATATATGTCCATGCCACTCTCTCACTTTGTCACAGCTTACCCTTCCCCCTCCCCATATCCTCAAGTCCATTCTCTAGTAGGTCTTTTTTAGCTTCTGGCATTGCTATTAAGAAACTTGAAACCATTGTGTTTCTTGATCCTTTGTAAATAATATGTTTTTGTTTTTGTTTTTTTCTTTCTGGAAACTGACGGGATCTTCTCTTTGCTCTATCTCCCAATGTTGAGATGGTGTACCTTGGTGTGGGTTTTTCCACGTGTTTCAATCTGGGAAATGATGTCTTTGAACTTCAGGAAATTTTCTTTATGTTTTTGGGTGTCTTGTTCTTTTTCTCTCTGTTTTATACCTCTGTCTCTTTTTCTCTCTCTTACTGGAATTCTGATCATATAGGTGTTGAATCCCTTCTAATTTTCTTGCTTTTTTTCTCCTATTTTCAACTTTTTCTTTTAGCTTTATTTCTGGGGAAAATAAAAAGCTTTTACTCAATTTTGTCTCCCTATTCTGATGAGAATTTTAAAATACTCTGCTTTCATATTCTTAATTTTAAAGAACTTCCTCATTCTGTGGATTGAGTTCTTGTTTCGTGAAAATAACATTTGCTTTTATCTCTTTGAGAATATTCATGATGGGCTTTTGAAGATTTTATCTCTTTACACAGTCCTTTTTCATCCATGTGGCTTTTATTTGTCTTTTTGCCATGGTTTCTGCCTTTTATGTTAGAAACTTTCCTCAGATATATGGTGACCCTTAGCTGTCTGTTTCTGTTAAAAAATGGAGCTTCTAAAAGCTGTTAGAACTCTCTGTTTGTGGGTTTCCTTGGAAGGTGGTCAGGCTGGGCCAGTTTTTGGGAAATGTACCCCAATACCAGCAACTTTAGATATCTTCAGTTGGGCAGGTAAGATTCTCTCCAGAGAAGAATCTTCTTATTTCCTGCCTGAGTGTCTGGTATCCTCTTTGCAACCAGGTAGGAGGAAAATCTGGAGGATATCAGTATTCACTATATAAATGATCACTTATTTCCATTGTTTTCAGCACTTGGTGTATGGGGAACTCTTGCTGAGAGACCCTGTAGGAAAGAAACTTCCAGGTGGTGCCACCTTAAGGGAGGGGCAGAGCTGGTAGAAGTTCTGGGCTCTACTGCTACTTAAATAGAATTCAACCATATTTTCTTCCTTACTTTCAACTCTTGAGCTTTTAGGGGATTCTGGTTGCTTTCCCATTGCTGGCTTAGGGTTCAGCATTCCTGGATCTGCTATGTCAGGTACCACTTATACTTTCTGCTTCCCAACTTCCTAAGTGCTGTAGGTATTGTCTTTTCTCTTCTTCTTATCCTTGAAGAGTTATTTTTTTTTAAGATCATCTCACTGTGACTTTAATGTAATGTAAATAAGGAATGGAGGCATGTGCATTTATTCAATTGCCTCTCTTAGCCAAAGTCTATATATTTCTCTTAGAGTAAAAGTCTTAATCATTCCATGTTTCAATTAATTAGTATTTCACATATGCATTCTGCTTTAATGAAGGAGAAAGAGAGTGAGAGAAAAAGACAGAGAGAGACAGAGAAGAAGGAAGGAAAACATGATTTGTGATAAAAAAACACCCACTGGTCTGTTTTTGGAATCGATATGGATTTAGCCCTGTTTCCTGTTTAAAAAGAAGTGATGTTCAAAAAATGATCCCAAATCAGTCCTGGGGCAATGCGGAAGATACATTTGTGTTCAGTTTATAATTCTTAGGCTGAAAGAATAAATATTGTAAAACACATTTTCAAAAAGAGTTTCTGATTAACTCACAAAAAATTGGGCATGTAGGGTAGCCCATGCATCTCTGGCTAAGTCAGGGTTTGTAGTGATTTTCTGTGCATCAATGAGTTGTCCTTTATATTACCGTACTTTTTCTTCAACTTAACTTCAAAAAGAGAAAATGGAGATGGAGAACAGTTGAAATAAAAGAAACAGATCACCCATAACCTGTCTCCTTTTCCTCCCACCCCAAAACAACCATTGTTAACATCTTGCTATGTTCTCTTCCTATACGTTTTTTCCTAGGCCCCCTTTTTTTTAAACGTCTTTATTGGAGTATAATTGCTTTACAATGGTGTGTTAGTTTCTGCTGTATCACAAAGTGAATCAGCTATACATATACATATATCCCCATATCCTCTCCCTCTTGTGCTTCCTTGCCACCCTCGTTATCCCACACCTCTAGGTGGTCACAAAGCACAGAGCTGATCTCCCAGTGCTATGTCGCTGCTCCCCATTAGATATCCATTTTACATTTGGTAGTGTATATATGTCCATGCCACTCTCTCGCTTCATTCCAGCTTATGCTTCCCCATCCCTGTGTCTTCAAGTCCATTCTCTATGTCTGCGTCTTTATTCCTGTCCTGCCCCTAGGTTCTTCAGAAACGTTTTTTTTTTTTTTTTTTTTAGATTCCATATACATGTGTTAGCATACAGTATTTGTTTTTTTCTTTCTGACTTACTTCACTCTGTATGACAGACTCTAGGTCCATCCACCTCACTACAAAAAACTCAATTTCGTTTCTTTTTATGGCTGAGTAATATTCCATTGTATATATATACCACATCTTCTTTATCCAATCATCTGTCGATGGACATTTAGGTTGCTTCCATGTCCTGGCTATTGTAAATAGAACTCGATGAACATTGTGGTACATGACTCTTTTTGAATAATGGTTTTCTCAGGGTATATGCCCAGTAGTGGGATTGCTGGGTCGTATAGTAGTTCTATTTCTGTTTTTAAAGGAACTTCCATACAGTTCTCCATAGTGGCTGTAACAATTTACATTCCCACCAACAGTGCAGGAGGGTTCCCTTTTCTCCACACCCCCTGCAGCATTTATTGTTTGTAGACTTTTTGATGATGGCCATTAAGACCAGTGTGAGGTGATACATCATTGTAGTCTTGATTTACATTTCTCTAATGATTAGTGTTGTTGAGCATCCTATCATGTGTTTGTTGGCAATCTGTATATCTTCTTTGGAGAAATGTCTATGTAGGTCTTCTGCCCATTTTTGGATTGGGTTGCTTGTTTTTCTTGATATTGAGCTGCATGAGCTGCTTGTATATTTTGGAGAATCAATTCTTTGTCAGGGGCTTCCCTGGTGGCGCAGTGGTTGAGAGTCCGCCTGCCGATGCAGGGGACGTGGGTTCGTGCCCCAGTCTGGGAAGATCCCACATGCCACGGAGCGGTTGGGCCCGTGAGCCATGGCCACTGAGCCTGCGTGTCTGGAGCCTGTGCTCTGCAACGGGAGAGGCCACAACAGTGAGAGGCCCGTGTACCGCAAAAAAAAAAAAAAAAAAGTTCTTTGTCAGTTGCTTCATTTGCAAATATTTTCTCCCATTCTGAGGGTTGTCTTTTCATCTTGTTTATGGTTTCCTTTGTTTTTATTTCCATTACTCTAGGAGGTGGATCAAAAAAGGTCTTGCTGTGATTTATGTCATTGAATGTTCTGCCTACATTTTCCTCTAAGAGTTTGATAGTGTCTGGCCTTACATTTAGATCTTTAATCCATTTTGAGTTTATTTTTGTGTATGGTGTTAGGGAGTGGTCTAATTCCGTTCTTTTACATGTAGCCATCCAGTTTTCCCAGCACCACTTATTGAAGAGGCTGTCTTTTCTCCACTCTATATTCTTGCCTCCTTTATCAAAGATAAGATGAGCATATGTGCGTGGGTTTATCTCTGGGATTTCTATCCTGTTCCTCTGATCTATATTTCTGTTTTTGTGCCAGTACCACACAGTCTTGATTACTGTAGCTTTGTAGTATAGTCTGAAGTCAGGGAGCCTGATTCCTCCAGCTCCGTTTTTTGTTCTTAAGATTCCTCTGGCTATTCGGGGTCTGTTTTGTTTCCATACAAATTGTGAAGTTTTTTGCTCTAGTTCTGTGAAAAATGCCAGTGGTATTTTGATAGGGATTGCATTGAATTTGTATATTGCTTTGGGTAGTATAGTCATTTCAAAATGTTGATTCTTTCAATCCAAGAACATGGCATATCTCTCCATCTGTTTGTATCATCTTTAATTTCTTTCATCAGTGTCTTATAATTTTCTGCATACAGGTCTTTTGCCTCCTTTGGTAGGTTTATTCCTAGATATTTTATTCTTTTTGTTGCAGTGGTAAATGGGAGTGTTTTCTTAATTTCACTTTCAGGTTTTTCATTATTAGTGTATAGGAATGCCAGAGATTTCTGTGCATTAATTTTGTATCCTGGTACTTTACCAAATTCATTGATTAGCTCTAGTAGTTTTCTGGTAGCATCTTTAGGATTCTGTATGTATCATGTCATCTGCAAACAGTGACAGCTTTACTTCTTCTTTTCCGGTTTGGATTCCTTTTATTTCTTTTTCGTCTCTGATTGCTGTGGTTAAAACCTCCAAAACTATGTTGAATAATAGTGGTGAGAGTGGGCAACCTTGTCTTGTTCCTGATCTTAGTGGAAATGGTTTCAGTTTTTCACCATTGAGGTCTTCTGCCAGCTTTCAGTAGGTGTTTTTTAGGAGTTGTTCCTCATTTAGATGTATTTTTGATGTATTTGTGGAGAGGAAGGTGATCGCCACCTTTTATTCCTCAGCCATCTTGAAGGTCCTCCCCTAGACCCTTTTTCAGAAGATATTTTTGAAAATGAAATTGTCTAAGACGATGACTAAGTTGTCAGAAATGACTGCCCCCTCTCTCCTATGCTCTCCTCTTCTCCAGCTGGAAAGTTGGGAACCTCAAAAATTAATTTTACAGTGCCAACATTATATGTTCTGTCTGGTTACTCTGTGATGCTCTCTCCCTATCACCCTGTCCTTCATTCCTTCCCTCCCTGCTTCACACACACACACACACACACACACACACACACACACACACACATTGAGCCAGAGGAGGCCAGGCAGAAAAATAATACCATCACTCTCCAGAAGAAGGGACAGCTACACTTTTACAAATGACAAAGGCAGCTCTGTTCATAAAAGGGATTTTCTATTCATCTTAGAGATTTTTCCAAGAAGCTGAGAGGTTTTTCTCTTCTATTGGTGTGTGTGTATGTGTGCATGTGTGTGTGTGTGTGTGTGTGTGTGTGTGTGTGTATGAGAGAGAGAGAAAAAGGGGAGAGAAAGAGAGAGAGAGAGAGAAATGAACAAATGCATTGTGGCAAGTGCATCCTGACTGAATGGGGTGCAGGCAGCTGCAGAGCCGAGATAGGAACTTGGAATGCTTCATGGTGCCAAGACTGTCAGAAACTGCTCCTGGGGTCTGAAAAACAACAGCAGGATCCAGCATTCCTCTGACAACCACTCAGAAAATAGAATGTGAAGAAGTGGGAGGAAAGGAAGATGTAAGGCAAAGCATCAAAATGCTTCCTCCTTCTCCATGGATGCCTGTGAAATGTCGGCCACTTAAGGGGCACAGGTGAGGGGATATTTGGACAAAGAGTAAAAATTGTGCTGCCAGGCCACATAACCTGCTCTTCTAATAGTGAATTTTCTTAGTTTAAGTACTTGGGAGGACTGTCTCTTAATTTATACAGCCCTCACTTACCCTAGACTAATATTTCAGTTTTCTGATGATTTCTTGGTTGATTATGTCAAGAGTCGGCAAACATTTTTCTGTAAAGAGCCAGATGGTTAATATTTAAGGCTTGGTGGTCCATATGGTCTCTGTTGCAACTATCCAACTCCACTGTTGCAGTGTGAAAGCAGCCACTGAAGTACATACATGAGTAAGTGTGGCTGAGTTCCAATATAATTTTATTTATGGACACTGAAAATACAATTGCATTTAATTTTTATATGCCGCGAAATATTATTATTCTTTTGAATTTTTCCAACCTTTTAAAAATGTAAAAAGCATTCTTAGACCTTAGGCTGGATTTGGCCCATTGGCTGTGGTTGGCCAAACCCTGGTATTTGTCCAGATCATGGTATTGTAGAGACAGACAGGAGAGCTCTCTAACTCCTCCCCTCCCCTCCCATCTCTTCCCTACACCTCCCTTCCCCTTCCCTTACCTGCCCTTTCCTTCTCTTCTCTTCTCCTCAGCTTCCCATTGTGCTTATTTGAAAAATCATGAACGGAAGCTGAGGGAAGTGAAGGATTTCTTATTTAACCCATTAGTGGCAGTGTCGGAATAAAAACTCAGGGCTCAAGGAATAGTCTTTATAGCCCAGAACAAGACTATGGGATGCTTTTTGTGATTCCAAAGGGCAAGCTATCAAAAGGCACACAAGCTTCTTAAGGTAGTGCTGGGTCCAAAAGCTACTTCTTTTTTAACTTCCTGTTCTATGATTCTTGAATGCATAATTAATTAATTTGTAGTACATAGTTAATGTACTTCACACAACTGGGCTGTAGAGATAAGCAAGGTTCAACCTGCCTTCTAGGAGCTCACTTCTTCAGGGTATTTTGAATAATCCATATAAACCTACCTATGTGTTGTTTTACCCTTAAAGAATTAAACCCAGTTATACTTTTATAAGTTGCAATTACAGTTAAAGTTTGGAAGGGAATCCATCCTTGGAGCAAGTAGACAAAGGGAATAAAAAACAAATATATAATTCATACTTCTTACCTGTGTATTAGGGCTTAAAATAACAAGACTATTATTTTAAAGGAGCACAAAAAGAATTTTACTTCCAAATAAATATAGTTCTTAACAAGTGATACATTGATTCTTCTGGTTCCAGATATTTCTGAAAGTGTCCTTAGTGCTTAGGTTACTTCCTCCTTTGTGGCTGCATTTTTGCTTTGATAATGACAATCTTTTCTTTTTGCAGTCACATTTTGCAAATTACCTGAGGTGTCTTGTTATGTGGTAATGTTTGAGTCAAAAACTTCATGTAAAGCACATTGTGAACGAATGGATTGTTATGGTGAAGACTCCAAGTGTTGGGTTGGGGCAGAGGGGTGGAAAGAATGCAGACTTTAGAGTCAGACAGACAGCTGGAGCCCACCTCTACCGTGAATTAGCTGTGTGATGTCAGAGAAGATACTTTATTTCTTTGAGACTCAGTTTTCCTATCTATCAAGTGGGACTAAGAATACTTTCCTTGCACTGTTGTTGTAAGGATTAGAGATGATGTATGCAACATGTTCCTAGCATGCTAGGCATTCATCTTCTATTAGGTACTCTTGCTCAGCCAGTTCACTACAAATCATTAGGTGACATGAGACAGAATCTTTCCAAAACAGGCTTTTTGGGATAAAGTCTGAAGCAGTGTTAAACAAATGAATCAAGATATTTTTCACTCCTGTTTTTGAGGTATGTGCTTTCTTGGGTTTTGGTAGTGTTGAAAATTTCCACAGAAGAATGTGACACCTCACTTCTGAATCATACGAGAAACACCATGTTTCATCACTAGTTACTATTTTTTTTTTTAAAGTGTTATTTGTCCAGCTTTTCTTGAAAGATCCATTAAATGTCGCATTATCCCTGCTTCTGTTAATCTTTCAAAACACTCACTACAACAGTCATAACAATTTCTTCATGCTCAAGTTTATTTAAGAAGTGTTTCTCTAAATATAGTGTTACTGAATTTTTATTTAAAACATCCAAGTTTATTTTTCCACATAAAAATGGAGATTCATTATAAAACATCTGGAAAACACAGAAAAGTAGATTTTAAAATATTCTTTTAGTCTTATAACACAAAGCTAGCCACATTTAAATCACTGCTCTCATTTTGGTATACTTCACTCTGATGCAATTACTATTTTTACTCTCCTTCTTCCAATCCATAACAGTGATGACAGGATATGTATATGAATGTGTATATATGCTTATCTGAATTCCATAAATATGTATCTTTAACATAGTATCTGTTTATTGTTGGTTATAATAATATACCTATTCATCACAGAGAAGTTGAAAAATACTGAAAACTGTAAAGGAGTTGTGAGAAACATCTCATAATCCCACCATGCAGAAATGATTTTCTTAACATTTTTTCTATTGTATTTTTAGAGTATTGAGATACTACTACATATTCTGATTTTTAAGTATAGTAAATGAACGTCTACCAGAAAAGTGAATTAGAGAAGAATTCGGTGAAGTTATTTTTTGGCCAGAGAGTAGTATATTAGCCTTTTTCAATTAGAGAGATGGCTGCCAAAGACATGGGTTATTCAATATGGGTTTTGAAGACAAATTCCTAGGCATGAAAATAGACATTGTGCTTCTATCAACAGAGCAGTTTGAAAAAATAGACTTTATATTTTATAGAAGTTTTAGGTTCACAGCAAAACTAAAAGGAAGGTACAGAGATTTCCCATATGCCCCCTGTACCCACACATGTAAAATCTCCCCATTACCAATGTCCCTCACTAGAGTGGTACATTTATTACAATTGATGAACCTACACTGATATATCATAATAACCCATAGTTTACCTTAAAGTTCACTGGTGAGGTTATACATTTTATGAATTTGGACAAAAGTATAATGACATATATCCACCATCATAAAATCATATAGAGTAGTTTCACTGCCCTAAACATTCTCTGTGCTCTGCCTATTTATCCTGACACCCTCCCCCAACCCTTGGCAACCACAGGTCTTTTACTGTCTCCATAAGGTTTTGCCTTATCCAGAATGTCATATAGTTGGAATCATATAGTATGTAGCCTTTTCAGATTGGCTTTTTAAACTAGTAATGTGGATTTAAGTTTCCTCCATGTCTTTTCAATGGCTTGATAGTTTATTTCTTTTTAGTGCTGAATAATATTCCATTGTCTGGATGTACCACAATTATTTAACTACTTAGCTACTGAAGGACATCTTAGTTGCTTTCAAGTGTTGTCAATTATGAATAAAACTTCTACATTCATGTACAGATTTTTGTGTGAACATGTAAGTTTCCAACTCTTTTAGATGAATACCAAGGAGTGTGACTTCTGGATGGTAAAGACTATGTTTAGATTTCTAAGAAACTACCATTTTTTTCCTCCAAAGTAGCTGTATTATTTTGCATCCTCACCAGCAATGAATGAGAGTTCCTGTTCCACATCCTCACCAGCATTTGGTGTTGTCAGTGTTTTGGATTTTAGCCATTCTGTTAGGTGGGTAGTGGTAACTCATTGTCATTTTAATTTGTAATTCCCTAATGACATAAGATGTTGAGCACCTTTTCATGTTTTTCTTTTTTTTAATTAATTAATTTATTTATGGCTCTGTTGGGTCTTCGTTTCTGCGCGAGGGCTTTCTCTAGTTGTGGCAAGTGGGGGCCACTCTTCATCGCGCTTCGCGGGCCTCTCACTATCATGGCCTTTCTTGTTGCAGAGCACAGGCTCCAGACGCGCAGGCTCAGTAATTGTGGCTCACGGGCCCAGGTGCTCCGCAACATGTGGGATCTTCCCAGACCAGGGCTCGAATCCGTGTCCCTTGCATTGGCAGGGAGATTCTCAACCACTGTGCCACCAGGGAAGTCCCTTTTCATGTTTTTATTTGACGTCTATATATCTTCTTTAGTGGGGTGTTTGTTCAAATTTTTTGCCAACTTTTAAGTCAGACTGTTCATTTTCTTATTGCTGATTTTTAAGAGTCCTTTGTATATTTTGGGTGACACTTCTTTGCAAATGACTTTTTTCTAGTCTGTAGCTTGTTTTCTCATTCTCTTGACAGTGTCTTTCACAGGGCAGAAGTTTATAATGAAGTCCAGCTTATCAATTATTTCTTTCAGGGATCCTGCCTTTAGTGTTGTATTTAAAAATTCATAACCATATGCATGGTCATCTAAATTTTGTCCTGTCATCTTCTAGGAGTTCTATAGTTTGGAATTTTATATTTAGGTCTGTGATCCATTCTGAGTTAATTTTTAATAAAGAATGTAAGTTCTGTGCCTACATTCTTTTTCTTTTTCTTTTTTGCATGTGGATGTTCAGTTGTTCCAGCACCATTTGTTGAAGAGGCTGTCTTTTTTCCATTGTATTGTCTTTGATCCTTTGTCAAAGTTTAGTTGACTGTATTTGTGTAGGATATTTTTCTGGGATCTCTATTCTGTTCCATTGATCTATTTGTCTATTCTATCACCAATATCACATTATTTTGATCACCGTAACTTTATAATAAATCTTGAAGTCGAGTAGCATCACTCGTCAAACTTTGCTCTTTTCCTTCAATATTGTTTTGGATATTCTGGGTCTTTTGTCTCTCCATGTAAAGTTTAGAATAAGTTTGCCAATATCCACAAAATAAATTGCTGAGATTTTAATTTGGATTGCATTGAATCTATAGATCAATTTAGGAAGAACTGACGCCTTAACAATATTGAGTCTTCCTATCCATGAACAATGAATATCTCTCCATTGATTTAGTTCTCCTTTGATTTCTTGCACAGAGTTTTGTAGTTTTCCTAATGAAGATCTTGTACATATTTTGTTAGAGTTATACTTAAATATTTCATTTTATTTTTGGTACAAATGTAAATGGCACTGTTTTTAATTTCAAATTATACATGTTCATTGCTGGTATCCAGGAAGGTTGTATCCTGCAACCTTAATATAATAACTTATTAGTTCCAGGAGGGTTTTGTTGTTGTTTTTGTTGATTCTTTTGCATTTTCTACGTAGACAATCATGTCATCTGTGAACCACATCAGTTTTATTTCTCCTCCCCGATCTGTATACCTTTTATTTCTTTTCCTTGTCTTATTACATCATCTAGGACTTCCACAAAATATCCAATATCCACAAAATAACTTGCTGAGATCTTAATTTGGATTGCAAATTAAATGATGTGAAAAAGGAGTGGTGAGAGAGCACATCCTTGCCTTGTTCCTGATATTATCAGGAAAGCTTCTAGTTTCTCACCATTAAGAGTAATGTTAGCTTTAGTTTTTTGTGGATGTTCTTTATCAAGTTGAGGAAGTTACTCTCTATTCCTAGTTTGGTGAGAGTTTTTAGCATGAATAGGTGTTGGATTTTATCAAGTCCTTTTCTGCATCTATTGATATGATCATGTGTTTTTCTTTTTTAGCTTGTCGATGTGATGGATTACATTAATTAATTTTTGAATGTTAAACCAGTCTTGTGGATAGTTGGGACAAATTGTGCTTGGTTGTGGTCTACAATTCTTTTAATATATTGTTGCATTCAATTTGCTAATATTTTGTTGAGAATGTTTGCATCTGTATTCATGAAGGACATTGATCTGTGATTTTCTTTTCTTGTAATGTCTTTGTCTGGTTTTGGTATTAGAATAATGCTGGCTTCATAGAATGAGTTGGGAAGTATTCCCTCTGCTTCTATCTTCTAGAAGAGATTGTAGAGAATTGGTATAATTTCTACCTTAAATATTTCTTAGAATTCACCAGTGAACCCATCTGGGCAAGGACTCAGTTTTGATAGAATAAAACAAAAAGATGTTTGAAACAGTAATATTTTCAGCAGTTTCCCAGCCTCATGATTGGTTCCTCTATTTTTACCAAGTATGATTAAAAGTAAAGAACCATTTATTTTTCAAAGACAAATCATCACTTCATCAGAAGTTACAGGAGATTCCATATGAAAGTGGGATAAAGGATAAGCCTCAAGAAAAATATTCCTGGTAGTGGGAAAAGAGTAGACCTAGAAGAAAAATTACATTTGTAGTCTCTGCAAGAATAAGCTTTGCAGAACCCCCTCATCACCCAACCCACCTGAAGTTTTTTCTGTGAATACTCCATTTTATGGTTATAACTTATGATCATTTATTAGCCAGTATGTGTCTTTAATTTTCTTCACAGAGGGTGTACATATGTAATGCTTTTTGAAACTTTCTGTATATGAGATTCATGGGGTGGGGTTAAGGGAGTATAGCAAACATAGATCTTGCTGATTAACAGTATCTCCATTTATTCCAGTTTGAAGAGGTTATTTTGGACAACTCACCCTCTTTTGGGGCAATGCTTAGTCTTTTAGATTCTTCCCCTTCCTCACTTTGCAGACCTTTGACACTGGGGGACAATAGACTTTGGATTTGTATGGTGTATTCTGGTTTGCACTGGTCTCTGCTTTAGAAGGGTGGGTGGGTCAGGTTTTGTTCAACCTAGACTAGTGTCCACTGGGGAGTGATAAGCCTCATCTGGTACATTTGGGCATGGGGTGCCATTGTCCACTACTGAAGTTCTGATCATTTTTCTCTGGTTTTGACTTCCTTACAGAGTGATCTCTGTCCTGGCTGAAGACTCCGCTGATCACTACCCCTGTTGGCACCTCTCCTTTTCCTCCTTATGGCATGTGGAGACTTTTGCATCCCTGTGCTACTCTTTTGGAACATAGCTTTGGGCTCACCTCTAGTCATCTTCCTTGTTAGGTCTAACTTGTTCTTGAGGTGCCATGTTGCTCAGGTGACCAGCTGAATGCCAGTCTTCCAAGTGAAGACAAAATCTTTCTGTCTGTGTCTCACTATATACTCTGAAAGCTACCAACTTACTTGGTTGTTAACACAGCTTCCTCTGGGATTTTGTCCTAGCCAGTGAACTAGATCAATAAATCTGCTCATGTGCTTACCCTTCTCTTCTCTCCTCAAAACCCTACATCTTCCTGTCCCAGAACTTCTCCATTTTCTCTCTAGGCAACTTAAAATTCTCTTTATTATGTGCAGAGCTTCCTAACTTCATGAGTTCAATCTCAAAGGTTGAATGTACCTTGCATTTGAGTTGATTAGTGAGGAGTTTTTAAAAATTTTTCTTTGTTCGTTTTTTAATTTAGAAATTCCTTTCACTCTTGACAAAGGCTGACTTTCAGTAAAAACCCAGTTTTTTCTAAGTTATTTTTGGCTTTTTTTCCCCACCAGAATATGTTATGGGTGAGGAACCATGTGGTAATGTCTTCTGGCATTTAAAAATATTTCTGACAATACTGATAATAATTTGTCCTTTTTCTCCATTCCCAGGTATATTTGGTCCTTGGGCATTTGTTGACACCCTTAGGGATGCTGGAATTCTGTGGAAAACAGAAAATGCTGGCTCTCCTAAAGTTTGAGGGCTTTGGTTGTGACATCAGTGGTGAGAGGAGACGGGTGGGGGTCCCTATGGCTGGTGTGCTTCTTACATTGTAAAGTTACAAAGTCAATGCAGAATCTTAAAATTTTTAAAAATTTTATTTTTATTATTCTTACTTGAAGTATAATTAACTTAGAGTATTAGACCTTAAATGAGATAATTTACAAGATTTTTTCTTTTTCTCAATATATTTACATAGTACTTATCACCCCAGTGACTCAACTAGACTGTTGGGAGCAAACAGCTAGTACAGAGAAGGATCTGGAAGAGAGGGAAGAATATACTTCCATAATTTCTTGATTTCTCCCAAAGAAAGCAGTTTGTTAGCAAGACTTTGGCTTGATTTCCCAGACTTAACAATCATAAAATAAGTAATTATTTTTACATTAGGTTGTTTTATCTTAGTCATTAGGCTAGTAATAGTAGAAGCTATTGTTCAGCTGTTTAGGACATAATGTGCAATTTCTATGAATGGGACATGGTCTTGATTTCATTCAAGGACCAAATTTATTGCCCTTTCTCTAACTGTCTTTTATTTCTTAACGGTAAGATATATTCTTGTCCACATCCCAGCCTCTCTTCCACCCACAACGGCCCAGTTTCTCCTAGAAATGATTTCACCATCTACTTGACAGAGACAGTTGAGTTGATCAAACATGAACTCATCTTAAACCCCTACACTGACAAGTCTATTCTCCAAATCCACTCCTTTAGTCTGTTCCAGAACCCCAAGGAGGGTCTACCAATTCCAGGATGCTGTTCTCTCTACCTCATTTCTATGGAATAACTGACTTGGCTGAAAGTAACATACAAATGTGACATGAGAGGATTGACACCACATAGAACTGTATTTTCTTTCAGGTGTAGACAAAGCCTGGTAATAAGCAACCCACTGTTTGACAGATTTGCACCCAAGTCCTCAGAGACCCAGACTTGTGTAGCTCACCACTCTACTCTTTCTAAATGTAACCTGCATTTTTCAGCAGTTTCTTCATTTGTAACAAGAAGGAAGAGATGAATACGGTGAGAGTCCAGGGCATGTCCCAAATGTACCTCAAGGAAAGGTCCCAGAAACTGCCACATGACTTTCCCCTTACCATTCCATTGGCCAGAATTTAGTCATATGGCCACACCAAGCCAGGAGGAGGTGATGTGTCCAGGTAAAAACTCTCTTTTTATGGAAGAGGGGAGAATTGATTTTGGGGGGCATTCAGGGGTTTCTGCTGTAACCAAGAAACTCATTTTCCTTTGTGTTTTATAATCTACTCTAAAACCATATCTAAGAATATTTTTGATAAAAACAGCCTCTCTGGGACACATTTCTGGTCTACCTGGCTTGAAAAGGAATTACTTATTTGATTATGAGGTTTATTTATTTGTTCTTAAAAGCTATATTATTATTAAAGTTACATTAATATTACTATCTTAATTACCTTCCCTCCTAAACTGCCTGTTTTATCATTAGACATGTGACATTATCTGTATTTTGAAGAAAGAAAAAATTCTAAAATTAAACATGCAAACTTTTCACATAATCTCAGTAACAGCTCTCCAATAGAAAATGGACTCTTGAAATACTTAGGTCTGAAATAATACCCTTGGAGTATGTCCAACTACAGAGCAAGGAATGATTGAGCTTAGGGAGGGTTAGGACATAGGTGCTCTGGTTGGTGGCTGACACTGCTCTCCCTCCAAGCCCTGCTGGGAAGTTCTCTCACAAGCAGCACCCTCAGCTTGTCCATGCAGTGGGCAATGGAGCTCAAAAGCATAAAATGGGACTCATCTCTAAACTCCTTTATTGACTTGAAACTGCTAACAATAAGACAAAATTTGCTCAAGGCAAAAACTCCACTATTTATCTGCTGCTGCCATTTGGGTCCATAGTAGAACCTGATGAGAATGAATGGATCATCAGTCACTCAGTAAAATTTTACTGAGGGTCCATGATATCCCAGACACTGTCCTGGAATTTGGAAAACAACAGTGAAGAAGTGTGCAGCCCTGACCCATTCTCTGACCTTCCCCTGCTCTGCTGCAAACAGCATTTCTCAGGCTTCTTTGCCAACTGGTTCCTGGTTAGGTTTCAACAATAGAAGGAAATCAATAGTGGGAGGAATGGAGAAGCTTGTTTCTCATCCATTCCTCCTACCCTCATCCCTGGGCTTTAGGTGGTATCTCCAACAGTGGCTGTGTTTCCTCACTGATTTCAGATCTACTAGAAACCATGACCCCATGATCCCAGCTCCCACAGGCAGCCCCACTGTGATTTCACTTCCCACTAAGTGGCTCAGTCTTCCGGCCTCTGGTGACACCACTTTTTCTCTCCATACCTAGGGATAGAATTTTCTTGCTAATTGTCTTTTGTTTGCTTTTTGTTGTTATCTTTTAACACCTTTGTTACCAGTTCCCATTATTAAATGTTGCATGGAGTCTCTGGCAAGACTCAATAGGAGAATTACACTTAGAACCTTAGGGTTTTACAGCTCTCTTACATAATTATTCTTACTCTGAGATATAGTAACAGGTAAACACAAGTTGTTTAATCCTTGAAAGTCAAATGACCATGTGGCTTGACTGGTCAATTGTGAACTGGATGCTATCTGACCTACCAAGCTAGAAGCTTGCCCATGTGCAATAACACTGCATCATCAAGTGTAAATGGTGAACGTGAGATCAGGCTCTAGAACTTCAAGAAGACAAAAGTATAGTATATGAGCAAGTAACTCAGATCCACAGGCATCTGCTTCTGCAGCTTTGCCATCCTTACTCCAAGCTACTCCTAATGGAGTGTGTCCTATGGCTAGTTGATGGAGGAAGAAAAACTTGGACATTGTGAATTGATGAGTCTGCGTGATAGGCTGACAACAGTTGAAAGTGGACTGCTTCAGCTTTACAGCTCCATTTAGGAGTGATGAAGGAAATCCTCTGAGTGTGTAGAACCTCTGACAATATATCTGGTTACTTACTTTGAGAGGAAGGAGATATGGCCATAAGTATGTTTCTACATTGATTCTTGATAGTGGCATAGACTGGTTAGTCAGGGAGTGGGGATGAGTCAAACTGGAAGATTGGTGACAAAGAAGTCTGGAGAAGAGGAACGTGGTTGGACTTCATGGAAAGGGCACAGAGTGTGAATATACTCATCTCACGAATATGGTCCCCAAGGGCACCCATGGAAGTGGAGGCCCTCAATAACTAGGAGAACAAGGTAACCCATTCTGTGGACATAATTTGGCCTCTTCCCAAACTACCTCTAAGCTTGTTCAATGGTGTTGTGTACAAAGTGGCCATAGCAGCAGTAATAAAGGTCATTCATAAGCTCAACTAAATGGACTTCTCTTCGCCAAGGCAAATCTGGCTCTGTCATTGCTGAGTGCCCAAGCTGCAACTGTAGGGTCAGGACTGTGCAATATGATATCGAGTTGATTAAGCCAAACTCCTTCCAAATGAAGGGGGTCTCTCCTGGAAATTGCTTTGTCTTCCCTGCCTCCAGAGTTTCTGTAACATGCCATAATCACCATCATTGTACCCCATTTAATCGTTTCCTGACCGAAGAATTCATTTTGTAGTGAGAGAAGTTGACCTCAGGCTCAGCATAGATTTCAGTGTCTTACTACATCACCCCACTGCCTCCAGGATAAGGGATGTACTTTGAACAGTAATAGAACTACAGTGTTCTTTTTGCTTGAGGCAAAAATATATGGATCTGGGAATTAAGGGTGAAAATGGGAGTACTTCTCAGTATTACATTTAATAGCCCATTTAGAACATTTTTTCTTCCTGTATCAGCAACTGTGGTTCAGAGGTCCTAATTCCCAAAGGAGAGATGCTTCTATCAGAAAGGACTAGGATGGTTCCATTACATTGGAAGCTGAAAATATCACCTACATACAGTATTTTTGGCTTCTCATGTCACTGAACCAGCAGGCAGAGAAGAGACTCCAGATTTCTCATCTATACCCCCCATCTCACCTGTCTCGTTGTGGTTCCTTCTTTATATCTTTAGTTGTGGAAAATCTTTTCTGCTAGTCTTCAGGTCATTCTCATAGATAGTTGTAATTTTGGTGTGCCCATAGGAGGAGGTGAGCTTAGGGTCTTTCTACTCTGCCATCCTGGCCACCTCTCCATCCCACATACTGTTTTTTTTTTTTTTTTTACCTTTTTATTTTTTTATTAGTTTCTGCTTTATAACAAAGTGAATCAGTCATACACATACATCTGTTCCCATATCCCTTCCCTCTTGCGTCTCCCTCCCTCCCACCCTCCCTATCCCACCCCTCCAGGCGGTCACAAAACACTGAGCTGATCTCCCTGTGCTATGCGGCCGCTTCCCACTATCTATCTACCTTACGTTTGGTACTGTATATATGTCCATGCCTCTCTTTCGCTTTGTCACAGCTTACCCTTCCCCCTCCCCATATCCTCAAGTCCATTCTCAAGTAGGTCTGTGTCTTTATTCCTGTTTTACCCCTAGGTTCTTCATGACATTTTTTTTTAAATTCCATATATATGTGTTAGCATACAGTATTTGTCTTTCTCTTTCTGACTTACTTCACTCTGTATGAAAGACTCTAGGTCTATCCACCTCATTACAAATAGCTCAGTTTCGTTTCTTTTTATGGCTGAGTAATATTCCATTGTATATATGTGCCACATCTTCTTTATCCATTCATCCGATGATGGACACTTAGGTTGTGAATTGGTACAGCCACTATGGAGAACAGTATGGAGGTTCCTTAAAAAACTAAAAATAGAACTACCATATGACCCAGCAATCCCACTACTAGGCATATACCCTGAGAAAACCATAATTCAAAAAGAGACATGTACCAAAATGTTCATTGCAGCTCTATTCACAATAGCCCGGGGATGGAAACAACCTAAGTGTCCACATATTGTTTAGTGGGGAGTATTGATGAGAAAATTCTATTGCCTTAAAGAAGGGAAAAGGATCAAGGTTATTTAGAAGAAATAGAGTTGAGAAGATTTAAGGAAAAACGTATAGTTCAATGAGACCTTGTGGAGAAAGGAAAAATAAGGAGGAGGAAATGGCAGAATGTTTACATTCTTGAAAAGACAAGAATGAGGAAAGCCAAAAGCACAGCTGGAGTTTGACCAGATTGAGCAGAAGTTCCAGCTGAAACTGAACTAAGAGAGCACCAGTCCTGCTTACCTTGATAACAGTCCCACCTTTTGTTAACGATCCTCAAATGAGAAAAATCTGTCAAAAATAGCCAGAGGAGGCAGAGTCATTTATGTTCCAATGTACCTTACCTTGGGAGAAGTCTGAGGAAAAATTTGGGAAAGATTGTGTTGCAGACAACGGATGAGATAATAATGGGAAAATGTTTGGCTGGGTATAAAGTAACTGGGATGTCTGTTTGTGAATTTCTATTTGTATGCTTCTGCATGTTGTATTTTCTGCTAAATTTTATCCCAGCCAGTGTGAAGAATAAGGTGTGATTATTACAGTTATCACTGGCTGGATGTCTATTATTTTCCAGAAACTGTGCTGGAAACTTTATAAAAGTCATTTAATTACATTTTTCAATCTGCATATGAACTCGATATTATGGTGATCATTTTATAGATGAAGAAACTGAGGCTGACAGCAATTAATAAATTTCCCAAGGTCAGATTGCAAGTAAGTACCAGACATAAAACCCACATCAACTAAGTCCCAAACTTCTGCTCTTTCAGTTTTGTTACAAAGGTGATCACAGAAAGAATTACCCTATTTGTTTGGGCTCTTTCACCACCTATTAGATTTATCTGTCAGACAATCTAATCAAACGAGTAAGAATATGTCATTTAGAAATACTTTGAGGAAAAAACATTAAATTAAAATAGCTGACACATGACCAACAATCAGAATATTCTGTAAGTGTTTTTAAAAATGTATGTGAGAATAATATTAATGCTGACAAAATTTCATTGTATAAAAAAATGCTCACATTCTTCATGTACAATCTTGGAAATAGCTACTGATAATGAAAGAATTTATTTGCTTAGGAAAATCTGGGGTGGTGACCCGTTTCACAGCCATTACTCAGGTGAATGTCTACTTTATCCTAGGCCTCTGGCCATGGGCAATTGATACAATGGATAAAGATACCTAACCTCAAAATATTATTTTTCACAAGCATTCAAAACGTGTGAGGGAAGATACAGAGATCAAGGCTAGTAGAGCTGAGTTATACAGATGACAATCCTCTAGACAGAAAAAACCATCTTAGCTGCCATGCTCCATAGCAAAGGTTAATAGAAGTTGTTACAACACCCCGAAAGGTGAAACACTAAGGGCCTAGACCATTCAAGAATAAAATACTGGACAACTTCCTAGGCAAAGAATCCTGATTAGCTGAATTCCTGGCAAAAGGCAAGAGTCAAGAGGAGTCAAAAGTCTGCAAGAAAGTCAGAAATGCCAGCTAGAATGTCAGCTTCAGCAACAAAGGAAAAAGCCTCTACTTGCATTTCTTTGTTTATAATATGTCTATTTCTATGTTAACCTTTAATATATAATAACCATGAGCTTTCCTTCCTTTCATAGGCTGTGTATTTGTGGAATATAAAGATAGAATTACTATAAATTATAACAAATGGATACCACCTGGAGAACCTGGAATCAGTAAAATGTGGTCTCATGACATTGTCCCTTGCTTAGTAGCTGGATATAAATTTGGGATGTTTCCCATTGGAGAAGAGAGTGAGTGTTAGTTACTACATATGGAATAATTACTTCTAGTTGTATGGAGGATATAGATATGTGGGAAAAAAGGATTTATGTGTGGGTGTAGGGATGTGTGTATGTAGGTTCACACACACACACACACACACACACACACACACACACACACACACACCCCAGGCAGCCAGAGATGCCAGAATGTTGGAGACACAAACTGGGATGGTTGCCCAGCTCCTAATGATTTCCCCAATGCCATGCCTGCAAGATATATTCTGTCCCCTGGACATGGCTATTTGTTCCAAGAATAGAGATACCTGACTCAAGTTGGGTCAATTAGATTTGCTCTCCTAACAATTTGAAAACCTGAATTGAGACACATGAAAAAAGAAGGAGGTTAGAGTTGCATAACCCTTAGCAATGGAACTTCTTTGTTTTATTCTTCACAAAACAATCATTCAGTTCTTCCTTTATTCTATGATCACTGCCAAACCTTTGCAGTACATCGTTTGCCTGAAATTTTTAAAAAATAGGAAAAAGTAGGGCAGGGAGTCTAATCTTAAAATTAAGCTGAACTGAGAGGGCTGATGAAAATGTGTATATTTGTTTAAAGGGCTGTGTTCATATGTCACAGAAATAAGAGGGAGATATACTATGGATATATATCTTACCTTACCTTACCTTCCACATTGCTCATGGACTACTTTCTTCTCTGAAACACCAGTTCTTTGAACTTGGCTCTTCTTTATATTATTAAGAATTGATTTTAGCAGTAACTAATACAAAATAGCACAAACAAGTAGGGAATTAGTTTTCTTATGGAAGAAGTATTGATACAAATGTACTGCGCAGGTGGCAGGTCACCAATACTGTTGAAGCCCAGGCCCTCCCTGTCTTTCTGCTGCATTGTCCTTAGCATGTGCCTCTCATCCTTGTGGTTATAAAATGACTGCAGGATCTCTAGGCATCAAGCCAGCATAACAGACAGAAGAAGGCTGAAAAGGAAGAGGCAGCATCAACAGCTTTCTGCTTATGTCTATTGGCCAGAACTCTGTTGCATGGCCTCCTCTAGCTATAAGAAAGGCTGGAAAATTAATTCTTTTAAGCAAAAAAAGTAAGGAAGAATAGGGTTGGAATGGGTACTGAGTGAACCAATGAACTGTATCTTCCATAGCCTTCCAGAAAAATCTTAATGAATTTTCTTGATTATAATAATGCTTAGAAAGAAAAGGTAAAGTAGGCTCCCCAGTACAATTTTCTGGTTTCCTGGACAGAAATTCAATCACACACTGAAACCTGTCCTCACTCATACCTGTTGCCAATAGACTTCTTTCACAACTATGTATCACTGATCCACTCAGCAAATCTGTGTATGTGTGTGTGTGTGTGTGTGTGTGTGTGTGTGTGTGTGAGAGAGAGAGAGAGAGAGAGAGAGAGAGAGAGAGAGAGAGGAGAGAGATTCCATTTAATTTATTTATTTATTTGACTTAAAAAAATTAAAACTTTTATCTTTTTAGAATGTTTTTAGGTCCACAGTAAAAGTGAGCAGGATGTACAGAGTCCCCATACACCCTTGTGCTCCCTGCCCCTAACCTTCCCACCATCACCATTGTGCACCACAGCAGTACATTTGTTACAATCAATTAACCAGCATTGACATGTTATCATCACTCCAAGTCTATAATTGACATCACTGTGTGTATGGGTTTTGAAAAATGTATAATGACATGTATCTACCATTAAAGTACCATACAGAATATTTTTATTGCCCTAAAAATTCCCTGTGCTTCACCTATTAAGAGAGATTCCATTTTTAAATGAGAAATACACTTACATGGAATAGAGTCCAGATGTACAAAAATTTACCTCTCATCCTTGTCCCTCACCCTTGTCCCCATCCCAGATGCCATCAGTTATCAACTTACTGGAGATCCTTC
This sequence comes from Hyperoodon ampullatus, assembly GCF_949752795.1. Lineage (NCBI taxonomy): Eukaryota > Metazoa > Chordata > Mammalia > Artiodactyla > Ziphiidae > Hyperoodon > Hyperoodon ampullatus. Next base: position 82,069,637 of record NC_136916.1, on the reverse strand, counting down.
TAGAGAGAGTTTATGTATTCATAAACAAAAATGTGCATGACTTGCAATCCTCTCTTAAAATCACTGATTCCATCTTTGCACATTTCACAAACAGGTAAGCATGCCAAATCTTTACCAGGGGAAGGAAAAGGCAGTTAATCCTCACTCAACGGCTTTGTGCCAGGTGCCTCCATATACACTGTCTCATTTAATCCTCACAATACTGCATGTTCAGGTTGAAAATCTGAGGCTAAGAGTAGTTAGATAGCACATATTAGACCACAGAGCTAGTAAAGGATTGAGCTGGAGTTTAAAGCCCTGTGTTGGTTAGCTTGCCTCTGAAACATCTACTTTTGAGCTTCCCTGGCCTTGTTTATTCCAACTTTTGATCTACCACACTTCTGCCAGACTGTTGACTCTTTCTGCCACAACTGACTACACAGTTCTTCTTCTTTTTTTACTGAACTAGAACAAAAAATCTTAAAATTTGTCTGGATACAAAAAAGACCCTGAATAAAAAGAGCAGTCTTTATGGAAAAAAACGGAGCTGGAGGAAGCAGACTCCTTGATTTCAGACTGTACTTCAAAGCCACAGTAATCAAGGCAATATGGTACTGGCACAAAAACAGAAACATAGATCAATGGAACAAGATAGAAAGTCCAGAGGTAAACCCACACACATATGGTCAACTAATCTATGACAAAGGAGGCAAGGATATACAATGGAGAAAAGAGTCTCATCAATAAGTGATGCTGGGAAAAGTGGACAGCTACATATAAAAGAATGAAATTAGAACACTCCTTAACACCATACACAAAAATAAACTCAAAATGGATTAGAGACCTAAAGGTAAGACCAGACACTATAAAACTCTTAGAGGAAAACATAGGAAGAACGCTCTTTGACATAAATCACAGCAAGATCTTTTTTGATCCACGTCCTAGAGTAATGGAAATAAAAACAAAAATAAACAAATGGGACCTAATGGAACTTCAAGCTTTTGCAGAGCAAAGGAAACCATAAACAAGAAGAAAAGACAACCCTCAGAATGGGAGAAAATATTTGCAAATGAATCAATAGACAAAGATTAATCTCCAAAATATATGAACAGCTCATGCAGCTCAATATTAGAAAAACAAGCAACCCAATCCAAAAATGGGCAGAAGACCTAAGTAGACATTTCTGCAAAGAAGATATACAGATGGCCAAGAAGCACATGAAAAGCTGCTACAAAGCGGCTTTGTAGCCATCAAAACTACAATGAACAAAAATAAACAAATGGGGCCTAATGAAACTTAAAAGCTTTTGCATAGCAAAGGAAACCATAAACAAGACCAAAAGACAACCCTCAGAATGGGAGAAAATATTTGCAAATGAAGCAACTGACAAAGGATTAATCTCCAAAATTTACAAGCAGCTCATGCAGCTCAATAACAAAAAAACAAACAACCCAATCCAAAAATGGGCAGAAGACCTAAATAGACATTTCTCCAAAGAAGATATATAGACTGCCAACAAACACATGAAAGAATGCTCAACATCATTAATCATTAGAGAAATGCAAATCAAAACTACAATGAGATATCATCTCACAACAGTCAGAATGGCCATTATCAAAAAATCTAGAAAAAATAAATGCTGGAGAGGGTGTGGAGAAAAGGGAGCACTCTTGCACTGCTGGTGGGAATGTAAATTGATACAGCCACTATGGAGAACAGTATGGAGGTTCCTTAAAAAACTACAAATAGAACTACCATATGACCCAGCAATCCCACTACTGGGCATATACCCTGAGAAAACCATAATTCAAAAAGAGTCATGTACAAAAATGTTCATTGCAGCTCTATTTACAATAGCCAGGACATGGAAGCAACCTAAGTGTCCATCTACAGATGAATGGATAAAGAAGATGTGGCACATATATACAATGAAATATTACTCAGCCATAAAAGGAAATGAAATTGAGTTATTTGTAGTGAAGTGGATGGGCCTAGAGTTAGTCATACAGAGTGAAGTAAGTCAGAAAGAGAAAAACAAATACCGTATGCTAACACATATATATGGAATCTAAGAAAAAAAAATAGTCATGAGGAACCTAGGGGTAAGACAGGAATAAAGATGCAGACCTACTAGAGAATGGACTTGAGGATATGTGGAGGGGGAAGGGTAAGCTGTGACAAAGTGAGAGAGTGGCATGGACATATATACACTACCAAACGTAAGATAGATAGCTAGTGGGAAGCGGCCGCATAGCACAGGGAGATCAGCTCAGTGCTTTGTGACAACCTAGAGGGGTGGGATAGGGAGGGTGGGAGGGAGGGAGACCCAGGAGGGAAGAGATAGGGGAACATATATATATGTATAACTGATTCACTTTTTTGTAAAGTAGAAACTAACACACCATTGTAAAGCAATTATACTCCAATAAAGATTTTAAAAACAAAAAAAAGACAACCCCCCCCCAAAAAAAACTACAATGAGTTATCACTTCACACCAGTTAGAATGGGCATCATCAGCAAATCTACAAACAACAAATGCTGGAGAAGGTGTGGAGAAAAAGGAACCCTCTTGCACTGTTGGTGGGAATGTAAATTGATACAGCCACTATGGAGAACAGTATGGAGGTTCCTTAAAAAACTAAAAATAGAATTACCATACGATCCAGCAATCCCACTACTGGGCATATACCCAGATAAAACCATAATTCAAAAAGACACATGCACCCCAATGTTCATTGCGGCTCTATTTACAATAGCCAGGTCATGGAAGCAACCTAAATGCCCATCGACAGACAAATGGATAAAGAAGATGTGGTACATATATACAGTGGAATATTACTCAGCCATAAAAAGGAATGAAATTGGGTTATTTGTTGAGACGTGGATGGTTCTAGAGACTGTCATACATAGTGAAGTAAGCCAGAAAGAGAAAAAGAAATATCGTATATTAACGCATATATGCAGAACCTAGAAAAATGGTATAGATGAACTGGTTTGCGAGCAGAAATTGAGACACAGATGTAGAGAACAAACGTATGGACAACAAGGGGGGAAAGTGGCGGGGTGGTAGGGGTGGTGGTGTGATGAATTGGGTGATTGGGATTGACATGTATACACTGATGTGTATAAAATTGATGACTAATAAGGAACTGCTGTATAAAAAATAAAATAAAATAAAAAAAGAAATGGTGGGGGAAGCAGAGCCTGGCTGCCTTATATTCTTTGTGCCTTGGCCACAGAGGCAGCTCTTCTAAACCCCAGACTACTCTGGACAGTCTAAATGTGTCATCTTTTGTTATTATATTTTACTGTCTTCTGGCTCAATTGGATATTTTTGCTTGGCATGCCTTTCTTTTCTAGCACTTCTTGTTCAAATATATCTCCAAACTAAATTCTACCTCTTCCAGGAAACTCTTCACTTGAAACCAATCTAGACTTCCTCTGCTTTCCTACAGCACTTGTGTTTCCAATGGTTGTATTCAGGGAAGATTGCCCTACTATGTATCAAACTGCCATGAAGTCAGGGAGGTTTTGTCCACCTTAATATCTTCATCATGCCCTGCACATATTAGGTACTCAAAGATTTAATTACTTTTTAAAGAAGAGAACATTTGCCCTTATATAGGTTATTGATAATTCTCTCCATACAGGTCAAGATTTTCCAAATTTGTTTCCCTATTTCCACCATATGGAACAACTTCTTCCCATTTAGGCTCTGCTCAAATGCCACATCAAAAACAAAACCTCCCTTGAATCTTCCTTGATGAAAATAGTATCAAGTTCCTTTGAATGCCAAATAGGACACTTTCTGTCCCTCTCTGAGAACACTGAGCTTTCTCTCATATATTATACAGCCACATACATGTCTATTCTGCACAATTGTAAGTTACTTAAGAAAATATCCATGTTATAGATCTGTAAGAGTATCAAGTCTGCAGTGAGAGGAACATGGCTTCAAACTCAGACAATGCCAGTTAATATCTGGGTGGCAGTGAGTAAAGGACCTGAGTTCTCTGAATCTCAGTTTCCTTATTGTAAAATAAGGCTAATAATGTATCCTTCAGAGACTTTTTGTGAGGATTACATTCTATAATATCAAAGTAAATGACAAACATTGGGCATTCAGAATGATAATCCCTTTTCCCAGATTTATCCTTGAGACTTCCCCAGAACCTAGAACAGTCCCTGGTATGAAGTATATTCTCAACTTTTGTTTGCTTACTGAATTGAATTAGGCCAGTGGAATTACTATTCTAGAAAATTAATGAGATCTATGTGGGAAAAAAATGGACTCCATTGACAAGAAGATTAGGAAACATCAAGTTGTATCTAAATACATTTTTTAAGCCTTTAAAAAAGGATTTAATTGGAAACATCCATCAAGAACTGTCTGAAATGTGCTTTGTATTATAAAGTTTTAAGCATTCTATTCAAACCAACTTTCTTGATGGCATCATCAAGCCACAATGATATAGTGATTCCATTATCCTCTTGCTTGGTGGGAAAAGGGCTTGGTTAAACCTCAGCAAGTTTGCCATGAACAACAGTATGCCCTGGTTGGCAATGTTAACATACAGATCCAGCTGCCCTTTATCTTATGGAGAGATGTCCAACTGTCCACTGAATGGTGAGATGCTCACCATCCGGCCTACAGGCCGGATGGGCAGGCTGTTGGTGAAGCCTCCATCCACCCACTTCTGCCCTTTGTATTCCATTGATTTCAGTCCTGAGTAAATGGACATGACGCTGCTAGCTAACAGGACCTTAATAAGGTCCTCCCTGGAAGGAAAACTGGAGACTAAGTTTTTTAAAAAATAGGATTTAAAAAAACGTATGATTATTTAATGTGCATGATTTGGCTATATATCTCTTTATAGAGAATCTCACAAGACTAGTGTTAATTGCAGCAGAGGTTGGGAAATACAGAAATAGGCTACTGGTCCTAGAGAGAGCAGGAAGAAATCCTGTCTGCCCTCCGGTTGTATTTCTGGCCTGAGGCTGACTGGCCGTCTCTGCAGAGGCTCCCCAGGTTGACATTTCCTAGGTAGCTTCTCCGTGGCCCACAGTCTGACCTTCAGGCTCTTAAAGCTGGCTGATCACCCTAAGGATGTGGACTATCTCTCATGGACTGACTCACATTACCAAGTTTAGAGACCGATGAATAAACATTGATCAGAATTTGCTAATTTGTCATAAGCATTCTTACTTCAGGTGGAATTTACCATATGGATTGGCCTAATCACATAAGTTTTTCCCTCATCGTCTGATCTACTAAGAAAGCCAAATTATAACTTTAAGGTTGTTGGTAAGCTTGAATCAGAAAAAGTCGGGAATTACTGAACTGACTTTAAGAGATGTCCTCAGTTAGACCTTCTGCCCCGTCCTCTCTCCCTTTCTCCTTCTCATCTATTCATCAACAACACTTCTTGGAAACCAATAATGTGAGGCAGAGGGCTCTGGGGTGAGCCTCCCTAATTTTCAATCACAGATGTTCTGCTTCTAGCTGTGTGATCTTGGTGAGGTGATTTAACTTCTTAATGCTGCCATGTCCTCTAGCATAATAGCACCCACTCCAAGCATGTTAGAGAAATTACTATATGCAGATGACTTAGAACAGCATCGAGCACCGATGGTTTACATACCTCTTTAATGTGCACATAGGTTAGATAGGCTGTGCTTTTTAAATTTTATTTTTTATGTACATTGGAAAATTGAGTTTCAAAGTGATTAATTGTTCTGCCCTAGGTCACACTCAGTTAATAAGTAGCAGAGTTTGTTCAGGCCCTCGTAAAAATCTACTGTTTATTTTAGAAAATCATGGATTTTGGCGTCCTGGGGGAAGAAATAAAATATAATAGTTATGTGGGCTCTCATTTCCCTTTTAAAAAAATCTGTAGAAATGAAGGGTGGACTCTAGTTTTTATGTTTATCATCAACTTTTGATAGATTTTGTCATTTTCCATATTTATCTCCTGTAATTTGGACCTCCCTTAAATGATGCCTTAACAAATGAGATCAATTTTCCTCTGAAATGTTTTTTTTTTTTTAAAGAAATTACAGTCATCCCAGACTCATGTTCTTAAGGAGGAAACAGTACATTTGGCAATTTCCATTGTTTCTGGTTGTGATCAGGTTGAATTTCAGGCAGTCATCTTCATGCTATGCCCTAATTAAGATGAACAGATATTGTCAGTCAGCCTGTTTAATCAGTTTCCCATCTGGCATAATCATGTTTATGAGCAGGATCTGCTTTTGCTTGGCTTGGGAAATAGCTAAAATCGACAGCACACGGCAATCACATCTCCTAAGGTAAGGGCCCACTCTTCACTTATAATCTTTGCTGGGAAAGCACACTTTCAAAGCTGCAGAATAAGTGTATGGGATATTTGCAATGCTGGAGCCCCATTTGGTTCATGGTATCCATCCATCCATCCATCCACTCATCCATCCACCCATCCATTCATTCATCTATATTTCTCCTTACTTCCATCTATTCCCTCCCAGTAAATATCCCTTGAGCCCCTCATATGTGCTGGCCTCTCTATGACCCAGGGCATACTGTTATAAAAGAGAGAGTACTCCTGCTCTCAAGAAGCTCTTGGTGTAATGGAAAAAGTCTCAAAAACATATGGATCTAAAAAATAAAGCCTAGGGCTATTTAGGGGAGGGTAGCATATGAAAAATTTTTGCATTGAAAATAATTGTCTATACAGTTTTGTATTCTGTCTCTAAAAATGGTAGTTGTGCCAAAGGAGGGTATAGAAGTTAACCATTATTACACTATTTCCTCAAAAGAGCATGCCTTTGATAAATTATTTGTATCTCTATGGTGGATGCTGCTTTATTGGTCTCCTGACTAAACAAAAAACAGAAAACACTGGGAGAGAGATTTCAAGTTAACACAGGTGTGAATGAGATAATACCTCTGCTTTCTATCAGGAGAATAATTCAGACATCAGAAAAAAAAAAACCTTTGGGAATGTTGCTGCTTATCCCCTATAGGCCACTCAGATCTTAGCCAATGTGGCAGCTCTTGTTATGTAAACAGATGCAGGAAAGATGCTAAAATGCTCCTTGGTTCAATAATGTCCACAATGTTATATTTCACAAAGGTTTAGTCAAAATTCTGTTAATAAGAGACTTATGCAACTAGAACATGTTGTTTTAGGAAGAAAATGAATAGTTGCTAAGGGGAAGCATGTTTGCTCTTAGGAAATTCCACTTGACACGGCTACAACCCTTACTAGAAGAGAGAATGAAATGGAATAGGAATTCCCGTCTTCTTTCAACCAATCTCAGGGTCCACGCCTTCCCTTCTGCCTGTGAGCTTGTGAAGCCTGGTCAGAAGGAAACCTCCATTGACATATGAGGAAAGCCCTAGGAGGCTTGAATTCCTTTCTTAAGTAAAGAGGGTTGGAGTTTTACACAGGAATGTGGTGGAAACACCTCCATACAGGGATTCTTGAGGTGTGACTGCAGGAGGAAGACAAGAACAGGGAGCAGTAAGAGGGTCACTGAGAAGGGAGATGAGGAGCAAGAGCACATTTACCTGAACAACCAACAAATTTCCCTACTGTGAGCTCTTCGACACCTCCTCGAAAAGTATGAACGATTCCGACAAAGTCATCACCTCCTGTCTCTATGGCCTGGGTGCTTGCCCATATCATTAGTAGAAGAACTTCTTACACTTCTTTTAGAGTTCTTTCTTCAAGGAGGAGGGTGTGGGATTATTCACAAATGAAGCTGTTCCAGACAGCATGTGGGGGAGGCATGGCAAGTGGAAGGGGGAGCATAGACCTTCCTCTTGGAGTCACCTGTATGGAGAAGACCACTGATCATCATGTCTTTCTGGGCATTGCAGACTGTAGGGTGGATTTCCTGGATTCTCCTGATAACCTCCTCCTCACCCAGGGACAGAAATGGGACCCTGTCATACTCTGGTTACATGAAAAATCACTTCATAATGGTTTAAGTTGTTTAAATAAGAAGTGGACCACAGAGGGAGGAAGTGAATCTTTGGTGCTGGAAGTGTTTTAGGGGACGTTGCTCAACAAATTGGAAGGGATATTTGGGGTGGAATTCAAGCACTGTAAGGGTGACCAGAAGCTCCCAAACTTGACTGCACATCAAAATCATCTATTGAGCCGTTGAAAATACAAATATCTGGGTTCTACCCCAAGACTGGCCAAATCAGAGCATCTGGAGGTAGAGGCAAAGAATCTATATATTTTTCACATAGTGATTCTAAGACAGCCATGTTTTAGACCTAGTGGACTAGACAAACTTTAAGCTAGAAATTCAACTCTGAGATTTTATGTTTCACGTGAAAAGCAACTGCAATCTCAGAAGACTGATAAGCTTTGACTGCCACCCTATATGTTGGATCACTTTTTAAGGTATGGTCCTTCAGTATCTTGTAGATATTGGGTAAGTTTTACTGAGTGTTGAAAGATTGCCGCAGTTAGTGTGGTTGCCTTTCAGTTACTACCTGCTGGTGTTGGCAGGTAGAGCTGTGAGTGACCTGGTGCGTGGGTTACCAAAGACCTACAAATAAGCTGAAAAAAGAATTCTAGAATCCTTCCTGGGACACTGAACCATGTATATAACAACACCATCTGGTACCAATTTTCTTTCTTCTTCATGTGAGTGGAGGTCAGCGGTGAGGGAAAAACATAATGATGAAGACAAGATAAGTGATATAATACAAGCATTGCTCCACATCGACCTTCCCATGTTGGCCAGGCAAGCACAGGGCAGAGGCCCATAGTAACTAGCCATTTTATAAAGGGCCCTGGAAAAACTCTTCTCTCTGAGGCTCAGTTTTATACGTGTCACAAAATAACCAAGGGAAGGCTCTTTAAGGACAGAGCTAGTGTGGAACCCAAAGTGATGGGATGCAGTACTGGAGAATAAGCTGTGTACAATTTAGCACATGGACTTAAGGGTTTGTTTTTGGATGCTGCCACATGTTTACATCAATCTTAGTTACAGTCCAACTTGCCTATCATACTCTTGCCTCCATGGAACCTTCTATGAAAGCTAGCCTCCAGCCCATCAGCCACATCAATTCTGTGCTTCTTAAATGGAGCACAGAACCATTTCAATGGTTCTTCATTGCTGAAAAGATGAAGCTCAACTCCTTAGGCTGAGTGCCTTCTGCCTACCTCTCTAGATTGGTCTTCAACTCCATATTTTTCATGCCCCATACTTGAGGTATAAGTTCTTACCTACCCCTGAACAAGTTTTGTTGGGGTTTGCCTGCTTGATTTTGCTGATGGCATTTACTCCACTCATATCTCCTGACTACCTAGTGATTCTGCAGACTACAGTTGAAGTTCTTCACAATTTTCCGTCTGGTTCTCTACCCCCAACCACAGTTGCTCTCCAGGCTTGGGGCTACTGTTGTATTTAGAACATAAATTTGTATATAATTGATTATACTTTGCAATTATTGTTTTTTCCTTATTGGTAATTGCTTAATTTTTTAAAAAAATATTGAAATATAGTTGATTTACAATGTTGTGTAAATGTTTGGAGTTGTCTTGTTTATCTATTTTTTAAATTTATAGTAGTGTGCATATTTTAATCCAAAACTCCCAATTTATCCCTCCCCCACAATTCCCCTTTGGTAACCATAGATTTGTTTTCTATGTCTGTGGATCTATTTCTGTTTCATAAATAAGTTCGTTTGTACCATTTATTCATTTATTTTTTTTAAAATTTATTTATTTATTTATTAATTTTGGCTGTGTTGGGTCTTTGTTGCTGCACACTGGCTTTCTCTAGCTGTGGCAAGCGAGGGCTACTCTTCACTGTGGTACATGGGCTTCTCATTGCAGTGGCTTCTCTTGTTGCAGAGCATGGGATCTAGGCATTCAGGCTTCAGTAGCTGTGGCACATGGGCTCAATAGTTGTGGCTCATGGGCTCTAGAGTACAGGCTCATTAGTTGTGGCACACAGGCTTAGTTGCTCCACAGCATGTGGGATCTTCCTGCACCAGGGCTTGAACCCCTGTCCCCTGCATTGGCAGGCAGATTCTTAACCACTGTGCCACCAGAGAAGTCCCTGTACCATTTTTTTTAGATTCCACACATCAAGTGATACCATATGATATTTGTCTTTCCCTGTCTGACTTACTTCACTTAGTATGATAATCTCTAGGTCCATCCATGTTGCTGCAGATGGCATTATTTCATTATATTTTATGGCTGAGTAATATTACATTGTGTATATATACCACATTTTCTTTACCCATTCATCCATCGATGGACACTTAGGTTGCTTTCATGTCTTAGCTATTGTAAAAACTACTGCTGGGAACATTGGAATGCAAATATCTTTTCAAATTATGGTTTTCTCTAGATACATGTCCAGGAGTGGTATTGAAGGATCATATGGTAGCTCTATTTTTAGTTTTTTAAGGAACCTCCATACCGTTATTTGTAGTGGTTGTACCAATTTACATTCCCACCAAAACCGGATACTATAAACTCTTAGAGGAAAACATAGAATGCTCTTTGACATAAATCACAGCAATTTTTTTTGCAATAATGGAAATAAAAACAAAAATAAACAAATATGACCTAAGTAAACTTAAAAGCTTTTGCACAGCAAAGGGAACCATAAACAAAACAAAAAGACAACCTATAGAATGGGAGAAAATATTTGCAAACAATGCAACCAACAAGGAATTAATCTCCAAAATATGCAAACAGCTCATACAGCTCAATATCAAACAAACAAACAAACAACCCAATCAAAAAATGGCCAGAAGATCTAAATAGACATCTCTCCAAAGAAGACATACAGATGGCCAAAATGTACATGAAAAGATTCTCAGCCTCACTAATTATTAGAGAAATGCAGATCAAAATTACAATGAGGTATCACCTCACACTAGTCAGAATGGTCACCATCAAGAAGTCTACAAATAATAAATGCTGGAGAGGGTGTGGAGAAAAAGGAACCCTCCTACACTGCAATTAATTGTTTATAAATCTGGTCTGTCTCTTCTAATAGACTGTAATTTGTTTAGTGAAGTCATGGTTTATTGTCTTGTTCAGTGTCTGGCACCTCAAAGGCCCTTTCTATATATTGTATAGAGGGTGATTTCTATACATAAAAATCCCCTAAATACTGGGGATTTTAATGTTCTTTATGAAACAACAAATTCCAGGAATTTTGAGAAATAGTCATGCACCAGGAGTATTGATTTGTCAGCCTGTGTTTGCTGTGTTCTCCCTAAGATTCAGACCTACCTGGGTATGTCTAGAATACCAGATAAACAGACACTAAGTATTCCTGGAAAAGACACTAGGTATTTCAAAGAAGAATTACAAATTTATTTTGAGGAAAACTGGGCAAGTCAGAGGGGAATAGTGATTTTGAGTGTGGTATTGGTTGGGCCAAAATGTGCCCTCTGTTTTTTAAGTAAATATAAAAGACACATTTTTCATTTTCACCAAGAACTTTATTGAACAACGTATTCACCTTTTTGTTCCACTACCTTCTGCCATTTTTCAGGCAACTTCATAAGTCCATCTTCCCAAAACTTTTTATCTTTTTGAGCAAAGAACTGTTCCAGGTGCTGTTTACAGTCTTCTAGGGAATTAACATTTTTTCCATTAAGAGAATTTTGTAAAGACCGAAATAAATGGAAATCCGAAGATGCAATGTCTGGTGAATATGGCAGATGAATCAGAACTTCCCAGCCAAGCTGTAACAGTTTTTGCCTGGTCATCAAAGAAACATGTGGTCATGCGTTATCCTGATGGAAGATTATGTGCTTTCTGTTGACTAACTCTGGACTCTTTTCCTCAAGTGCCACTTTCAGTTGGTCTAACTGGGAGCCGTACTTGTTGGAATTAATCATTTGGTTTTCCAGAAGGAGCTTATAATAGAGAACTCCCTTCCAATCCCACCATATACACAACGTCACCTTCTTTGGATGAAGACCGGCCTTTGGTGTGGTTGGTGGTGGTTAATTTCACTTGCCCCATGATCTCTTCTGTTCCACATGGTTGTACAGTATCCACTTTTCATCGCCCATCACAATCTGTTTTCAAAACGGAAAGTTTTCATTACGTCTCAGTAGAGAATCGCATGCGGAAATATGGTCAAGGTTTTTTTTGCTTAACTTATGTGGAACTAAAACATCAAAGCAATTCTCATAACCAGGTCAGTGCAAATGATTTTCAATGCTTGATTTGGATATTTTGAATATTTTGGCTGTCTCCCTCGTGGTATAACATTGACTGTTCTCAGTTAATGTCTTGATTTGATCGTTGTCAACTTTAACTGGTCTACCTGACCGTGGAGCTTCATCCAGCGAGAAATCTCCAGCGGGAAACTTCGCAAACCACTTTTGACATGTTCGGCTAGTCACAGCACCTTCTCCATACACTGCACAAATCTTTTTGTGTGTTTCAGTTGCATTTTTACCTTTCTTGAAATAATAAAGCATAATATGCTGCATATGTTGCTTTTTTCTTCCATCTTCAATATTAAAACGGCTACACAAAAATTCACCAATTTTGATGTCGTCTTTTAAATGCACCCTGATATGACAGCTGTCACATCCAATCTAACAAAATTGTTTCAACGAAGTTAAAGACAACTAAGTGCTACTAGAGCCATCTTACAGAAAAAAACTAATGAACATTTTGGCCCACCCAATATAACGCTTATTATTCTGAGAATTGCCTGACCCAGTCCTCATGAGCTGACTGGGGGAAAGTCCTGGGAGAAAGGGCTATAATAACTATGGGGTAAGTAATTAGAGATAGTTTAGTGGAATCGATGTGAGACTTTCAGAGTCATTTTCTAGCTAAAAGAGACCCTAGTAGTGGTAGGAATGTAATTGTACTACTTGGAGTGACACTGCTAAAATATATGTTGATGTTGAGTAGAGATATTGACCTAGACAGGAAGCTAGAGAAGCCAAAGTCTGGAGAGAGAGAGAGAATGGAGAGACAGAGAGACAGAGAGAATGGAGAGACAGAAATATGCAGGAGATGACAGCTCACTTGTAGGGCCTCATAAGCAGAGAAGGAGTGGAGAAATGTGATGGACAAAGATGGACACAAGGTGAGAGCTCAAGCAAGACATCCTCCAGGAGTCCCAGAATTATTTGGAAGAAAGTTTTATTTCTTCCAAATGGGAGAAAGGCAGAAGCAGAGAAATGCTGGTTTTTGTTTTTGTTTTCTTTTGTGAATACAACTTCATCTTTTTTTAACCCCCTTCCTATCCCTTCCCTTTGGTGTGGCCTTGAAAAACACACATTACAAAAAGGAGTGCATAATGCAGTTCCTGCCAATTGATGGACCAAGACATGCATAAGTAAAAAGAAAACCATGCAGAAGTACTTCAGGAGACATAGGATCAAAGTGTCCTCTCCTTTCTAGATTGAACTTCTTGGCAAATAACTTTTAGGATTTAATATTGCCAAAGGTTTTAGCTGGTATTTTGTCCCAAAGGAAAGCTAAAGATGGGAAGAAAAGAATTCCTTCCCTCTAGGCTTAACTTCTCATCAGTGTACACCATTGTTGGCATCTGAAAAGTGGCTAATTTGCATGGTGGGTTTAAAAATTAGGTACTTTAATTTTCTTTACATTTTAAAGTTCATGTAGATGAGAAATAGTCCAGTAGCTGTTATAAATTTGTGGGTCAAAGAGCAGCTCTCAGTAATACAGAAGTGAAGAGTCCTGTCTTATGCTGTTCACTGAGAAAATGCCTCAAGAGGTCGATTTGGGAACTGCTTGCTTAATGTTGACAAAACAGTCATAAAATACTGGCCTCAGTATTTCATTGGAAATTGAAAACTGGGAATTTATCTTAAGGTTCTTTTTGACTTAATCACTCTGGTCACAGCATTCCCTGCTCTGCTAGAAGGTGAAAAGTCTATGAGAAATTCCTGGCAACTTCATATACAGGATATAAAAAGAAAAATCAAGCAATTCATTTGCTATTAATTTTAAAGAACTAAACAACAACACAGCAAACAATCACCTAAGATCTAAGAACATGCATCTAAAATGTAGAGCCAACTGGATAGTTAGGAATCACTGTGTCATGGACTTATGAACTGAGAGGAGCTGCCAAGATCACCCAATGCAATGCCCTCATTTCACAAATGGGAAATCCAGAGAAATTGAAAGATTGTTGACTGAAAAAGTTTAGCAGGGTGTCTACTAATTCTTGGGCAGAGTAAGGTAGCTATCAGGAAAACAGGACTCGGGTTAGAGCTATGTGGGAAAAGTCATATAATAATTCCTTTAGTTCCCCCAGAGTACAAAGAAGTTAACTAGAACAGTAACACTATACTTCAGTGTTTTGTATAAAACTACTTTATTGAGCTATGATTGACATATAAAAAGCTTTACATATTTAATGTAAACAACCTTTTAAAAAATATTTATTTTATTTATTTATTTTCCTTAACGTAAATCTTTGTTGAGGCATGCTGGATCTTTTCGTTATGGTGAGGGGTCTGTTCGGTTTTCTCTCTAGTTGCAGGGCATGGGCTTCTCTCTAGTTGAGGCACGCGGGATTTTCTCTAGTTGTGGTGTGTGGGTTTTGTCTTCTCTAGTTGTGGCACACAGGTTCCAGAGCTCGTGGGCTCTGTAGTTTGTGGCATGTGGACTCTCTCATTGTGGCACAAATTCAGAAGTTGTGGCGAGCGGGCTTAGTTGCCCTGCGGCATGTGGGATCTTATTTCCCCCACCAGGGATCGAACCCCCATCCCCTGCAGTGGAAGGTGGATTCTTTACCACTAGACCACCAGGAAAGTCCCTAATGTAAACAACTTGATAAGTTTGGGGATAAGTATATACCCATGAACTCATCAGCACCATCAACAGCATAAGCATACCCATCACCTCCCCAAATTTCTTCCCTCCCTTATGATGATGATGATGAGGATAATGTGTGGAAAGAAAACTTAACATAAGATCTACTCTCTTAGCAACTTTTAAGTACAGTATAGTATTGTTAGCCATAGGTGCTACACTATATAGTAGATCTGCGGTTCTTATTTATTTTGCATAAATGAAACTTTGTACCATTTAACATTTCCTCCTCATTTTCCTCTCTGCCCAAACTTGGTAACTACCATTCTACTCTGCTTCTTTGAGTTTGACTATTTTAGATTCCACATGTAAATGAGATCTTACAGTATTTGTCTTTCTCTGTCTGGCTTGCTTATTTATTTATTTATCTATCCCATTTTAGTGATGCTTTCTATTTTATTTTATTTTTAAAAAATATTTATTTATTTATTTTTGGCTGCACTGGATCAGTTGAGGCATGCAGGATCTTCTTGCGGCATGCAGACTTTTTTTAGCTGTGGCATGTGAACTCTTACTTGTGACGTGCATGGGGGATCTAGTTCCCCAACCAGGGATCGAGCCTGGGCCCCCTGAATTGGGAGCGCAGAGTCTAACCCACTGGACCACCAAGGAAGTCCCTTATTTTATTTTAAATTTAATTTTACTTTTTTATTGGAATATAGTTGATTTACAACGTTGTGTTAGTTTCAGGTGTGCAGCAAAGTGAATCAGTTATACGTGTCTTCCAGGTTCATCCACATTGTCACAAATGGCAGAATTTCCTTTTTTTGTTTTCTTTTAAGATGGAGTAATATTCCATTATATCCATATACCACATTTTCTTTACCTGCTCATTTGTAAATGTACATTTAGGTTGTTTCCATATCTTGGCTATTGTGAATGATGTTGCAATGAACATGGGGTTGCACATATGTCTTTAAGATTCCTTTGATTGACCCTATGCAGAGATTGGGCCATATGTGACCGGCTTTATTTCTGGGTTAAATAAATTTTGGAATAGAATTAATTGTGATGGTGACCAAGAAGGGAAAAATATGCAAACAGAAGATGGTAGATTTATTAAGAAAAGAAGGTAATTGAAAAATGGTTGTCTTGGAGAAGTAGAAAAAAGCAGATCTAATGGGACAGAGAGTGGTGAAGTAGAAGGTTGTCGCCAGAGAATAAAACTTCTCCTAGAACACTAGGAGATGGAACAGCTTTGGTCAGAAATTGGCAGACTTTCTTATAAAGGGCCAGATAGTAAATGTTTTAGGCTTTTGGGGTCTTCTGGTCTACGCAACTTTACTGTCGTGTAAAATCAGCCATAGACAATACATAATCGAATATATGTGACTGTGTTCCAATAAAATTTTATTTACAAAAAAAAAAAAAAGAAGATTCCAATTTCAATTCTTTCTTATATATACCCAGAAGTTGGATTGCTTGATCATCTGCTAGTTCCATTTTTAACTTCTTGAGGAATCTCCATGCTGTTTTCAGTAACATCTGTACCAACTTACATTCCCACCAATAGTATACAAGTGTTCCCTTTTCTGTACATTCTTGCCAATGCTAATCTTTTGTTTTTAAAATAATAATTATTTTAGTAGGTGTGAAGTGATATCTCATTGTGGTTTTGATTTGCATTTCCCCAGTGATTAGTGATATTGAGCACATTTTCATATACCTGTTGGCCATTTTATGTCTTCTTTGGAGAAAAGTCTATTTGAGTCCTTTGCCCATTTTTCAAGCAGATTTTTTTGTTTTTGTTGTTATTAAGTTGCATGAGTTCCTTACATACTTTGGCTATTAACCCTTTATCAGATATATAATTTGAAAATATTTCTTCCATTCTGTATGTTGCCTTTTCATTATGTGATTGTTTCCTTTGAAGAAGCTCTTTAGTTTGATGTTATTCCACTTGTTTATTTTTGCTTTTGTTGCCTGTGCTTGTGGTGTTATATTCAAAAAACCATAGCCAAGACCAAATGTCCATAAACTTGTCCCCTGTGTTTTCTTCTAGGAGTTTTATGATTTCAGGTTTTACCTTTAAGTCTTTAATCTACAGTGAGTTGACTTTTGTGTCTGGTGTAGGATTAGGGTCCAATTTCATTCTTTTGCATGTGGATATCACAGATCCCCACTGCCATTTATTGCAGACCCCATCCTTTCCCCACTGTGTGTTCTTGGCAACCTTGTTGAAGACTAGTTGATTGTAGATTATTTCTGGGCTCTTGATTCTGTTTCATTGGTCTATGTGTCTGTCTTTATGCCAGTATCATACTGCGTTGATTACTATACCTTTGTAATCAGGAAGTGTGACGTCTCCAGCTTCGCTCTTCTTGCACAAGGTTGTTTTGGTTATTTGAGACATTTTGTGGTTCCATATAAATTTTAACATTGTTTTTCTGTGAAAAATAATTTTTCCAATGGTATTTCTGTGAAAAATACCATTGGAATTTTGATAGGGATTACACTGAATTAGTAGATTGCTTTGGGTTGTATGGACAATTTAACAATATTCACTCTTCCAATCCATGAACATATAATACCTTGCCATTTATTTGTGTCTTCTTTAATTCATTTCATCACTACTTTATAGTTTTCAGTGTATACATATTTCATCTTAAATTCTTTTATCTGTAGCAAAAGTTCCCAGAAATTCAGATCATCCATTTTTCTTGTTAATTTTGATTTCATTCCCCATTTGACAGGGATTAACTCTGTAGAAATGTGAATAACACCCATTATCCTTTTTTTTTTTTTAAGTGGGCATTTACTGTTTTGTCTGCCTTGAACCCAAGTCCTTTTTTCACCCGAGGAACTCTTGTCCCTAGCACTAGTTCTGGTGAGATCTGGGGAGCTGTCAGTTACAGTGACCATAGGGTGTCAGAAGACCTGAGCTGGGTCAATCATAATATTTCATTGCCATAAATTCATTGATTGGCTCAGTGATGGGCATAAGATCCAGTCCTTGCCATTGAGAAAAATTCCTGATGATTTTCCTTGCTGGAACTAGTGGGGAAGGACTATATTTAACCCTGTTCATGAAGTTGAAGGGTGCAAACTTTGATTTGTTTTTGTTGATGGTCCAGCATTGAGGAGCAGCTGCCCAAAAACAAGATGCAGAAAAATGAGAAAAAAGACAAGAGACAGTGAGTTGTTAGTATTGGAATCCTATATCCAGTTAATCTGGAGGCTAATTTTCCTCCCTCTCTTTTGGAGGTTTGCTTATGTGTGCCCACAAATTACCCTATGTGGCTTAAACTAATTTTAATTGACTTTCTGTCACCATCATTTGAAAGTGTCCTAACTAATATTTTCCATCCTTCTTCTCTGTCCTTGATTGTCCTATATTTGGGTCTTTAAGTAAATAGTAAGAACAATAGTGGCCCCCTAAAATGTCCATATCTTAATCCCCAGAATCTGTGAATGTTAGTGTACATGGCAAAAGGGGCTTTGTAGATGTGACAAAATTAAGGATCTTGAGATGGGGAGATTATCTTATTTTTAAAATAAATTTATTTATTTATTTTTGGCTGTGTTGGGTCTTCGTTGCTACGCATGGGCTTTCTCTAGTTGCTGCAAGCAGGGACTATTCTTCGTTGCTGTGTGTGGACTTCCATTGCAGTGGCTTCTCTTGTTGTGGAGCATGGACTCTATGTGAGCAGGCTTCAGCAGCTGCAGCATGCAAGCTTGGTAGTTATGGCGCATGGGCTTAGCTGCTCCATGGCATGTGAGATCTTCCCGGACCAAGATTCAAACCCGTGTCCCCTGCATTGACAGGCAGATTATTAACCACTGCACCATCAGGGAAATCCCAGGGAGATTATTTTAGATTATCCAAACAGACCAAATTTAATCACAAGGGTCCTTGTAAGAGTAAAAGGGAAGGAAGAAGAGGAGTCAGTCAGAGAAGGAGATGTGAGGGTAGAAGTAGAGGATGAAGTGAGGCAGTCATCAGCCAAGCAATGTGGGCAACCTCTAGAATCTGGAGAGTGCAAGGAGTAGATTCTCCCCTAGCATCTAGTGGAAAGTGCCCAGATTATATCTTGACTTTAGCCACATATGACTAAGTTGTTTTAAGCACATAGTTTGAGGTTATGGGTTACAGTGGAAATAGAAAACTGATGTAAAGTCATTAAAATTATTGAGGTTCAAAGCAACTCCCTGAACTATTTTCCTCCAAGTTGCATCCAACCTGGACTTTGTCACAAATTCACCATGCATATAGGATGGCCACCTTTATGATGTGAGCTGAAGTCTCCTGGAAGTTTTTCTGTTGACTTGCAGGATATCTATTTGCAGATGATTAAACTGCTTGAAGAAGGAATACCATTTTTTCTTGCATAATGATATAAGGCTTGGATTTCAAATATTATGTGGAGAGAAACATATTGACTTATCTTTTTTTTTTTTTTTTTTTGCGGTACGCGGGCCTCTCACTGTTGTGGCCTCTCCCGTTGCGGAGCACAGGCTCCGGATGCGCAGGCTCAGCGGCCATGGCTCACGGGCCCAGCCGCTCCGCGGCATATGGGATCCTCCCAGACCGGGGCACGAACCCGTATCCCCTGCATCGGCAGGCGGACTCTCAACCACTGCGCCACCAGGGAGGCCCGACTTATCTTTTTTTATGTAACAATGTTAGAAGTTAATACAAAAGCAAATATATAAAAATAACAACGACAACAAAAATTAAGCTCTGTCCTCTGGATTTCCAGAATCATTAATTTATTTTTTTTAAACACCTTTATTGGAGTATAATTGCTTTACAATGCTGTGTTACTTTCTGCTTTATAACAAAGTGCATCAGTTATACATATACATATGTACCCATATATCTTCCCTCTTGTGTCTCCCTCCCTCCCTACCACCCTCCCTATCCCACCCATCTAGGTGGTCACAAAGCACCGAACTGATCTCCCTGTGCTATGCGGCTGCTTCCCACTAACTATCTATTTTACATTTGGTAGTGTATATATGTCCATGCCACTCTCTCACTTTGTCTCAGCTTCCCCTTCCCCATCCCCATATCCTCAATCCATTCTATAGTAGGTCTGTGTCTTTATTCCCGTCATGCCTCTAGGTTCTTCAGGACCATTTTTTTTTAAGATTCCATATATATATGTTAGCATATGGTATTTGTTTTTCTCTTTCTGACTTACTTCGCTCTGTATGACAGACTCTAGGTCCATCCATCTCACTACAGATAACTCAATTTCGTTGCTTTTTGTGGCCGAATAATATTCCATTGTATATATGTACCACATCTTCTTTATCCATTCATCTGTTGATGGACACTTAGGTTGCTTCTATGTCCTGGCTATAATAAATAGAGCTGAAATGAACATTTTTGTACATGACCCTTTTTGAATTATGGTTTTCTCAGGGTATATGCCCAGTAGTGGATTGCTGGGTCATATGGTAGTTCTATTTGTAGTTTTTTAAGGAACCTCCATACTGTTCTCCATAGTGGCTGTATCAATTTACATTCCAGCAACAGTGCAAGAGTGCTCCCTTTTCTCCACACCCTCTCCAGCATTTATTGTTTGTAGAATTTTTGATGATGGCCATTCTGACTGGTGTGAGGTGATACCTCATTGTGGTTTTGATTTGTATTTCTCTAATGATTAATGATATTGAGCATTCTTTCATCTGTTTGTTGCCAATCTGTATATCTTCTGTGGAGAAATGTCTATTTAGGTCTTCTGCCCATTTTTGGATTGGGTTGTTTGTTTTTTTGATATTGAGCTGCATGAACTGCTTGTAAATTTTGGAGATTAATCCTTTGTCAGTTGCTTCACTTGCAAATATTTTCTCCCATTCTGAGGGTTGTCTTTTCATCTTGTTTATGGTTTCCTTTGCTGTGCAAAAGCTTTTAAGTTTCATTAGGTCCCATTTGTTTATTTTTGTTTTTATTTCCATTTCTCTAGAAGGTGGGTCAAAAAGGACCTTGCTGTGATTTATATCATAGAGTGTTCTGCCTATGTTTTCCTCTAAGAGTTTTATAGTGTCTGGCCTTACATTTAGGTCTTTAATCCATTTTGAGTTTATTTTTGTGTATGGTGTTAGGGAGTGTTCTAATTTCATTCTCTTACATGTAGCCATCCAGTTTTCCCAGCACCACATATTGAAGAGGCTGTCTTTTCTCCACTGTATATTCTTGCCTCCTTTATCAAAGATAAGGTGACCATTTGTGTGTGGGTTTATCTCTGGGCTTTCTATCCTGTTCCATTGATCTATATTTCTGTTTTTGTGCCAGTACCATACTGTCTTGTTTACTGTAGCATGGTAATACAGTCTGAAGACAGGGAGCCTGATTCCTCCAGCTCTGTTTTTCTTTCTCAAGATTGATTTGGATATTCGGGGTCTTTTGTGTTTCCATACAAACTGTGCAATTTTTTGTTCTAATTCTGTGAAAAATACCAGTGGTAGTTTGATAGGGATTGCATTGAATCTGTAGATTGCTTTGGGTAGTATAGTCATTTTCAAAATGTTGATTCTTCCAATCCAAGAACATGGTATATCTCTCCATCTGTTTGTATCATCTTTAATTTCTTTCATCAGTATCATAATTTTCTGCATACAGGCCTTTTGTCTCCTTAGGTAGGTTTATTCCTAGATATTTTATTCTTTTTGTTGCAATGGTAAATGGGAGTATTTTCTTAATTTCACTTTCAGATTTTTCATCATTAGTATATAGGAATGCCAGAGATTTCTGTGCATTGATTTTGTATCCTACTACTTTACCAAATTCATTGGTTAGTTCTAGTAGTTTTCTGGTGGCATTTTTAGGATTCTCTATGTATAGTATCATGTCATCTGCAAACAGTGAGAGCTTTACTTCTTCTTTTCCAATTTGGATTCCTTTTATTTCTTTTTCTTCTCTGATTTTCATGGCTAAAACTTCCAAAAGTATATTGAATAATATTGGTGAGAGTGGGCAACCTTGTCTTGTTCCTGATATTAGTGGAAATGGTTTCAGTTTTTCACCATTGAGGACGATGTTGGCTGTAGGTTTGTCATATATGGCCTTTATTATGTTGAGGAATGTTCCCTCTATGCCTACTTTCTGCAGGGTTTTCATCAGAAATGGGTGTTGATTTTTTTTGAAATCTTTCTCTGCATCAATTGAGATGCTCTTATGGTTTTTCTCCTTCAATTTGTTAATATAGTGTATCACATTGATTGATTTGCGTATATTGAAGAATCCTTGCATTCCTGGGATAAACCCCACTTGATCATGGTGTATGATCCTTTCAATGTGCTGTTGGATTCTGTTTGCTAGTATGTTGTTGAGGATTTTTGTATCTATGTTCATCAGTGATATTGGCTTGTAGTTTTCTTTCTTTGTGACATCTTTGTCTGGTGTTGGTGTCAGGGTGATGGTGGCTTCGTAGAATGAGTTTGGGAGCGTTCCTCCCTCTGCTATATTTTGGAAGAGTTTGAGAAGGATAAGTGTTAGTTCTTCTCTAAATGTTTGATAGAATTCGCCTGTGAAGCCATGTGGTCCTGGGCTTTTGTTTGTTGGAAGATTTTAAATCACAGTTTCAATTTCAGTGCTTGTGATTGGTCTGTTCATATATTCTATTTCTTCCTGATTCAGTCTTGGCAGGTTGTGCATTTCTAAGAATTTGTCTATTTTTTCCAGGTTGTCCATTTTATTGGCATAGTGTTGCTTGTAGTAATCTCTCATGATCCTTTGTATTTCTGCAGTGCCAGTTGTTACTTCTCCTTTTTCATTTCAAATTCTATTGATTTGATTCTTCTCCCTTTTTTTCTTGATGAGTGTGGCTAATGGTTTATCAATTTTGTTTATTTTCTCAAAGAACCAGCTTTTAGTTTTATTGGTCTTTTCTATCATTTCCTTCATTTCTTTTTCATTTATTTATGAAATGATCTTTATGATTTCTTTCCTTTTGCTAACTTTGGGGTTATTTTGTTCTTGTTTCTCTAATTGCTTTAGGTGTAAGTTTAGGTTGTTTATTTGAGATGTTTCTTGTTTCTTAAGGTAGGATTGTTTTGCTATAAACTTTCCTCTTACAACTGCTTTTGCTCCATCCCGTAGGTTTTGGGTTATTTTGTTTTCATTGTCATTTGTTTCTAGGTATTTTTTGATTTCTTCTTTGATTTCTTCAGTGATTTCTTGGTTATTAAGTAGTGTATTGTTTAGCCTCCATGTGTTTGTATTTTTTACGGATTTTTTCCTGTAATTGATATCTAGTCTCATAGCGTTTTGTCGGAAGAGATACTTGATACAATTTTAAATTTTTAAAATTTACCAAGGCTTGATTTGTGACCCAAGATATGATCTATCCTGGAGAATGTTCCATGAGCACTTGAGAAGAATGTGTATTCTGTTGTTTTTGGATGGGATGTGTTATCAATTAAGTCCATTTTGCTTAATGTATCATTTAAAGCTTGTGTTTTCTTATTTATTTTCATTTTGGATGATCTGTCCATTGGTGAAAGTGGGGAGTGGTTCCCTATTATGATTGTGTTACTGTTGATTTCCCCTTTTATGGCTGTTAGTGTTTGCCTTATGTATTGAGGTGCTCCTATGTTGAGTGAATTAATATTTACAGTTGTTATATCTTCTTCTTGGTTTGATCCCTTGATCAGTATGTAGTGTCCGTCTTTGTCTCTTGTAATAGTCTTTGTTTTAAAATACATTTTCTGATATGAGAATGCTACTCCAGCTTTCTTTTGCTTTCCATATGCATGGAATATCTTTTTCCATCCCTTCACTTTCAGTCTGTATGTGTCCCTAGGTCTGAGGTGTATCTCTTGTAGACAACATATATATGGGTCTTGTTTTTGTATCCGTTCAGTCAGTCTATGTCTTTTGGTTGGAGCATTTAATCCATTTACATTTTAGGTGATTATCGATATGTATGTTCCTATTACCATTTTCTTAATTGTTTTGGGTTTGTTATTGTAGGTCTTTTCCTTCTCTTTTGTTTCCTGCCTAGAGAAGTTCCTTTAACATTTGTTGTAAAACTGGTCTGCTGGTGCTGAATCCTCTTAGCTTTCGCTTGTCTGTAAAGGTTTTAGTTTCTCCGTCAAATCTAAATGAGATCCTTGCTGGGTAGAGTAATCTTGGTTGTACGTTTTTCTCCTTTATCACTTTAAATATGTCCTGCCACCCCCTCTGGCTTGCAGAGTTTCTGCTGAAATGTTAGCTGTTAACCTTATGGGGGTTCCCTTGTGTGTTATTTGTTGTTTTTCCCTTACTGCTTTTAATATTTTTTCTTTGTGTTTATTTTTTGATAGTTTTATTAATATGTGTCTTGGTGTGTTTCTCCTTGGATTTATCCTTTATGGGACTCTCTGTGCTTCCTGGATTGATTAACTATTTCCTTTCCCATATCAAGGAATTTTTCAACTATAATCTCTTCAAATATTTAAAGTCCCTTTCTTTTTCTTTTCTTCTTCTGGCACCCCTATAACTTGAATGTTGGTTTGTTTAATGTTGTCTTATAGGTCTCTCAGACCGTCCTCAATTCTTTTCTTTTCTTTTTTTTTATTCTGCTCTGAAGTAGTTATTTCCACTCTTTTATCTTCCAGGTCACTTATCCCTCCTTCTGCCTCAATTATTCTGCTATTGATCCCTTCTAGAGAATTTTAAATTTCATTTATTGTGTTGTTCATGTGTTTGTTTGCTCTTTAGTTCTTCTAGGTCCTTGTTAAATGTTTCTTGTATTTTCTGCATTCTATTTGCAAGATTTTGGATCACCTTTGCTATCATTATTCTGAATTCTTTTTCAGGTAGACTGCCTATTTCCTCTTCATTTGGTAGGTTCAGTGGGTTTTTGCCTTGCTCCTTCATCTGCTGTGTGTTTCTCTGTCTTCTCATTTTGCTTAACTTAACGTGTTTGGGGTCTCCTTTTCACATGCAGGTTCGTAGTTCCTGTTGTTTTTGTTGTCTGTCCCCAGTGGGTAGGTTGGTTCAGTGGGTTCTGTAGGCTTCCTGATGGAGGGGACTATTTCCTATGTTCTGGTGGATGAGGCTGGATCTTGTTTTTCTGGTGGCGGGTCCACGTCTGGTGGTGTGCTTTTGGGTGTCTGTGGCCTTATTATAATTTTAGGCAGTCTCTCTGCTAATGGATTTGTTTTTTTCCTGTCTGGATACTTGTTTGGCATAGGGTGTCCAGCACTGTAGCTTGCTGGTTGTTGAGTGGAGCTGGGTCTTGGTATTGAGATGGAGATCTCTGGGAGATTTTTGCCACTTGATATTACTTTTAGATGGAAGGTGTCTTGTGGTCTGGTGTCCTGAACTCGGCTCTCCCACCTCAGAGGCACAGCCCTGACACCTGGCTAGAGCACCAACAGCCTGTCATCCACACGGTTCAGAATGAAAGGGAGAAAAATGAAAGAAAGAAAGAAAGAAAGAAGATAAAATAAAAAATAAAGTAAAATAAAATAAAGTTATTAAAATAAAAGATAATTACGAAAAAAATTTTTTAATTAAAAAATTTAGAAAAAGAAAGAAAAGAAGAAGGGAGCAACCAAACCAAAAAACAAATCCAACAAAGCTATACAAACAAAATCACACACAGAATCATACACATACACACTCACAAAAAGAGAAAAAGGGAAAAAAAATATCATTGCTCCCAAATTCTACCTCCCCAATTTGGTATGATTCGTTGTGTATTCAGGTATTCCGCAGATGCAGGGAACACCAAGTTGATTGTGGAGACTTAATCCACTACTCCTCAGGTTGCTGGGAGAGATTTCCCTTTCTCTTCTTTGTTCGCACAGCTCCTGGGATTCAGCTTTGGATTTGGCCTGGCCTGTGAGTATAGGTCGCCTGAGGGCATCTGTTCTTTGCTCAGACAGTACGGGGTTAAAGGAGCAGCAGATTCGGGGACTCTGGCTCACTCAGGCCTGGGGGAGGGAGGGGTACGGAGTGCGGGGTGAGCCTGTGGTGGCAGAGGCCAGCAGGACATTGCACCAGCCTGAGGCATGCCGTGCATTCTGCCGGGGAAGTTGTCCCTGGATCACGTGACCCTGGCAGTGGCGGGCTGCACAGGATCCCGGGAGGGGAGGTGGGGATAGTGACCTGTGCTTTCACACAGGCTTCTCAGTGGCTGCAGCAGCAGCCTTAGTGTCTCATGCCCGTCTCTGTGGTCCGCGCTGATAGCCGTGGCTCGCGCCCGTCTCTGGAGCTCCTTTAAATGGCGCTCTTAATCCCCCTCCTTGCACACCAGGAAACAAAGAGGCAAGAGAAATTCTCTTGCCTCTTCAGCAGCTCCAGACTTTTTACCAGACTCCCTCCTGGCTAGCTGTGGTGCACTACCCCCTTCAGGCTCTTTTCATGCAGCCAACCCCAGTCCTCTCCCTGGGATCTGACCTCTGAAACTTGAGCCTCAGCTCCAGCCCCCACCCACCCCAGGGGGTGAGCAGACAAGCTTCTCGGGCTGGTGAGTGCTGGTCAGCACCGATCCTCTCTGTGGGAATCTCTCCACTTTGCCCTCCACACCCCGTTGCTGCGCTCCTCTGCAGCTCCGAAGCTTCCCCCCTCTGCCACCTGCAGTCTCTGCCCATGAAGGGGCTTTCTAGTGTGTGGAAACCTTTCCTCCTTCACAGCTCCCTCCCACTGGTGCAGGTCCTGTCCCTATTCTTTTGTCTCTGTTTTTTCTTTTTTCTTTTCTCGTACCCAGGTACGTGGGGAGTTTTTTGCCTTTTGGGAGGTCTGAGGTCTTCTGCCAGCATTCAGTAGGCATTTTGTAGGAGATGTTCCTCATGTAGATGTATTTCTGATGTATTTTTTGGGGAGGAAGATGATCTGCACGTCTTACTCTTCCACCATCTTGAAGCGCCTTGACTTATCTTATGTACACTCAAGTGAAAATGATGGAATAATGCTGTATTTATTCAGAGTGGGTGTTGGTGAGGTGTGATGTGGTTGGAGCTCAATCCTGAAAACATGTGATTTTAGGTATTTACATGGTGAGGAGAAAGCTTCTGAAAAGGGAGACCAGGGTTTTGAAGATAAGCTACCAACCTCAGAGTGTCACAAAAGCCAGGCCTTGTTTCAGCAGATGGAAGGTGCCTGGTATATATTTTTGTCTAGTTATGCTTGCAGTGTACTGAGAATTTGGTTGTCAGGCTGTGTGATCTTAACAACTATAAGCTGCCTTTATTTCCTTATTTGTAAAATGGGGGTAAAATTCATATGTATCTCATTTGCCTTTTGTGGGATTAAATGAGATACTGAATGCAATTTTCTTAGCACAGTGCTTGGTAAATAGTAAGTGCTTAAGCAAATCAGCAATATGGTGACTTGGGAGGCATTGAGATCTAGAACAAAATATGAGTAATTGGTGAGTGGCAGGGAAGAAGTCAAATTCATAGGCAATATATGGACCAGGGGTCAACAAGGATGTATATAGTAGGAAGCAATCTGGCCAAGCACTCAGGGTCAGGGCATTCACAGTAAGAGTAACAAGCATGGGTTAGAAATCAAAGATATGGGGCACTAGGTCAGATCAGGGAGAGGTCCTCTCTACAGCACATGGGAGGTGGCACATACAGGGAAGGCGGCAAGGTTGTTTGGCTTTCAGCTCAGTTTTTAAGACAATGATTCAGGCAGAGGCAGCAATGTAGGAGTCCACTAAGGGTCAAGGTCCAAAGTGGGAGGGTTTGATCTTGTGTGATCAAGGTGGAAATCCAATAGTTAGAGCTAGAACAGCAGTCCATAATGATCAGTGCTTCTTAAATCCTATGGTCAATAGTACTGGTTCCAATACTTTGAGAGTTGAAGAGGGTATAACAATGGGAAATAGAAATGTTGCTATTATGGGAATGGTTCAGGGAGGGTCCAGGCACTGGTATTCTAATGTGCAGGCCGTGATGAGAACTGCTGGCATAGAATGTGACTTTCAAAAGGGCACTCAACTAAATAGTGGCAGAATTGGAGCCAGAATTATGTCTTCCCTAAAAAAGTAAAACAAAATCCGACTGGTCCCCAAAACTGAGTGAACAAGTATCAAAATTAGAGGTATGTAATTGATGACTTGAGGAAAAGGACAGTAGATCTGGTATAAGCAGGGACTGATGGGGTATGTCGATGGCCTTTATGGACTAGCCATAACCTGGCATGCCATGGGCTGACTGTGTTTAATCAGGGGTGTACTGACAGAAATTGAGCCCCTGAACACTCAATTTATGATGAAATTGCTGCAAAAAAACCCACAGTTAAAACAATTATTAGCATTACCTAATTAGTGGCCAATACACTGTCTTGCTGGTAACAAATCCTCTAACCCCAGGTAACCATCCAAATCAATGAGCAGGTGCATACAAAGCTGGTTGTGGAGCTGAGGTAGAGAACTGAAAAGGACAGGTCTCACTCGATTCCAGAGGAGAGATAAAGAATTAGATGTGTATTGTATCCTCCTCCTTTTCCTTAGTGCATGATTCTGTGTTAGGAAGGTAGGTCCATCTCAGTTTCAACCTTCACTAAGTCCTCAATGCCTTAGCTCCGGACCTAATTCAATTCCTAGCTGGTAACGGTTGAAGAATTTAATCTGCTGCACATTCTAGGGGTGATGTAAGATGTTCTGTAACATCTTACAGAAGAACACGAATGAACTTTTTGGCCAATCCAAAACTTGCCTCGGGATCTGAGTTTCTGTTTTCTGGTAAATGAAACTGATTCTAGTGGGGACTATTGGTGGATCAGAAGTAGTGAAGACCCCTCCCTTGAGAGTGGCTCCCTCTGTCCTTATTTTTATTTTTATTTTTTGGTGGTACACGGGCCTCTCACTGTTGTGGCCTCTCCTGTTGTGGAGCACAGGCTCCAGATGTGCAGGCCCAGCGGCCATGGCTCACGGGCCCAGCCGCTCTGCGGCATGTGGGATCTTCCTGGACCAGGGCACGAACCCGTGTCCCCTGCATCGGCAGGCAGACTCTCAACCACTGCGCCACCAGGGAAGCCCCCTCTGTCCTTATTTTTGTCACTGCCTTAGGTGTGAACATTCCTTGATGCTGCAAGTATAAACAGGTAAGACTGGAACAGCAACAGATATAATTTAGAAATTTAGTCCAATCCAGTACTGCCTGTGGTAGGATGACCACCTGAGGATTTAACATCTTTTCAGCTCTGTAGAGAAAGGGAATAGAAAACCACCTGGATGGGTCTTCAAAGGGTAAATAACTTATTTACAATGCTTCTTGTAAGACAGTGATCCTTCCTGAGAGAGGTGTGGTGGGAGGATATAAAGCCCTCTCCAGGCAGATCATTATCATTATCATGAGCATGTTCAGGCAATCAAAGTATTTCTACTGACTTAAAGGAAGGGAATGAGATCTCTGGTTTTGTGTGGATCTGAGGGTCTTACAGAAAATCCATGGAAGTAATCTGAAGGGCATGGATAAGTAGTTTTATCCCATAAGTGGGGTCCATAAACTCAGCAATCAAGATAAATAATATTTTGATGCAATGTTTTTAAAGATTGGAATTAATGGAAAAATTTCACACTGAACGAAATATGAAGCTTTTGAACAAAGACAGAATCGGTAATAGTATAGTGGCATGTTGAGTCATATTGGTGTCTGTCCAAAAGGAAAAATCAGAGGTACTTATTTTTAAAAACAAGGAACACAGAAAATAACAAACAATAGGAGTGCAGCAAATCAATTCAAGATGAATTGCAGATCTAAATGAGAATGGTAAATAATACAGCTTCTCAGAAGAAACACAAAACATCTTAATAAACAGCAAGTAGGCAAAGATTTCTTAAACAGGTCTCAAAGAGCACTAACCTTAAAGGGGAAAAAAACTTGAAAAATTGAATTATAATAAGATTAAGTACTTCTGTTTATCAAAAGGCATCAGTAGGGGAATGAAAAGGCAATTCAGAATGGTGGAGATATTTGCAGTAAATGGATATAAAATACGAGAATCAGTTCCTGGAGTATTAAGAAAACCTGCAAATGAAAATGAGAGATAGACAACACAATGAAAACAAGAGCAAAAGACTTGAACAGACACTTCAAGTGTATATATCTAAGTAGGCAACAAACACATGAAAAAGAGCTCATTTTCATTACTTATCAGGGAAATGCAAATTAAACACACAATATGCTATCACCATATACCCACCAGAATGACTAAAATTTTAAAAAGCAGATAATACCAAGTGTTGATGAGGATGTGGAACAACTTAGACTGTCTTATACTGCTAGTGAGAGTACAATATGGTAAAACCACTTCAGAAAACTGTTCAGCAGTATCTTCAAAAAGCTGACCACGTACATCACTCCTGGCCCAGCAATTCCAACAGAAATGCACACATATGTTCACCAAAAGACATGTATAAGAATGCTCAACATTATTAGTCATTAGGGAAATACTTATAAAAGCCTCAATAAAATATTACTAAATACCTATTAGAATGTCTAATAGGTGTCTATAAGAATTAACTACACAAGTGTTAATGAGGATTAGAAACAACTGGAACTCTTATATACTCACTCCTATTGGAAATATAAAATAATACAATCAGTTTGGAAAATAATTTTAAAGCTTCTTAAAAAGTTAAACGTTTCGGGGCTTCCCTGGTGGCGCAGTGGTTGGGGGTCTGCCTGCTGATGCAGGGGACACGGGTTCGTGCCCCGGTCCGGGAGGATCCCACATGCCACGGAGCGGCTGGGCCCGTGAGCCATGGCCACTGAGCCTGTGCGTCCGGAGCCTGTGCTCCGCAACAGGAGAGGCCACAGCAGTGGGAGGCCCCGCGTATCACAAAAAAAAGGAAAAAAAAAAAGTTAAACATTTCTACCACATGACCCACAAATAGGTATTTACTCAAGAAAAATGAAAGCATGTGTCCACAAAAAAACTTGTACAGGAATGTTCATAGCAGCTTTATTTTTAATAGTCACCAGTTGGAAACAACCTCAGTGCCCATCGACAATGAATAGATAAGCAAATTTTGTGGTATATCCATACAATGAAATACCATCAATATAAAGGGAATACACTATGGATACACACAATGACATGGATGAATCCCAAAATAATTCAGCTGACTGAAGAAAGGCAGACAAGGAAGAGTGCATATTGTGGTATTCCGTTCATAGAAATTTCTAGAAAATGAAACTAATCTATAGCAATAGCATATCAGTGGTTGCGTGGGGATTAGGGGCAATAGAAAGAGGTGGGAAGAAGGGCTTACAAGGGGGCAGGAGGAAACTTTTGTAGATACTGAACTGTTTAATTATCTTGATTTTAGTGATAGTTTTGTGTGTGTGTGTGTGTGTGTGTGTATGCATATGTCAAAATTTATCAGATTGCACCTTTTAAATATGTGCAGGTTATTGCATGTAATGTATATCACAATAAAATCATTTAAAAAATAGTTACATAAAAACTTTGCTTTTAAGTTGTTCATTGCATAGCAGTAGATAGACAAACATATCATTATTATGCACATGTGCAGTTATAGAGAGCTTTGGCAATATGCAGAGGCAAGCCAATCCAGGAATGTTTTCTGTGTGGAGGCATCAAGGAAGGCTCTAGAGAGGGATGGTTGGTGAAGTGCAGGGGCTCTAAAACCATCCATTTAAGACAGGGTTGGAGATATACTTAGAAGCCAGATGGTTAAAGGGCTTGTTTGCCATATTAGGAAGATATAGGGCAAGGAGAGAAGTAGGACCCATGAATACATTATAACTACTAGTCACAATTTTTGGTGGAGGCCTGTTTTTCTTGATAAGATTTATGATTCACAAATCTAGTCATTTAAAGATCATTGGGCCTTGATTGAATGAATAGCCTCATTCTTTTGCCCTTTACTCTGATATTATCCACTGCATGTCCTAGAAAAATATGTACTAACACAAGTATGTTGGTTCCCTTTCTAATAGGACTGGAGAGTTTATTCCAGTCAGGACTAACAATTTGTCTTTGTCCTTTTGCATTATCTTTCTTGCAACTTATTTTCTTTGAATGTAGTAAAAATACATTTTTTTCTGCTTAGCAAGATACATTAAACTTTTCTCTTAAACTTGGTCTAAATAATGTAGTGTAACATATCAATTTGTTTAAATATATAGGGTAGGAATATTTGTGGTAACCTACTCAAACCATTATGGTAACTATCCCAAGTCTAATTTGCCTTCAGATGACTTTTAGGTGGGATGAGTAGAAGAAGGAGAGAAAGCAGTAGGAGGAAAAGTAAAGGAGGAGAAGGAAGCAGAATGAGGGAGTGAAACTCCACCATTAAATGCTTAGTAAATAATGTAATAAAATTGCTATCAAAGCCCTTTCTTGAGTATTTATTGAAATCTATATTTTAATCCATTTGTCCTGGTTTTGTAATTTCAAAAGAGCCAGAAGAAGATTTACACCTTTTAGTTTTCATTCTATATTATTCTCTCCAAAGCACAAATAAGTCAAATATATGGATTTTCTTTTTTAAATCCTCAGAAAGGAAATAAAATTTTTGCTATTGTATAAAGAAACAAGGCTCTGACTCTCAATAACTTAAAATAGCTAACTTTTTCTGGTACCTTTATTGTTTTATTTATCTCCTTTTATTTAGACCCCATAGAAACCTACCAAGTCATTTTTGTTAGACCTATTTAGAGATGAAGGAAATGGAGAGGTAGAGATTACCTAGATTGCTCAGTCAAATAGTTAATACAGGTTTCCCCTGCTATCTGAAGTTAGAGCGTTTCTAAGAAAACTTTCATAAATTGAAATGGCATAAAGTAAAGACATATCTTAGGACATATCTTGTTAACTGATGTGCAAAATAAATCAAGATATAAGCACAGATGCTCACAGACACAGTTCAAAGTTGTGGCAGTTTGGTGATTATAGTTAATAATGCTGTATTGTATAGTTACAAGTTACCTAAAGAGTAAATCTTTAATGCTCTGACCACGCACAAAAAATGTAATTACAGAAGGTGATGGTTGTGTTAACTAACCTTATTGTGATAATCATTTTGCATTATATACATGTATCAAATCATCAGCTTGTACTCCTTAACTTACACAATGTTATATGTCAATCATATCTCAATAAAGCTGGAAAAAATGTACCAATTGGGTTTAAGAATATATAGGTAGAAATTGGAAGGTGAAAGTGCAGCGAACTCGAAGACAGTCAATAGAAATTTTCTAATATGAATCTCAGGGAGAGCATATAATGTTTTTTAAAATAGAGCTTCACGTGAAAGTGAAGCTCCAGCAATCCCACTACTGGGCATATACCTTGAGAAAACCATAATTCAAAAAGAGTCATGTACCACAATGTTCTTTGCAGCACTATTTACAATAGCCAGGACATGGAACCAATGTAAATGTCCATCAACAGATGAATGGATAAAGAAGATGTGGCACACATATACAATGGAACATTACTCAACCATAAAAAGGAACAAAACTGGGTCATTTGTAGTGAGGTGGATGGACCTAGAGTCTGTCCTACAGGAAGAATTAAGTCAGAAAGAGAAAAACAAATACAGTATGCTAAAGCATATATATGGAATCTAAAAAAATTAAAATGGTACTGATGAACCTAGTTGAAGGACAGGAATAAAAACGTAGACATAGAGAATGGACTTGACATGGGGTGGGAAGCTGGGCAAAGTAAGAGTAGCATCAACATATATACACGACTGAATGTAAAATAGTTAGCTAGTGGGAAGCAGCGGCATAGCACAGGGAGATCAGCTTCGTGCTTTGTGATGACCTAGAGGGGTGGGATAGGGAGGATGGGATGGAGGCTCAAGAGGGAGGGGATATGGGGACATATGTATGCATATGGCTGATTCACTTTGTTGTACAACAGAAATTAACACAGTATTGTGAAGCAATTATACTCCAATAAAGATCTATTTAAAAAAAGAAAAAAATAGAGCTTCAGTGGTTTGTGGGAAAATATCGGTCTAAAACATATGTCTCTGGAATCCCAGAAGTAGAAGAGAAAATATGGGGCAAAAAATAATAACCAAATATTTCCTAAATTTTGTGGAAAATATGAACTTGTATATCCAAAAGGTTTAAAGAACCCCAGTTAAGGTAAGTACAAAGAAAACAGTACCTAGGCATATCATAGTCAAATTGCTGAAAGTTAAAGATAAAGAGAAAATCTTGAAAGCACCCAGAAAAAAAAAAAAAAAGACATTATATACAGGATAACACTGGCTAGATCTTTATTTGGGAAAAAATGAATGTCAAAAGTTGAAGGAATGACATTTCTAAAGTTCTGAAAGAAAAAAAAAACCTGTCAACATAGGGTTTTGTATCATCAGAAATATCCTCAAAAATGAAGGTGCATAAAAGACATTTTCAGGTACAGGAAGGCTGAGAGATTTCATTGCCAGAAGATATATATCACAAGAAATGGGAATGGGGATTATGGTAGGCGTATGGCATTCCAAAGATGTCCATGTCTTATGCCCTGAAAACTGAATATGTTACATTACATGACAAAGGGGAATTAAATAAGTAGATGGAATTAATGTTGCTAATCAGCTGACCATCAGGGCAGGAGGTGGGGTGGAGGGACAGGAAATGTAATCACAGAGTCCTTAACTACGGAAGAGGGAGGCAAAAGAGGAAGTTTTAAAGTGACAGGATGGGGAAAGACTCAACTGGCTATTACTGGCTTTGAAGGTAAAAGAAGGCCAGAAACCAAAATATGTTTGCAGCTACTAGAAGCTGGAAAATGCAACAAAATGAGTTGTCTTCTAGAGCCTCCAAATAAGAATATAGTCCTGTTGCTACATTGATTTTAGCAGAGTAAGACCCATTTCAAACTTCTGACCTACAGAATTATAAAGCAATAAATTTGTATTCTTTGATGCTACAAATTTTGGGGTAGTTTGTTAAAATTAATACAGAAATAATTCAGCCTGAAGGCATTAACACTAGATAAAAACTTGGATCTATGAGAAGGAATGAGAAGAGTATAGGAAATGGTAAATAACTAAGTAAGTATAAAAGAGCATCTGTTAATTCTGCCCTTAAAGTTTTTGAAAGACAAGCGATCATTTAACGTAAACCTTACAATGTTTTATATGGAATTATAATGTATTTGGATGTAAAATATATGAGAAGAACAGCACACATAATGGGGGAGGTAAAATGAAATTATATTCTTGCATGTGTCTTAACTTTTATGTGATATGGTACAATATTAGCTCCATGTAGACAGTGATATGTTAAGGATATCTATTATAAGACCAAGGCAATCAGTAAAAAATATTTTAAAAGGTACAGCTAAAAGAAAATATTAGAGTTAAAATGAAATACTAAAAAAAAAAATCTTAAAAGAATCCAAGTAAGAGCAACTACTCTGTTTTCAAAGGTTTTGAAATGGGCCCTTTCCTTCCTCCTCTTCCACCTCTCTGAGACCTTGCTCTCATCCTCAGGGGCACAGAACCAGGTGTGGTCCACCTGGGTGGGCTGCATGGGCTTTGGGGTAGAGCACACTGCCACTCGGGGCACGTTCTTGGTGGAGCAAAGCAGGGAGGCCACCTACGGCACCCCAGACACTCTGAGGATGCTCAGGTGTCTGGCAACCCAGCCACTGTGCACCACAAACAGCACATATGTGAATGACAAATCCCTCCTGCCGATGGAGAGGTGCCAAAATCTGCACCTGGCTTGGAGACTTTATTGAACAAAATGAGAAACCGTGTGGCTGACCTGGTCTTGGTGATTCGGCCTGGCATCAGGCCTGAGCCTCTGAGGTGGGAGAGCCAAGCTCAGGACATCAGACCACCAGAGATATCAGGGCCCCACATAATATCAATCAGTGAGAGTTCTCCCAGAGATCTCCATCTCAATGCTAAGACACAGCTCACCTAACAGCCAGCGAACTCCAGTGCTGGACTGCCCATACCAAACAACTAGCAAGACAGGAACACAACCTCACCCATTAGCAGAGAGGCTGCCCAAAATAATGCTAAGTTTACAGACATGCTAAAACACTCCACCACACACGGCTCTGCCCACTAGAAAGACAAGATCCAGCCCCACCCACCAGAACACGGGCACCAGTCCCCTCCACCAGAAGCCTATATAAGCCACCCACAGGGGCAGACACCCAAAACGCCGGGAACTACAAACTTTCAGCCTGTGAAAAGGAGACCCCAAACACATTAAGTTAAGCAAAATGAGAAAACAGAGAAATACACAGCAGATGAAGGAGCAAGGTAAAAACCCACCAGACAAAATAAATAAAGAGGAAATAGACAGTCTACCTGAAAAAGAATTCAGAGTAATGAGAGTAAAGATGATGCAAAATTTTGAAAATAAAATGGAGAAAATACAAGAAACATTCAACAAGGACTGAGAAGGACTTAAGAGCAAACAAACAATGATGAACAACACAATAAATGAAATTTAAAATTCTCTACAAGGAATCAATAGCAGAATAACTGAGGCAGAAGAACGGATAAGTGACCTGGAAGATAAAATAATGGAAATAGCTACCACAGAGCAGAATAAAGAAAAAAAAAGGAAGAGAATTGAGGACAGTCCCAGAGACTTTCTGGCAACATTAAATGCACCAACATTGGAATTATAGGGGTCCCAGAAGAAGAAGAGAAAAAGAAAGGGTCTGACAAAATATTTGAAGAGATTATAGTAGAAAACTTCCCTAACATGGGAAAGAAATACAAAGGATCATGAGAGATTGCTACAAGCAACTCTATGCCAAAAAAATGGAAAACCTGGACGAAATGGACAAACTCTTAGAAAAGCACAACCTTCTGAGACTGAATCAGGAAGAAATAGAAAATATTAACAGAAAAATCACAAGCATTGAAATTGAAACTGTGATTAAAAATCTTCCAACAAACAAAAACCCAGGACCTGATGGCTTCACAGGCGAATTCTGCCAAACATTTAGGGAAGAGCTGACACCTATTTTTCTCAAACTCTTCCAAAATATAGCAGAGGGAGGAACACTCCCAAACGCATTCTACGAGGCCACAATTACCCTGATACAGAAACCAGACAAAGATGTCACAAAAAAAAAGAAAACTACAGGCCAAAATATCTCATGAACATAGATGCAAAAATCCTCAACAGAATACTAGCAAACAGAAGGCAACAGCATGTTAAAACACGATGATCAAGTGGGATTTATTCCAGGAATGCAAGGATTCTTCAATATACGAAAATCAATCAATGTGATACACCATATTAACAAATTGATGGATGAAAACCATATGATTATCTCAATAGATGCAGAAAAAGCTTCAACAAAATCCAACACCCATTTATGATAAAAACCTCCAGAAAGTAGGCATACAGGGAACTTATCTCAACATCATAAAGACTGTATATGACAAACCCACATTGAACATCATTCTCAATGGTGAAAAACTGAAACCATTTCCTCTAAAATCAGGAACAAAACAAAGTTCCCCACTCTCACCGCTATTATTCAACATAGTTTTGGAAGTTTTAGCCATAGCAGTTAGAGGAGAAAAAGAAATAAAAGAAATCCAAATCAGAAAAGAAGTAAAACTGTCTTTGTTGGCAGATGACATGATACTATACATAGAGAATCCTAAAGATGCTACCAGAAAACTATTAGAGCTAACCAATGAATTTGGTAAAGTAGCAGGATACAAAATTAATGCACAGAAATCTCTTAGATTTCTATACACTAATGATGAAAAATCTTAAAGGGAAATTAAATAAAAACTCATTTACCGCTGCATCAAAAGACTAAAATACCTAGTAATAAACCTACCAAAGGAGACAAAAGACTTGGATGCAGAAAACTATAAGACACTCATGAAAGAAATTAAAGATGATGCAAAGAGATGGAGAGATATAACATGTTTTTGGATGGGAAGAATCAGTATTGTGAAAATGAGTATACCACCCAAAGCAATCTACAGATTCAATGCAATCCCTATCAAACTATCAATGACATTTTTCACAGAACTAGAACTAAAAATTTTACAATTTGTATGGAAACACATAAAACCCTGAATAGCCAAAGCAATCTTGAGAAGGAAAAATGGAGCTGGAGGGATCAGGCTCTCTGATTTCAGGCTATACTACAAAACTATAGTAATCAAGGCAGTATGGTACTGGCACAAAAACAGAAATATAGATCAATGGAACAGGATAGAAAGTCCAGAGATAAACCCACACAAATATGGTCACCTTATCTTTGATAAAGAAGGCAAGAATATACAATGGAGAAAAGACAGCCTCTTCAGTAAGTGGTGCTGGGAAAACTGGACAGCTAAATGTAAAAGAATGGAATTAGAACACTTCCTAACACCATACACAAAAATAAACTCAAAATGGATTAAAGACCTAAATGTAAGGCCAGACACTATAAAACTCTTAGAGGAAAACATAGGCAGAACACTCTATGACATAAATCACAGCAAGATTCTTTTTGACCCACCTCCTAGAGAAATGGAACTAAAATCAAAAATAAACAAATGGTACGTAATGAAACGTAAAAGCTTTTGCACAGCAAAGGAAACCATAAAGAAGGTGAAAAGGCAACCCTCAGAATGGGAGAAAATATTTGCAAGTGAAGCAACTGACAAATGATTAATCTCCAAAATATACAAGCAGTTCATGCAGCTCAATATCAAAAGAAAAAAAACCCAACAACAACCAAATCCAAAAATGGGCAGAAGACCTAAACAGACATTTCCCCAAAGATGATATACAGATTGCCAACAAAACATGAAAGAATGTTCAACATCACTAATCACTAGAGAAATGCAAACCAAACCCACAATGAGGTAACACCTCACACCGGTCAGAATGGCCATCAAAAAATCTAGAAACAATAAATGCTGGAGAGGGTGTGGAGAAAAGGGAACCCTCTTGCACTGTTGGTGGGAATGTAAGTTGATACAGCCACTATGGAGAACAGTATGGAGGTTCATTAACAAACTAAAATTAGAACTACCAAAAGACCCAGCAATCCCACTCCTGAGTATATACCCTGAGAAAACCATAATTCAAAAATAGTCATATACCACAATGTTCATTGCAGCACTATTTACAATAGCCAGGACATAGAAGCAACCTAAGTGTCCATCGACTGATGAATGGATAAAGAAGATGTGACATGTATATACAATGGAATATTAGTCAGCCATAAAAAGAAATAAAATTGAGTTATTTGCAGTGAGGTGGATGGACTTCGAGTCTGTCATACAGAGTGAGGTAAGTCAGAAAGAGGAAAACAAATACCGTATGCTAACACATATATATGGAATCTAAAAAAAAAAAAAAGGTTCTGATGAACCTAGGGGCAGGACTGGAATAAAGATGCAGATGTAGAGAATGGACTTGAGGACATGGGCAGGGGGAAGGGTAATCTGGGACGAAGTGAGAGTTACATTGACATATATACACTACCAAATGTAAAATAGATAGCTAGTGTTAAGCATCTGCATTGCACAGGGAGATCAGCTCAGTGTTTTGTGACCACCTACAAGGGTGGGATAGGGAGGGCATAAGGAGATACAAGAAGGACGGGGTATGGGGATATATGTATACATATATCTGATTTACTTTGTTATACAGCAGAAACTAATACAACATTTTAAAAAAATTATACTCCAATAAAGATGTTAAAAAAGTTACTTAGCCATCTTAAAAAAAAAGAATCCATGTAATGCAAAAGGTGGCAGAAAAGGCTAGATGAATAAATCAACAAGAAAAAAAAGAATAGAAAACAAATAGCAAAGGTTATATTTAAACCAAAATATATTAACATTTATCATAAACATAAACGAATTTAGCTTTCCAATTAAAAGTTACACATCATCAAACTGGCAAAAAAAAAAAGACAAATGTGGTAGAGTGTCATAAAGTACTAGTATAAAAATATTGTGTTAGTCAGGGAGATTAGGATATGATGCAAAGATAAACAGCCCCAGAGTTTAGTGGGTAACAAAGAAAAGTCTTATTTCTTGCTCACACAAAATCCTTTATGGATCTAGCTCTTTCTCCATGACAACTATTTTTCATATGGCACTTTGGCAAGCCAGGATATTGGAACTTCACTATGCTGGAGCTTCACCATCTGGAACATGTCACCCTAATTGATGTGGAAAGGAAAGAGAAGGCTGGAGAATCACCAACCAGTCCTTAAATGCTTATACCTTGAAGTGACACAAATTATTTCCACTCACTTGTCACTGGCTAAAGCAAGTTGTGTAGCCATGTCTAACATCAGAGCCTGGAAAAGTAATCTTTTATATGCATGGAAGGGGGGGATTTGGATATAATAATGAATATTAATAATGCCTACCTTATATGCACAGTCTTATGCTTGGGAGACACTTAGGAAGTGGGATCTAATATAGTAGAGGTGCCTTCTAAAGAAAGGGAAAAGTAAATTCCAGACAGAAGGAACCACATGTGTCAAGGTATGAAGATGTTGGGATAATTGTTCTGTAGAAAGAGGGGTGGGTGGAAGAATACCTAAATTGTAGCTAAGACATAGGCCATGAAGTGTCCCTTTAAATCAGGCAAATAGATGCTGGGTTTGCAATTATCACCATACAAGAATATAAAGGATTTTGACACCAAATTATTGGTCAGTAAGAAAACAATGATTCATAAAGTTCTTGAAGCAAATTAGAACCAGGGAAAGAGCTTCCCAACTTGTAGAAACTTAGCAGAAGTTAAAGGAGAATTTGAAAAAAAGTGATCATCTATAACGTAATTCTCAGACTTCAGAGTGCACACTTCACTCAGAGAGAAAAAAATCATTCTTGCTATCTTCTAGGGAGAAATACATTTCATATTCTTTTCCCCCAACTATCACTGAATAAGTAGGATTGCTAGACTTAGTAATGTTTCCAACTTCTTTTTTCCTTTTGAAGATTTTTTAGGCATGGTAGGAGGCATCTCCTGCCAGGACCCAGGAGGGTTTCACTTCAGGACTGATTGGTGTAACATGTGAAATGACTGGAGGACAGATTGTGTTCTGTCTGCATGCTGCAAGTGCTCATTAAATGTTCAACACAAACAACATCAAAAGGGTGTTTTCTCTTTCATGCCATTGGTACAAATCTTGTGGATCAGATTGGAGATTTCAAGAGCATTCATCTAAGGTACACATGTTCTTTGGAAAGCAACAAATATGCATGTAGCCAGGCATTTGAGCCAAAAGGACATGTTTCTTTGGTTCTATTGCAGTTATTACATAGATTCTTGTATTCTTTTCTTGAGGGGAAAGGTGATCAACAAATAGTACAGTAAAATCATAGAATGTTAGATTTTCAAAGAAACTTAATGTTCATCTGATCTGAATATCATTTTACAAATGGGAAAAATGATCTGCTTAAAGTCACATAGCTGGTAAAACTAGCACTAGAACCAAGGTCTGTTCTCTTCTTTATGATCTTTCTTACATTTTAGGGAAATTTTATTTTTAAATTAGTCACATAATTGTTATTATTAACTGTCCATACTACTTTGATTTACTCACATATTTACCTTTTTTTTCCTTTGGCTATTACTATTTCCTACATACCACTGCTAACTTCTCAGTTTAATTTCTACTGATCCAAGTATAATCCTTAAGTTGGAGCTCTGTTAGGATCTGTTGATGAAATCTTTATCAAAGTGTGCCTTAAAGTATCTTTATTTCATCTTAATTATTTAAAGATTGTTTAGCTGAGTGTGGGATTTTGAATATAGAATTTTTATGTGAGTATAAAAGATTGATCTTTTGCTTTCAGAATTTAAAAAAACATTATTTCATTGCTGTCTGGTCTTTATTGTCACTAGTGAGAAGCCTGCTGTCATTGTAATTGGAGCTCTTTTGTACAGAACTGTCTTTTTCCTTTGGTTATTTTTAAGATTTTATCCTGGGGCTCTATAGTTTCACTATTATGTGTTTAGATAAAGATTTTTATTTTCTTTAGTTATCTTCTAATTTACTTTTTTTCTATCAACTCTCACTTTCTGTTACTATTACTGGATATATGTTGAAATTTTCCATTCTATCCTCCATATTTCTCTAAACTTTCACATATTCTGTTTCTTTACTTTCTTCCCAGTTCTAGCTTCCAGTTCCCTAATTCTCTCTTCAGTTGTGTCTAATATGTTATTTCATTCCTCTACTGAGCTTAATTTCAGTAACTATACCTTCATTTTTAGAAATTTGATTTATTTCATTTTCTAATTTGCCTGATCATTTTTATTGTCTTGTTCTTTCACTGTGATATTTCCTATTTTATCTCTTTAATAATTTTAAACATATTTTGTTAATACCTTATTGTTCTATAAGTTTGGATTCTTGGGGTGCTAATTTTTCTTATACCTACATTCTTCCTGGTTGTTTGTTTCTTTTTGTGGTTTTTAATTTTTCATTGAGCTCCCTTTTAGTGAGGACTAATTCTATTGGAATTGAATGCAATTTTATTTGAGGAAATGTTGCTAAAAAGTGGTTATACATTTGCTTGTGCCAAATACTCTGAGAGTCTTCCTGTTATATAATCAGTTTTATGTTGAGCTCTCAGCATTGGTATTCCTACACTATAGAAACTAAAATCTTTGGAAATGCAGAAAAATTCCATTTAGACTCTGTTCTAGAAGAGAATTAGAGCTAGGGAGGAAGGGTAGATGGGTCACTTGAAAAGGATATGTAGATCTACCAGATGCCATTTCTAGTTCTTTTGCATAGAGAACTGAGCTCATTAGTATCCAGCATGTTAAATTCTGAAAAATCTGGAGGGAAGACAGTCTCATACTTGCCAAAATGTCTTCATTCCAACATCGGCAACAAGTAGCAGCTTGTATTCCAAAGCACACAGAGCTGAAAAAGCCATGTTCTGTACTTAACCCTCCCCAAATGTTCAAGCCGCCCTTCTCTTCATTGAAAACTGAGTGCACAAGACATTCATAAATATGGCTAGCATCTTAGAATTATAAGTTCTAATTTCCTGCTACAACTTATATTGGCCTCTTGAAGGTTTCTTGGTTTACATTGATTTCTTGATTTCTTACACTTGGTTTCTTGGTAGTACCTCTCAGGTGGGATAAGATGCAGGTATCTTGTGGCTCCCATAGCAAGGGACTGATTTAAAAGTTGAAGGCTATGTTCTATTGGTACTTGTTTGACATTAAGAATGACAACGGGGTTTCCCTGGTGGCGCAGTGGTTGAGAGTCCACCTGCCGATGCAGGGGACACGGGTTCGTGCCCCGTTCCAGGAAGATCCCACATGCCGCGGAGCAGCTAGGCCCGTGAGCCATGGCCGCTGGGCCTGTGCGTCCGGAGCCTGTGCTCCTCAGCGGGAGAGGCCACAACAGTGAGAGGCCCGTGTACCGCCAAAAAAAAAAAAAAAAAAGAATGACAACAATAATTAACATTTATTAAGATTTCATATGCACCAGGTGCTATGTAAATGCTTTACATTAATTATGTCATTTAATCATTCCAAATCTCCTAGTTACTCTCCTTTACAAACCAGAAAAATGTGACTTGAAGAGTTTAATAACTTGCATGTGGTCATGGACTTTTGGAATTTGGATCTGAGTTCAGGCAATCTGATTCCTGCATCACACTCTTAAGCTCAATGCATGTTGCTGCTACTGCTATTGATACCTCTTATTCTAGTAAGTAATAGAGACAAAATTTTTAAAGCAATGAACAGCTATCTTCAGAGTCATATCAGCATTTATAAAACACATTAATGTTCTACAACCATTTCAGTTTCAACATTTGTCCTATTTCCCCAAATGTCACTGACGGAGTATATGTATTTTTCAGATAGCACTTGCTCTTAGAGGCAGCTGAAAAGTCTTTTGTTGGTTATTGTGTCCTGAGTTTTGGTTTGAAAATTGGTTTCCATAATGCTTCTCAGTTGTTGTAAAAATTTAAAATAATACTTAAGGGGAATAAGCACTGTGTTGGCAGCTGTTATCTCTCTCAGTGTTTTCTGGGACAGAGTGACTAAATGATAAAGAATTAACTGCTTTTTTAGTCATTCAGCTTCCCCCAATCTAAACATCACCTCACCAATTTCCTCATGCTTTCTTCATCTGCTCAACTTTGTGCACTGCCTTGTGTGGTGGAAAATGATGTGCCAGGAACAGCAGCTGAGGCAACTCATAGCAAAAATAGTGTACTTTCCAGAGAATGATAGAAAAAAATGAAGTAAATTACATTTTATAAAAATTAGGGTTTTTTTTCTATTGTAAAAGCACATGATTATTCAAGAAAATTTGGAAAACGTAGAAA
This sequence comes from Hyperoodon ampullatus, assembly GCF_949752795.1. Taxonomy (NCBI): domain Eukaryota; kingdom Metazoa; phylum Chordata; class Mammalia; order Artiodactyla; family Ziphiidae; genus Hyperoodon; species Hyperoodon ampullatus. Next base: position 82,025,616 of record NC_136916.1, on the reverse strand, counting down.
AGAAAGCTCTACTTCAGTCCTTTCAGCCAAGACAGTCACTGTTAAGAGTTAATCACTGTTAATAGAGTTGTGTATTTCCACCTTGTCTCTTTTATTTGTTTGGTTTTGTGCTTTTATATTTTCTAGTTACGATCATACCATAGAATGAGATCTGTTTAGAGCTTTGTTTTGCCTAATATTATAACAAGTGTTTTTCCAGTTATTCCCTGTATGAGTACACACACACTGCCAATGTTTAGCATGGGGGTACAGTGGTAAACAAGATAAAAATGAAAAAAATCTAGGCAACGTAGACAGTAAACAAATAAATGTGAACAATTGTTTCGGGTAGTGATGTACATCTCTGCATTAAAACAACTGAAATGAGGTAAGGGGGTGAAAAGGGCTGGGTCAGATGGAAGGGCCAGGGAGGTGGCAGTTGAATGGAGGTTTGAGTGGACACAGAAAGCGAGGAGGGCAAGAACCTTCCAGGAAGACTGAGAGAAAGTGCCAGGGCCTGGGGCAGGGACACGCTTGTCATTTGAAGATGGATGGGAGGCCAGTCTGGGAGAGTGCAGTGAGAGAGAGCTGGAGGGAGGAGGTGTACTCAGGAAGGTGCACAGGGCCAAATTACACAGGACCTGGTAGGTGAACATAAGGAGTTTGGATTTTATTTTGAGTATAAAAGGAATATCTTGGAGGGCTTTTGAGCACAGCAGTGACTTGATATGACCTACAGTTTCAGAAGGTCATTCTGGTTGCTCTGTGGAGGTTTAATTATGGGTAATCAAGAATGTACACATTTAGACCAGTTTCTCTACCATGGACTGAATTGTGTCCCTCTCAGAATCACATGTTGAAGTCCTAACACCCAATATGCCTATATTTGGAGATGGGGCCTTTAAGGAGGTAACTAAGGTTAAATGAGGTCATAAGGGTGAGACCTTAATGTAAAAGAATTAATGTCCTTATATGAAGAGAGAGAGAGCATTCACTTTCTTCCCCCACACACAGAGAAAAGACCATGTGAGGATGCAGCAGAAAGGTGGTGTCTGAAAACCAGGAAGGGGTCCTCACTGGAAACCAAGTTGGCTGGCACCTTGATCTTGGACTTTTGGCCTTCAGAATTGTGAGAAATAAAATTCTGTTGTTTAAGTTACATAGTCTGTGGTATTTTGACATGGCAGCCCGAGAGGACTAATATAAAAACCTTATATGAAAAGGACTTGGGGAGATTTTTTTATTTGTTTTGTTTTGTAGACCCATGCTCAATGCATGAATCAGTGGACAATGAAGCTGCTAGAGCAGTTAAAGCCACCATGGCCTGAACTGCTGGTGTTTGTCCCCATCTGGGGAGAGGATAGAGCCCCTGTACTCTGCACAGGTCAAACCACATCTGAAGATTGTGTACACCTCTGGTGCCACATTTTGAGACAATGGATACAGGGATACCTGTAGAGGAGAGAATTCCAGAAATCACATTGTATGTGAAACAGTTCAAGGAGCTAAGGATGTCCAAAATGGCGAAAAGGAAGTTAGGAGTACATGGAAATGCTCACCTCCAGGATTGAAAGGGTAGCACCAACATCAAGAAGAGGAATTTTTAGGCAATCAGATTTTACCTGAACATGAAAGGTCCTTCTTGCACAGTTATTTAAAACTGGAAAACATTACCTAGGAAAGAAATAATCTCCCTACCTCTTGAAGTGACCATCTTAGGCTAAATAAATATGTGAAAATATTTGTAAGTGCTTTATATGAATATTATACAAATATACAAAAAATATTTGTAAGGTGCCCAGCACAGTGGATTTCTTCTTCCTTTGAGGGGACAGCCATACTTTGATACACATGCATTGCAAGACATAAATCAGAAAACAGACTGTTCGTGGGACCAGGCACTCAGGTTGTATTACAGAGATAACTATACATGTCTCAATATTGTGCAGAAATCAAAGTACATTGCCAGGCTCCAAATACGCCACATCCTTTATTCAGTTCAGCAGTTCTTGATTTGGAAGGTTTGCCCCCAGACAAACAAATATTCAGATTATGGATTTTGACATTGCTCTTCATATTTGTGAAGTAATGAGTCTATTCTGTTTTCAATGTTGAAATCATTTTAGGAACAGAATACAAACAAGTGAACTTCCATAAATAAAATAACATTCTTTTTATGATTATAAATGTAATGCTTGTTCATGGTAGAAAATACAGAAAAGTACACGGAATAAAAATAGTCACTCAGATTCCATCTCTAAGAGATAATCATGGTTAACATTTTAGTGTATTTAATGTCAGTCATTTTTACTATGTATAACCATATGTCTATTACATACATACATATATCCCTTTTTAAATTAAAATTGGGTCATGTACTTTTCACAATATATAACACATTATGAACAATGCCCTACATCATCAAAAAATTTGAAAATGTGATTTTTTAACAACTATGCCATATTCAATGCATGAATTTACCACAATCACAATAAATTTCAACATTTGTCCCTTGAATGTTTTCAGTGTTGCCAACATTTCACTGTTATAACTGCCACCCTGATCAACATTCTTGTACAAATATCTTTGAATACATCTTTTATTATTTTATTAAGCTAATAGCAAAGCATGGAATTAATGGGTCCATGCATCTAATCTGTAAACTTCTTGATAGAAATTGTGTCAAATTACCCTCTAGAAAGATTGCATGAGTTTACATTCGCATTGTTGATACATAAGGCTGCCAATTTCCAGTTCATCCATCAATTCTAAGATGCTCTATAAAAAAATAATTTTGCCTTTTTTGATAATCCAAAGTGGACTTTCAGTTTCACTATAATTTTTCTGATTGGCAAAATTTATTTTTTTCCTTCTATGTGGTTATGTGATTTAAATTTTTTCTGTTAAGTTTTTTCATGTTCTTTGCTATTTTTTTTATTGGCATTTGTCTTTTTCTTGTTAATTTGTAAGGACACTCCATAATGTAAATAAATTAACTCTTTGTTATGTATTTTTTTGAGTTTATCATTTTTCTCTTAATTTTTCACCATTACTGAAGAAGTTTTTCAAGGAACTTTTTAATTAAAACGATGCATCTTTTCTTTTGTAATTATATTTCTATTTAATTTGTGCTTAGAAAGTTCGTTCGAACCTTAAAATTAGACAAATGTTCAGATATATTTTATTCTATCTTTTAAATAACATTTAAAATCTTTTTCCCCACTTTCTCCCATTATGTCTTTTAAATATACAATGAGGTATGAATCTAACTTAATTATTTCCCAAATGGTTAACTAGTTGCCCCACACTATTTACTGAATATTCCTTTCTCCTCAACTACCTGACGTACCACCAGAAGTGTATCAATTCATACATTTTTACTATACTTTTATAATTATTTGAGTTTTATAGTAAGTTTTATCAACTAATCTTTTGAGTGGTATTTATACAAGATGGCAAAATGTCATTATTGAAGCTGGGTAATGGGCACATGGGAGTTCATCATGGGTGTTCTCTTACTTTTCCTTTGTATTTAAAAATGTGTCTAATAAAATGAGTTTATTACAGTTATAGTTATAGAAAGTCTACGCCTTCATACTAGAACTCCTATATCTCCCTCAAATCCAATATTCAGTTAATTATTACCAAAGCCTAACATGGGCCTTAAAAGCTCATTCCTGCCCCTTCAGCTCAGGCAGCTCTCTTTTCTTTCCTAGACCTCTTGCCCATGTACTCACTGCTCCAGCTGTCCTCACATCAGATCCTTTTGCCGTGCCCTTCTTTTTGCACTGGGCTCCTTTCCTGCCAACCCGAGCCATGCACCCTGGAATCTGGCCTTAGCACGCTTGTTACTCTTCTCTGAACTCACTCTGCTGCATCTCACCTTGGTTAGCTCTCTCCCTCTAAAAAGCATCTGCCCTCCTTGTTCACCTGGCAAACTTGTGTGGCCCCTTCAATACTCAAATAAGGCCCCAGGCTTAGGAAGCCTTCCTTGGGACTGCACCACACCCCCAGCCCCAGCAAGCTGGATGCTCTCTCCTTGAGGTTCCCAGCATTGAATAGACTACAGTGTATTTGTTTATGCAGCTAGTATTAAAGGGATCCGAGAGTCATGTTTATTTGTTTAACCTTAGGGTCTAGCAAGGGTCAACAAATAGTTGATATGTAAATAAAAATAAAAGGAAAATCTGATTTCTAAACCTACATGAAAGAAACAATTATCCTAAATTGGAATTTAATTGTGGTAATTTTTCTGTTTCTTATTTCCCAAATATGGTCACACCTCCAGGTTCTATCCTATTGAGATGCAGATTTACCATGAAGCTAATGGAGTTTAAGTTTCAGGGCCCCTCATAGTACACACTCCTTCCCAGACCCTAGGAGGAGCCTGGAAACATGCTCACATTGGTCATATGATATTATAATATTTGCAAAATACAGATCTCTTCCCTCCCATTTCCCTTTCTGGTTGGATGGTGATAGAGTGAGCATGGGCACTTCTGGGATTCAGCAAGGAAAAGGCTGAATTAGATGTATAGCAGGAGTTCCCTGGCAGTCCAGTGATTAAGACTCTGCGCTTCCAGTGCTGGGGGCATGGGTTTGACCCTGGTCGGGAAACTAAGATCCCACATGCGCTCAGTGTGGCCTAAAAAATAAAAATTATAAACAAAAAATGTATAGCAATTTGAATGTGATCCAGTCTATTTATATGGTTTGCAGTCATTTCTGGGTACAGTTAAGCTATGATTAGCCAACCCGGTGTAGGAAAGGCAACTCCTTCCACCCACTCTGACTCATCTGATCTCGTGACACAAAATTGCAGGGCCACATGTCCTATGGTGATGTGAATGTGTCCTGAGGCACCTATCATAATATGTGAGTACTAGCAAAGGAGCATGGTTTAATATCAAAAGCTCATCTGTGAAAAATCCTTCTAATCATTAGATGTGTGCAATATGAGTCAAACTGATATTCTTGCCTATTGGGGAATGTTTAAAATATAATGTATGCTATTATATTAAAGTTTTTTGATAGGAATTGAACAAAAGAGAATTTCTCAGAATTTCTGTTTGCAGGGCATACCCCCATAGTGGTGCGACCACCAGTGATGAACTCTGTAGGAAAAGTTGTGGCTTTGTCTGTGTCAATGTCTAAACTTGACATTTTCCAGAACAGTGATGAGTGATGAAGTTGAGGGAAACTTTTTTATTTTTTTTTTATTTTTTTATTTTTTTTTTTTTTTTTTTTTTTTTTTTTTTTTTTTTTTTTTTTTTGTAAAGCAGTTGGCAATGTCTTATAAAGTCTGACATACACTTACCATATGAGCAATTCCACTCATAGGTATTAACCCAAGAAAAATAAAAACATATGTTCACACAAAGACTTGAATGTGAATGTTCATTGCAGCTGTATTCTTTTTTTTTTTTTTTTTTTTTTTTTATTTTTTTTTTTTTTATGTGTGTTACATGATTTTATTTTATTTTTTTTATTTTATTTTTTTTTATTTTTTGCTTTATCACAAATTTAATCAGTTATATGTATACATATGTTCCCATATCCCCTCCCTTTTGCGTCTCCCTCCCACCCTCCCTATCCCACCCCTCCAGGCGGTCACAAAGCACCGAGCTGATCTCCCTGTGCTATGCGGCTTCTTCCCACTAGCTATCTACCTTACGTTTGGTAGTGTATATATGTCCATGCCGCTCTTTCACTTTGTCACAGCTTACCCTTCCCCCTCCCCATATCCTCAAGTCCATTCTCTAGTAGGTCTGTGTCTTTATTCCTGTCTTACCCCTATGTTCTTCATGACCTTTTTTTTTCTTAAATTCCATATATATGTGTCAGCATACAGTATTTGTCTTTCTCTTTCTGACTTACTTCACTCTGTATGACAGACTCTAGGTCCATCCACCTCATTACAAATAGTTCAATTTCATTTCTTTTTATGGCTGAGTAATATTCCATTGTATGTATGTGCCACATCTTCTTTACCCATTCATCCGATGATGGACACTTAGGTTGTTTCCATCTCCGGGCTATTGTAAATAGGGCTGCTATGAACATTTTGGTACATGTCTCTTTTTGAATTATGGTTTTCTCAGGGTATATGCCCAGTAGTGGGATTGCAGGGTCATATGGTAGTTCTATTTGTAGTTTTTTAAGGAACCTCCATACCGTTCTCCATAGTGGCTGTACCAATTCACATTCCCACCAGCAGTGCAAGAGTGTTCCCTTTTTTCCACACCCTCTCCAGCATTTATTGTTTCTAGATTTTTTGATGATGGCCATTCTGACTGGTGTGAGATGATATCTCATTGTAGTTTTGATTTGCATTTCTCTAATTAGTAAAGATGTTGAGCATCCTTTCATGTGTTTGTTGGCAGTCTGTATATCTTCTGTGGAGAAATGTCTATTTAGGTCTTCTGCCCATTTTTGGATTGGGTTGTTTGTTTTTTTGTTATTGAGCTGCATGAGCTGCTTATAAATTTTGGAGATTAATCCTTTGTCAGTTGCTTCATTTGCAAATATTTTCTCCCATTCTGAGGGTTGTCTTTTGGTCTTGTTTATGGTTTCCTTTGCTGTGCAAAAGCTTTGAAGTTTCATTAGGTCCCATGTGTTTATTTTTGTCTTTATTTCCATTTCTCTAGGAGGTGGGTCAAAAAGGATCTTGCTGTGATTTATGTCATAGAGTGTTCTGCCTATGTTGTCCTCTAAGAGTTTGATAGTGTCTGGCCTTACATTTAGGTCTTTAATCCATTTTGAGCTTATTTTTGTGTATGGTGTTAGGGAGTGATCGAATCTCATACTTTTACATGTCCCTCTCCAGTTTTCCCAACACCACTTATTGAAGAGACTGTCCTTTCTCCACTGTACATTCCTGCCTCCTTTATCAAAGATAAGGTGACCATATGTCCGTGGGTTTATCTCTGGGCTTTCTATCCTGTTCCATTGATCTATCTTTCTGTTTCTGTGCCAGTACCATACTGTCTTGATTACTGCAGCTTTGTAGTATAGTCTGAAGTCAGGGAGCCTGATTCCTCCAGCTCCATTTTTCGTTCTCAAGATTGCTTTGGCTATTCGGGGTCTTTTGTGTTTCCATACAAATTGTGAAATTTTTTGTTCTAGTTCTGTGAAAAATGCCAGTGGTATTTTGATAGGGATTGCATTGAATCTGTAGATTGCTTTGGGTAGTAGAGTCATTTTCACAATGTTGATTCTTCCAATCCAAGAACATGGTACATCTCTCCATCTATTTGTATCATCTTTAATTTCTTTCATCAGTGTCTTATAATTTTCTGCATACAGGTCTTTTGTCTCCTTAGGTAGGTTTATTCCTAGATATTTTATTCTTTTTGTTGCAATGGTAAATGGGAGTGTTTCCTTGATTTCACTTTCAGATTTTTCATCATTAGTATATAGGAATGCCAGAGATTTCTGTGCATTAATTTTGTATCCTGCAACTTTACCAAATTCATTGATTAGCTCTAGTAGTTTTCTGGTAGCATCTTTAGGATTCTCTATGTATAGTATCATGTCATCTGCAAACAGTGACAGCTTTACTTCTTCTTTTCCAATTTGGATTCCTTTTATTTGCTTTTCTTCTCTGATTGCTGTGGCTAAAACTTCCAAAACTATGTTGAATAAGAGTGGTGAGAGTGGGCAACCTTGTCTTGTTCCTGATCTTAGTGGAAATGGTTTCAGTTTTTCACCATTGAGGACGATGCTGGCTGTGGGTTTGTCATATATGGCCTTTATTATGTTGAGGAAAGTTCCCTCTATGCCTACTTTCTGCAGGGTTTTTATCATGAATGGGTGTTGAATTTTGTCGAAAGCTTTCTCTGCATCTATTGAGATGATCATATGGTTTTTCTCCTTCAATTTGTTAATATGGTGTATCACGTTGATTGATTTGCGTATATTGAAGAATCCTTGCATTCCTGGGATAAACCCCACTTGATCATGGTGTATGATCCTTTTAATGTGCTGTTGGATTCTGTTTGCTAGTATTTTGTTGAGGATTTTTGCATCTATGTTCATCAGTGATATTGGCCTGTAGTTTTCTTTCTTTGTGACATCCTTGTCTGGTTTTGGTATCAAGGTGATGGTGGCCTCGTAGAATGAGTTTGGGAGTGTTCCTCCCTCTGCTATATTTTGGAAGAGTTTGAGAAGGATAGGCGTTAGCTCTTCTCTAAATGCTTGATAGAATTCGCCTGTGAAGCCATCTGGTCCTGGGCTTTTGTTTGTTGGAAGATTTTTTATCACAGTTTCAATTTCAGTGCTTGTGATTGGTCTGTTCATATGTTCTATTTCTTCCTGATTCAGTCTTGGCAGGTTGTGCATTTCTAAGAATTTGTCCATTTCTTCCAGGTTGTCCATTTTATTGGCATAGAGTTGCTTATAGTAATCTCTCACGATCTTTTGTATTTCTGCAGTGTCAGTTGTTACTTCTCCTTTTTCATTTCTAATTCTATTGATTTGAGTCTTCTCCCTTTTTTTCTTGATGAGTCTGGCTAATGGTTTATCAATTTTGTTTATCTTCTCAAAGAACCAGCTTTTAGTTTTATTGATCTTTGCTATTGTTTCCTTCATTTCTTTTTCATTTATTTCTGATCTGATTTTTATGATTTCTTTCCTTCTGCTAACTTTGGGATGTTTTTGTTCTTCTTTCTCTAATTGCTTTAGGTGCAAGGTTAGGTTGTTTATTCGAGATGTTTCCTGTTTCTTAAGGTGGGATTGTATTGCTATAAACTTCCCTCTTAGAACTGCTTTTGCTGCATCCCATAGGTTTTGGGTCATCGTGTCTCCATTGTCATTTGTTTCTAGGTATTTTTTAATTTCCCCTTTGATTTCTTCAGTGATCACTTCGTTATTGAGTAGTGTATTGTTTAAACTACCAATAACTAAAAAAATGCTCATCAGCCGTGCTCCAAAATTGAATTATCTTTCTATTCTATCAACAGAAAATGATATTATTACAAAATTTTTGCAAATATGTACTTGTATTAATCATGTTGTACACAAACTTACTATGTCAAGAAAGCTGGAAGAAAAGGTATAGAGAGATTTTTTGAAAAGAGGTGCTCTTACAACTCACTTTGGATTATGGCATCTAATATCAGACATCTGCTGAAACAGAGACTGTAACACTTGCTATATTCTTAAAGGGTTATTAGTATTTGGTTCATTTCACTTTCCTGCTCAAAATCCTTCAGTGGCTCCCCACTGCTGACAGAGCTGAGTCTGAGTTCCCTCACCTAATCTGAAATGCCTTCCAGGTATGCTTCCTCCATTTATTTCCCTCAAGCACCAGTTATTCTGTAGTCATTCCTTCTACTCCTAATTCCTCCACTTTGTACATGAATATCCTTCCCTTCAAGATACCACCCAAATCCCACTTGTGCCATATCCCAGAACACTGTTGACTGAGGCAATCTTTTTATATATTCACTTTCCGAACATTTATGCTCGTTATTGCTTATTTGGCAGAGAGGGGACCTGGTTCTGTGTCTACTGAGTATGTGACTTGGGGCAATAACTCAATATCTCTGAACTCCCACTCTTCTCATCTGTATAAAGATGGAAATGAGGCTATCTGAATAATGTCACATGGTCATTGTGAAGATTAAATAAGCTAGTACATACAAACCTTGCAGTGCATTGCCTGGCCTTGTGTGGCTGTATGACTGCTTCTAAGGTCCCTCTTTTATCAAGAGTCTGCATGTGGTGAGGCAAGGAGGTCCCACACTGTGACAGACATTCTGCTTTCTCCATCCTTGCTGTAGCAAGATGGCAACCTTCTTACACATTCAAATGGGGAACAAAAACATGGAACTGAGCAACTTTGGCAACCCAGCCCATTTTATCAGTAACTTGTGTATTCTAGCACCCTTCTGAGAATTATTTTTCTTTGTGGTTGGGGCCTCTTTCTGAGAAATGCTCTGTGGTATGTGGTTTGAGGTCCCAGAAGCAGAGAGGAGCTATGGATAGGGTCCTACTGCATCTTGTGACACAAAGTGGCTGCACCAATGGAAGGCCAACTGGAACATATTGGTAGGTTTTCAAAAAAAAAGTCAGTTCCTTCCTATTTGGCCTTTGACTCATATTATAGCTTTTTTGCAATGAATATTTTCTAATCTTTTGAACTAGATTGTATTCTCCCAGTGTGGCATAGTCCAGGAGCCAACCTTAGACTGGATGGTTCCTTAACTCCCAGTGACTCTCCCAGGGCCATGTTTAACCCTACCCACATGGCCATCACTCTTTGACCCAAGAATGAAGACACATGACTCACAGTGTCTAGCATGGTACCTGCATCTTTATCTCCAGGCAGTTAGTATGCATCCTTCACTGAGTCCTGTTAATTTTACCTGAATATCTCTCCTATTTGTTACTTCTCTCTCTCTGTTTATCACCAATACCCTAGTGTAAGTCACTGTCATCTCTCACCTGGGCTCCTTCAATCACCTCCTAACTGATCTCCTTATAAACATTCTAGACCCATCGATCTGTTGTCAAACTATAGATGGAATGATCTTTTAAAAACAAATCTGGCCACTATGGAAAACAATATCAAAATTCCTCAAAAAATTAAACATAAACTTACTATATGATCCAGAAATTCCACTTCTGAGAATATACCTTACTATACGATCCAGAAATTCCACTTCTGAGTATATACTTAAAACAAAAGAAAGCAGGAACTCAGATAGATATCTGTATAGCCATGTTCATAGCAGCATTATTCACAATAGCCAAGACATGGAAGCAACCCAAGTATCCATAGATGGATGAATAGATAAACGATATGTGTTATATACATACAATGGAATATTATTGATCCTTAAAAAAGGAAATTCTGACATATGCTACAACATGGATAAGCCTTGAAGATGTTATAGTAAGTGAAATAAGACAATTGCAAAGAAAAATACTGTATGATTCTACATATAATAGGTACCTAGAGTAGTCGAATTCATAGAGACATAAAGCAGAACAGTGGTTGCCAGGGGCTGGGGGAAGGGGAGAGTGGGGAGTTATTATTTAATGGGTATGGAGTTTCAGTTTGGGGAGATGAAAAAAGCTCTGGAGATGGATGGTGGTGACGTGGATGTACTTAATGCCACTGAACTCCACACTTAAAAATGGTAAATTTTGTTATATATATTTTACAACAATTAAAACATATACATAAGGATGGGGGAAACAAATCTGATCATGTTACTTAAGAAATCATCAAAGAAGTCCTACTCTTCTTAGAATAAAATCAGAATCATTAGTGAGTTGACCAGGCTTGTACAACCTGAGCTCTGCCCATGTCTCCATCCTCTTCCCCACTTCCTCCATCTCTGTGCTCCAGCCACTGGCCTTGTTTAGTTCCTCAAGGAGTCTTGCTCTCTCCTACCTTAAGTCAGCCCTCTGCTTGAGATACTTTTCACCTAGATATAATGATTTCTTGATAAAATACTAAGGGCCTGTTGCTGTACAAACCTGGGATCATGTTTCAGTTGATAACTTCCTTTCCTTGAAAAGTTTGGTCTGTCAAGGTAAGGAGCATGTGTCCTATGCTTTTCCTATGGAAAAGCAACTTTGAGGGTTGGACTTCTAGAACTTGAAGTCTCTAGCCTTTTTTTTTTTTTTTTTTTTTTTAATGTTTCTGCTGCTTCATTAAGTTCTTCTAAAAAAATAGACATTACTTATGTCTAAATATCTGATACTAAAAGATGACTTTCAGTATTTCAGGAAAAAAAGAGAATAACATTACCAATTGGAAAATTGTGAGTTAAACAGTGTTTCATGCTGTGAGCAGCTGATGAAATAAAGAAACTGCTACCAAAGTTTGTCGTTTGGAAATCTATATAGCTTACATTAAAAAAAATTAAATATGCAACAATTTGACCTTTTTGAGGTGCTGAATTCTCTGAGTTTCAACACACGTATAGGTTCATGTAACTACCACCACAACCAGAATAGAGAAGTTTTATCACCCCCAGAAAACTTCTTCATACTGCCGCCTTGGTAATCAAATCCTCCTTCAGCCTCTAACCCCTGGCAACCACTGATCTGTTCTCCATCACCATTGTTTCCCTTTTCCAAAATGTCAAATAAATGGAATCATACAGTATGTAATCCGAGGCTGGCTTTTTTCACTATAATGCAAGGTTCATCCAGGTTGTTTTATTTATCTACAACTCATTCCTTTGAAGGCATTTGGATTGTTTACAAGTTTTGCAGTTATGAATAGAGCTGCTATAAACAGTCATGTACATGTTTTTGTGTAAACACAAGTATTCATTTCCCTAGGGTAAATACCCATGAGTGGGATTGCTGGGTCATATGGCTAGTGTATGTGTAGCTTTATAAGAAACTGCCAAACTATGTTTCCAGAGTGGATGTACCATTTTTCATTTTCACCAACAATGTATGAGAGTTCAGTTTGCTCTACATCCTCACTAACACTTGATTCGTGAGTTGTTTTTTTTTTTTTTTTTGAGAATTATACTTTCTACAAGATATGTAGTGATTTTCATCATGGTTTTAATTTACATTATCCTAATGGCAAGTGATGCTGAGCAGATTTTCACGGGCTTACTTGCCATCTTTATATCCACTTTAGTGCAGTGTTTGTTCAAGTCTTTTACTAGGTTTTATTTATTTATTTATTTATTTATTTATTTATTATTCTCTTCAGAATATCTTTTGTTTGAACTCTATTAATTTTCTTTTTTTTTAACACCTTTATTGGAGTATGATTGCTTTACAATGTTGTGTTAGTTTTTTCTGTATAAAAAAGTGAATCAGCTACACATATACATATATCCCCATATCCCCTCCCTCTAGCCCCTCCATTCCCCCCTCCCTATCCCACCCCTCTAGGTGGTCACAAAGCACCGAGCTGATCTCCCTGTGCTATGCAGCTGCTTCCCACTAGCTATCTATTTTGCATTTGGTAGTGTATATATGTCCATGCTACTCTCTCGCTTTGCCCCAGCTTCCCCTTCCCTGCCCCTGACCCCCGCGTTTTCAAGTCCATTCTCTACATCTGCATCTTTCTTCCTGTCCTTCCCCTAGGTTCATCAGAACCATTTTTTTTTTTAGATTCCATATGTATGTATTAGCATACAGTATTTGTTTTTCTCTTTCTGACTTACTTCACTCTGTATGACTGACTCTAGGTCCATCCATTTCACTACAAATAACTCAATTTCGTTTCTTTTGTTGGCTGAATAATATTCCGTTGTATATATGTGCCACATTTTTTTTATCCATTCATCTTTTGAGGGACACTTAGGTTGCTTCCATGTCTGGGCTACTGTAAATAGTGCTGCAATGAACATTGTGGTACATGTCTCTTTTTGAATTATGGTTTTAAATTGGGTTGTTTTTTTTCTTACTGTTGAGTTTTGAGAAAGTTTTAAAAATATATTTTGAATATGAGGCCTTTGATGGATGTATGATTTGGAAATGTTTTATCCCATTGTGTAGGTTATCTTTTCATTATCTTAATAGAGTCTTATATAGAACAAAATATTTACTTTTGATAAAATCTAATTTATTGATAATTTTTCATCTCTAGATTGTGCTTTTAATGTCATTTTAAGAAGACTAACTCCAGGTTATAAAGATTTTCTCCTAAATTTTCTTCTAAACTATTTACTTTTCACATTTTGATTTATAATCTATTTTGAATTAATATATGTTTATGGTGTAAGATTTAGGTAGAGTTTCAGGTTTTGCATGTAAATGTTTAATGGTTCCAACACAATTTGTTGATTCATTGATATATTTCTCTTGGTAATTTCTAGCTTAATTCTATTATGTCAGAGAATATACTTTGTTAACTTCTTTTAAATTTGTCAAGATTTGTTTTATGACCCCATAATAGCCTATCTTGATGAATGTTCCATGTGGACTTGAAAAGAATATGTATTATGCTGTTGTTGAGTGGAGTGTTCTATAAATTTTAATTAGATGCTGTTAGTTTATGGGGGTGCTCAGTTCTTTCATATCCATGTTGATTTTCTGTCTGCTTGTTTGCATGATGACTAAAGAGTGTTAAAGTCTCCAATTATAATTAAGAATTTGCCCATCTCTCCTTCCAGGTTTATCAGCTTTTTAAAAAACATTATTTATTCATTTATTTATTTAAATATATTCTTTCTACTTACTTACCATTGTGCATCCTCCAAAGGTGACCAGAGTTGTTTTTTTTTTTAATTTGCATCAGTATGAGCTCACGGATTTCAATATACTTGATGGTGTATCAATCCATTCCAGTTCACATCCCTAGTGATGATCAAATAAGCAACTTCAAGTTGGCCTCCAAGTTTCTGTGAATGAAGCTGGTAGCCTTAGAAGACTTCCTTGCTTTTTGTTAATTGGAGTATAGTTGATCAAATTTTGCTTTATACATCTTGATGCTGTGTTGTTAGGTGCAAACATATTTAGATTATTATGAGTCTTAATGAACTGACTTTTTTTTTTTACCATTATGTTATGTTCTTTTTGGCCTTAGTAACTCTCCTTATTCTGAAATATACTTTGTCTGACATTAAGTTCAATATTCTAGCTTTCTTTTGATTCATGTATGTGAAGTATATCTTTGCCCATCCCTTTACTTTTAACCTATATATATAAGGAGGGTTTTGTGAAGACAGTATATATTTAGTTTTTTTTAGGTACTCTGACATTCTTCATCTATTATTTGGTATGTTAGGCCATGTACTTTTGGAAGCATAGTTCTGATAGTGACTTTAAGGTCTTTGATAATTCCAACATCTGTGTGACTTCAGGGTTGACATCTGTTAATCGTCTTTTCCACTGAGTTGAAATTTTCCTGGTTCTTTGTATGCAAACTAATTTTGGATTATATCCTGAACATATTAAATACCGTACTAGAATCCCTGGGTCTTGTTTACCTTCTAAAAAGAATGTTGATTTTGTTGTTCTTGTTGCTGTTGTTGCCATTGTTTTTGTAGGCATCACCAAGATTAGGTTTGGGTCACAAATTCTCACCTGGCCTCTTTGGGTTCTGGTTTCAACATAAATCTGTTTTCAAAGTATTTTTGGCGCTACTCAGATCAGTCTGGGTGGCTAGTTTGTGACCCGTGCTCAGTTCTCAGGGCCTGTGGAATGCCAGTTAGGGTCATGCCCAGGTAGGAGGTGTACTTAGGAGTTCATACCCAACTTCATGGAATCACCTTCCTGATCTTGATCCTCTCTGTAATTCTACCAACACTGCTTTTTGCTCTAGGATTTCCCTTCCCAGTTTTATGACCAGAAACCTGAGACTTGAATTTTCCCACTGTTCCATAAACTTCCAGTATCTGTGCATATGTCCAAGGCCAAGTGGTGGGAGGAGAAAGAGCCAAAGAAAATATAGCTGTGTGTGTCCACTGTGCACTCTTGGGACACAGTTCCTTTGATCAGAAAGAAGGTTTAAGGTACCCTCCTACTGTCATTTATTTCACTGTGCTACCACCAGGACCATCAAAGGATTGCTTGTGGGGGTGTTATCATAGGAGAGAAGAGAAAAAAATAAAAGAAAAAGCCCAAGGTGTTGTCCTCAATCACTCTGGCCCTTTTCTGCTCCACAGACAAGAAAGGGAGGTCTTCTCTTGATGCTCTTTCTGTCCATATCTGGTGTGTATTTCAGGGCTATAGGATACCTTTGATTCCTGGCTGGGTAATATTGGAGGGAAAAAATGAAAAACTCACCACTGGTTCAGTGGGAGTTCAAAGTCTTGTTTCCTTCCCTGATCCACCCACTACCATCCATGGTTATGGTCCTCAGAAACCGCCTCTTTGCATTCTATCCAAGCTTTATAGTTGAATTCAGTGGGAGAGGCAGAGTGGAGTGTTTTACCCCATCTTCTCTACAACCAGATCACAACTTACACTTTAAATATCTTTTTTACAATTATAAAATTAATACCTATGCATTGTAGATACTATGAGGAATATGCAGGTAAGGAAAAAGAAGAAAGTGAAAATGACCCCCAATACTAACACTTCAGTGTAACTTCTATTTATTTGCATTGTAAGCAAAATTACATCATGTTGTAAATGTGGCTTTTTTTCTTTTCACGTAATATGCTGTAAACCTATTTCCATGGTAATACCTATTCTTCTCCAAAACCATTTTTCAAAATTGCATGGCAAGTATTACTTCATTTGAGTGTGTACCCTAATATTTTCAACCAACTTCTTATCTTTCAGCATTCAGGTTGCACAGCTTTTATATTGGTTGCAGCCAATGGGTAAGTAGCTGGAGAAATCACAACAGAAGCTAAATTCTCTTAAATCCTCTTTAGGGCCCATTTGAATTTTTGAAACAAAAATATGCTATTTTACAACTCTGCCCCCACCTCCAATTGGCAAAATTTATGTTCTACAAAGAGGACCACATTTTAAATGCAATGGCCAGGATTCCTATAGAGAACAGAATAAGAAGGAGCTCTGCTATAAGAATAGCATCTCACATCTAAGCACAGAGGGAACTCCATCTGGGGTTAGATGCCCAAAAGAGCAGCCAACAGTGTAGTGTCCTTAAAAATAAGTGCATCACCATTATTTTTAGGTGTCTTTGGTCCTCAGCCCCTGCCACACATGATAAAGGTGTGCTTGTGCCTGCATGATAGTGATAAGATACCACGAGGAAGTGCTTGCAGATGGCTGTGGTTCAAAAAAAAACAAAACACAAAGAACTCTTTAAGTCTTCCTTTCACCCTTATTAAAATGTGGGGAAGATTACTGCGGAATTTGTGCTCTATCTCAGAAACAAATCATTACCTTTTCATAAGGCTGCCCTAGGCTGCCTGAAGTATAGCTTATTATTTCACAGTGGCTTGATAAATGGGAAAATGTATATGAAAACCTTCAACATACACTTAGAAAGCCCTAAGCCAAGCCTGCCTGTCCTACTGACTCTATTAGAGAACTGACTGGTAGTTGGCCACTTACAATAATAATGCAAGGTAAGGTTAAAAAACATGCACCTACATTTATGCATACACATATACATGTATCTTTGTGTGTGTGTATATGTGTATATGTACATGTTCATATAACAGCAGCTCCCTCTATGATATCCCATCAACTCTGCAACTCGAGATTCTCTAAGGTGTTTTAAGGTTTATTGAAAACCCCATGGATGCTTTGTAGAATAATGTATGCTATCTAAGCATAAAACAATGGGGAAAATAAATAATTTTATAATAAGAACTGAGGGTCTCACAAAAAGATGGAACACTCTATGAAGTTAATCCCTACAAAATCTGATGTCCTGGAAATAAACAGGCCTGGAGGTAAGGTTTGACAGTAATAAAAATAATCATCATAATACCTGAAATTTAAGGAGCATTTACTTTGTACTCCGTGATTACAGCTTTCTCTTTCATGCCTTTAACAGTTTAAAATCAGTCCTATTATTTTTCCAGCAAGGAAACAGAGCTTTGGAAGAGTTCAATAACCTGCCCAAACTCCCACAGTTGTTAAGTTCCAAGTGCAGAATTTAAACCTGGATCTCCCTGACCCCAGGGTCTTGTTTGTAACCATCTGTTTTCTTTCCCTTGGCTTCCCTGTTCCAGACTCAGAATAACCCCAGCCTCTATGTTCATTTGATTTCACCCCACCTTTGGTTTCTGGATTCCATTCCAGGTATGCCTTACTTGGGGGGCATCTTTTACAGAGTGAAAATATTTTTTTTAAAAGAGGTCTTTCTGGACTTCCCCTTCCTTTTGCTATAGATATTGGAACAGTTTAAGCAAGTAAAGCAACTCGGCATATATAATAAGAATAGAGGAAAATATTTTCTATGGCTACTATTTACCTCTTTATGTCTTCTCCACAAAATGGAGAGAATCCTGCTCTGGCCCCAGAGCTGCTGTCCATCTGTACCTGCCCAGGGAGATGATGAACCTTGCAGCCTTTGCTTAGGCCAATCAGAGCAATGAAGAAATAAACACAAAGCTGGAAATGTGAAGGTGGGTGTGGCTTTGGAAAGAACTGCAAATTATTTGCGGAAAAACAAAAAAGAATGAAGGTATAAGGAAAGCTGCAAGGGGAGGAAAGCAAGGACAGATGTGGGCTGGGGGGAGGGGTCTTCAGGGAGCTTGGGAAAAGGGGTGGAGAAACTTTGGAGTGAATGATAGCACAGACAAAGATGAGAAGTAGTTGGTGAGGGGCAGCAGGAGAGTGAGTGGCATTACTGCTCTTATTCGTTGGGTCTCCTTTCAGATTCTTCCAAAGATGTAAGAAATGTCTGGTAGCATTTTCATTATTTTTTATGACTGCTCTGTGTTTCTGCAAAAGTGACCTCAGGCTAGGGCTGAGCTGCAAGCGTCCCTGTTACAAAGGTGCGGTACAGACTTCTTCCTAAATGTGGGCTTTAGTTTGTACAGTTGTTTAGTTTGTATTATTTGAGATTCAATTTTATCTATTTTTTATTGGATTCTAACATCTTGGTTGTCAGCATACAAGGTCCCACTGGGAGCTCTGTAGTTTTAATGGACAGATTTCCATGTAAGCTGAGGAAAGGAGGCGTGTGTGAAATGGATAAATCCTGCAGTGATCAGAACTTTTTGTTTTTCTGTAATTCTCTTGAAAATAGAATGGTTGTCTTAAAAGATTTATGGAACTCCTTTGGTATACAGTATCTTTAAAATTAATACATTTAAGCAGTTATACTGAGATGAATAGTTATCACTTCCAACAGAAATGTCAAACTTCCTAGTATGACACGTTGAGCAGCTACTATGTGCCAGGCATCAGGATCCATGCCTGGAGTACAATGATAAATTTATAATACAATCTCTGCTCTCAGGCTCACAGTCTGGTAGGGAAATGAGCATGTAATGACACACAGGCAGTTCAGTTAACTTCGTCCTAAAATAACTTGATTAATGTACACAGTACAGGTTATCCTGTTTATCCTATGGTGATGGTTCCACTCCTCATAAACTCTACAGCTATAACACTTCTAACAAGGGTTTGGTGGGAAAAAAAAAGGGGGTTGGCAGAGAGTTTCAGGATTGCAAATACGAATTACTTTTCCCGACGGAACTTCAATATGAAAAGAGTTCTTGTAGCCATAGCTAAAGAGTTTTAAACCTAAACACCATCAAGCAAGTCCAACTTTTGCATATTTATAGTCAAGAGAATAAACCGAAATGAGCTTGAAATAATGCATTTGCCAGACTGGCCCTTCCTTGTTCTACTGTTTTGTTTCTCAGCATCCCCCTCAGATATCTGATGCTCCAGGAGACCAGAGGCATCCTATTCTTGGCATAATTGAATAGAGTATGTCTTCACTCTCCATAAACATGGAAGTAATAAATATTCAACAAATACATGAATTCAAGTCATATTTTAAAAATTGCTTCCTCGGGAGTTCCCTGGTTGTCCAGTGGTTAAGACTCCATGTTCCCAATGCAGGGGGTGCAGGTTCAATACCTGGTTGGGCAACTAAGGTCCCACATGCCCTGAGGCCAGGCCAAAAAAAAAAATTGCTTCCTTGGTGATGCTACATGTGAGCTCCCCCAGGGAAGCAAGTCGCTCTTTCTCCTGTGTTCCCATTGCACCTGGATATATCTGTAGTATAGCACTGACATCATAATGATTTTATATACCTGAGTATTAGTCTGCTTGAGCTGCTAGAACAGAATGCTGTAGACTTGGTGGCTTAATCAACAGACATTTGTTTCTCACAGGCTAGAAGTCCAAGATCAGTATGCATGGTTGGATTCTGGTGAGGATGCTCTTCCTGGCTTACAAATGGTGTCTTCTTGCCGTGTCCTCACATGGTAGAGAGAAAGAGAGCTCTGGCCTCCCTTCCTTTTCTTATAAAGACACTAATCCCTTCATGAGGGCCCTACCTTCATGACCTTATCTCAACCTAATCACTTCCCAAAGTCCCCACCTACAAAGCCCATCACATTGGGGGTTTGGGCTTCAATTCAGTCCATAATGACCTGTTTCCACTGCTATCTGGTCAATTCTTCATATGACATGGATGCTTCCCATTCATCTCTGAACCTTGGTTAGCTATGCTGAGGTACTGCCCAAATAATATTTGAATATTTATATGCACATTACCTCAATGCTCTGTACAAATTTTCAAATAAATATGATCTCACTTTCATAAATGCTCAAGTAAATATTGCCTCATCTATCTTACAAATCAAATGCTGTGAGAAAAATTAAAGAAAGAAATATTAAGATTTTGATCTGATTAAGATTGGAAACATTTCGTATTTTTGTTGCACAAGGAAAATTCACTGGCCTAACATCTGCAACTCTTGTAGACCCTTGACTTCTGAAAAATACTTTACATTTTATGAATTCAGTTTTAGAAAGTCCCCAGAACATCGGCTGGTGACGTTACCACTAACCACAGCTTTGGAGACTGAAGCACAGAGAGGCTAAGTCAGTGGCCCAGGAGGCACAGAAGGATTTAACCAACAGGTGGAGATTAGAAGGTATAATTCTAAGTATTTAATCCTCTCTTCTGTTCTGTGGCTTTCTATAGGCTTCAGATAGCTAAGAACAGTTTGGAGAAGGTGACAGAGTTAGAAAAGCAGGGAGAGGCAGTTTAAACTGCTCTTTCTGTCATCTTCCAGTTGACAATCCCCCAGTGAATGGTCAACAGAGAGGCATGACTAACAGGTAATAGACCAGCAGCTCTGTCCCATCTCCTGGTTAAATACTGACTGGTGCAGAGCTGGTGGCTGGTGCCCTGGTACATGGAGGATGTAAGCATCTGTGGGGGAAGGGAAATAATTGCTAAAGGAGACACCGCTAGGAGTCTTGGGCAGTGGGGGAAGTGGAAATAAATATGCTTTCAGCTAAGAGACTGAAATGAGTCAGGTGACTGCAACCAATTCTGAAATAAGCATCCGTGAACAAATTTTAGCACAGATCTTTCAAATAAGAGCAGCAGCCTCCCAGGAAACCAGATTGTAAGAGGGTCTCCAATGGATATGAACAAGATGGGGTTTGGGGCCTCTGAACACCTCAATCAATGAGAATCTGGGCAAGATGGGACACAGCCAGCATGCTCCTTGCTCCCTAAAATGTTATAATCAAGTCTTACATCTATGTAGTCTCACTGGGCCCAAAAGGCATCCTAATGCATTATCCATTTATCCTTCCTATGGCCTGGCCACGTAGGTGTCACCACTTTTGTTTAACGAGGAAACAACGTGAGAGAGGCTGAGTGATTTGAGTAATGGAACCCAAGTAGAAGAGCTCATTGCTGAACGCAGATTTTCTGGCTTGCTGTTCTGTGGACTAGAATTAGCACAGGGATGTGCTAAGTCTTCACGTGCTGGGTTGTGCAAGATGCTATTGCTGTTGGCTCACTTGAAACAGGAGAGGTCTGGGGCTGAGGCTCACTGAGTCATTCATCCAAATTATAATCTGTTATGTGTTGGTCATCATGCTAGATGCTGAGGATGCAACAATGAACCACACAGATGTGATCCCTGCCCTGGTGGATCAGTGCGGTATTCACAAGTCAAAGGAATATAGTGAGCTGGAAGGCTGCTGGCACAGGACTGCCCTTCTCCCTGAAATTCCAGAAGAACAGAGGAATTTGGTCTGAAGCTTCGGAGGAAGGACTGAAGTTCTAAACTAGCAAGAAGACAGGCTTTTGGGAGCTGGCCAGGGAAGCCCTCTGAAAAGACTGTTCCCCTCCAGGTCCCATTCATTCCCCACCATCCCCTTCAATGCCCTTAGTCTACCCAGAACATGAGTAAGGGAGGCTCCACATAGCTTTTTGCCACAAAAATCTGCTGTGGCAAATTGCTTTCCCTTGACCGCTGAGCACTGGTGAGTGGTGAGTGGTGACCCTGCAGTTTGTAGGCAGCCCATCTGGCTTCATGGCAGAAGCTATGCTTTAATTTCAGAATTTCAAGATGAAATAAGGAAGCTGTGTCCATGTTGCACCTTCTCAAACATCCCCAGACATTTTAGTGGCCAGAAAGCAGTGCCAATATCCTTAGTGACATTTTTCTAAGTTGTAAGAAAAAATGTTTAAAAATAAACATAAGTTTTTAAAATTAATTTTTATTGGAGTATAGTTGCTTTACAACGTTATCTTAGTTTCTGCTGTACAGCAAAGTGAATCAGCTATATGTATACCTATATCCCTTCTTTTTTGGATTTCCTTCCCATTTAGGTCACCACAGAGAATTGAGTAGAGTTCCCTGTGCTATACAGTAGGTTCTCATTAGTTATCTATTTTATACATAGTATCAATAGTGTATATATGTCAATCCCAATCTCCCAATTCATCCCACACACCCCAAACATAAGTTTTGGATTGACATGTACACACTGCTCTATTTAAAATATCAGTAGATAAACAACAAAGACCTACTGTATAGCACAGGGAACTATGCTTAATACTCTGTAATAACCTAAATGGGAAAAGAATTTGAAAAAGAACAGATACATGTATATGTATACGTGAAAAAAAACCCCATAGAATGTACACCAAGAGTGAACGCTTGTGTAAATTATGGACTTTAGTTAATAATAATCTATCAATATTGGCTCGTCAATTGTCACGAATGGACCACACTAATACAAGATGTTAAGAATAGAGGAAACTGTGTTTAGGGGGAGGGGTATATGAGAACACTCTGTACTTGCTGTTCAATTTTTCTGTAAACCTGAAACTACTATTCTAAAAAAGACCATTAATTAAAAACAAAAGCTAACAACAGCAACAACAAATCTGATACCAGGCCCTACCCATTTCCCCAAAGATCTTTTACTAGTGCCTTGATATTCAAATTCATCTTTTCTGAAGCTTAACTTGGTGGATTCTTCAGTTTTTAATTTGTTTAACTCGGTATATCACCATCTGTCTATGGCTTTCCAGTTGTATTTTCCAACAACAACAAAAATATATGCAAATGAGAATTTTCAGTCTAGGTGTTCCTTGTCTAGGAGTGAAAATCAGAGTGGGCCTTGGGACTTAGAGTGGGCTACTGCATCCATTCCTAGAGACCTAGGTAATGAGACTGAGGGAGAAAGAGAGTTCTAGGCACAACCTGTGTTTTAAAATAATATCCCCTCTGGATCAGCTGACCCTGGCTCTATGGACATTCTTTGGGTGGAAATTATTCTGTGTATGTGTGTTTGTGACCGTGTGTATAACAAAAGAGCCATTGAATGGCAAGTATAAGTCTACCATGACACGGAGCTACCATAGTTGAATTTGATTTTGAAGGAGTGTGCAGTTTTCTCTTTTATTCCCATAGCCAGCAAATGCAGTGGCAGAGCAGCAATGAAGGGGAAGCCCTGGACACTGAAGGCTTTTCCTTCAGTGGTCAAGGATTGCACTGCACCTGCATTCTGTGCCCTCAACATTCTGGGTGTGCCTGTGGCCAAGTCACCAGAGATGAATAGTTCTTAGACTTTAGCATGATGTGCATCAGCATGACCTGGAGGGCTGGATGAAATACAGATTGCTGGCTCCATGGGAGAGATTCTGATTCTTTAGGTCTAGGGCCTAGGAATTTGTATTCTAAACTAGATTCCAGGAAGCAGTGATGCTGCTGGTCAGCAGACTGCTTGCACATTGAGATCTGTCAACTTAGACTGTTAATCAGGGGACAAGAATGGCATGGGAGTGTTTGGATTACCTGTTTCCAGCAGGACACCAATTGACAGTGACAGCAACCAGAGCTGAAAATCAAGCAGCTCCTGCTCTGCTGGGGCAGGATGTTTGGTTATTTCTTCCCTTTGTCCTTCTCCTTCTCCCTCTCCTTCTCCTTGTCCTTCTCCTCCTCCTCCTCCTCCTTCTTCTTCTTCTTCCTCCTCCTCCTCCTCTTCTTCTTCTTCTTCTTCTTCTTCTTTGTCTTCGTCTTCGTCTTCGTCTTCATGTTCTTCTTCTTCTCCTCCTTCTCCTTCTCTTCCTTCTCCTTCTCCTTCTCTTTCTTCTTCTTCTTCTTCTTCTTCTTCTTCTTCTTCTTCTTCTTCTTCTTCTTCTTCTTCTTCTTCTTCTTCTTCTTCTTCTCCTCCTCCTCCTCCTCCTCCTCCTCCTTCTTCTTCTTCTTTTTGACTTTCAATGACAATGTACTGTGCATTTTATAACATAAGTAAAAGTAAACTGTATGAAAAAGATAGTAAAATTACTACATGGAGAGAAATGGAAATATACTATTGTAAGGTTGGAATATGATGCATGAAGTGATACAATATTATTTGAAGTTACATTGTGAGCTAGTTTTCATTCTGCAAAGCCCAAAGCAGCCACTAAAACAACACAGCAGTCATAGCTAATAATCCATCAGTGGAGATAAAATGAATCATAAAAATATTCAATCAAAGATAGAACAAAAGGGAGAAAGGGTAAAAAGAACAGGTGGAACAAATAAAACAAAATACAACAACCATATATTTAGTTTATCAGTATCACTATTCACATCAAATATAGGTGGTCTAAACCCTCCAATTAAAAGGCAGAGATTATCATTTAGAATAAAAAAGCAAGACTCAACTATGAGCTGCTTCTAAGAAACTCACTTTACCTAAAGAGATTGAGTGCTTAAAAAATAAAAGGATGGGAAAGATTTATACCATGATATATTATATACCATGGCTATATAAGGAAGACAAAGTGGATATCAGAACAACACTAGCAACAAAAAGTACATTACATAATGTTAAAAAGAATGAATTTATTGAGAGTACATAGCAATCCTAAACCTTTAAGCAGCCAATAACAGAACTTTAAAATATGTGAAGTGAAATCTGACAGTACCTCAAGGAGATGTAGACAATTTCTACAATTAAAGAAATTGACAATTTCTGTGTTATAAATCTATGATTATAATCATTTATAAAGAGTAATTACATGATTTTCAAATGTATTCACCCAAGATTTTGAATAAGAACTTAGTTGGTGGTACACAGAACCTGTGACAGTGGAGAACCCACTGTGGCAATGGCAGCAGTGCCACAAGGGCCAGTGTCCAACATGTAGGTCAGTAGAGGCAGCAGGACAAGCTTTGCCATCCAGAGTTCAATGACAGTGGTGAGCTCATAGATGGGTCCTGCCCACTGCCTAGCTTCCCTTGTCATGATCTGCATTCCAAACCTGGTTCTCTTGCCTTCCTGGCAGTTTGTGAGCTTTATACAGAGCACAGAGAAAAGTCATTTCCCTCAGTAAGGAGTGCAGTTGGGGAGGAATCCCTCCTATCATGAGCAATTCTGTGCATATCTCCAGGCTAAGTCTAAGACCTAAGCCAAGGGGAAGCACCTTCCTCCTTCCTCTTCCTCTCCATCATATTTCCTTTCAGCAGACCTCTGGTCTGGAAACCAGTGTCCTTGTACAGTTCTACCACCAGCCTGCATTTCCCATTGTTGATGAAGCCACAAGATCGTTTTCAGATGATGTTTGGAATTTATGTTTGTAATATGGCCAATTATGGAACCCAAAGAAGTTGGGTGAAAAGAAAGTAGAAACCTAAGAATTTTTCTTGTTATTCTCAGGTTGATGCCAATGCAACAACTACACTTTCCTTTGTTTTAAAAGAAATGTCCTATAAGTCTTCCTTGGTTGAAAGCATCTTCCTGTCTTTCTCTAGCACTTTGAACCAGATCACTCAAAGTCAGTGGGCAATATATAAAACTTCAACAATTCTCCTGCTTCCCCCATTCAAATAAATAAACAGAATATATGACATTTCTACCAAAGGCAGCAGGAGAAGACATTCCATTTCCTGCTTCAGCAATCTGACTAAGGAAACAAGTATAGATTTTTCTTCCAAACGCCTTAAGGTTATAAGGAAAGTTGATTAAGGCCTCCCTTTAAGCCCCACCAGAGAAATTAATGGATGATAAAGTGTGCCTACTCTTTAAGAGAAAGAGGTTATGTCTTATATTGACTCTTCTAATCAGTTTGACATAAGGCATATTTCTCACAGATGTGGCACTCTAGCCCATCTCATGTGCAGGAGAGATGAAAGCCATATGGATTTCAGTTTCCTGTTAGCCGAGAATAAATTAAATCATGTTCTTTTCTCCTCTTTACCACTCCTTTGTGGATTCAATTTCCATGTAGACATGTCTGATATTATTTTTTAGGGAGGAGTTAATAAATTGCTTTTTTCCTTTTATTATACTGATATGATTCTTGCCTTTCCTTCCCCCTGGCTCTCCCTACTGCCAATGAAATAAATACAGAGGACAAAAAAAAAAAAAAAAAAAAAAGAGAGAGAGAGAGAGAGAATAGAGTCATGGGTTGTGATATTAGTTTGACCTTTGTGAGGTTGCAGAAGAGCTGATCATAAATCCTGGTGGTTCATGGGTTGGAATTGTTCCCAGAAATTCCCAAAGTATAGTGATGTTCTTGATAAAGAGATTTATTTTCCCAGATTTTAAATAGAATATTATATTAGCTAAGGTAAAGCTACCTGTTGTAGTAAATAAAATTTAATGTCTCAGTGGCTTCACACAAAGAGAAGTTTTTGTTTCGTTCATAAATTTCATCCAGCAATGGGAAATGGAGATGGGATGGGTGAGGTTCGGTGGGGTAGATTCTGCTTCATGAAGTCACTTAGGAATCCAGACTAATAAGGGCCCTGTTATTTTCAAGTTTGACTTTCCAAGCTGCCTGCGTATTCACTTCCAGTCTGGGGATGGGAGGAGAGAGAAAGAGAGAGAAGGAGAAAGAGAGATAGACAGACAGACAGACAGTTGAGAGCATTACAAGGTATTCTTTATGGGCCAGGCCTGGAAGTGGGGTATATATTTCTACCCATTTTATTGGTCAGACACTGTTGTGTGGCTTGAAGTGCTGGGAAATATCTTGACGCCTTGGACCCAGGAGGAAAGGGATAGCTAGCATCTCATTTCTTTAGAGGCATTAGAATTTTCATCTGAGGCCATTTTCAAATTTGGGACCCAGATAATCATTATTAAATTATAATGTTTGTATTATATGCTTTATCTTTCATGAATATTTTTTGTTGGCTTTATCTTATAGTTATATTTTTAATTATATGATTTAAAGGTATTTTAACTTGATACTATACTACCAATCCTTTTTCACTAGACTGCTCTATTTTTGTGCTTGTAATTGAATATTCCAATCAGATGGACTATGCCCTCAAGTAAGTTTTCTCCCAAGCCAAGTGTATGAGTGTGTTTTCTAAGCTCTTACATTTCCAAGATTTTTTTTTCTGTTGTCTTGACAACTTGACCGTGTCAAGTGTTATAAAACAGGGATGACAATTGATTCTCATATATGTGTAATCTAAAGCATGTATTAATTCTATTTCTCTTGAACTGACAAAATTAAGAAATTTCCACACTTCCTGCTCTAAGTGTCCGTTAGCGTAGTTTCTCCTTTCAGAAGAATAACTGAGAAAGAAAAAAAAGTCACTAGGGAAGGAATATTTACAGAAGGCAAGCCTGATACCTTACGTAGAAAATTACAGAAAATCCTGCATCATATAGTAATGTTAAAACCTTGACACTACGTATTAAAAAATTGTTATTCACTATTCTAACAGTCTCCCATTTGCCAATATATCTTATAGGAACTTCTGATCAAAAGACTTGTTAGTTGCTAAAAATATTCCAAAGAGAGCTTTGGAATATTTGGCATAAAAATGCCAAAGAGAGCTTTACTCTTACTTGAGAGAGAAAACAATTCCTGTAAGATATTTGTCTCCTCATGCTGTATTTACATTACTCTTGCTAGTCTACATTATATATTTTTAAAATGAAGCTTTATTTTGTTCTGGGGGCTGGAAAGGTTAACTAGTGGTAGCTTCCAAGTCTCAGATTTAGTGAAGAAAAGTGAAGAAATCTAGGCTCGGCTGATTCTTTTTTTTTTTTTCTTCCCACCTGAGCAGATGTCTCACACCAGAAATTGAAAAGTAACATAGATAAGGAATGATTTTTTATTTAATTTGAACTTACTTTTTTATTGTGTTTCTTGATCATATTTTCATCTGTTGTATCTGTAATATCTTCAAGTCTGCATTTTTAGTTGTACTTTAATAGAATAAGTTTGACTTTTTAATTTTACAATGTGACATCAGGCTTTTTAACTGTGGAGTTTAAAATCTCTTGTTATCTAGAACCATTAATAGGAATTCTACAAAATTCAGATAGCTTTGGGATATATAACTTGAAAGATAAATGAATATTCTAGCTTCTCTGAAAATGTCTAGTATATAGAATTAATTGCTTTCTATGGCCCTACCTGACCTTTGTTAATGAGGTCAACAAAGGTCTTAGAGGAACCATGAACTTGAATTTGACTCTGGAGTTAGCGATGGCGACACAGGTCCCTTGGCTTAAATAGAGAACATGCTTCCATGACTCTTGCTGACTCCTCTCAAACTAATTTTTCCTAATTTTTCTCATTAATGCCTCTTCCTCCATCAGCCTGTTTAATTAGGTTTTCTCAGAAATCAGTCCTAGGATCATTCTCTCGGGGACAGTCTTGACTATCTCCATGGCTTCAAATACCACCTGTAAGGCAATGACTCCCAAATCTTCATCCACATCTAGATGTCTCTCCTGACTTACAAGTCTCTCTGAGATCAGTCCTTTACTCCCCTTGTTTTTATTTTGTTTTGTTTTGTTTTTACCACAAACTGATGTTTCAAAGCTAATGCTGAGGAAGATGGTACACTGAACATGAGGACTGGCATTATTCTACATTGTTTTGGGCAAGATGAATTGTTTTGGGGGAGATGAAACATTTTGAAGGAGATTTGGCCTGTTTATCCAATTTTAAATGGGCATTTCCCTTAACTCAGAAGTTTCACTTCTAGGAATTTACCTTAGGAAATTATCCTAAGGAAATAATTGGACATGTGAATCAAAATGTATTTACAGGAGTATTGCTATGTTGTTTGTAATATCAAAAAAGTGGAGACCCCCTGAATTACAGGACATGTGCACAATGATATAAAAGACAGCCACTGATAATCATGTGTGCTTATTTACAGAGACATAGAGAGTTGCTTCTGATAAGATGCTAATAGAAAAGGGCAGGGTATAAAATGTTATAGATGTTATGATCCAAATTTTATAAAAATATTTTATGTATATTTCATCATAAAAAATATGAAAAGCACAATGGAATTCTAAGTTATTTCTGGATGATAGGATGGGGTTACTGGTGATTTTCTCATTGTTCTTTATAATTTACTATCTGAATACATATACAGTAGGGATGTACTGCTTTTATAATCAGGAAAAACCATAAAGTTATTTTTATTTTGAAAAATAAGTGAATTATTGTTTTAAAGAATTAGGAGTTTGGGATTAGCAGATACACACTACTATATATAAAGTAGATAAACAACAAGGACCTACTGTATAGCTCAGGGAACTATATTCAATATCTTATAATAACTTATAATGGAAAAGAATCTGAAATAAAACCACTTTGCTGTACACCTGAAACTAACACAACATTGTAAATCAACTATAATTCAATTAAAAAAATGAAAATTAAAGAATGTCCATAGATACTTGTGGAAAAAATAAAAATAATCTCTCTATGCATTAAAATTGTTCAGATGAAGTGTACCCCAAACCCAGTTTTCTCTCATGTGCTCTAGTTTATTCTACTCAACAAATGTTTATTAAGGCCCTAGGGTGTCCTTCCTTTTAATCCAATTGATTATTGGCCATTTCCACCTGGATGTCCCACATGCTCCTGAAGTCAATATGTATAAAATGGAACTTACCATAATGTCTTGAAATCTGTCTCTTCCTGTATTCCCAGTCTCAGCTTACAGGATCCTCATCTACCCAAGTAGAAAGTCCAGGAGTCATCATGAGGCCCCCACTTACCTAACCCATCACATTTAGTAATGTGCAAGTCCTGCGGCTTTACTATTCTTTACAATCCATCCTCTCTTCTCCATTTCCTGTCCAACTGCCTTCTAGCTAAGCCTCTAATCTTTGCTTGGATTGCTGCAATTGTCTCCCATACTGTTAGAACATTCAATTTATAAAATCCTAAACGTTTTTGCTTAGACAGCTCCTTCTTCTCACTCCTCTTCTTTCTCCTACCCTGTCCACCAGGAGAATGGCTGGTCAACTCTCAAGACGTGGTTCAAATATCACCTCTAACCTTTCTGTTGGAATTGGCAGGTCTTCTCCTTGTGATCCTTGTTGGGAACTGCAATAGGTCTCCTATAATGATGGTAATGGCTAACATTGAGTTTTCATTGTAGGTCAACCACCATTCTAAGTGTGCCACATGTTTTAACTCCAATACGTTCAACAACGCTGTGAGGTAGGTACTATTATTATCTATATTTTATAGGTAATGAAACGGGTTTAGAGAACTTAATTTGCCAAACATCACACAGTCAGCAAGTGAAAGAGCTAGGATTTGAACCCTATATTGGCTCCAGAGCCTTCACCCTTAGCTCTGAGTGGTCATACATCTGTGTGTCCTTAATCTATATTTTATTATAACATAACATCTTACTGTACTTCTTTTCCTATCAATACGTGTGGTTTCCAGGGAGATCAGCTCGGTGGTTTGTGACCACCTAGAGGGGTTGGATGGGGAGGGTAGGAGGGAGAGGCAAGAGGGAAGAGATATGGGAACATATGTATATGTATAACTGATTCATTTTGTTGTAAAGCAGAAACTAACACACCATTGTAAAGCAATTATACTCCAATAAAGATGTTAAAAAAAAAAAGCAAAGAAGAAAAGAAGGAAAAAAAATATGTGTGGTTTCTTGCAGAGGCCACATAGACAACCTCAATAAAGGTGTGCACTAATTGACTAATTAATTAATCTTTCTGGGATGGAAAGTCTAAGCCAAAGAGAATTAACATTGTTTAGAATTTTTTGTTGCTTACTTTATTTATATCTGGATGGACTCTGAGGTCCTTTTAATTTTGAAATACAATAGTGTATTATTTGCTTAATGGGCTACATCTCGCCTAGTGATGAACACATAGAGGAGAATCAATTGAATCAGCTCTTGCCCAGTGAATGTAATGGTACTTGACTGAGAAACGGTGGAGTTGATCTTTGTGGAAAATATAATCCTCTTAGAAAAATGGTAAAAACTGACTAAATTTGTTGGAGAAAGACTGAAAAATCTTATTCAAGGCATTGTGTAAATATGGTAAAAATGAATCTCTTAGTGGATATTTGGAAGAAAACTATAAAACCACTTAGCAAATGTTGATCATTTCAGAGTTCTATACATATTTCAGATACCCAGGTTAAACAGATCTTAGAAGGTCAAATACACAACCTGTCATCCCTATCATCTAGGTATATTTTATTTTTATTTATTTTTATATGTATTTTTGTTTTGTTTATTTTATTTATTTTTTATTTTTGAGTTGATGTATAGTAGATGTACAATATTACATAAGTTACAGGTGAACAACATAGTGATTCACAATTTTTAAGGGTTATATTCCATTTATAGTTACTATAAAATACTGGCTATATTCTCTGTGTTATACAGTACATCCTTGTAGCTTATATATTTTATATATAATTGTTTGTACCTATTAATCCCCTACCCCTAACTTGCCCCTCCCCTCTAGATGTCTTTTTTCTTTTTTCTAGATATCTTTTAAATCCTTCTTTCCTTTGAGTTCCTACCTCCTGAATGCAGGCCTGGTGTAGCCTACTCACTGATCTTTTCCTCCTCTTGTGCTGCCTGTACACTGCTCACAATCTTTTTGAAACCCGTTTGTGATCAAGTCACCCCCCTTGTTCAAAGCTCTGATGTCTACTTATTGTCCCATGGGTAAAGTTCACACTCTGTTGCCAGGTCCCCACAATGAGTGCCATCCTGTCTTACTAGCTCTTGCCTCTACCTCTTGATTGAAAGAGTCACAAGTCCACCATATGAAAAGGACTGCCATTCCCTAGACATAATAAGTTTTCTCCGCCTGGAATATTGTTTGCTCTTATTAGTTTCAAGATCCAGCTTCTTTAATCTCTCTATGCCTTCAAAGAATTGCCTTCATTAAGTGATGCGCTTTCTCTTTTAAGTTCCTGTAACGCTGACATACATTTTAATACATGTACCATAATTACCTGTTCACTCGATCCATTTCCCTCCTTACACTATAACTTGAGGTTGGCGCCAATTTTATTTTTTATTTTTGTCTTAGAGTCTTGTAGACTAGTGCTTCTCAAACTTGAATGTACATACAAATTAAATGGAGATCTTGTAAAATGCAGATTCTGATTCAGCAATTCTTAAGTGAGGGCTGAGTAAGCATTTCTAACAACTTCCCGAAAGGATACCAATGTTGTCGGCCTGTGGATCACACAAGGGAGACATATTTCGGGCAGTTAATTTTTTGAATGAATGAATCAAAATGAAAAAAAAAACTCAAATGAAACATATTGCCAAACTGTGTTCTGCTTTATTTTGAACTCTTTTTTTTAAAACGAGTAATTAACATTTTCATTCAGTCTGTGTCACCCTAGTGATCATTATATTTTTATAGATTTAACATTTCCTCACATTTTAATATTATTAAAATTTTTCTTCATTATGTTTTTCCTTTTTTAGAATTAAATTTTGTTTCATCCAGGACTGATATTACACAAATCTATTACTACAGTGGGGCAAAATTTAAATCTTGAAACAGAATTCTTTTAAAAAAACATTTTTTGTACATACCATAGACATTATTTTAATCATAACCAATACTGCATAGAATTTCAATGGGGTAAAATATATCTTCAGAAGTTAATCAGTATGTACAGATGATTCACTCATAATGTTCTCTGTCATGTTTTTGAACAAGTGTTTTTTTTTTTAAAGTATTCAGTTAAACTTTAAAGAGGATGCTTGCTTTTTCATAGTCACTTCCTGTTCTGATTAAATACAGGTGTGCCACATAACGCAATCGGCTTACTACAACTGGACTAATTTGTGCCCAAGCTTAGTTTCTCCACATTCTTTTTCTCTATGGTTAAGAGAAGATGAAATTCAGTACTTCATGGCTGGAAAGGGCCCATGGACATTTTCCACAAATGTTGAATATTTTACTCACTATCAATATCTCTACCTTGGAAAGCAAATCAAAATGCTCAGATACATCAACTACATCATCAGAAATTCAGATCAATTGCCAAGCAATTACTGGGAACATCTGGTTATTTTGATGATCATAATGGCCAAATCAGTTAACTATGATACAACCCAATTAGAATCACAAATCTGATTCAATAACAATAGTGACAAAAGACTGCTTGAAGATAACTGATAGGTATCACTGGGTGGCATCAAGTTTACTTTCGTTATATTGCTTAAGAACATTGATAAACAGACTTTTTAAGTTTCATTGGAAAATCTACAGCAATAAGGACCTTTCTAGCTCTGAACCCTTATGCTCAACAAATAATGTTATTTTCTCTTCTATAAGGATTCAGTTTCCTACTTCATTGTCATACCCTGCTTTTGCTCCAATTTATGGCTACTTTTAATTCCAAACATGTGAAATCTTTCATCCTAAGGAGACATGGGTTATGTATTTGTTTTAGTGTAGCTCAGGGAACAAAGCAAATGTGCACTGAAGATTCAATTAGCAGTAGTAAGGATGGTGATTAAAGAGCTAGACTTGTCTGGCTGATTCATTTGGTCTCTTTTCATTTCATTTCTTAGGGACTAAATGTAGCTTGAAATAAAGTTTTATTTTAAATTAGTGTTCAATGCTACACAGCCAAGAAAGACTGTTTTTTTCCCCCCCAAACACATTCCCTTTTGTGCACAGAGAAATTCATGATCAGCTTTCCACTATGTGCGAATTTCTCAAGTCATTTGAAAGAACTGCTAAGCTAGAATGTAGAAAGATCTGCTGCATTACTAGAAGATCACCTTTCACCTTGTCACTTTAAAATCACAGACCAGTGATGTGTGGATTGGGTCAGTGTTTAGAAACTTCTAAATTAGTTGACAACATCAAGGGAATTCCCTGGTGGTCCAGTGGTTAGGACTCCTCACTTCTACTGCAGAGGGCACGGGTTCGATCCCTGGCTGGGGAACTAAGATCCCGCCTGCCACGTGGTGCGGCCAAATAAAAAGAACCCAAGAGGCATCACATAATCTAGATTTCTGGCTTCAAGTGGCAAAGGTTGTGTTATGTCTGATCCTTTTTCACTGGGCACGTGTTCTCCAGTTTGCACAGTTTCTACCTGATAACTGTCACTCATTTATGTGGCCTGCTTGATACCTAGAGGCATCTCCTGCTCTCAAGTTTTTGGTTGTGCAAATCTTCATGAATGCACACAGCAACATGGAGATGAGGGGTAGAGTATAGAGTGGGACTTACCCACCCAGGTTTAGACAGAGGCCAGGGGAACTTACTCTAAGAGGAAGCAATGTAGGTAAGACTGAGGTCTAATGCACATCAGTAGTCATCCATCAAAATAATGTGGCAGGGCTCCAGCAGGTAAGGAGGGGAATTGTGGTGGGGAGCCCAGCTTTGAGAGGATTTTTAAGGATTAGCAAGGAACTTTCCTGCAAGAAAGGGGCTCAGGACCTCATTCCCAGGGAGGATAGACAGAATGAAGCAGAGACCGAATGCTGAGAAATGAAGCAGGCTCGTGACAATGAGAATGTAGGACTCTGGGTCTTTTGGGAAAGCAATGGGGCAGATCAGTCCAGGTTGAAAGCAGGCAAATTGCCAGCCAGGGAAGTTTATATCAGAATGAAAAATGTTAAGATATTAATTTGTATTTATCTCTCTTTCTATCCCCATCTCTTCTATGTAGATAGGCAAATCCCTTATATTTCCTTGCCTGTGGGATTATCGCTGGGTAAAAAGTGTAAAATGCAACAGCACCTCCTGTCTTTTGGAAAAGCTTAAACTGAAGGAAAAGATTCTTTACTCCATGTTCCAAAAAGAAAGAAGGGAGGAAGGAGTCACTTAGGCTCATTTGATTGATAGTCCTGTAGGAATGTGGGTAGAAGGAGTATATAAATAAACAACCTGTATAAATCAGGGTCCCAGCAGGAAGGAGATGATGCCTTCAAATTAGGAGAGGGTAAGCCAAAAGGAAGAGGGAAGTATCCCGGGTCTAATAACAGCAGAGCTGTCATAGCCAATTGGCCCAAAGTAATAAGGGCAGGGAGTGGCAGAGCAGGAAGGAGAGGACAATGTAGCCAGACTGATCTAGACAGTGGCAGTGATCTCTGGTGCAGGGAAAAACTAGCCCTAGCCAGCCACATGGGGATGGAGCCAGGAAGGTAAATAGTCCTATTTCACCATCTCTTCTCCCTCCTCTTTCCTGCTGGGGCTCCCTGTGGCCAAAACAAATCAGAAACCAAAGGGCAAGGGAGCTTGTTGTTGCCCAGGTAGGTCAGCAGGTTGCAAGGTGGAAAAGGGTGAGGTGGGAATCCAAAGAGCAAATGGAATATGTCTGTCACTATCCAAACCATTTCCTTTCAACCTACACTCCTGCCTTAACCTCAGGGTAAAGATTTTGTGTTGATCACAAAGGACAAGTGAAGTCCTATCAGCCACCGTATCATCAAGGGATGCTATAAATTCAGCTGTACTTCTACCTGAAACCTAAAACATTAGCCACTGTAAGTGTTCTAATATGATACTGGAGGAAAATGGGGGATCAAAATAAGTAACAAATATAGCTGCTATACCCACTAGTTTGGTGCTTGGTTTGTGGTCTATTTGGGAATCATATATTTGTTGTTTTCTACTGTCCTTTCCCCTTACTCTTGCCAGAACTTCAGCTGGATAGAATTCTCTACTTGAGGAGGTGACTCAAACCTCAGTCTCTTTAATATCTGAGCTCTTTATGTTTCTTTTTTCTTTATTTTTGTCATCACAATACTTCACTAATGAGACCTATTGGACAAGGGAGTCGTAGAAAGTACCCCAGTGAATGTCCTGGGTGTGGACACATCCTGATGAATTGCAGTGACTCATTTCCCCTTGATAATAAGTACAGTATGTAAATCTGACAGTAGTCTTGCTCTTTGATTGTTGGTTCAGCATTACGAGAAGCTCAAACGATTAGTTTCTAATTAAATGCCACCATGTTCGTGTTTCCTGGTGGAAGCATTCCTTCCTTGCCCACTGGGATCTCCAGCTCACCAAGTCCAAGGTCTCAGGAACAGGAAGCAAAAATTCTTCAAGTTATTAGATGTTAAAGTGAGAGGGTCTTTCCCATCTGGCCGTGGAGGAGACAGTGCCATGTTTCTGCCATTCACTTAAGACATATACTGCAACCTGCAGGACAGCTTCCCAACCTTAAAAGGGTTGTCTTCCTGTTAACATTGTAACAGAGACTTCAGCAGGGCATTCCACTTTTAGTTCTATGGAGCAAGCTGCTTCTGAATGTTAGTGTACATAAAAAGACCATGTGTCCTGTTTTCCATCACTGCATTTCCTTTTCTATAAAATATCTTTCCCAGATGGAAGTGGTATTGTATGATGACATATGGCAATGAGTAACTGATTATGTTAACCCACAGATGGTAATGGTAAAAGGATTTTAAGGAGTATCCAGTGAATGTGTCAGAGAAATATTCCAAAATATAGCATGTGTGACCTCCAAAATCTAACACTAAGTTCAGCACCTTGTCTGTAAGATAGAAATTTCAGCATTTCACAGAACAATATACTTCTAGAAACTTTATCATCATGGCAGGGCCCTAAACTTTCTTGAAGTTTATCTCCCATCTTTCTGCATTCATATGGTTTTTACTAAGGCATCTAGAGTGCTTGATACTTTTTGTGTGTGTGTGTGTGGTACGCGGGCTCCTCACTGCTGTGGCCTCCCCTGCCGCAGATCACAGGCTCTGGACGCGCAGACCCAGCAGCCATGGCTCACAGGCCCAGCCGCTCCGCGGCATGTGGGATCCTCCCAGACCGGGGCACGAACCCGTGTCCCCTGCATCGGCAGGCAGACCCCCAACCACTGCGCCACCAGGAAAGCCCGCTTGATACTTTTTATTTATCAGATCCAGTTAGCATCATCTGATCTGTATAAACAGCCACCATGATGCTCTGTGATGTACTGGAATGTGCAAGGTTCCTCTGTATCATATTAGGGAAGAGAATGAGTGAATTTAAACAAGACATGAGACACTATAGAAAAGTTTTACACCACCATGAAATAATACCATAAGGGTAAATTGTTGTCTCTGCTATATGAATACAAACTCTTTTTGTTTGGTGGAGGAATAAAGTTTTTTGCCAGGTCATTAACTGCATACCATATAGCAGGAGCTGTATGAATTTTCTCCAATAAAGAGACCATATCTGAAACTATTGTTTTGATTGGGCTTATTACCAGAAAAAGCTTGTAATAATCATCTGTCATTTCCACAACCCATCTTGCTTTTGCGCCAGAAATATGGGCAAATCAGAAGATTTATGGTAAGAATCACCACCTCTAAATCTCTCAAGTCCTTGATGGATGTGCTAGTCTCTACCTATTTACCAGGGATGAATTTCTGCTTTTGGTTTGCTATCTCAGCAGAAGGGCAGTAGTTTCCATTTGGTCCTTCCGACTACAATGGCCCTCACTCCATGGGTCAGAAAACCAGTGTGGATAGTGTATCTGTTACTAAATAATCTATTGCCACTATTCATTCTGAGTCTGCAGTCCCAACAGGATTGAGCTAAGACTTCATCTATCCCTTGGTGTCTATGACCCCCTACTCTGAAGGTAGACCACCATATCGTTTGTTTCTGAGCATGAGTGTAAGTCCAGAACCAACTGCTGATAATCTCTGGAAGGTCTTTATATTTCCCTTTCCCAGTTCACAGTAACTCTGCTAAATGGCCATGGGTTCCTCTGGGTGGAACTGGTGACTCATGTTAGGTTTCTTTCCACCAAACCCCCAACTTTTTCTCCTATATATGTCAAGCATCATGTCTTTCATTGCTTGAGATTCCATAATCAGTACACTATTAATGCATATTCCTGAGAGCCAAAACACTGATTCCAAAATAGTGTCATTGGTAAGTTATATGAAAATGTTTAAGGAATACAAAGTACCAATCTTATATAAATCCTTCTAGGGAATTGAGAAAGAGTATAGACACTCCAATTCATGTTACAAAGCTAGAATAATTTTAATTCTAAAAACCAAAAAGACAGTATGATAAAGAAAAATGACAGGCTGATATTATCATGGATGTATTTGCAAAATTCCTAAACAAAGTATTAATAGACCAAATATAGCAATGTACAACTGGATTAATAATATATGACTAAGTTGAAATTATCCTAAGATTGTTAGTTTGCTTTAGTATTTGAAAATCAATAAAGGTAATTCACTATAACTGAATAAAAAGAAAACCATATGATCATTCCAATAGATACAGAAAAAGTACTTTATAAAATTCAAAATCTGTTTGTGATAAAGAATAGATATGTGAAAATAACTAAAAAATATTTTGAGCTAATGGCTCACTATAATGAACTTAGTGAGGAATGAATGATCTTTTCAATTATTTGTGTTAGGTAAATCAGGTATCTATGTTCAAAAAGTGAGCCTTGACTTCTACCTTTCACCACAGAGAGTAATTTTTTGTTATGGAGCATAAATCATGACCTAAAATAATTAAACTTGTAGAAGTGAACAGAGGGAAATATTTTTATGATATTGGGATAGGCAAGGATTTTTAAAAAATGATACCAAATGTCCTAATCATAAAAGAAAATATTTATAAACTAGACTTTATTTTTAAAAGACACTATTAATAGAGTGAAATAACAATTCCCAAGAGAAGATATTTGTAATACATAAATCCAAAGTAGGATCCATATCCAGAATATATTTTTAAAAATTCTACAAATCAATTATAAAAAGTTAGACTCTAAAAATGGGTAAAATACTTGAATAGCATTTCACAAACTAGGATATCCAAATGCCCCCCTAAAATATATTACATATCACTGATATAATATAATCAGTGGTTATAAAAAGTGGAAATTGAAACCACAATGTGATACTGCCACACCCCCATCATATAGGCTAAAATTAAAAAGCTGATGATACCCAGTTTGGTGAGGATGTAAACAAGAACTCTCATACTATCAATGGGAGTGTTCAGTTGGTACAACCACTTTACAAAACTGTTTTTTGATATTTAACAAGGCTAAACACATGCTTACTTTATGACCTAGCAGCCCTACCCCTAGGTATATATCAAATGAATGCTTATGTTCACCAAAAGACGTGTTCAAGAAGGACCACAGCAGTTTTATTCATAATCATCTAAAATTGGAAACAACCTAATTAGAATGAAATGAATTGTGTTGTATTCATACAATGCAGTTACACACAGCAATGGAAAAAACAACCCAAACTACGTATACACACAATAATATGGATGACTCTCACTGACATAATGTTGAATATAAAAAATCAGAGTCAAATGATTTCATTTATGATTCAGTTTATGAATCCTCAATACAGCCAAAATGATGGTGATAGAAACCATAATAGTCATTACCTTTGGGGGTGGGATCCTGAGCAGGAAACAGGAGGGGGGTGTGAGGGAGCCTCTATCTGTAAAGATATATAAGAGAAATATTCTATGTCATTATTTGCCTGGTGGTTATATTTAAATATTCATCAAGCTCTGCACTTAAGATTTGTAAACTTGGCTGTAAATTTAATTTGTGAATTTAACTGAAGTTCTAACTTAATTTTGAAGGTTACTTCAAATGTGGAGGGAGAGGACAGTTGGAAGTCCTGGTAGTAGGAGCTTTGACTGGATTCATGGACACCAACACAGGGTCAACCATGTTGTGATACTGCAATTCACCTGCCTGACAGCTCTGTTCCTTATTAGAACTATGTGG
Organism: Hyperoodon ampullatus; assembly: GCF_949752795.1. NCBI lineage: Eukaryota > Metazoa > Chordata > Mammalia > Artiodactyla > Ziphiidae > Hyperoodon > Hyperoodon ampullatus. The sequence goes on along the minus strand of NC_136916.1, from coordinate 81,985,814 downwards.
ATAACAAAAGCATTATAGCTGGATTCTCCCTATCCTGCTTCTTATGTTAGTCACACAGCAACTAAATGGTGAAACCAAGATTTGAACCCACCCAGTCTGGCTCCAGGATCTGCCCAGGAACACACACTAAGATTGTTTTTCAGACCTCTGCATAATGAGGTTGTATCAATGTACTATTTGTAATTTTCTGACTATATAACTGCTTTTATTAATTCTTATGAATTAATTACTAAATATGATTACATGGTATAATTCACTTCTTTGAGTTTTCTTTATAAAGCCATACATTAATGAAGTCACTTCAGGTGTTAATAAAAAGAAAGGTCACTTGAATTGTGAGGTCTGGTCCAAAATTTGCAATCATGTAGTCAAAATTAGGCAGATCAAGTAAGCCACCATTTCTTTTTCTGGAGAAGCATATAGTCTTATGCTGAGAGGTAGAAGATAGATATTCTCTGTTAAAGTTTTCTGGGCAATAAACCATCTCTGTTTGCTTGTTCTTTAATTCTTCTAGGTGTTTGTTCTTTAATTCTTCTTGGGCTTTGTTAAAAATTTCTTGCATCTTCTCGAACTTTGCCTTCATTCTTTTTCCGAGGTCCTGGATCATCTTCACTATCATTATTTTGAATTCTTTTTCTGGAAGGTTGCCTATCTCCACTTCATTCAGTTGTTTTTCTGGGGTTTTATTTTGTTCCTTCATCTGGTACATAGTCCTCTGCATTTTCATCTTGTCTATCTTTCTGTGAATGTGATTTTTGTTCCACAGGCTGCAGGATTGTAGTTCTTGTTCTGCTGTCTGCCCTCTGGTGGATGAGGCTGTCTAAGAGGCTTGATGGGAGGGACTGGTGGTGGGTAGAGCTGACTGTTGCTCTGGTGGGCAGAGCTCAGTAAAACTTGAATCCACTTGACTGTTGATGGGTGGGGCTGTGTTCCCTTCCTGTTGGTTGTTTGGCCTGAGGCAACCGAACACTGAAGCCTACCTGGGCTCTTTGGTGGGGCTAATGACAGACTCTGGGAGGGGTCACACCAAGGAGTAGTTCCCAGAATTTCTGCTGCCAGTGTCCTTGTCCCCACGGTGAGCCACAGCCACCACCACCTCCTGCCTCTGCAGGAGACCCTCCAACACTAGCAGGTAGGTCTGGTTCAGTCTCCTATGGGGTCACTGTCCCTTCCCCTGGGTCAAAGTCCTGCAATCAATTCCCACTAGTCTTCAAAGTCTGATTCTCTAGGAATTCCTCCTCCCATTGCTGGACTCCCAGGTTAGGAAGCCTGACGTGGGGCTCAGAAACTTCACTCCAGTGGGTGGACTTCTGTGGTATAAGTGTTCTCCAGTCTGTGAGTCACCCACCCAGCAGTTATGGGATTTGATTTTACTGTGATTGTGCCTCTCCTACCATCTCATTGTGGCTTCTCCTTTGTCTTTGGATGTGGGGTATCTTTTTTGGTGAGTTCCAGTGTCTTCCTGTCAATGATTGTCCAGCAGCTAGTTGTGATTCTGGTGTTCTCGCAAGAGGGAGTGAGAGCACGTCCTTCTACTCTGCCATCTTGTGTGTGTTCAAATAAAACACTTTTGTTTCTCTATTTTAATTTAACCATGGTTCTTAGTGTGCATTCCAACAACAATGACAACAAACAGAATATATCAACATTGCACTAAATGCATTAAATGTTGCCCATATTGATGTTATATGTATTTATAAAATCATATGATCAGTATTTTCCACTCTTATTTGAGGTTTGGTTCTTCATAAGAACAAAGCAAGGTCACTATGGAGAACAGTATGGAGGTTCCTTAAAAAACTAAAAATAGAGCTACCATATGATCCAGCAATCCCACTCCTGGGCATATATCCAGAGTAAACCATAATTTGAAAAGGTACATGCACCCTAATATTCACTGCAGTGCTGTTTACAATAGCAAGGACGTGGAAGCAACCTAAATGTCCATCGACATTGGATGGACATTGGATAAAGAAGATGTGGTACATATATACAATGGACTATTACTCAGCCATAAAAAAATGAAATAATGCCACTTGTAGCAACTTGGATGGACCTAGAGATTGTCATAGTAAGTGAAGTAAGCAGACAGAGAAAGACAATTATCATATGATATCGCATATATGTGGAATCTAAAAAACTGGTACAAATGAACTTATTTACAAAACAGAAATAGAGTCACAGATGTAGAAAACAAACTTATGGTTACCAAGGAGGAAAGGGGGAGAAGGATAAATTGGGAGATTGGAATTGACATATACACACTACTATATATAAAATAGATAACTCATAAGGACCTACTGTATAGTACAGGAAACTCTACTCAGTACTCTGTAATGATCTACATGGGAAAATAATCTAAAAAAGAGCGGATATATATATATATATATATATATATATATATATATATATATATATATATATATATCTGATTCACTTTGCCATACAGCAGAAACTAACACAACATTGTAAATCAACTATATTCCAATAAAAATTAATTAAAAAAAAACAAAGCAAGATTGGGACAAGTTGTTCCTCAAGGTCTTTTCCAGCAGTGCCCTTCTCCAAATCCAGGTAGGCCAACAAGCTCCAAGACACATTGATAGTCCTTGGTCCTGTTGACTATCAATCTGTGGACATGGCCACTCTGCTTAGTGAGTCACTTGAAAAAGTGCAGGAGTTTAAGGTCATAGAGCCTGAATCTCTAAGGAACTACGGTCACCTGAGGATAGAGGCCACTTTGTACAGTGATACTCTTCTGCTCCTCTTTTCTCATGAGGTGGGAGCCAGGAGGGACTTTCTACACAGGTAAGAGTAGTATGTGCACTAAGAACAAATCAGCTGCTAAATGTGTTGGAAGCGGGGAGAAAGGATCTAGGATTTTATGATTGCTTAATAAAAACCACCTATTTTTACCCTGTGAATTGGTTATTGTTTGTTATCTCTACCTTGAAGGTGAGGAAATGAGGTTCAGCAAGTTTCAGTAATGTTGCCATGGTCACATCACAGGTGAGATGTGACACCATGATCTGTACCTAACTCTGTTTGCCTCCAAAGCCTGTGCAATTTCATATATATATATACGTATATATATGTATATATATATGAACTGGCTACCTAAGCATTCTGTGAAAAATAAATAAAACATGGTAATGGAATAAATTCAAAAAGCAAGCACCACGAAAAAGCAGAGTATAATATTTTATTTATAATACAGACATAATTGTGTAAAAATGTACCAAAAGACTGGAAATAAATAAACCATTTTCTTAACAGGGGTTGCCTCTTGGTGGTGGGGTTAGGCAGTAGTTTGCTAGAGCTGGCTAGTAAGAGCCTATATTGTTAAATATTCAAGAGTTTTGAGAGCTAGTTGTTAAACTGTTGGTAGCTTTAAAAAGGCCAGGATGAATGTATTTATTGTACAACACTGAAATTGACAAAGACGATAAATCACGGCTTTATTTTCCTCCCAGAAAGCCAGTTTACCAACACAATACTCACCGCTCACATCTTCTGTGCTCTTGTGTACTGTTTTGTATTAAACCATTTCTGCAATAACATAAATTAGCATAGAACCAAGAAAAAATGAATACGGTAGAGTTAATAAAGGATAAAATGCAACTAAACTAAAACCAGTAGCTTCCAGAAGGCCTGTAGATGACCTGGACATGGCTTTCCTTCATCCGTGCTATTGTCTTTGAACTCAGAGTTCACTGTGGTTTCAAAGGAGAGGTCAAGTCTCAAGTGTTTTCTCCAGATGTGGTGCCCCTCTCAGCTCTGCCGTGCTCACTGGAGAGAGTGTGTGAACAGCTTCAATAAAACAGAACACCCGTGTGTAATGGGCTGTGAGTCACACAGTACATTTTCCTAACTAGTTCTTGTTGGAAATTGATGCATCCTTTGGTCACAGGTGGTCTTCCAGTACCTTGTGTGGCTTGGAATTTCTTTTTTGACTTTCCTTCATTCTGTAAATCTAACTCCAAGTAGGAAAAAAAAAAAGGCTTAATTTAAGAGGATCTGTAAGAGACCATCGACCGGCTCCTTGAAGAGGCTGAATCCCTCGCCTGAGCACTGAAGAGGCACACAAAGGCTGCTCCCTCTAACCCCCAGCCCCCATGTACATGGTCATGCTTGGCAGGTGCACTCAGCACATGCTATTAGGCCCAAGAAAAAAGAACATCAATCAACAAAGTACTCCATCCATCTGCCACAATCTTGACATTGATATTCTTATGTGCACATGGCAGATGTGGTTATAGCTTTGGTGGGGGTGAACCAAGGCTGTAACAAGACACCTACTGAAATTGTAGAGTAAGATGATAAGGAGGAGACCAGATAAAGCAGGCAGCTTTCGGGCTTCCCTGGTGACGCAGTGGTTGAGAGTCCGCCTGACGATGCAGGGAACATGGGTTCGTACCCCAGTAAGGGAAGATCCCACATGCCGTGGAGTGGCTGGGCCCGTGAGCCATGGCCGCTGAGCCTGTGCGTCTGGAGGCTGTGCTCCGCAACGGGAGAGGCCACAACAGTGAGAGGCCCAATTAGCTAAAAAAAAAAAAAAAAAAAAAAAAATAGCAGGCAGCTTTCAATCCAAAGTCCAGAAAAGCACACAGGGACTTTTTTTAGTCTGTTGCCTGCTTGGTGTGCTGAGTCATGGCCTTAACTTCTGTTGTTGGAAAAGGTTGCTTGTATCAAATTATCTTGCACCCAGGGAGGCAGAGCAGCCCATTCCTCCTGGCAACCTTGCTCCTGGTGAGTCACTGAAACTAAAGATTCAAAAGACCTATTATTTCCTCTGCCCATCCTCTGGGGATTGATGTAAACTTGGTTCTTGTATGTGTTGCCTCTGTTTCTTCTTCCACCTGGTTCTGATTTAAATAGTTGAGAAAAATGTCCGTGGTCTAATTTGGAATTTGCAGAGCATAAGAATGGTGATTGTGTCAAACCAAATTAACCAGTATTTATCGAATAACTACACTCTGTTAAGCACTTTGATACGAACCTCTATTTATTGAAATTCTTCTTAGCAATTCTCCTCTTAGCAATTCCACTTCCTCAGCCAATTCACTTTATCTAGAAAAGTGTAACTCATTGATTTGGGTAAATTAAAAAATATATATATATATGTACAAATAGTTAGATACTGTTTTTTGATCATATGTGTCTGATGTTATACTATGTGCTTTATATTCACTGTCATTTAATTCCTACTGTCCCAAAAGGAGTTATTATTCTCCCATTTTCTAAATGAGGAAAGAGAGACTCTGAGATGTTAAGCAGCTGGGTAACACACTAGTCCCCTTAGCTGGTCATTCATAGTCGGAATTCAGCAAAGCCACACTTTTAACTCCCTGCCATGATACCTCCTGTCAGTAACATCTTTATCAAGAGTTTTTGACCCACTTCCTTCAATATTATTTTCAAACATAAATGTTCAGGTGTTATAATCATTCTTAGTTAGAGGGAGAAATGGAAATGCAGAAGTTCCTGGAGAAAGGAGCAATCTGTGAAACATTCAATCCATCACATAGTAAACATCAGAGGAGAGAAGTGCCCCACCTGGGTGTCACAGGTGCCTCTTCCCACTGTAAAGGCCTGGGGGAGTTAGGTATCATCCTTCCAGGTCTGTGGATCTTAACTGAATAATGGAATGACAGAGTCTGTAATTCTGGCCATTTTCACTGGAAACGAACAAAACATTCTGTCCCTGTGTATGTAATTACTCCTGTTACAGCATAATGCTTAAAGCAGAACTCCACCGAGGGGACAGAGAAATAAAACACTTTACACTCTTAGCAAACAAAAACGTATTCTGAACATTAGCTTTGTCCTTTCTATTAAACATATGTTACAGCAAATTCTTCATGTATAATGTTTTTCTCCAATATACAGGTAGGTAAATGCTATCATTATGGAATTCATCAGAGGATGATTTGTTGAGACATTAATCCAATTCAGCAGAGTTTCCTGAACAATCCCCTGACATTGATAGACTCTCCTTATTTTTTAATTTCACCATCAAAAGAGTGTAGAAAATATTGCACTTTTATTATGCTCTTTCTCTCTCTCTGTCGAAGGTTAATCACATAGTGAGTCTGAAGGCTCCATTTCCCTTATTTCTTTCAACTTTATGAACTATTACATTGGCCTTCAAGGTTTAAATCAACTTATATCAATTGAAATTACAACCCAAATTCCATCTGAGCTTTCTGATTGCATGGGCTTTCTGCTGAAATCAATGGCAAACATGACCTGCAGAAGAGGTGTAAAGAGCTCTCCAGGAAAGATTGGTCAAGAGACATTTAAAAGTAAAGATCTTCAAATTTAAATCCTGCAACTGTAGCATTTACAGTTGTACCTACTAGGGAAACACATCTACTGAGTATTTTCTTATGTTCCAAATATTCTCAAGATCTCTCATGCATATTATTTTCATTTATATGTATGGTATATTTTATACCCATTTTTCAAAAAAGAAAACTGTAGTTAAAAGTTATGTCAGAAGCAAATTAGACATGTGACCTGATACTTTTTTTAAAAAAATGTAGACTTTTTTAGAGCAGTTTTAGGTTTACAGGAAAATTGAGCTGAAGGTACATAAATTTCCTATATCCCCTCTGCCCCCATTCATGCGCATAACATCTCCCGTAATCAACATCCCCCCGCCCTCAGAGTGGTACATCTGTTATAATTGATGAACCTACATTGACACATCATTATCACCTAAAGTCCATAGTTTGTAGTAGGCTTCACTCTTAATGTTGTACATTCTGTGGGTTTGGACAAATGTATAAAGGCACATATCCATCATTATGGTATCATACAGAATGTTTCCACTGCCCTAAAAATCCTCTGTACTCTCCCTATTCATCCCTGCCTCCTTCCTATCCCCTGGCAATGACTGATCCTTTCACTCTTTCCATAGTTTTGCCTTTTTCAAAATGTCATATAGTTGGAATCATACAGGAAGTGGCCTTTTCTGATTGGCTCCTTTTACTTAGTAATGTGAATTTAAGTTTTGTTCATGTCTGTTCATGGTTTAATCAGCTAATTTCTTTGTAGCGCTAAACAATATTCCATCCTCTGGACTTCGAATAGAAGTCAGTACTATGGCACAGGCTTTTAAGAAAAGAAAAGGCTTTATTATGAGGGCTATGGGCAAGGAGACAGGAGGCACAGCTCAAATCTGTGTCTCCCGGGTCCATCTGGGGTTCGGTTAAACTTTCATGGGTTAAGGTAGGTATGCAGAAGTGTTGGTGGGCAGTTTTCCATTGAAGGGCTTTGGAACATTGCCATTTGTGGTAAGGTATGGTAAAGGTGGCCTCAGCGCTGGATCTTCCTGAACAGTGGACCCTTCATTTCTGTAAGGGTTTCTGCATTCAGGTTCTGGTCAGAGTCCCGTCATGCCCCAGTCCTTTGGTTCTGGGTACTGTTTGAGATCAAAATCTTCTGCTCTGTGCATGTTTCAGCTGTACAACTTGTGGTTTTGTTCTGTTGTCTCTGAAAAACTAATCAGTATCTTGTTTGAAATAGGATAGGGCCAGTTTGTGGCTGGTTCTGTGGTTACAGGTGTACCACTGTTTATTTATCCACTCACCTACTGAAGGATATCTAAGTTACATCCAGGTTTTGGCATTATAAATAAAATGGCTATAAATACCTGTGTGTGAGTTTTTGTGTTTATATAAGTTTTCAACTTCTTTGGGTTGAAGACCAAGGAGTGTGACTGCTGGAATTGTATGGTAAGAGTATGTTTAGTTCTGTACTCAGTACATTTTGAAGCTCTTGTCTTCAGGTGCAGCCATCACACTTGTGCATCACCATTAAATAGAGCTAAGATGAAGCAAACTGAAAACTTTTTGGATTTGCCTTTTCCTTTGACTTTATGCTGTGAGAGATTTCCCAAACTTTAAATTCCCTCTTATTTCTCAAAGCTGAGACCAATGGACTATTTCGTTCTGCTCAAGTGTGAAACAGATAACTATTCTGAGTCACCTACAATGAACACTACTTCTTTATTTCTATCCTTATTTTAAAAATATTTTTATATTCTAAAAAATATTTCACAGTGCCCTTAGCTAATATTCTTTGATTGAATATTTCACTTGAAGGTACCTTTGAAGGGGAGAGGATATAGTCTAGGATATGTATATCCCAGCTACCTGGAATACTTCATACAGTAGTAGAACCTCAAAGTCTTTCCATGATCAGGGTTAGTGCCAAAAGAAAACTGATTACTGAGGAGCATTTATCTCAGTAGCCCTTGTATTTTTTATTAGATTTCTAGTCCCCGAGTCTCTGGTAGGATAAGATTCTTCATAACAATTGAAGTGCTCAGTCACCACAAATATGTACCCAGGGTTTCAACTCTCAGGTTAAAAAGACAAGAAGCTTTCCCACATCTGACTAAGGTATTTGCTTTGTGTTACTTCCACATCAGTTTTCCACTTTAGAAAGTTATTCTTCTGGGTGATTTGAGACCTAGTCTCACAGTTGAAGCGATGTCCTCTAATCTTATGTACCCCCCCCCCCGTCACGACTCCCGAAATAGCACATTAATTACTGGTTCTTTCCCTTCCTAGATGAGCAATGAAATCAGGAAATTCTCTTTTGGCCTTGAGATGATTTTTCTGTGCCACCTTCCCAGCTTGGATGGGGAACAGAGGGAGAAGTAGAGTGAAGAGAAGACTCCAGGCCTGGTAGAGAGTTTTAACTTGAATTGAGTGCGTTTAAAGCCTGAACTGATTGAATAATCCCACAGAAATAGTTTGAAAGTAGGAGAGACTGAGTCACCTTCGGTGGAAATTACAGAAATACTACAAAGAAAAGCTAAAGATAGCAATCTTATTGAAACAGAAGGGTAGGGAACTATCTTGATTTGCATAGAACTTCTATTGATCCCTTTCAAGTGCCAAGATTAAGAAATCTTCAACATTGATGGAAATGGGAGTTCTGAAGGTAAGATGCTGCAGTAAACGTTACTAGTGCTTATGAAAATGTCTGGTTATCCTCTCCTTTGGGACATATATTCCCTTAAAGTTTTTTATGTGGCATCTGAATTACTTTGGATGATGAAATGCAAGCAGAAATGATGTATATCAACTTCTGTGTGAAAGTATTTATGGGCTATATCATGATTCTCCAAGCTCTCTTCTATCTTCGGTGAACCCTGCAGAGTTAAGGTGCTGATGTCATAAGATGATGGAGATTTTATCACTCTGGGGTTGTGAGTGACTACAACAAATCCACGTCAGACATGTATCATGAGTGGGAAATAAACCTTTGTTATTTTAAGCCATTGAGATTTGGGCTTGTTTGTTACTAGAATTAGCATATCCTGATGAATATAGGAGTTTGGTTATAGAAAAATAAAGTTCTACTCTTGTACATCTAATTTTGTGTTTGTAAATTTCAAACCAGCTACACACTCATTTAACATATAATAATTTGACTATAGGGCTTCCCTGGTGGTGCAGTGGTTAAGAATCCACCTGCCAATGCAGGAGACATGAGTTCGAGCCCTGGTCTGGGAAGATCCCACATGCCTCAGAGCAACTAAGCCTGTGTGCCATAATTACTGAGCCTGCACTCTGAAGACCGCGAGCCACAACTACTGGCCCGCATGCCACAACTACTGAAGCCCGAGCACCTAGAGCCTGTGCTCTGCAACAAGAGAAGCCACCGCAATAAGCCTGCACACCGCAACGAAGAGTAGCCCCCCCTCGCTGCAAGTAAAGAAAGCCTGTGCGCAGCATCGAAGACCCAATGCAGCCGAAAATAAATAAATTTATTTTAAAAAAAAGAATTTGACTATAGATGCTCAGCAAAGAAAACAACATGTTTAAAAAGTGTGGCTGGTTAATCCTGGTATCTTTCAAGGAACCTACATTGCTACCCGTGATGTAAACCTGCTGCTCTTTCTGTGGGTCTTGGCTCCACTGTGCCGCACATAGTAAAGAATCTTTAAACTGAGGGACTCTAGCCTTTAAAGATATGCATGTTTTCATACAAGATAACCCAAACAGAAACCAATGACTTTATCTGGAATTTTATAAAAAAACAAACAAACCCTTCCCACGCTAAAGCTAAATATAGGCTGTGCCACTGGTTCTCAGGCTAGAGTAAGGAACTGTAATTTGTGGATGGGATATTGAGTCTTACTATCAGGCAGATTTCTGCTGGTGGAATTTAGGGACTTCTGGATCCTACTATAGTGTAGTCTGTAGGTCTTCAGTCCTGTTGTTTGAATGTAGACACAGAGTTGGTGGAGTCAGCAAATGCTGCATCAGGAGCCCCACTAAACAGGCCACCCTGAACACTTGCCCACACATAATGCCTGAAGACCCCCCAAAGAGACTGGGCCTGGACCTCCCCATTTCTTGCTGGTATAACCAGAGCATACTGAGAGTTCAAGGTTATGTCAATTAAAGGGTTTTGGAAAACTGGAATGCTTTCCCACAAAGCTCCTAAAATACTCACCAAACTTAGAAGGTCTTTAATTCATTTTAACAGGGCCCATAGATAGTAATAATGGTTTTGGAAAGCTGCTGTCCATCTAGTTTTTTATGATACCATGTGCCCAAAAAATTTAACTGAAGCCAGCAGAATTTACTTACATGACAAGGGGTAATTTTTATTAAATAAAATTTTTTTTGGCCACACCATGCAGCATGCAGGGTTTTAGTTCCCTGACCAGGGATCGAACTTGTGCCCCTGCGGTGGAAGCTTGGAGTCTTAACTACCGGACCATCAGGGAAGTCTCAGACAAGGGGTAATTTTTAGAGCTCTTTCTCCCAAGTAGTTCAGTAGCAGGATAGTTCTAAGAAAACCACAGTTATATCATCCAGATATAAGATAACAAGATATAGATACGACAAAAACACTTCGAGATAGCTCATGTCCAAAATCACTTTTTTTTTTTGATTCTCCCAAGTATCTTAGACTATCCTTTCAAATTGTTAGAACTCTAGAGGAAAGAAAGATACTGCCATTCTTTGTCTTTTTAAAAATTACCATAGTTTTTTGATAATATACACTTTTTAAATCCATCACTGAAAAGTTTACTCCCTAACAGGAAGTCCAGGAAATATTACTTTAAATTGTCTAATAGAATTTGGTAATTCAAGCATGTCTGGATTTTTACCTGTTCTTTTTTTTAAAAACTAGTTCAGTGGGGAAGCATTTGGACAATGGAACACCAAAATAATCCTGTTATTTGGTAGATTCTAGGGAGGTCTCATAAATGATCACTCTCAAGCACTGAAATGTTCCTATGTCTTGTTGCCCTATTTGATGTCATTTGCCCCAAATGCACACAATTTTTCTTCCATTTTCCTGGTGCTAGGAGTTGACAAAATAAAAGCTCTCTGAATTAAATTTAAGAGTCCAGTTGGGAGAACTTCAAGATGTGAAGTTTAGAGAGGTAGTATTTAGCTCCTCTTCTATTTTCTGTAGTCTTTGCACACAGGTGGTGGAGGGGAGGATCACCCAGAAACTTTGGCTCTAGGTAAGCATTTAAAAATCCTGAAATGACAGGATTGGTTATAGAGTTTGGTTATATTTTTCTACAACCAAACTCCTAGCAACGCAAACATCCTTCACATGTTTTCTGGATCAAAGCATCCAACTGCTCACCTCACCTCACTTTAAGGTTTTCCTTCTTGACAATCAGCTAATGAAGAGAAAGTAACACATCCTAAGTTATTAAATTTTTGTAGTAGAAATGGTTTTAAGTGATTCTTCTAAAATATGTCTGAAAGGAAGGGATGGGTTCAAGAAAGGTAGAAAGAACCGCATCTTGTTAATCAAGCACTTCTGTGTGCTAGAAATGGAGCCAGGTGTTTTACATACTCCTTATGGGGCCATCAGTAACTGTCCTGTTCCTAAGTTAGTGTCTGTGATAGAACCATAGGCTATGAAATCCTAGAAAAGTGTGAAACTAGGCTATGAAAGCTGGATAGGTGGTTTCTTTACGTTCTTAGCCAGGAAATTTGGGGTGCATCTTCCTAACTCAGATCAATCAGTTCATATCAACAATAATTTCCCCTTCCTCCAGCCCAAGTACTTAGGGAATATTTCACCCAGGACAGCTGTTGCTTATATATTCCTTTCTAGTGCAAAAGGGAGGCTATAAAACCACACATTTTTAAACAAACAAACCAGAACGTATACTTCAAAATGGGTGGTGTTGCCTATGAAAGACTTCTTATTGGATACTAGATATTTGTTCCAGTGATGATTCCAGGGATCAGAGTAGCACTGGAGGCTTGGACATGCTCTTGGGAATTGCTTCCAGAGTTTACGCATCATTTTAGAATTTTCTCAGGATGTGCAGATCATCTGTAGTGAAGGAGCCATGTAGCAAGTAGCCAAAAGTTAAATAGACTCTATAACTGTGAGCTAAAAGCATGAAGTGAAGCCCCCTCTGAGGGGCAGGACAGAGCTTGACCAGGCTGGACATTTGTGGTTGGAGTTTGGGTGTCTGGAGACCGAAGATGCTGGTTAGAGAAGAAGGGTTAACAATAAGTGGGAGAGGGGAGTCAGAAGATGGTAAAACTGGGGCACAGGTAAACGGCTGTGTTCGTCTGAGTCCTCTAAGAAGCAGATTTCAAGGTGAGATGAATATATAAGACTTATTAAGAGGGAAAATACCCATGTGAGAGAAAATGGGGAGATTCCAGGAGTTGGGAAGGTCACCTGACTTCAATGCAAGTTTCCTAGATGGCCATTCAGTCTAAGGGAGGTTTGGAGAAGTTACTGGGAGTCCTTGAGCCAAAGTTGGCCATCAGAGGGGTCTCACCTCTCCCAGGTATATTATCCCTGCCCTGCTCTGTGATTGGCTGGGAGCAGCTGGTGGAGGAGGTTTATCTCCATGTAGAGCACAGGGGATGGTCCATTATGCTCTTGGGTAAATACCCTTGTTGGAAGTCTGTAAGGTGCATTTCCATGGCATCCAGAATAATTGAGATGAACTGAGAAGGAAGAATTACAGCCAAAAATTATGGTGCCTAAAGAGCCTACTGAGTCAGAACTGGGCTATGAAGCACAAGTGATCACAGGCTGACTGATGGAGTGGGAGGTAGGGGATCCTAGGTGTGGGGGTAGCACCGACACTGGACAACTAAAACAAAGGACACTGCAGGTGAGATGCTTCTGTGCAGCTGCCCACCATCTGAGGCTAACTCCAGTCCAGTGCCTGTCTGCTTCCCAGGGGAGCTCTGGAAGCATCCAAAGGATGCTTAAGCTGTATCCAATTAGTTGGGTTTTTTTGTTTGTTTGTTTTGTTTTGTTTTGCGGTACGTGGGCCTCTCACTGTTGTGGCCTCTCCCGTTGCGGAGCACAGGCTCCGGACGCGCAGGCTCAGCGGCCATGGCTCACAGGCCCAGCCGCTCCGTGGCATGTGGGATCTTCCCAGACTGGGGCACGAACCCATGTCCCCTGCATCAGCAGGCGGACTGTCAACCACTGTGCCACCAGGGAAGCTCTCCAATTAGTTTTGATTGTGGAAAATGAGAAGTGATCCTCAAATGAGGCTCTTTTCTGGTGTGACTAGTAACTTGGCTTGAAAGATAATGTTCTAGGTCCAGAAATAGTTTGATCAATGGCAGCATTGTTGGGATAATTGTTTATTTTCCCAAAGGGAGTATTTTGAAGGAAACGGTGCTCATTTGGACATATAAGTTCTGGTGGCTTTTTCCAAAATCGTACTTATTATTACTTGATTAGCAATGTATTACCTTTTTAGGAGTGGTTTGCAACTGTTTTTATATCTCCACCCATTTAATATGCCCTACATACTACCAACAATAAGATCTTTTACTACTTTTGATTATTCTCAGAAGGAGCCTAGGGAAACAGGTAAAGGCAACCCCCAATCCCCCTCTATGCTTATCTGTTGTCTATCTTCACCTTCTAGAATGTGTAAACTCAAAGAAAACAAGGACCCTATCTGTTTGTTTACTGCTGAAGTTTGCATCAAATATTAGGCAGTGATTATTTGTTCAATGATCATTGAACTTAAAGCACACAATATTCATATATTAGAGAGTTGTTAGATGAGAGCTTAAGATCCCTGCAAATTCGGATATTCAATGATCCATTGCTTTCTGTTTATTTGTGTCATTCTTTCCTTTTCTTACAAATATTTCCTGTTTTTCAAAAACAATTCGTTGAGAAAGCCTAGTAGCATACTCCCATTTTAGATGTCAGAAAATGAAGGGCCACAAAGGCAAAGCACTGACCATTTGTACTTCACTTTTATTTATTTATTTATCTATCTATCTATTTATTTATTTATATTGGAGTAGAGTTGTTTTACAATGTTATATTAGTTTCTGCTGTATAACGAAGTGAATAGGCTATATGTATACATATATACCCTCCCTCTTGGACCTCCCTCCCACCACCACCCCCATCCCACCCATCTAGGTCATCACAGAACACTGAGCTGAGCTCTCTGTGCTATACAGCAGGTTCCCACTAGCTATCAATTTTACACGTGGTAGTGTGTATATGTCAATCCTAATTGTTCTGACTTTTCCACTAGTGGGTTCTCCTTAAGAGAGGGATTAAGCTTTATTCTCTCTACATCCTCTGTACATAATGTAATCTCCATTATGTAGTAGACATACTCCAAGGTCCAGTCTGACAAGGCTCTAAGGACTGCATTGTGTGAACTCTGTTATTTAGTCTTTTGTGTGGCATAATCCCCCCAAGTTTCAGAAAAAATATAAAAAAAAAACATATTCCTAAGATGTGGCACATATCTACAATGGAATATTACTCAGCCATAAAAAGAAACAAAATTGAGTTATTTGTAGTGAGGTGGATGGACCTAGAGACTGTCATACAGAGTGAAGTAAGTCAGAAAAAGAAAAACAAATACTGTATGCTAACACACATATATGGAATCTAAAAAAAAAAAATGGTGTGAAGAACCTAGGGCCAAACAGGAATAAAGACGCAGATGTAGAGAATGGACTTGAGGACACGGGGAGGGGGAACGGTAAGCTGGGACAAAGTGAGAGAGTGGCATGGACTTGTATATACTACCAAATGTAAAATAGATAGCTAGTGGGAAGCAGACTCATAGCACAGGGAGATCAGCTCTGTGCTTTGAAACCACCTAGAGGGGTGGGATAGGGAGGGTGAGAAGGAGACACAAGAGGGAGGAGATATGGGGATGTATGTATACATATAGCTGATTCACTTTGTTATAAAGCAGAAACTAACACACCATTGTAAATCAATTATACTCCAATAAAGATGTTAAAACAAGACAAAACAAAACATATTCCTTCGAACACAGTATGTATATGTTCCTGTTTTGTTGCTCTGCTTCCTAAACTATACATCTCTCAGGTATTTTGCTCTTTCATCAGTATAAGACCCCCCACCCCTGCCAGCTATCATGAGCTGTAAAATATCAGATGAGAAAGAACTGGACTTGAACTCTCATACTCAAGTATGGAGCTTTTGGTTCCTGGCCTGGAGCACTAAAAGATAAAATATGCTAATTTCCAGGTGTGCTTTTCTTCCCCCATCACTTTAGCACTATGCCATCACACCAGTGCACTCAGCTTGCAGTCATCATAAATGATGGCTTTGGAGTTCGGTCACTGCCAAGAAGGGTAGTCACAAAGCAACCACTTCCAAGAGTCAAATATGTTTTGCTGACATCAGTGTTTGTCAGGTGCCAGCAGCTCCCCAGGAACCTCCCCAACTAGAAATAAAAGCAATTGCAGTAATGATGGGGGTAGCAGTACCAACATCCATAATCATAACAAAATTACAAAGTTAGTGTAGTTATGCACAGATTTAGGCTCTGACACCACATGTGTTCTTTTCATGTGCACTCTCAAACTCAGAGCCTCTGATTTCTGGAGAAGATTCTATCTTGTAGGTTCTTAGGACAGCAGACAAGAGTCACATTGTCTTTTGGGTCCCTGTAGTGGAGAATATGACTTCAGAATTGTTAACAGTGAGTGTCTGAGCAAGTAGCTGATATTCTGGTCCAACTCCCATACAGAAAACACTCAATACAAATTACTGACAGATGATCTGTGAAGTCTGAAGATTTTGCAGATGTCAATTGATAAGATGTTCAAATATTTATATGATGTCTTGAAAAATAATTTTTTTCTTTTCTTAGTATGATTCTGCTTTAAATGTAGTAAAAGAAGGATAAACTAGCATATGAGTAGAGGAGGCAATCTGCCTATGGGAAATCACTGAAGATGTGGTAATAGAAATTGAGTTTGTGTCTCAATCCTCCCTCTACCAAGATTACAATAACTGATTCTGAAACCTACAGTGAGATAAAGTAGAGACAGATGGCCATCTGCACAACTACAACTTTCCATTTAAATATGGAAATGTGGCACTGACCATGTTAGCAGCCATTTTTGCACCTTTGGAAACTCAGAATCGTTGTGAGTACCCATAGAGTCATCAGGCATTAGGAGGGCAGAAGATCTTACAAATAAGCTTCCAATTCATCATATAAACCTATAACACCACTGAAATCCTCATCTATATTCAATGAGTAGCTCTTTCAAAATGAGTTTTCTTGGATACCATTAGGACAGTGCAACTGATATACTTTGAGGCAGACATTCAAATTCTGGACAGAAAGGTTTTCCTTATACAATCTCTCTTGACCTTCTTAAGAAGTCACAATGTTGGGCTTCCCTGGTGGCGCAGTGGTTGAGAGTCCGCCTGCCGATGCAGGGGACGTGGGTTCATGCCCCGGTCTGGGAAGATCCCACATGCAGCGGAGCAGCTGGGCCCGTGAGCCATGGCCAGTGGGCCTGCGCGTCCGGAGCCTGTGCTCCACAACAGGAGAGGCCACAACAGTGAGAGGCCCGCATACCACCGAAAAAAAAAAAAAAAAAAAAAAAGAAGTCACAGTGTTGGTTCAGGTTCTGTAATTGACAAACTAGTCCTTGTCCTTTTCAAGAATGTGAAGTCACCTGCATGCCTCACCCAGTACCTTTGCTGATCTAAATGAGACTGATTTCTTTCATTATTACTTACATGGTATGGTTTTAGATTCTCTCACCAGGCTGTCATAGTTTTTGGGATATATTCCCAACTTTTAGTGTCCTTCTCCAAATAAGACTTCAGAAGCAGACCCTTGAACGCAGAACAGAAGGGAAAACCAACCAGTAGCCCTTTTGACAGCTGGAGGTATCTGACTCATGGTTTTAATATCAGATCTATTCTCCTAACAGGTTTATAGGTGTGCAATACAGTATTCTTATCTATAGGCTGTACAATGTTATACAGCAGATCTCTAGCATTTACTCATCTTGCATAACTGGAATTTTATATGTTTTGATTAACAAATCTTCATTTCCTCCCCCTCCCAGCCCCTGGAAACTACCATTCTATTCTTTGCTTCTATGAATCTATTTTATTATTTTTTTTTGTTTTATATAATCAGTATGTATTTAGATTAAATTGATATGTATAAATTTCTTTGCATGTTATTTCTTCTTGAAGCTCAGATATTTTTTCTAAGATTTTCTTCTTCTTGAAATACATGTTTTTGAAGTTTATTTAGATTTACTCTTGGTAATTCTCATGGTTTTTCTTTTTCTGAAAATATCTTTATTTCATCTTCATTCTTGTATGATTGTTTTAGGTTGATTGTTTCTCTCAGCACATTGAAGTCATTATCCCACTGAATTCTGGCCGAGAGTTTGACTATTTTAGATACCTCACATAAGTGGAAGTATATGTCCTTCTGTGACTGGCTTATTTCACTTAGCATAATGTCCTCAAGGTTCATTCAGGTGAAAAGCAGAATAGAGGAACATGCTATGTAGATCTTTTAAATATCAGAAAGTGTCAAATAAAGTCCAGATTCCAAATTCTTCTGCACCGTTTGAAGCTCTGTCAACATTGGGCTCACACACCACTTGCCATCTCTTGGCTGGAGTTGAATCAAGGTGGCCTCTTTTAGGCAGGACAAGGGCTCACTGGTTTGCCAAGGTCCCTACCAGTCCCTATTATACATTGACTGGGTATACACATTTAATTACCTGCCTGATCCTGTAAGCACTACAAGTTTTTTTTTTCAAGTATAGTTGTTTTACAAGGTTGTGTTGAATACATTTCCCTGTGCTGTACAGTAGGACCCTGTTGTTTATCCATTCTATATATAATAGTTTGCATCTGCTAATCCCAAACTCCCACTCCATTCCTCCCCCTTCCCCTACGTCTGTAAGCAGTACAAGTTTTTGACTCATGATCTAAATTATGAGCTCCTAGGACAAGTACCTACACTTATTCCTCTCTGTGAATAAACAACTCAGTAATATATTTTGGGCAAATAAACAATTTGGCTTTCACTCCTTGGTCCCCAGACATTCCCACTGCTGCCACTGCTCACTTGTACTCTAGCCATTTGCTGTTTTAACACCACAGGGTCCTTTCATCTGGATGAGTATGGAGAACAAAATATAGGGACTTGGCTGAGGGAAGGAGACTAGGTCAGGAGTAAGATGAGGTTGAGAATATAGAATATAGGTGATACTGAGGAGAGATGGGAATATCATCCTGACACCGAGGAAAGCATATTTTTTTCCAATCTTTTTTTTTTTTTTTACAAAACCCACTTGCTCAATTTTTTTTAATTTTTAAATTTAATTTTATTTATTTTTATATACAGCAGGCTATTATTAGTCATCCATTTTATACACATCAGTGTATACAGGTCCATCCCAATCTCTCAATTCATCACACAACCACCCCCAGCCCTGCCGCTTTCACTGCTTGTTGTCCATATGTTTGTTCTCTACATCTGTGTCTCAATTTCTGCCTTGCAAACTGGTTCATCTGTACCATTTTTCTAGATTCCACATATACGTATTAATATACGATATTTGTTTTTCTCTTTCTGACTTCACTCTGTATGACACTCTCTAGATCTAACCACATCTCTACAAATGGCCCAATTTTGTTCCTTTATATGGCCGAGTAATATTCCATTGTATACATGTAACACATCTTTATCCATTTGTCTGTCAATGGGCATTTAGGTTGCTTCCGGACCTGGCTATTGTAAATAGTGCTGCAATGAATATTGGGGGGCTTGTGTCTTTTTGAATTATGGTTTTCTCTGGGTATATTCCCAGTAGTGGGATTGCTGGGTTGTATGATTATTCTATTTTTAGTTTTTTAAGGAACCTCCATACTGTTCTCCATAGTGGCTGTATCAATTTACATTCCCACCAAGAGTGCAAGACGGTTCCCTTTTCTCCACGCTCTCTCCAGCATTTGTTGTTTGTAGATTTTCTGATGATGCCCATTCTAACTGGTATGAAGTGATACCTCATTGTAGTTTTGATTTGCATTTCTCTAATAATTAGTGATGTTGAGCAGCTTTTCATGTGCTTCATGGCCACTGTATGTCTTCTTTGGAGAAGTGTATATTTAGGTCTTCTGCCCATTTTTGTATTGTGTTTTTTATTTTTTAAATATTGAGCTGCATGGGCTGTTTATATATCTTGGAGATGAATCCTTTGTCTGTTGATTCGTTTGCAAATATTTTCTCCCATTCTGAAGGTTGTCTTTTCATCTTGTTTATGGTTTCCTTTGCTGTGCCAAAGATTTTAAATTTCATTAGGTCCCATTTGTTTATTTTTGTTTTTATTTCCATTACTCTAGGAGATGGATCAAAAAAGATCTTGCTGTGATTTATGTCAAAGAGTGTTCTTCCTATGTTTTCCTCTAAGAGTTTTATAGTGTCCAGTCTTACATTTAAGTCTCTAATCCATTTTGATTTTATTTTTGTGTGTGGTGTTAGGGAGTGTTCTAATTTCATTCTTTTACTTGTAGCTGTCCAGTTTTCCCAGCACTTATTGAAGAGACTGTCTTTTCTCCATTGTATATCCTTGCCTCCTTTGTCATAGATTAGTTGCGTGGGTTTATCTCTGGGATTCCTATCTTGTTCCATTGATCTATGTTTCTGTTTTTGTGACAGTACCATACTCTCTTGATTACTGTAGCTTTGTAGTATAGTCTGAAGTCAGGAAGTCTGATTCCTCCAGCTCCATTTTTTTTCATTAAGACTGCTTTGGCTATATGGGGTCTTCTGTGTCTCCATACAAATGTTAAGATTTTTTGTTCTAGTTCCATAAAAAATGTCATTGGTAATTCAATAGGGATTGCATTGGACCTGTACATTGCTTTGGGTAATATAGTTATTTTCACAATATTGATTCTTCCAGTCCAAGAACATGGTATATCTCTCCACCTGTTTGTATCATCTTTATTTTCATTAGTGTCTTATAGTTTTCTGCATACAGGTCTTTTTTCTCCTTAGATAGGTTTATTCCTAGGTATTTTATTCTTTTTGTTGCAATGGTAAATGGGAGTGTTTCCTTAATTTCTCTTTCAGATTTTTCATCATTAGTGTATATGAATGCAAGAGATTTCTGTGCATTAATTTTGTATCCTGCAACTTTATCAAATTCATTGATTAGCTCTAGTAGTTTCCTGGTGGCATCTTTAGGATTCTCTATGTATAGTATCATGTCATCTGAAAACAGTGACAATTTTACTTCTTCTTTTCCAATTTGTATTCTTTTATTTCTTTTTCTTCTCTAATTGCCATGGCTAGGCCTTCCAAAACTATGTTGAATAATAGTGGTGAGAGTTGACATCTTTGTCTTGTCCCTGATCTTCGAGGAAATGTTTTCAGTTTTTCACCATTAAGAAGGATGTTAACTGTGGGTTTGTTGTTTATGGCCTTTATTATGTTGAGGTAGATCCCCTCAATGCCCACTTTCTGGAGAGTTTTTATCATAAATGGGTGTTGAATTTTTTCAATATCTTTTTCTGCATCTATTGAGATGATCTTATGGTTTTTATTCTTCAATTTGTTAATATGGTGTATCACATTGTTTGATTTGCATATATTGAAGAATCCTTGCATTCCTGGGATAAATCCCACCTGATCATGGTGTATGATCCTTTTAATGTGTTGTTGGATTCTGTTTGCTAGTATTTTGTTGAGGATTTTTGCATCTATATTCATCAGTGATATTGGTCTCTAATTTTTTTTTTAATATCTTTCTCTGGTTTTGTTATCAGGGTGATGGTGACCTCATAGAATGAGTTTGGGAGGGTTCCTTCCCCTGCAGTTTTTTGGAAGAGTTTAAGAAGGATGGGTGTTAGCTCTTCTCTAAATGTTTGATAGAATTCACCTGTGAAGCCACCTGGTCCTGGACTTTTGTTTGTTGGAAGATTTTTAATCACTGTTTTAATTTCATTACTTGTGATTGGTCTGTTCATATTTTCTATTTCTCCCTAGTTCAGTCTTGGAATGTTATACTGTTCTAAGAATTTGTCCATTTCTTCCAGGTTGTCCGTTTTATTGGCATAGAGTTGCTTGTAGTAGTCTGTTAGGATGCTTTGTATTTCTGCAGTGCCTGTTGTCACTTCTCCTTTATCATTTCTAATTTTATTGATTTGAGTCCTCTCCCTCTTTTTCTTGATGAGTGTGGCTAATGATTTATCAATTTTGTTTATCTTCTCAAAGAACACCTTTTAGTTTTATTGATCTTTGCTATTGTTTTCTTTGTTTCTATTTCATTTATATCTGCTCTAATCTTTATTGTTTCTTTCCTTCTGCTAACTTTGGGTTTTGTTTGTTCTTTCTCTAGTTTCTTTCGGTGTAAGGTTAGATTGTTTACTTGAGATTTTTCTTGTTTCTTGAGGTAGTCTTGTATAGCTATAAACTTCCTTCTTGGAACTGTTTTTGCCGCATCCTATAGGTTTGCATTTTGTTTTCATTGTCTCTAGGTGTTTTTTGATTTCCTCTTTGATTTCTTCAGTGATCTCTTGGTTATTTAGTAATGTATTGTTTAGCCTCCATGTGTTTGTTTTTTTTTACATATTTTTCCCTGTAGTTCATTTCTCATCTCATAGCATTGTGGTCAGAAAAGATGCTTGAAATGATTTCAAGTCTCTTAAATTTACTGAGGCTTGATTTGTGACCCAAGTTGTCATCTATCCTGGAGAATATTCTGTGTGCACTTCAGAAGAAAGTGTATTCGGCTGTTATTGGATGGAATGTCCTATAAATATCAATTAAATATATCTGGTCTATTGTGTCATTTAAAGCTTTTGTTTCTTTTTAATTTTCTGTTTTTATGATCTGTCCATTGGTGTAAGTGAGGTGTTAAAGTCCCCCACTATTATTGTGTTACTGTCAATTTCCTCTTTTATAGCTGTTAGCAGTTGCCTTATGTATTGAGGTGCCGCTGTGTTGGGTGCACATATATATTTATAATTGTTATATCTTCTTCTTGGATTGATCCCTTGTTCATTATGTAGTGTCCTTCCTTGTCTCTTGTAACATTCTTTATTTTAAAGTCTATTTTATCTGATGTGAGTATTGCTACTCCAGCTTTCTTTTGATTTCCTCTTGCATGGGATATCTTTTTCCATCCCCTCACTTTCAGTCTGTATGTGCCCCTAGGTCTGAAGTGGGACTCATGTAGACAGCAAATATATGGGTTTTATTTTTGTATCCATTCTGCAAGCCTGTGTCTTTTGGTTGGAGCATTTAATCCATTCACGTTTAAGGTAATTATAGATATGTATGTTCCTATTATCATTTTCTTAATTGTTTTGGGTTTGTTTTTGTAGGTCCTTTGCTTGTCTTGTGTTTCCCACTTAGAGAATTTCCTTTAGCTTTTGTTGTAGAGCTGGTTTATTGGTGCTGAATTCTCTTAGCTTTTGCTTGTCTCTAAAGCTTATGATTTCTCCATCGAATCTGAATGAGATCCTTGCTGGGTAGGGTAATTTTGGTTGTAGGCTCTTCCCTTTCATCTCTTTAAGTATATCATGCCACTTCCTTCTGGCTTGTAGAGTTTCTGCTGAGAAATCAGCTGTTAACCTTATGGGAGTTCCCTTGTATGTTATTTGTCATTTTTCCCTTGCAGCTTTCAATAATTTTTCTTTGTCTTTAATTTTTGCCAATTTGAGTACTATGTGTCTTGGCATGTTTCTCCTTGGGTTTATCCTGTATGGGACTCTCTGAACTTCCTGGACTTGGGTGGCTATTTCCTTTCCCATGTTAGGAAATTTTTCGACTATAATCTCTTCAAATATTTTCTCCAGTCCTGTCTCTCTTCTCCTTCTGGGACCCCTATAATATGAATATTGTTGTGTTTAATGTTGTCCCAGTGGTCTCTTCGTCTGTCTTCATTTCTTTTCATTCATTTTTCTTTATTCTGTTCCACAGCAGTGAATTCCACCATTCTGTCTTCCAGGTCACTTATCCATTCTTCTGCCTCAGTTGTTCTGCTATTGATTCTTTCTAGTGTAGTTTTCATTTCAGTTATTGTGTTGTTCATCTCTGTTTGTTTGTTCCTTAATTATTCTAGATATTTCTTGAACATTTCTTGCATCTTCTTGATCTTTGCCTCCATTCTTTTCCCAAGGTCCTGGATCATCTTCACTATCATTATTCTGAATTCTTTTTCTGGAAGTTTGCCTATCTCCCCTTCATTTAGTTGTTTTTTTGGGGGTTTTATCTTGTTCCTTCATCTGGTATATAGTCCTCTGCCTTTTCATCTTGTCTATCTTTCTGTGAATGTGTTTTTTGTTCCACAGGCTGCAGGATTGTAGTTCTTCTTGCTTTGGCTCTTTTTCCAATCTTATATGATGTCTCCCTAATAGGCTTAATAAGATATGCTCCAATCCCCCTCATTCTTTTATTTTATTTATTTATTTATTTTGCGTTACATGGGCCTCTCACTGTTGTGGCCTCTCCTGTTGCGGAGCACAGGCTCCGGATGCGCAGGCTCAGCGGCCATGGCTCACGGGCCCAGCCGCTCCGTGGCATGTGGGATCCTCCCAGACCGGGCACGAACCCGCGTCCCCTGCATTGGCAGGCGGACTCTCAACCACTGCGCCACCAGGGAGGCCCCCCCCTCATTCTTGTTGCTAAATATTTAGATCTGTGTGCTCTCCAGGTGTGAGTGGTTTACTCTCTGGAACATGGAAGCACAGTCCTTCTGCTTCACTACCCAGAGTTAATTAGCCTTCCTACACCCCCGGTCAGACAACGCTGGCTGGGTTAGAGCCTCTGAGAGCTCTGGCAACATCGAAGGGCTCAACTCATGATTCTGTTAGCTTATGGGAAAGTAATGACTCAACAGCTGCAGATCACTCTCACCCTTCTGCTTTAAAAAAAACAAACCCAAAATTCAGGCCTGGCATTCTATTATTCTCTTTTAAAATAAGGACCTGGAAATGTCAGCCCCAGTGATTATGCCAGCAGGTGCCTGGACTTCAAAGTGGGCACCTGTCACCGAAAAGATAATTGACTTTATTCAACCAATTGTCTCCCTGTTGTAATCAAGCCATTTCATTCAAATGGATCTTTCAAACTGTTCCTTTGAGTAAGTGGGAGAGGCAGTGGCTGGTGGATCACAATTACCATGGAGAGGGAGTGGGAGAGGGAAGCAGAGCAAGCTCAGGAAACAGAGGCAGCAGCAATGAGCTGTCAGCCTTTCTGAGAGTGGTGGCTGACCCAGGGGAGAGTTTGTAGGTGGAAAAACTCAAGAATGATTAGGGAGAGGTGTGGGAGCCTCCTGCTCTCCCTGGATTCAAGCGTTCTGCATGTTTATTTAGTTTGCCTTCTGGCTGTAGGCAGACACTCCCAGTCTGCATCTTGTTTTCAGCATCAGGTGCCCTGAGGGGACAGAGGGGATCGTAGCTGTGTCCAAAGCATCCTTTCCCCCTCTGGGGACCAAGGTTCATGTAAACCTCAGAGAGGAGAGGACAGCTTTAGACAGAGACAGTTTCAGTGTCTCTCTCTCCTACAAGGAGCTAAATCCTCCTTAGTCAGGTGTCTCGCTGGTGTTGACAGATCTGGACGTCCATGGAGCAGAAGGCTAGGATTTGAACCAAAGGGAGCCTCAGGCAGTGATGAATTCAGTGGCTCTCAATTTCCCCACAGTGTAGACAAAATAAGTGCCGAATTCGATGGGCTCAGGGAGGGTGGGGCTGCCGAGTTCCAGCTGTGCCTTCAGCAGCTGTGCTTTAGGGAGTCAGGAGCTGCCACATGGTGGATTTTCAATTTTAGAGAGTAAACTGGTGTGAAGGTTGTTCAGTCTGTGAGACCGAGCTTTGTTCACAACAAGAACTCTTCTGTGGAAACATAACCTATGCTGTGTTCCTGGTGCTGCTGCTTACCCGAGGTCTGATTTGGAGCAAGTCACTCAAGGCTCTGAGTCTCCATCCTCTTCCTACAAAGTGGAGCAATAGTGCTGTGAAATGAAATGAGATGAGATAGTAAACCCATAGCTCAGTGACTCAAATATCTGATGCTTTTTTAGGTGCTCAGTGAAATGCAGAGCTCTTGTCTCAGAAGGAATAGGGTGGAACAAACCCCCCGTCCTAGCCATCCTGCAGTCTCCCACTCTGGTTTGACCTTCACATTGGTCCTGAGACACACAGTCCCTGGCTCTGCGAAGGTCTGCTTCCAGGCCCCAGGGGGCAGGTCATTTAATGGCAAGTTCTCCCTGTTGCTCTCACCAACGCCAGGACTCTGTCCCATCCCAATCCTACACAGCACTTTTCTGTAACTCTCTTCTGACACTACTTTCTGCCTTCTTCATGCCAAGTATCATATCCCTGCAATGTCCATGTCCCCTGAGGAGACTTGTGTTTGAAATACCAATATGGTGTCTTAGACACAGTAGTAAATCAATAAGTATATATTCATGTGTGTGTACGTATGTATGTACATGCATGTACGGATGAGTAACAGAATCCACAATTATCATTTATTAATGTCAGTAAATCCCTATGAATTGAATATGAGTATCAATAAGTGAATGTATTGCTAAGACTGTGCCTCTTGTAGTTTTTAAATGTCCTTGGGGAGCCAATAATATGATCCTTTGCTATCAAGTTTGATTGCCTTTAACTGAAAAAAAATTCAATAAAATTATAATTGGTACTGGCCAAGCCATAGACAGGAGGACCTCAATTAATTCACCCATCCTTCACTATGGAGACATTATTAGTCCTATTTGGGTGGAATGCAAGTATCAAAAGGAGAAGCTTTTTTGTACAGGGGGAGGAAACAGCTACAGGGAAAGCAGTGCTGGGAGTTAGGTTGGAAACACTGCACAGGTGAACAAGACCACAGGAAAAGGGGAGGGCAAAGCAAGGAGAGGACATACTGGGATGGTTTTCATCTCCTTAACCACAAAAGGGAGGGCAGCCAAGAACATAAAGGGAATCTGACCAACCTTGGTCAAAGGTCACACCTGAGTCAAAGGTCTCACTTTCAGCTGCCCTGCACAGGGCTCTTCTGGCTGCTGTGGTGATGGAACCTTCCCTTATGGAAATGGCCTTATAATGAGAAAAGTCATGTGCAAATAACCAAAGCAGCTAACAGAGGTGGTGCCCCATTTGGTCTAATTAATGACATCTGTGTGAAGGTCTGGGGATAGTATGAAAAAAGTTTGTACACCAGGAAAAGAATGATGTGCAGAGGGGGGTGAAAATAGCACATTAGGTTGAACCCTGATTTTCACTATAAATTTGCTGCTTGAGTTGGTAAAAACAGAAGCAGTTAAAATATTGAGAATTTCACAGAGTTCAACCTAACACATAAACCTGATCTTCAGCTCTAGAGTAACAGATGCTGAGTTCTGGATTGTACAAATTATGACCCGTGAAGTCTTGTCATCCTGTCAAATAGCAAGTGCTTTAGAACTTCCAGCTATTTTTAAAATTATTATTATGATAGACTTGTTTTTCTCTCTGACTCTGGTGAAGGTATTAGAAAGAATCATGGATTTGCATGTCCACATTTTCTCAAAGACATCACTGCTGGAAACAAACCCCAGAAACCAGAAAATAGAAGGTGCTCACCAGGGCTGGCTTCATGAATGTAGGGCCAGTATAGTCACACACGGCTGTGTTCCCAGAAAGGCCCATGCTTGAGGATTAGTGGTCTTTGGGTGCCATCTTGAAGTTCTTAATAGTCTTATCGTTGAATTTGTGTTTTGAAAGTGCATTCCAATGGGACAAAGAACCATGTACTAGAGGTTTGAAGTCCTCTCTGACATGGGTCTTGGTTGCCTTCTGCCTAGCCCTTGTCCAGGAACAGCTGCTGCTTTGGGACAGACTCAGAGAGGGATGGGCTTGGGTGCTGTGCACTGAAACATAGAGCGGGGTCCAGTCCGGGCAACTGTGAAGGTCAGTATTCACCCTTCGAGTATCCCTTTGTCCAAAGGGATAAATAGCAAATAAGAAACACTATGAGAGGTTGAGGGAAAGATCATGGAAGAAAGGAAAAAAAGCTTTTTGAACAAGAGGTGCCATATTTTCATATTTCACTGGGCCCTTCAAATGATGTTGCCAGCCCTCAGGCTCAGCCTTTGGGCACCATGTGCAAAGGGTAAGAGCAATTCCTCTTCATGTGCTTAGAGACATTCCAAAGGTGGGCTCATGAAGAGGGAAAAGCAGAGTGTGCTGGTCAGTCTGCACTCAGTGTTTGCCTTTGACATATTTATTAGGTCAACATACATATTATGTTTCAGATACTACTCATCTTTTGGGGGGACTGGATAGTGTTCCCTATAAAGAGGAAACACCTGAAACCATGGCTTGAGATATGACTGAACATTTAGACTTGGGATTCCATCCTTGTAGTCTTCTAGCTTTGCCTTGGTTTATAACTCCATTAACTCAGGTGTCAGGAGAGATTTCCATGGGTAGACTTTTTGTGGTTGTTTTGCATTTAATATCAATCACTATAATCCAATATTGTGCTGTGTATTAGATTCCAATCTTCTTTTAACATGCCGTTTTTCCTTCAACCTTCCATCATCCCTATGTGACAGGGAAGAATAACCTTGGTATTGTCTTTTACATGTACACACACACACTACAGCATACAGAATATAATATTGTTTTATTTATACGTTAGCAATGGATACTTACAGTTGAAGTATCCTAATCAGGAATACACACTCCGGAGGTAGTTAGTATTTTAATGAATTTAATCAGAATCTCACATTCTAGGGGAAGCTATTACAAACCTTCAGTTACCTGTAGAACATTTGCTGATTAGAATGAATGATGTTAGAAATGATTTTTTTCCACTGGTGCAGTGAGTGGTATTCTGTTATGTAGACTGACTAGAAATAATTATACAGAAACAAACTTCCTTTCTTGTATGTGTTATGTGGCTAGGGTCCCAGTTGGTCTATAACTATTGAAGTGGTGCCTTTGCAAAGGACTCCATCAAATCCTGCATCCTCGTCCCCTTAGGACATGATTTCTTGTTCTTTTTAGATTGGAGTAATAAACATATTTTATATCATGACCTACTACCACTACCACACAGACACACACAGACACACACACACACACACACATACATACACATACATATTGAAAGGAAAAGTTTCCAGAGAAAGCACTTCTTATCCTCATTTTCATTTCATGTAATGCATTCTATTATTTTTCTATTATATTCAAGTCTACTATATTTTGTTTTGTTCATTGCTTGTTACAATCCACTCAATTTATTTCAGAACACCCTAGTGGGATGAAAACAGTAGTTTGAAAAACCCTAGCCTAAACAGCTACCTTAATCCTGCTGCTAGAATATTGTTGCATATTCTATGAATGAGCCTTTCCAGCAAGGTACTCGTTAAAGAGCCTGACACAGCCAGGAGTGGGGAATTCATTGAGGTACAGGATAGATGGCACACATGTTTTCATGTGAGGGTCCCAGAATCTGGTCTGGGACTTGCTTTCATTGTAACATACAACCAGGTAGTGAAGAGGTGGGAGAGAAGACCCCCAGCTCTCACCTGTGCCCAACCACTGGATGTTACCAAAGCTGCCAAAAAGATCCCAATAATGTGAATAACCACATTGGCTTAGTTCAGTTTGCAAGCATTTTTTAAAAATGAAACATTATCAGGTATTGTTATGGGTTGAATGGTGGCACCCCAAAAGATAGGTCTACCCAGAACCTGTGAGTGCA
The DNA here is from genome assembly GCF_949752795.1 of Hyperoodon ampullatus. Lineage (NCBI taxonomy): Eukaryota > Metazoa > Chordata > Mammalia > Artiodactyla > Ziphiidae > Hyperoodon > Hyperoodon ampullatus. Next base: position 81,956,782 of record NC_136916.1, on the reverse strand, counting down.
ACCTTATTTGGAAAAAGGGTCTTTGCAAATGTTAGGAAGTTGAGGATCTTGAGATGAGATCATCCCAAATTATACAGGTGAGCCCTAAATCCAAAGATGTATCCTTACAAGAGAAAGGCAGAGGGAGATTTCAGACAGAAGAGGAGAGGAGAAGGCCCTGTGAACACAAAGGCAGATCTTGGAGTGATGCAGCCACAAGCCAAGGAATGCTTGGAGCCACCAGAAGCTTGAAGAGGCAAAGAAGAGATTCTCCCTAGAGCCTTCAGGGGAAATATGGCCCTACGGACACTTTGATTTCAGACCTCTGACCTTCAGAAATGTGAGAGAATAAATATCCATTGCTTTAAGCCACCAGGTGTGTGGTAATTTCTTAGAGCAGCCCGAGGAAACCAATACAGACATTAAATAGAAAAAGATCACAGACCTCTCTTTGATAATCCTGCTAGTCACTCAGCCAGAACAAGAATGACCACACCCTGAACGAAGAACCAAAGATTTGTTATGTACTTTTTTTTTTTTCCAGCTTATTTAGAATTGGCTTTCAGGAAAATACTGCATTTTGTTTAACTCACAATATTTCAAAACATCACTCACCATCTCTAATTTGAATGCCAAATTAGAAACTTATTTCAGAAATTGTGATGGGCATGATTACTGCACACAAACAGAGTGCACAAACTTTTTCAAAAAGGAATAAGCAAGGAGTTCCCTAGTGGTTAGGATTCAGTGCTTTTACTGCTGTGGCGTGGGTTCAGTCCCTGGTGGGGGAACTGAGATCCTGCAAGCTGTGTGGCATGGCCAAGATATATAAAAAAAAAGAAAAAAAGCAGATGCCTATTACCTCGACATCCCTTCTAAGAGACTTTATTTTCCTAAGCAATGGTAACCCTGGTTGGGCATTGCAGGAAGATAGGAATACCATTCCTATGTTAGTAAGGAAAAAGAGGCAGCCTATACATCGGGGCATAGGATTTCAGATGTGGTCCCATGATAAGAAAAGTAACAACCTATTTCAAACAGCATGAAAAATAGAAGAGAAAAAATAAATTGTGGACCACATATTTACTTGAGAACAACAGAGTAAATCAGAAAATCAGAGACCCTGATATAGATCTTGTTAACTTTTTAAAATCAGTTTATCTCCAATAATACTCCCAGAAAATAAGAATTTAGAAAAAATTCTTTTGAGGCAATTGTTTCACTCCCACAGACGACTTAAACAGAGCAAGCTTCTTTGTTTTAGCTTCAAGCATGATGTGACACAGGTGTATGTTTCACAACCAAATGACGATGGAAGCATAGATCATTGTATTTATCTTCGACAGTTACTACAAGAGGATAATTTGATCATTTCTACTGAATCATTAAATCAGAAAGGTAGCAAAATATCCTGTAAATTGTGTATGCAAATTGCCTTTGATAGCACCAACATGTAATTGCTTCTGGAATCTAATAAAGCAAATGTTTTAGGTCTGCCCAGCAGCATTTATTTATCAGGCCAACATGAGACATAAAAATGATGTTTGGGAAGAACTTACATCACATAAGAGTCACTACAATATGATAGTATTATGGTGACCTTTTTGTTAAATGCTGTGGACATTTTTTGAGACAATTTTATTCTCTCTTAAATATTCTTTTAACTTTTTTAGACAATGTAATTTACTATTAGGGTTTAAAATTACTATGAGCTAACATTACTCCATTTTAGTAACCCAAATGGAAAAATAAACTTTCCCCATTACAAGAACTTGTACAAGTCCTGGGGACAGGCTCAGACTGGGCTGGCTTGAGTCACATGACCATCTCTGGAATCACATGACCAATCACTGCAGTGGCTGCTGGGGGGCAGGGTTCTCTGAGTAGCTGCCCTCCCCAGGCCCATGTGGTTGGAGTGGGCAAGGACGGGTTCTCCCAAGCAAGGGCAGCTGTGATGTTACCATAAAGAGTAAGGGACAGAGCTCCTGGACAGGGCTTTCTTTGAGGTGTTACAAATTGGCTCTCTCCCTTCCTGTTCCATCTCCCAGGTTATCCCGAATAGGGGAGCATCTCTTTCCCTTTTGATCTTGTCATTCTCATCCTGGATTACACACCTATTCTGACTAATTCACCCATTCAAGCTCAGTCGGGAAAGTTTAAACTTCTTCCCCTTGCAAGCAATCTTTCTTTTATTCAAACACTCTTCCTACCCATGAGAAACAAAACATTATTCAATTATAAACCATCTTCTAAACATTTATCCTATGCACACATGAGTTCATTTAGTTCAATAAGTTCTGGGTTACTGTTCCAAATTTCAGACTAGTAAATGGAGATACAGAAAGGTTATGTAAGTAATGCAAAATCACATAGCTCGTGAATGGCTGGACCAGGATGTGAATTTGAGCCAGATTCCAAGCCCAGGATCTTGAACATGGAAGGCCTAATGCTGCCACACACTAGCTGTGTTATCTTCAGTAAATCATCTCCACCTGAACCATGATTTTAATCATCTATGAGGTCAGAATATTTATAAATCCTGTCCGGCCTATTCCATGGGTTCTTGGAAGGTTCTATGAGATGACATATGGGGATGAATTTTGCACATAATAAGTCACAGGTGCACACACGTGATGTTTCTTTCATAGATCGAGCCTCTAGGAAACTGTCTAGAGGGGGTGGAGGCATATCTAGTAAGATTTGGGGAATAGGAACCTCAGAAGATTTGCATACTGGGTGGAGGGACATAAAGTGATGAAGCGAATATACTGAGGCTCCAGCTGTGGTTTGGCAAGAGGCCAGGCAGGGTCCCAGTAAGTGGGAATGAACAAATGTGCTGATTTACCCATGACCGAGGAATTTCCTGGGACACAGGACTTTCCGTGCTAAAACTGGGCAAGTCCTGAGCAAACTAAGATGAGTTGGTCGCCCTAGTTAAGATGAAAATCATTGGTCATCTTAATAGCAGTAAAAGGCATCCTCGTGAGGAAATGACTTGTGAACTGGCCATTTAAAAGCAGGATGGAAAGTAACCCCACGGTGACTGGGTTTTGTGGAAGCAGCAGCCAGATTGTTTCAAAGGTGCCATCTCTCCAGCCCCTTAGAAGAGTGGAAGCAAACGATGCGTTTCCTGAAGTAAGGAAAGATTGATGAACCATTCTGGTAGGATGGTAGCAATTCTTCCCCAAACTCATAGCACTCTGGAAGTGAACTCTTCCCTTCCTCTAGGTTAGCAGGCACATAGTCTCCCACTCTGGGCCATAACACCCAGTCTCCTCCGGGGAGGAAGGGACAGCTCTGCTAGGAGTTAGGAGCCAAGAATGCAGGCATTTCACACCTTCATGCAGCCTTGCTTTCCAGTGATGCCTCTTGGCCTAATTCCCTCTTCCCTTCAAAGGCTCTCTTTCCAGAATGTTCCTCCATCCTCTTGACTTGTGACTTGTAGCTGTCTTCACTTGTGTCCGTATATCCAGACAGGACTGAATGTCTGAAGGGGAACTGGATTTGGAAACCTGGGATTCCTGCCCCACTCCACAAAAAGAGTATCCCTTTTGGAAAACTCTCCAATCTTGTCATGTTCCAGTATCTTGTCACTTCTCAGTGCTCCATTTGAGATGTGCAATGACTTGGCCAAATATCATCTCTATGTCCCTTTAAACAAGTTACTTCATATCCCTTTCTCACTTCCCTCTTAGTAAAGTGAGGTTGATAATTATGTTACCTAATGTAATTGGTAGTGGGAGGATTAAATAATTTCACACATGTGAAGTGCCTAGAACAGTGTCTGGATGCTAGTAGGTGCTCGATAAGTATTAGTGCTTTTTGTTTTTATCCAACCTACCTGCTTGTTGCATTAGCATGGTATTCTCATCACTTTCTGTAGAAAATGAGGTGTAAAGTTTCCCTTCCTTAGTGTAGCAGAAAGAGCATATGCTTTGGAAGTGTGTGATTATCTCCAATATTATACAACTCCCATACAGTTTGGTTTCCTAGTTTGCTAAACTGAACTACGAGTCAACAAAAGTGGGTTCAAAGAGATAACACATGACCACTCATGAAACCAAGCAGGACCCTGGGGGGCTCCTGGGCATGGAAGACTTTCTGTCCCCTGTTTCTTGACTGCAGCCTCTGTAACCTTCCCTGAGTTCCAAAGGGCAGATTCAGAACAGTTACTAATCCAGGAAGGGAAGGGATACAAAGACAAGGGAGGGGCAGCCAGGAAACAATAGTACAGCCTTGGGTCAGGGTCCTGGTTCCACCTCAAGGAATACACATAACAATGTCTTTAAGCTCTTTAAGATGTCAGCATTCTTCATACCAGAGAAAGACCCCCTGAGGCTACATTAAAGGAATCTGAGTGGCTCATCAAGATTACCTGAGACCAGATTAGAGGAGTGCAGTCCCTGAACACACCCTAATCTTATCAGCAACTCCACCCTTGAACAATTGCTCTAAAACTCCTCATCAAATCCTCCCAGGTTGGGACACATAGTTTTTCCAGGCAGGAGCCCACTCTGTCCCCCTTTACCTGGCAAAGCAATAAAGCGATTCTTTTCTACTTCACCCAGAACTCTGTCTCTGAGACTTGATTCAGCACTAGTGTACAGAGGCTGAGCTTTCAGCATCACTCCCTCCTGTGGGACCCCCCCACATAGCTTACACTCTATATACAGTATAGGGTGGAACCCTCGGACTGATTTTATGTTATGTCACTAGACTGTAAGCCTCTTGAAAAAAGGTCATGTTGATTTTAATCTTCTTTCCAGAGCTTAACTCAGTATCAGTATAAAAGGAGAATCAATGGATGTCTACTGAAGTGATGGCACCTGGATTTTATTTGGTGATCTATGAATTATGGTTTTCTTTCTAAGGTTATAGAGCCAGTTAGTAAAATGGGGGGTGTCTGTTCTGACATTTTGTTCCTTAAATCTATAGTAAATTTGCCTTACAAGGAAGGATATTGAGAAAATAACTATAAAATATCTTTAGTTCATGAGCAAAAATAGGACTTAGAGACTACATTACATAGTTGAACTACCTTTCTATTTTCCAAATTAAGCCTGTTGTAGAACATCTGTTGTATTTCATCTTCAGTTTTCAGTTTTAATACATTTTAGACAAGGTGGAAACTTTCAGGACACAGTCATCAATATTTCTGAGCAAGAATCCTGGCTCCTTTGTAATTAAATTGCCCTTTCCTGCTAATTTGTGTGCGTGTATATAATATCCCTTCCCTCAAATTAAAAACATCACTCACTGACGATGCTTCAAATTTGAAACCAAGGTAGAGAAGTGCAAAGGGACAGGGCATAGAAGCAATCAAACTGGATATTTCTCCTGAGTTAAGGTATTTTTATTCCTTTACATCTTGTCAAGTGGTTACTTTTGTGGTGAAAGCAGCTGTAATATGGGAACATATTTGATGGGTAACAGGTTTTATACTCACAGACGTCAATGATGAAGCTTGGAAACATTTTTTATAAATGGAAAAGAAGCATGAACAATCCTTTTTTCTTATCACAGGTTTGTAGTCTAAACCTGTTCATCTCAGACAAAACTGACTTTCTACAGCAACTTGGTATAGATGTGAAAAAATCCTTGGACCATTACTGTATATTCTGTTGACGTGGAACTAGAAGAAGAAACTGAGTCAACTAGAACATAGTTCTGTTTCTACAACATGGACTGTAAGGTCTTCTCATACAATTTTAGAAATTCAAACACCCAACTCCAAAATAATGAAATGATGGATCACATTCCAAACTTGAGAGAGGCTATGTTAGGAAGTGAAAATATTTTCCAAAAGAATTTGAAATAAGCAAAACATGGCAGGCCTTTTACTTAAATTCTAAAACATTTGTAGACTTAGGCAATTGACTCTTATTATCATCCCCCAACAGTGGTTTATTTTTCCATCTTGACCCTCTCAGTTATTCTGTTTCCTATTTAGTGAAGGCAGATTTCCCAATCCTTGTTTCCTAATGTTGGCCTCTTGAGTCTGATTTAGCCAGAATAGTGGTGATAATATGCAGAATTTAATAGGGAAGGGAAATAGCTAATTACATATGCTATCAAAGGAAGTGAGGAAAGGCCTGGAGAAAAGATACATCCCTAGATCTCAGAGTCACACATCATGGCACAGAATATCGAGCCTGCAAGAAGATGTGGTATGGCTGATGTCAAGGTGTCAGCTAGAAAATCTTCCACAGATAGACCCCCAAATTTTACCTGCACTGTTCCTTCTGTTCCCCTGATAAATTTTTATATGAATTTTGAAAAAAAATAATGGCACAAATGTGTTATTCCAAATAGAAGGACTATGTCATCACTAAATTAGCTGGAACTCTTAACAATTCCCACCATGTTGGCCAAAGGAAGGGCCAACTCTGGGCTGGCCTTTTGCAAGAACTATTTAATGGCATTTGCCATTGCTTCTTCCCTGTACTGGGTCCCTGCCCTCTCTCCATCCCCTCATAACAATCTTTTCTCATATCCTCCATTCACACTCAAGTATAAATCCACTCACTGGAGATTAGGCAGCCTTGGAGATCTATACCAATGATCTCATTTCACTAGGAGAAAAATGCAGCCAGAATTATGAGTTTGGAACAGAACATACAACTAGTCAATGCCAGAACTATGTTTGTTGACTTTTTGCTCTGTCATCAGTGTCAACAGTTTTAAGAGCTATTGTGATCTTCAACATTAACCAAAAATGTGTTAGAAAGCTAGAATAACAGTTAATAGGCTAACCCGAAATAAAGTCGTGCCACACCAAAGGTGAGTTCATGCTACCAGGAGGAGGAGCAGAACCTCAGAAGCAACAGCAATGTGGGTGAGGCTCCTGCAGCAGAGTGGAGAACCTACAGGTTTGCCTTCTTATTTCGGCAGATACTACTCAGGTACAACTCCTATGTTTCCAGCTACTCACTTGCCTGCAGAAATTATCCAGGAGAAACCAGTGGTTGCTACAGCTGTGGAAGCATGAAAACAGTGGGGTTTGTTAAACAACTTAGAGCAACTTCAACAGGATAAATTTTCCAGGAGGATCTATTTGCCTCCTTTTTGTCACAGCCTCATGAAGTTTACAGATGTCATTTATCCAGAACTATAGTCTTTTTCATTTATTCCTTTATTTCTAAGTTCACCAGGTGGTGGAACAAAGGCGGTGGGATAAAATAATGGACTAGTGCCCCTATCTTGAGGCCAACCTTGTTGGCATCCTCCCTAAACTTTTCCCTATTTTTTTTTTTTTGGTAGAGTGATATGATTATGTCTTGGTTAATTTTCCTCACTTATTTTTTCACTGCTTTGTACTCTAATTTCGTATCATTAATTCACCTCCCTGCTCCCAGAAGCAAGAATCCCTCCCAGCGTGCAAATTATTACTCTTTGGGGAATTCCCTGGTGGTTCAGTGGTTAAGACTCTGCACTGTCACTGCTGAGGGCGCGGGTTCCATCCCTGGTCAGGGAACTAAAATCCTGCAGTCTGTGTGGCATGGCCCCCAAAAAACAAAAACAAGTTATTGTTTTTTCTGGAACATTCCTCTTAGAGGCTTCTATCACCCAGTTTCATGTGGGACTGCATAGCCATCATCCTAGAATCTCCCTTCAACATCGTCCCTTTAACTCTTTGGGCCTCTCTCCAGTGCTCTGGGAAACTTCTCATCCCGTTTTCCTTTACTGTAGTGTTCTAAGTGCAGCAAAGTGTACATTTCCTTTGTCATTTACTTCCTGACAGAGGGAACATGAGAGAGAAGCTTGTTGATTCCTTGGTTGATATCAGTGTCTTCATTCTATCAAACTGGAATGACATAGTTTAGCCCAGTAGAGACTTCCAGGTTAGGCATCACTTTCCCTCATAATTTTGAAGGTATTGCTCCATTGTTTTCTAGCTTCAGGCATTTCTGTTGAGAAGTCCAATCTATTCTGATTCTCAGTCATGGGTATATGGCCTGTTTCTTCTACCTGGGAACTTTTAGGATCTTCTCTTTAATGTTTAAAATTTCACATCTTCAAATTTGGCTTCCTTGAACTCTTAGACTAATTTTTGTTCCCTTGTATCTTTCCATAGTCCCTTGACCTTTTTTGTTTTTTAATTTATTTTACTGAAGTACAGTTGATTTATAATGTTCATTTCTACAGTACAGCAAAGTGATTCAGTTATACATATATCTATTATTTTTCATATTCTTTTCCTTTATCACAGGATATTGAATATAGTTCCCTGTGCTATACAGTAGGACCTTGTTTATCCATTCTCTATATGCCCTTGAGCTTTTTCTTTTTTTATTATTTTTTATTTTTTGCTTTATAACAAATTTAATCAGTTATACATATACATATGTTCCCATATCCCCTCCCTTTTGCGCCTCCCTCCCACCCTCCCTATCCCACCCCTCCAGGCGTTCACAAAGCACCGAGCTGATCTCCCTGTGCTATGCGGCTGCTTCCCACTAGCTATCTACCTTACGTTTGGTAGTGTATATATATCCATGCCGCTCTTTCACTTTGTCACAGCTTACCCTTCCCCCTCCCCATATCCTCAAGTCCATTCTCTAGTAGGTCTGTGTCTTTATTCCTGTCTTACCCCTATGTTCTTCATGACATTTTTTTTCTTAAATTCCATATATATGTGTCAGCATACAGTATTTGTCTTTCTCTTTCTGACTTACTTCACTCTGTATGACAGACTCTAGGTCCATCCACCTCATTACAAATAGCTCAATTTCATTTCTTTTTATGGCTGAGTAACATTCCATTGTATATATGTGCCACATCTTCTTTACCCATTCATCCGATGATGGACACTTAGGTTGTTTCCATTTCCGGGCTATTGTAAATAGGGCTGCTATGAACCTTTTGGTACATGTCTCTTTTTGAATTATGGTTTTCTCAGGGTATATGCCCAGTAGTGGGATTGCTGGGTCATATGGTAGTTCTATTTGTAGTTTTTTAAGGAACCTCCATACCGTTCTCCATAGTGGCTGTACCAATTCACATTCCCACCAGCAGTGCAAGAGTGTTCCCTTTTTTCCACACCCTCTCCAGCATTTATTGTTTCTAGATTTTTTGATGATGGCCATTCTGACTGGTGTGAGATGATATCTCATTGTAGTTTTGATTTGCATTTCTCTAATGAGTAAAGATGTTGAGCATCCTTTCATGTGTTTCTGGGCAGTCCGTATATCTTCCGGGGAGAAATGTCTATTTAGGTCTTCTGCCCATTTTTGGATTGGGTTGTTTGTTTTTTGTTATTGAGCTGCATGAGCTGCTTATAAATTTTGGAGATTAATCCTTTGTCAGTTGCTTCATTTGCAAATATTTTCTCCCATTCTGAGGGTTGTCTTTTGGTCTTGTTTATGGTTTCCTTTGCTGTGCAAAAGCTTTGAAGTTTCATTAGGTTCCATGTGTTTATTTTTGTCTTTATTTCCATTTCTCTAGGAGGTGGGTCAAAAAGGATCTTGCTGTGATTTATGTCACAGAGTGTTCTGCCTATGTTTTCCTCTAAGAGTTTGATAGTGTCTGGCCTTACATTTAGGTCTTTCATCCATTTTGAGCTTATTTTTGTGTATGGTGTTAGGGTGTGTTCTAATCTCATACTTTTACATGTCCCTATCCAGTTTTCCCAGCACCACTTATTGAAGAGACTGTCCTTTCTCCACTGTACATTCCTGCCTCCTTTATCAAAGATAAGGTGGCCATATGTCCGTGGGTTTATCTCTGGGCTTTCTATCCTGTTCCATTGATCTATCTTTCTGTTTTTGTGCCAGTACCATACTGTCTTGATTACTGTAGCTTTGTAGTATAGTCTAAAGTCAGGGAGCCTGATTCCTCCAGCTCCATTTTTCGTTCTCAAGATTGTTTGGCTATTCGGGGTCTTTTGTGTTTCCATACAAATTGTGAAATTTTTTGTTCTAGTTCTGTGAAAAATGCCAGTGGTAGTTTGATAGGGATTGCATTGAATCTGTAGATTGCTTTGGGTAGTAGAGTCATTTTCACAATGTTGATTCTTCCAATCCAAGAACATGGTACATCTCTCCATCTATTTGTATCATCTTTAATTTCTTTCATCAGTGTCTTATAATTTTCTGCATACAGGTCTTTTGTCTCCTTAGGTAGGTTTATTCCTAGATATTTTATTCTTTTTGTTGCAATGGTAAATGGGAGTGTTTCCTTGATTTCACTTTCAGATTTTTCAACATTAGTATATAGGAATGCCAGAGATTTCTGTGCATTAATTTTGTATCCTGCAACTTTACCAAATTCATTGATTAGCTCTAGTAGTTTTCTGGTAGCATCTTTAGGATTCTCTATGTATAGTATCATGTCATCTGCAAACAGTGACACCTTTACTTCTTCTTTTCCGATTTGGATCCCTTTTATTTCCTTTTCTTCTCTGATTGCTGTGGCTAAAACTTCCAAAACTATGTTGAATAAGAGTGGTGAGACTGGGCAACCTTGTCTTGTTCCTGATCTTAGTGGAAATGGTTTCAGTTTTTCACCATTGAGGACGATGCTGGCTGTGGGTTTGTCATATATGGCCTTTATTATGTTGAGGAATGTTCCCTCTATGCCTACTTTCTGCAGTGTTTTTATCATAAATGGGTGTTGAATTTTGTCGAAAGCTTTCTCTGCATCTATTGAGATGATCATATGGTTTTTCTCCTTCAATTGGTTAATATGGTGTATCACGTTGATTGATTTGCGTATATTGAAGAATCCTTGCATTCCTGGAATAAACCCCACTTGATCATGGTGTATGATCCTTTTAATGTGCTCTTGGATTCTGTTTGCTAGTATTTTGTTGAGGATTTTTGCATCTATGTTCATCAGTGATATTGGCCTGTAGTTTTCTTTCTTTGTGACATCCTTGTCTGGTTTTGGTATCAAGGTGATGGTGGCCTTGTAGAATGAGTTTGGGAGTGTTCCTCCCTCTGCTATATTTTGGAAGAGTTTGAGAAGGATAGGTGTTAGCTCTTCTCTAACTGTTTGATAGAATTCGCCTGTGAAGCCATCTGGTCCTGGGCTTTTGTTTGTTGGAAGATTTTTTATCACAGTTTCAATTTCAGTGCTTGTGATTGGTCTGTTCATATGTTCTATTTCTTCCTGATTCAGTCTTGGCAGGTTGTGCATTTCTAAGAATTTGTCCATTTCTTCCAGGTTGTCCATTTTATTGGCATAGAGTTGCTTATAGTAATCTCTCATGATCTTTTGTATTTCTGCAGTGTCAGTTGTTACTTCTCCTTTTTCATTTCTAATTCTATTGATTTGAGTCTTCTCCCTTTTTTTCTTGATGAGTCTGGCTAATGGTTTGTCAATTTTGTTTATCTTCTCAAAGAACCAACTTTTAGTTTTATTGATCTTTGCTATCGTTTCCTTCATTTCTTTTTCATTTATTTCTGATCTGATTTTTATGATTTCTTTCCTTCTGCTAACTTTGGGATGTTTTTGTTCTTCTTTCTCTAATTGCTTTAGGTGCAAGGTTAGGTTGTTTATTCGAGATGTTTCCTGTTTGTTAAGGTGGGATTGTATTGCTATAAACTTCCCTCTTAGAACTGCTTTTGCTGCATCCCATAGGTTTTGGGTCATCGTGTCTCCATTGTCATTTGTTTCTAGATATTTTTTAATTTCCTCTTTGATTTCTTCAGTGATCACTTCGTTATTAAGTAGCGTATTGTTTAGCCTGCATGTGTTTGTATTTTTTATAGCTCTTTTCCTGTAATTGATATCTAGTCTCATAGCATTGTGGTCAGAAAAGGTACTTGATACAATTTCAATTTTCTTAAATTTACCAAGGCTTGATTTGTGACCCAAGGTATGATCTATCCTGGAGAATGTTCCATGAGCACTTGAGAAAAATGTGTATTCTGTTGTTTTTGGATGGAATGTCCTATAAATATCAATTAAGTCCATCTTGTTTAATGTATCATTTAAAGCTTGTGTTTCCTTATTTATTTTCATTTTGGATGATCTGTCCATTGGTGAAAGTGGGGTGTTAAAGTCCCCTACTATGAGTGTGTTACTGTCGATTTCCCTTTTTATGGCTGCTAGTATTTGCCTTATGTATTGAGGTGCTCCTATGTTGGGTGCATAAATATTTACAATTGTTATATCTTCTTCTTGGATCGATCCCTTGATCATTATGTAGTGTCCTTTGTCTCTTCTAGTAGTCTTTATTTTAAAGTCTATTTTGTCTGATATGAGAATTGCTACTCCAACTTTCTTTTGGTTTCCATTTGCATGGAATATCTTTTTCCATCCCCTTACTTTCAGTCTGTATGTGTCTCTAGGTCTGAAGTGGGTCTCTTGTAGACAGCATATATATGGGTCTTGTTTTTGTATCCATTCAGCCACTCTGTGTCTTTTGGTGGGAGCATTTAGTCCATTTACATGTAAGGTAATTATCGATATGTATGTTCCTATTCCCATTGTCTTAATTGTTTTGGGTTCGTTATTGTAGGTCTTTTCCTTCTGTTGTGTTTCTTGCCTAGAGAAGTTCCTTTAGCATTTGTTGTAAAGCTGGTTTGGTGGTGCTGAACTCTCTCAGCTTTTGCTTGTCTGTAAACTTTTTAATTTCTCCATCAAATCTGAATGAGATCCTTGCTGGGTAGAGTAATCTTGGTTGCAGGCTTTTCTCCTTCATCACTTTAATTATGTCCTGCCACTCCCTTCTGGCTTGTAGAGTTTCTGCTGAGAGATCAGCTGTTATCCTGATGGGGATTCCCTCGTGTGTTATTTGTTGTTTTTGCCTTGCTGCTTTTAATATGATTTCTTTGTGTTTAATTTTTCACAGTTTGATTAATATGTGTCTTGGCGTATTTCTCCTTGGATTTATTCTGTATGGGACTCTCTGTGCCTCCTGGACTTGATTAACTATTTCCTTTCCCATATTAGGGAAGTTTTCAACTATAATCTCTTCAAATATTCTCTCAGTCCCTTTCTTTTTCTCTTCTTCTTCTGGAACCCCTATAATTCGAATGTTGGTGCGTTTAATGCTGTCCCAGAGGTCTCTGAGACTGTCCTCTGTTCTTTTCATTCTTTTTTCTTTATTTTGCTCTGCATCAGTTATTTCCACTATTTTATCTTCCACCTCACTTATCTGTTCTTCTGCCTCAGTTATTCTGCTATTGATCCCATGTAGAGTATTTTTTATTTCATTTATTGTGTTTTTAATCGACGCTTGATTCATCTTTAGTTCTTCTAGGTCCTTGTTAACTGTTTCTTGCATTTTGTCTATTCTATTTCCAAGATTTTGGATCTTGGAAATAGAATCTTGGATCAGCTTTACTATCATTATTCTGAATTCTTTTTCAGGTAGACTGCCTATTACCTCTTCATTTGTTAGGTCTGGTGGGTTTTTATCTTGCTCCTTCTCCTGCTGTGTGTTTCTCTGTCTTGTCATTTTGCTTATGTTACTGTGTTTGGGGTCTCCTTTTTGCAGGCTGCCGATTCGTAGTTCCCGTTGTTTTTGGTGTCTGTCCCCAGTGGCTAAGTTTGTTTCAGTAGGTTGTGTAGGCTTCCTGGTGGAGGGGACTAGTGCCTGTGTTCTGGTGGATGAGGCTGGGTCTTGTCTTTCTGGTGGGCAGGTCCACGTCTGGTGGTGTGTTTTGGGGTGTCTGCGGACTTTTTATGATTTTAGGCCGCCTCTCTGCTAATGGGTGGCGTTGTGTTCCTGTCTTGCTAGTTGTTTGGCATAGGGTGTCCAGCACTGTAGCTTGCTGGTCGTTGAGTGAAGCTGGCTGCTGGTGTTGAGATGGAGATCTCTGGAAGATTTTCGCCGTTTGATATTATGTGGAGCTCGGAGGTCTCTTGTGGACCAGTGTCCTGAAGTTGGCTCTCCCACCTCAGAGGCACAGCACTGACTCCTGGCTCCTCAATTTGGGATGATTTGTTGTCTATTCATGTATTCCACAGATGCAGGGTACATCAAGTTGATTGTGGAGCTTTAATCCGCTGCTTCTGAGGCTGCTGGGAGAGGTTTCCCTTTCTCTTCTTGGTTCTCACAGCTCCTGGGTCTCAGCTTTGGATTGGGCCCCGCCTCTGCATGTAGGTCGCCGGAGGGCGTCTGTTCTTCGCTCAGACAGGACAGGGTTAAAGGAGCAGCCTCTTCGGGGACTCTGGCTCACTCAGGCCGGGCGGGATGGAGGGGCACGGAGCGCGGGGCGAGCCTGCAGCGGCAGAGGCCGGCGCGACGCTGCACCAGCCCGAGGCCCGCCGTGCGTTCTCCCAGGGAAGCCGCCCCTGGATCCCGGGACCCTGGCAGTGGCGGGCTGCACAGGCTCCCGGAAGGGCGGCGCGGACAGCGACCTGCGCCCGCACACAGGCCCCCCGGCGGCGGCAGCAGCAACCCCAGCGTCCCACGCCCGTCACTGGGCTCCACGCTTTCAGTCGCGACTCGCGCCCGTCTGTGGAGCCCCCTCATGCAGCGCTCTCAATCCCCTCTCCCCGCGCTCCAGGAAACCAAGAGGGAAGAAAAAGTGTCCTGCCTCTTCGGCAGCTCCAGAGCCCCCCGGACTCCCTCCCGGCCAGCTGCGGCACACCAGCCCCCCTCAGGCCGAGTTCTCGCCGCCAGCCCCAGTCCCCTCCCCGCGCTCCGACCGAAGCCCGAGCCCCAGCCCCCAGCGCCGCCCGCCCCGGCGGGCGAGCAGACAAGCCTCTCTTGCCGGTGAGCGCCGCCTGGTACCGACCCTCCGCGCGGGAATCCCTCCGCTCCGCCCCACCGAGGTATGTGGGGAGTTTCTTGCCTTTTGGGAGGTCTGGGGTCTTCTGCCAGCGTTCAGTAGGTGTTCTGTAGGAGTTGTTCCACGTGTAGCTGTATTTCTGGTGTATCCGTGGGGAGGAAGGTGATCTCCGCGTCTTACTCTTCCGCCATCTTACCCGGATGTCCCTTTTCCCTATTTTTGACAACTGCCTAAGCGTTATGAATCCCACTTCTGGTGGCTGAAATTTTACCATAAGCTTAACTTCTCAAGTTTCAGAATCAAAGGCTTTTGTTGTGACATAGCGGATGAGGTAGGAAATGGGTGATAAGAAACCAGAGAGGGCACTCACCCACTCCATTTAGGCTGAGCCTGCCCATCCTTAAAGCCTGCTTTTAGGGCTGGAAGATTCAGACCTGGAGTCACATTGTGGCTTCATCACATACTAGCTGTGTGACCAAGAGTTCACTTAACCTCTTGGTTCCTTGTTTCCCTCATTTGTAAAATAGGGATAGAAATAGATTAAATTAGAATGCTTGACATATAATAAATGTTCAACTACTGTTATCATATGTGCAAAATGGGAATAATCATACCCACTGTCATGGCTGAGGTCAATAATGCTACCTACACAAAAAACATTCTTTAGTCTCAACGCAGTGATAGTTTATTTCTTATGTCCAGTCCAATGTGAGTAGTGGGGCAGGGGCTCAGTTCCATGTGGTCATTCAGTGGTTCAGGCACCTTTCATTATTTGTTTCTCCTATCTTCTAGAACCATATCATCCTCTTAATTCAGCCTATAGATGGGGAAATGTTGCTGGGAAAAGAGAAAGAGAGAGTGGAGAAGGCACACCAGTTTCAACCACACATCACCTCTGTGGTTGTTCTGTTGTCAAAAACACATCACATGGCCTCATCTAGATGTAAGGAGGCTGGAAAAGGTTGTTTAGCTACATGCCTAGTAAGACAAAGACAACACAGATTCTGGAAGGCTCTTGAAGCATCAGTCACATTTATCTTTAAGGACAGTGCTGAGAATTAGGTTAGATGCCTTATGTTAGGTAGAGGATAGTCAGTCTCAGCACCAACCTCCCTAAATATAGCTATTGTTACTTTTAACCTCACATCACTGGGTTAAGGTGGGCACGCTTTGTGAAAAGAGCAAAGTCTAAAGTTTATTCTAGCATGTCTTGCTACTGAAGTCTTCATAGACCCAAAGGTGAGGGAGGCCCATGGTTACTTCTGCACAGTGGCCATCCACAGACTGGTGACCCAGAAAAACAGAACCAAGGTTCTCCCAGAGCTGCTGGTCACTTAGAGAAGAGAAATAACAAACAAAACAAAAAAAAACCCTTAATTTTAGTATGTCTCTTTTTAGATCTAAGAGATTTCCAAATATTGCCTTTTTTTTGTATTATGAAAGTATTTTACCCCAGCTCCCCTGCTTTTTAGCTGTCAGACTTTGGCAAGTTATTTGAATTCTGTAAAATAACCATCTGTAAAATGAGGATAGTACTGTTCTACTTCAGAGGGTTTTTGTGAGGATGAAATGGTAAGTAACCCTGGGCGTGCAGTAGTGGTCTATGAGACTTAGGGGCAAGGTGCTGTCTTTTTCCTCTTCCTCTTCTCTCTCCTCCTCCTCTTTCTTTTCTCCATCTTTTAAATGTGATTACTATTTCTATAATCATGCATTGTCAAATCGAATGATGTTTGTCTCTTTGACTTTCTCTTTGACTGAGGGCAGCATCCTGAAGTGGTTGGAAACGCCTGGACTTTGGAATAAGCAAAGGTTGAATCCCATCCTGACTCACACTTGCTCACTGGGTGTGGGTCTGTGGGCAACTCACTTGACTTCTCTGTGTGTATTTCTTCATCTTTAAAATAAGGTGATGATTTCTAACGTTAAAGGGTTGATAAGAGTCCGGTAAACCAATAATTGCTGTGCATGGTATAAAATGAAAGCTAATTTCTTTGTCCAACATGGGAATTCTTAGGGGGCCTAAGAATCTGTAAACTGTAAACTGTAGTACCCTGGGACCTCAGAAGAACTGACATACATTCACATGAGTATTTTTTATTGACAGATCCAGTTCCATGGTGTTTTCTTATTTGATTTTATTAATAAGTCCAATACGTAAGTGTGAAAGGTTCAGGGCTTAGAAGTGATATCTTGTGGTTTTGATTTGCATTTCTCTAATGGCTAATGATGTTGAATATCTTTTCATGTGCTTATTGACTACTTGTATATCTTCTTTGGAGTAATGTCTATTCTAGTCTTTTGCTCATTTTTGAATTGGGTTTTCTTTTTTTGTTGAGGACAAATTACTTTTCAATAACCTTTTAGTTTGTGGTAATTGTGTCTAAATGAAGTGTATTTTCAAACTTATTTAATTTTGTTTACTTGATCTGTCAAATTTAGAGAGAGCTGTTTAAAAATTTCCTGCCTTAATTACAGCTTTGACAAATTCTTGTATTTCTAACAGTTTGCTTTACACGTTTTAATGCAAGATTGTTTGATGCTCTAGGGTTCATTGTGGCTTTGATTTCTGGGTGTTATACCTTTTATCAATATAAAAGGTCCTTTTACATCTGGTTGCTTGAATTTTGCCTTGCCTAATATTATCTCTCCGGCTTTTTAAAATTAGTTTACATTTGTTTGGTATATTTTGGCCAAACCCCTTTCTTTCAAACTTTGTGTCAATTTACTTTATGCATATCTCCATAAACAGCTTATTAGCAGGTTGTTTATTTTTACCCAATTTAAGAGAACTTGTATTTTTTAAACTCAGTCTGTTGTCATCATTGAAATGTTGGGTGTTAGTCCTGCTGTCTTTTTCTGCTTTCTTTCTGAGGTCTTATGCTTCTTCATTTTTCTTTTCCACTTCTTGACTTTGCTAAACGTTCAAGTTCTTTTTGTTTTAGTTTTTCTCTCGTTGCGGTTTATAAGATTTACATCCTCTTTCTTTTTATCCTACTAGTGTTTACCCTAAGTTTTTCACACATACAAGATGAGGAACAGATTTAGCGAGTGATGATTTCCATTTTGGAAGGAGTTAGAGATGGTGTATGTCATTGACATAGAAATAGCTGGTGTCTGTCACCTCCGGGTCTAAATACACATTTGTTCCTCTTCTGGGAAAATGGACATGTCCAGCCTGATCCCTGGCTAACACTGAACCACCCTTCAGCCTCCAATTAGAAAGTCCTCCCTTAGGAAGCTTTTCCTGGTTCCAAGTCTTGGGCAATGTTCTCTCCCAAGTGCTCCATAGCATTCTGTCCTTGGCCTGTCACAACACTTTCCACCCTGTCTTATAACCGGCTTTTCTTCGTCAGTCCTTGTGGAGGGGACACTATGTCTTGTTTACTGTCTCCAGTACCTAGCTATTCACTATGTGAGGCCCAGAAATCTGCTCCCTGTGTAATACTGATGGGAAACACTTTTCTAGGACCAGAGACAATAGAATTGACATGTCAGTGAGATGAACTTTAGTGGAGACAGCTAAAGTTTAATCCTGGGGCAATCTTTCCACATGTCAGGGAAAGAACAGTCTCAACAAAGGGATTTTAAATCCATCTCCTTGGAGGTTATCATGTCCTGAAAAGTCTCACCCCAATTTTCAGTCCATTTGTAGACAATTGCTGGAGGTAGATCAGAAAACAGCTAGCTCCTAGGTCACAAAGAAGCTGAGAGAGAAAATCTGCCTGCATGTTCTTACTGATGCTAAACACTGTGGTGCATATTGGTGAGTGCATCTAAACTTCTGGAGAGCATATCTGAGGCCGGAAGTCATGTTGCTTTTGATTTCATTCTTAGCAATCTCTGACATGGATGAAGCGTATTTACGTGCACTAGCCCTCACACCCTGTTCTTAATTGTCTCATGCACTGAAAGGTAGAAGAGGACACCTGGGAGGCCAATTGCAGGAGAATCTGTCACCTGTTTCATCAACCTGTGCATCCTCTGTATTTGTCTGAGACCACCTTGCTCCAGTTACTTAACTACAGTGACAAAGATAATTCGTGGTGAGGTTAATTGAAATTGAGATCTCTTGTGGCTGATTGCTGACACTGGGAGCTCTGCTTACTCCTACAAATTGCCACAGGGGCTGTGTATATGTAGGTGGATGCAGAAGAAGGCATGGGCAGTGGACAAGAGGAAATGGTGAGACGGCAGTGGGGCCTGCTGTGCCCACCTGGTCCCTCATCAAAGATGATCTCACCTGCTTTGATATGTTGAAGCACCTATGTTACACCAAGACTTTACTTCTTTGCCTGGTTTGAAAGCCTGCCCTTACTGATGTGTTCTCTTTTAGAAATGTGATTGAAACAGTTCATTGATTCCAAGTACTTTGAAATTGTGGTATTTATATCCAAAACTACTGTCTGTTTTCAATATTAGGTTTGGAGCTTGTTGGCTGTAATTAGATACCGGTGTGGTGCAGTACTTGGGGTTTGCTTCTACTTCAAAACCCTAGAACCAGACTACTGTACCCCTTCTAGGCAACTTTATTTGTTATAGGGAATACATGTCTTAGTTGCCTCCTCTTCCTCCCATTGGTGGAGGTGATTTTTGCCCCAGGGTTATGAAGATGGCCAAATACGTGACATCTGACACTGAACAGATGAGACTGGCTGCAGTGTATGTTACTTGCACAGCCTTAGAGAGGAGGACTTCATACACCATGCAGGGTCACACAGGGGTTGCACTTGGGAGCATAGGCTGTGAGAGGCAGGTTTTGTGGTATCAAGAGGGTGAGGTGCTCCCTGGTTCCCTCGGGAGGATGGGATTGACTTGTTTGAATAATTCTGTGGGCTGGCAGGGAACTGAAACCTTCTACTCAGGAATAAGCAGGCCCTGTGCCTGGGCCCCATGATAAGAAGGGTTGTTTGGCAAGAAGACCTTATCCATGGGAACAAAGTGGGAGGGGAACTTGCTCTTAGGCCATTCAAGGACCTCCGAATTTTATCAGATGTCAAGGCAGCACATCATAGGGAGCCTTAGCCTCAGACCTTACACCACAGTATAGCACCACCATGAAATGCCAAGAAACATCATTCTCATCATGATCTACAGAACAGAACCCAGGCATCCCTGGGCATCCTGATCATAGGATATAAAGTACAATTAATGATGTTATTCTTAGCTGTGTAAACCTTCTAAACTTTTGGCTTTTTAATGTTCCTCTGTGGCTTAACTATTTCTTTATTGAGATATAATTGATATATAACATTGTTTAAGTTTAAGGTGTACATTGTGTTGATTTGATGCATTTATATTTTGCAATATGATTACCTTAACATGCTAGCATTAGCTAAAACCTCTATCATGTCACATATTTATCATTTGTTTTCTGTAGTGAGAATAATTAAGATCTAGTCTCTTAGCAACTTTGGAGGTTATAAATACAATATTGTTGACTATAATCACTATGCTGTGCATTAGACATCTGGAACTTATTTATCTACTAAATAAGTAGATAATTATTAAGTTTGTACTCTTAATCTCTCCCCACTTTCCCTTGTCCCATGCCAGCAGTCCCTGGTAACCACTATTTTGCTCTCTGATTCCATAAATTCATCTTATTTGGATTCCACATAGATCCACTGTGAGATCATATGGTACTTGTCTTTCTCTGTCTGACTTATCTCACTTAGCATAAAGCCCTTAAGGTCCACCATGTTGTTACAAATGGCAGGATTTCCATCTTTCTCATGGCTGAGTAATATTCTATTGTGTATATATATCACATCTTCTTTATCCATTCATCTACTGATGGACAATTAAGTTGTTTTCATATCGTGGCTGCTGTGAATAATGCTGCGATATCTACTGCTTAAATATTATTTTATTCCAGAGGGAGAAGGACCAGATGTTCCTTTAAAATAAAACCCTTCATCTGACCTGGAAAGGATAAGCTGAAAGGAAACTCTGTTGGTATGCATTACAGTTGATTTTTCAAAGTAATAAGAAAAGTAGTGAGAGTAATTTTGGGGAAAACATTTTTCATAAAAGAAGTCAAAACATGTGGACCAAATTGATAATACCAGAATAGATGAAGAGATATATAGTGAACACAATACAATAAGGACAAGTTTAATTTAAACTTGACAAGTCAGAGTTTAAACTACCTGCTAATGAAGTAAAGTTGAGATTTTTAGACCTTCTGCAGGGAGGAAGAATACCACCATGACAAGAATCTTAGTGTTGTCTCAAAATGGAGAAATTAGAGAAGGATATTTAAAGGGTTTTAGGGTTTGGGCTGGATAATTTAAAGCAGGTGTGCAAGATGGGGAACTGGTGGGGACAGGGCATGTTTCATGGTGTAGCAGCTCTGGATTGGTGGGCAGAGCATGGTGACCTGAAGTGGATCTGATGTGCAAGTTGTAAGTCTTGATAAGCAATACAAACAAAATTAAGAAACTCACAAAAATGCTCCATAATGTTTTAGATCACCTTGCTTGATTTTAAAAATAGGTCTTCTAAGATTCAAACATTTCTCAAATACCGTTTTTGGTGAGCATCAGAGAGTGAAAGCACAACTGCCATGCTGAAATAGATTCTAATTCAACTTCATCCTCAAAATCATGTGGTTTGTTTACCCTGCATATATGTAAAATATTTATAAATGTTGTCAACTCCATCTTTTTTGTGATGGAGAAAGTATCACTGCTTATCTGGAAGCAATTATGGATTATTTTCACTACAGCCAATTCAAGAGTATTTCTGTTCTGTAGGTTTCCTAATTTAGAACAATATTTTTCATAATGCTATCCTTCACTAAAATTTGTATTTGTATTATCATGTCACAAACAACTTTTTCTCACTGTTGCATTTTAAAAATTGAATTTATAATATATTTACAAAAGTTTCAGGTGTTTCACTTTGGTGACAGGATGAGCTTCAAAATGCTTTGTTACAATTTCATAAACTAGGCAGAAAAATTGAACCATTTATGGAATCAACCTAATTTTTAATTTAAAGCAGCCCCTATTTAAAAGTTCTTGTTCTGCTAATTGTACCTGCACATTAAACAGCTGTTGCCTTACTTTATTACAGGCACAAGAAAACTTGGAATAAAGAAAATTATTTTAGAAAAATTATCTTAGAAGTGTCTAAATGATCTAAATTTTATCATTTTCATTTGATCTAAATGTCATGCTTCAGAATGTTATGTAAATACACTTTCTGCAGAACTGCATGTTTTGTCTTCAGGTACAGTCTTCTTTAAATAACTCTGAAATAATAAGAAATATATATATTGGTCTCTACCCTGGTCCCTGCTAACATTTGAGCTTTGACCCCAGTTCCTGACACAGAGCTCCTAAATCCCTTGGCATTTCCTGGGGGATAGGAGCATCCTTTGTTCTAATAAGACAGCTCTTGATGGGCTCCTGGATGGGAGCTGTTCCCCAAGAAGACAAAGCCATTATTAAAATCTTGGAATTTTCAGGCTTATTTCTCATTTTCTGCAGAAGGGAGAGGAAAATGAGTTAATAATTGATCATAACTATATGATTAAGACTCTAAAATCCCGAAAGTATGGGGTTTGGAGAGCTTCTTGGTTGATGAACACTTCCATGTACTGGGAGGGTGTCACATCCCAACTTTAAGGAGACAGAAGCATCTGCTTCGGATGCTTCTGGACCTTGTCCTGTGTATTTTTTTGTCTGGCTGTTCATTTGTATTCTTTATTATATGCTTCATAATCAACTGATAAATGTAAGTAAGTGTTTGACTGATTTCTGTGCCATTTAACAAATTATTGAACTCAAGGAGGGGGCTGTGGAACCCCGATTTATAGCTGGTTGACCGGAAGTACAAGTGACAACCTGGGACTTGCTATTGTGTCTGAAATGGGGGTAGTTTTGTGGGACTAAACCCTTAATTTGTGGGATCTGATGCTAACTCCATGTAGATGGTGTCAGACTGTACTGGAACTGTCCATACTCAGCTGGTGTCCAAGAATTTGTCGGTGTGGGGAAAACCCACACATCTGATGTCAGAAGTATTGTGAGTGGTCATAGTGTGTGTGTAAAGGAAAATAAAAATGAGTTTTTCCTAGACAGTAACTGATAACTTTTGACATAGATATGGATGCTTCTTCAGTAGACATGTGTCTTCTGATTTTCATTGTAAGCTTATTGCTGTCTGAAGGGCTTATTGAAAAAAAATCACCAAAAAGTAAAATTAATTAATATGTTTGACAGCATACAATAGATAGCAAAACCACTGTAGTGAGAGCATTCATAGTATACACCATATACTATACAGTGGTATTGCTCTTTCTTTACTTCTTACACATTTCACACACACCTTAACCTATAATGTCCCAAGTTTGTCACTGACATTGTCAACTGTCAGTTCAGAGGCTTTATGCATCTTGTGGTCCTTGGAGTCAATAGGGGCAGTAGCACAATAGGCTTCTCCCACCAGCTCCTAAGACCAAAGTGATGATCTGTTTCCAAACATTCATTCCCAAGCACTTCATTTTATCATCAAGTGACTTGCTACTGTCCTTTGAGAAGGAAGTGTTAAGTTTGTTACACCTGGAAAATGTTGGGACTAGCATGTAAATTTAACCTTTTACACATGTGTCTCAGACAGTACTAGAGGCTGTAAGAGTAGCTGGAAATACAAAGTGAAACTATTAAACCCACCTCCCTTATTTTGGTATAACTGTTAATCATAATACTTGATTAGAAAATGAAACACTTGGAACAAATGCAAAAATGGACAAGATCTAAGGACAACAGAGATACACTGGAACTGTCCAGGGCAATCCAGATCATCAAGTCACCTACCTACACCTATACTTACATCCATCTTTCCCTATAAAGATCTCCCTACTCCCTTCAGAGTTACATAAAATGAGTTCATCCCCTTGTCTTGTAAAAGCTCAATGCCCTTTCCAAAATGTCTGTGGATACCAGGGCCTGGAATTCTGATGGTCACCTCTGGCCATAATTTTCTGATTCTTTTGAATCATTGTTCACACATCTGCCTTTAAATTTACATCTTGGCAGCAAAGGAAATTCAACTTCTTTCTTGATTTCTACAAAACAACCACTTGTGTGGCAGATATTATGTGACATATTTGGGTTTGGAAAGAGGGGTAAACAACTTACATCCCAAGTGACTTAAACATGAATATTTTATATCTTTATTACTCAAATTCCTTGAGTCCTTCTTTCATGAAGCTTGCCCCTTCTATCTCTTCTGACCCTTACTTCACAGGACCACCCCTTCCCTCCACCCAATTCATAACATTTTGTTATGTAGCGTGATTATAACTCATTAGATTTAACTCAAACTCAGCTCCAGGCCTCTCTTTGAGTTGAGAAAAGTCTTGAAATTAGCACTCATAAGAAATTTCCAAGTTAAATACTGGGCAAGGGTTATTTTATTTCCTAATTATTGCATGGTTCGTGGGAATGGTTTTGTTATTCCATATATTAGTATATATATTATAGAGGATATATATATATATATATATATATATATATATATATATATATATATATATGGAGAGAGAGAGAGAGAGAAATATATATTTATATATATGTAAAAATGTTTGTGTGTATTTACGTATGTCTATTCCAAAATATTTCCCTAGTCTGTGAGGTTGGATGAAGTCACATTAATATTAACACTCAAATTTCACAGGCTTACAGTAGTCACTTCTTCACAGGATCTCATGTTCAAAGTCACTCCAATTATAATGGCTTCTCTGGGGTTTTATCACACAAATAAATCTGCTCTACTGGGTCCTACTCCGATTCCATCAGGGAACCTTATCTCCTGTGAGCTTCCACTGATAATCATTGTGCTTTCTGGGCACTATGTTCCCTCTGGGGCTTTGCCACGGTTCCTGAGATCATCACCAAGACAACAGAGATGGGCTGGGCACAACAGTGAAGAAGTGACGTGTTATTCCCTCGAGGTGGGACAGGAGTTCCTCTCCCCAACTGTGTTATAGCTCCTCACCTGGAGACCCAAACAGCATGGCTCAGGGCTCACCCATCTTTCTCCTGACCCTGACTACAGGCAACTGCCCAACAAATTTTTCCAGAGAGTCTTCTCCCCTCACCCCATTCCCATGTAAACCAATTGACATAGACACTTGTGAGCCTTCAGACCCATGCACAGATGTGTATAAGACTCAGCTTAGGTTCATGTGGGAACCTGACCCTTGTGCCTATTTTATTTTTCCTGGATTCTTAGAGGCTATTGAATGTACAATACACCACTGTTATAGCAAGACTTTATTTGGGTGGGGGGATGGAGAGGTTGGGAGAAAGAACTACCATATTAAGCACACATTTGATTGTAAGATGTATCTCAATTTCAAAAACTTCCAAATGTGAAGAAGAAAATCAGCCCCAACATTGAAGGCAGTGTAATTTAGTGGAGATATCTTGGAATTCATTTTACCATTTTGTTCTTGAATTTCTTTAACTAAAAAAACTGCCCGATACTTTGCCAAAAAAGTATTGTACATCCAATGTGTATCTATGAAACACAGAAGTTCAGAGATAGAAAGGGTGCACTTCCTATTAACAAGCTGTGGCCCAGAGATATTGGTGATGTGGCAAAGGAACAGAACCTGGTATGACTGAACAAGGAGATGCTCAGATTTCCTGTCTCCCTGTTCACTATTCATCCAAAGGAAAATAATGTGCATTTAAAGTAGTCATTTTAGGGGAGTTCCCCAGTCGCCTAGTGGTTAGGATTCTGGGCTTTCACTGCTGTGGCCGGGGTTCAATCCCTGGCTGAGGAACTAAGATCCTGTAAACCGTGAGGGACAGCCAAAAAACAAACAAACAAACAAACAAACAAACAAAAATAGTAACCATTTTATCATGAGAAGTTTCTTTAAAATCAAATTTGCACTTATTTTATTTACTGAAGGAAGTGAAACATGCACTTAATTCTTTAGAAGGTGAACCATCTGTAATTCATCCAGAGAAGGTAGGCAATATTTTTATCTTACTAATTTAGTAGGACAGCTGTAACCAAAAGCAATATAAAGTTTATAAATATTGAGTGTGTCTTACTAACAATGTGGAATTGTTTTTAATAAAATAAACACATAAATATTTGGATATATTTTACATATTAAAATAAATATGAGGTTATATAAAAATCAAAGACAATTTCAGCCAGATTTATATGAGAAATTAAAAATATTGGGTTATACAACACATATTGGGATTTTAGCTTTTCCTTCACTTTCCTGTTGGGTTGGAACAGAAATACAATGCAAGATAATTCACCATAAAATTACTAGTATGAATAGGAGGCCTCTGTAATGTAGATGGATGCAACAACAAATAAAGATTAATAATTTTTCTTTTTCTTGGTAATAACCAGTTATGAAAAATAGTGGGAAAGTATTTGATTAATATCAATAGAAAAATAACTAGATTGAATTTTATACAAAAGGAACTCATTTGGCTGCAAGAAGCAGAGAGCTGAAGTAAGAGTAAGTTAAATTGAAGAAGTATTGTTGCACGTTTAAAAGAAATATATTCAAGAGATAGACAATGAAGGGCTAAAGTGGTGGTTCCATAGGCACCGAGGTTTTTTTTCCCGTTTCTATTTCACCGTCTTTGGCTGCAAATTCTGTCTCTACAGTTGCATCATAGTCCAGGATAACTGATCAGTTTCTTCCCATCACATCACATTTGCATTAATCAGTCTCCAGCTGCAGATAACTGAACTCACTTTAGCTACTTTACCTACGAATGGCTACATTACAAAATACTAAAGCGTTTATAGAATCATAGGTAAGGCTGAGAAAACAAACACTAGTTTAAGATTTCTGGAATAACTCCCAAGTCACATAAAAGAAATGGGCCACCAAGGGAGCTGCTGTCCCTTCTTTGATCAAGAAGCTGCTTGCCTGGTTTAAAGCTGCCACTCCACTTGCTGGCTCCAGCACCACATGGCTACTGCAAAGTAAGAGAGGAAGTCCAATTGCAGGAAGTCACATAATCACACAGCTTCAGTGATTGGGAAGCTCGTAGTACCACTGTTGGTGTCTTCAAAACCAAGCTGTTTCTGCTACAGCCTGCACCCACGATTTCAGTGACTGGAAATGAGGTCCTTGGCTAATGCTTCCCCAGCATAACTAGATCCCACACAATCAGGCTTGCCAGAAAAAACAGTAGGAGCAGCATTCTGCTTTACTTCTGCCTTCCAGATCTTCTACTTATGCATTAGATGGGTTGAACATTCACCATATCCAGAACCACAGCTGCAAGGAAATCTGGAGAAAGTCATTTTTAGATTTCCAGTCTTTGAAATGTAGGAAGACACACTTTAAGGTAGTTGCAATAGACAGTAAGTGCCAATCCACCATTCCACTAAAACATTCCAGTCAAAAGAAAGGAAAAAGGAAGGGGGAAGCTCAAAGGACATCCTCCTTCACCAGATCAGTTGACTTTAAGCTTTCCTGAAGTCTCATCCAGTGATTTCCATTTGCTTCTCATTAGCCACTGCTAGCTGCAATGGAGGCTGGAAGCAGTGGGAAATTAAGGAGTGGTACCCATCTTGAGACAGCATAGTTCTTAGCCTTCAAGTGCCATGGAGTTTGTCCCTCCCAGTAGATTCAAAGCCACTTGGGATTGGAATACCTCCAGATTGTGAACAATACTATTTATACATTAGCACTATCATTCAAACTAAATTTGCACTGCATACATGCCATAATAGCTAATCTTACCCAAATTTTTCCTTTTAAATTATTCACTTTTTGGAGATGAGATTTTCCTAGTTTTCCTTGCACAGTAAGTAGACTATACTAATCAGAAGGGAGTCCAGCATTCTATGAGTAGTCACCCCCTGTTAACACCTTGCTAATCACTTTGACATTCTTACAGAAGTACAAGCAAGAGCCACCAAAGGCTAGCCTTGGAATCTTCTGTGGTTTTATTTTATTGAAACTGCCATAAAAAACAGAGAGACTCACTCTTTCTCATACTTGTGTTTATAGAATAGAACATTAATGTTTGGAAACTTGAAAATGTAAGAGGGGAAAAAAAGGAAGTAAGAAGAAGTGTACAGGTGCAAGTTACCTCATCTTTCATTATAGGGAATAAGTAGATACAATCTAAAATAGAATGTTGTGTCTTTCAATTTATTTGTTTCTTTTTCTAGTTTTACTACATTTGATTGATTTCCTAAATGTTTTTGTTGGTTTTGCAAGTTTTTGAACTTCCCATAATTATATGTGTGTAATAATACTCTATTATTCTCCAGTCACTTGGCTTTTACACTGAATAGTAACATTTTCTTTAAGTCCATTAGTTTCTTTAAGTCCATTGTGTTGATCAAAACTTTTGAGTCTCCACTGATTTTTGTTCCCTTGGTCTATCAGTTACTGAGAGGGTAGCCATATTCTCCAATATGATGGTAAGTTTGACAATTCTCCTTGTAGTTCCTTCAATATTTTCTTTTATATATATTTTGAAGCTAAATTGTTGGTTCATGCAAGTTTAAATTTTAAATATCTTTTCCATGAATTCAACTTTTGATATTTTGTAAATATCAGAGTTTTATTTCTATTTAGTACTGCTTACCTTCAAGTCTCCTTAAGCTGCTGTTACTACAGATAAATTAGCTTCCTACTGTTTAGTACTTAACTGGTCTATTATTCTTCATTCTTTAATGTCAACTTTTCTAGATTTTTATGTTCTGTTAATTTTTAAAACAACATTGTACTAGGTTAATTTTTTTTTTTTTTTTTTGCGGTTCGCGGGCCTCTCCCTGCTGCGGCCTCTCCCGTTGCGGAGCACAGGCTCCGGACGCGCAGGCCCAGCGGCCATGGCCCACGGGCCCAGCCGCTCCGCGGCATGTGGGATCCTCCTGGACCGGGGCACAAACCCATATCCCCTGAATTGGCAGGCGGACTCTCAAAACCACTGCACCACCAGCGAAGCCCTAGGTTAATTTTTTAATTTGGTTTCTCAATCTTTGTTTTTTAACTGTTATACCATCTATAGTTATTAATACATTTGGACCTATTTTCACCATCTTATTTTGTGCTTTTTGTTTGCTTCAACTCTTAAATGTTTCTTTTCTTTTCATTGCTTGATTTCAATTAGACTGATGATTAGTTTTCTTCATTCTATGTTTTCCTTTTACTCATTGGAAATTATATACTTTATATTTTTTCATCATGTTTCTAGAAATTTTATGTGCATACTTGACTGCTTCTATCCTCCAATATCCATTTTGTCTTTCTTCCTCTTATTAATAGATCCCCTTCACAATTCTGACTGTCATATAGCCATACCATTATTAACATTTCTCAGTTTCTGTCCCTGCTAATTAGGGCCATGTGACTAGATTTTGGTTAACAGGATATGAGCAGAAGGAATATGTGCAACTTCAACTTTGTGTCCTTAAACACAAAGTTGCTTCATCTTCATGTGCTCTTTCTGTGTCTTTAATGACTAAAATGCAGACATGGTGACTTCAACCCTGTGAGTCAGGAAAGTCAGAGCAACTCTCTCAGACTCAATGGTGGAAAACATGTGTTGAGGTTTCATCTCAGGTCACTAGAGGATCTTGTGGAGTAAATTCTGCCCACTTGCCTGGTCTGTCCCATGAGAGAGAGAAAAATGCTACCTCATTAAATTCATTGTATTTGTTTTCTTTTTTTTTTTTTTGATACAGAATCTAAACCTCTATTCCCACTACAGAGAAATACCAGAATTGGGGTGCTGTCATAACACAAACTAAAATATCTGCTGTTGATTCAACAGGCAATAGGATGCAAGAAAAGAGATCCTGAAGGCTAGAAACATGATGACTCATTTATTGCAGGGAAACATTGGGTAAAACACTTGCCAACATTCACCTGGAAGACAGACCTTTGAAGTTTCCAGATCCAAGAAAGTAGCTGGAAATAGCCAGAATGTTAGTGTGTACTCATTGCTCCTTGTTGCTTTCAGCAAGTTTTTATAAAGATGGGTTATGGACTATTATCTCCTTACATCCATTTTCCCTTCTTGATTTTAGTCAGACCACGCTACAATACTCTGGCAATATATTTTGGTTGCACATGTGACCACTCAGCTGAGGACTACATTTCCCAACTTCTCTTGAATGTAGGTGTAGCTATATCACCACATTTTGGCCAATAGTAGAACAACATAAGTGATGTTTGTGAATTCTGCTTCATGTCCTTAAAAATTATCTTGCTTATTCTCCGTATTTATTTTGTTTTATTTTATTTTTATTGATATGAAGTTTACATAACATGTAATTTGCCATTTTAACATGTTCAATTCAGAGGTATCTGATATATTCACAATGTTGTGCTACTAACATCTCTTTTTATATTCAAAAAAAATTTTGCCATCCTGTAAAATCACCCCACACCCATAAAGTAACCACACATCATTTCCCCATTCCACCAGTCCTAATTCATTTCTGTCTCAATGGATCTGCTTATCCTGGATATATCATATAAAAGGAATCATAATATGTGATCATTTGTGACTGACTTCTTTCACTAGCATAATGTTTTTGAGGTTCATCCGAGTTGTAGTATGTATCAGTACTTCCTTCCTTTTTGTGGCTGAATTATATTCCTTTGCATGGATATGCCCCGTTTGTATATCCATTCACCTGAATGAATACTATCACCTCATACTTGTTAGAATATCTATTATAAAAAAAAAACAGGCAGCAAGTGTTGGCAGGGTATGGAAGAAAAGGAACCCTTATGAACTACTGGTGGGAATGTAAACTGATGCAGCTACTATGGAAAACATTATGAAGTTTCCTTAAAAAATTAAAAATAGAAAAAAAAATAAAAATAGAATTACCATTTGCCTAGGCAATTCCACTTCTGGATATATATCCAAAGGAATAGGAAATCTTGAACATGAAGAGATATCTGCACTTCTATGTTCATTGCAACATTATTCATAATAGCCAAGGTATGAAAACAACCTAAATGTTCATTAATGGAGGAAAGAATTTTTAAAATGTGGTATATACATACAATGGAATATCATTCAGCCTTAACAAAGAAGGAAATACCATCATTTTCAACAACTTGACTGAAACTGGAAGACATTATGCTAAATGAAATGAGCCACAGAAAAACAAATACTGCATGATCTCATTTATTTTATTTTATTTTTTTATACAGCAGGTTCTTTTTTTGGGCGGGTGAATTTTTTTTTAACATTTTTATTGGAGTATAATTGCTTTACAATGGTATGTTAGTTTCTGCTTTATATCAAAGTGAATCATTTATACATATACATATGTTCCCATATCTCTTCCCTCTTTCCCACCTTCCCACCCTCCCTATCCCACCCCTCTAGGTGGTCACAAAGCACCGAGCTGATCTCCCTGTGCCATGTGGCTGCTTCCCACTAGCTATCTATTTTACATTTGGTAGTCTGTCATACAGAGTGAAGTAAGTCAGAAAGAGAAAAACAAATACCATATGCTAACACATATATATGGAGTCTAAAATAGAAGTGGTTCTGAAGAACCTAGGGGCAGGACAGGAATAAAGATGCAGATGTAGAGAATAGACTTGAGGACACAGGGAGGGGGAAGGGTAAGCTGGGAAGAAGTGAGAGAGTGACATCGACATATATACACTACCAAATATAAAATAGATAGCTAGTGGGAAACAGCCACATAGCACCAGGAGATCAGCTCTGTGCTTTGTGACCACCTAGAGGGGTGAGATAGGGAGAGTGGGAGGGAGATGCAAGAGGGAGGGGATATGGGGATATATGTATACGTATAGCTGATTCACTTTGTTATACAGCAGAAACTAACACACCATTGTAAAGCAATTATACTCCAATAAAGATGTTAAAAAACAAAAAAGAAAGTGTCTGGTCCATGTGCCTGTGTAATGATCCACAGGTATGAAATAGTAATAAAAATGCTCTATATGTACTGATATGGAAACATCTTTAACATATACTGTCGTGTGAAAAAAAGCATCGTGGAAAAAAATGTATATAGTGAGCTACATTTTATGGCTGAAAGGGGTAAAATAAAAATGATCTTTGTATTTACTAATTTTTACATTAAGAAATACTGGAAAGATTTTTAAAACTAACAAAAGTGGTTCCCTAAAGGAGAGTAGAATAAGATTGATGGAAAAAGTGCTGGAAGCAAAACTTATTAATGGATACCTTTTAATATCATCTAATTTTTAACCCTTGTGACTGTATTTACTATTCAAATACAATAAAATTTTAAGTAATGCTATAATTAATGTCTGAATAAGGTAGAGAGATTAATTATTCTCAAACACCATTCTTTTTTTTTATTGAAGTATAGTTGATTTACAATATTACATTAGTTTTACTTGTACAACACAGTGATTCAATATTTTTATAAGTTAAACTCCATTTAAAGTTATTACAAAATAATGGCTGTATTTCCCTGTGCTGTACAATGTATCTTTGTTGCTTATCTATTTTATACATAGTAGTTTGTATCTTGTAATTCTTTTAGTTTCATATCATAATGTATGGTTTCAACCAGTTCTTATACTGTTTTTCTCCCTCACTGAGATTTATTTTCCATCCAGGTTTTGATTCATCTCAGAGTTGACTAGATTCAATCAGTTTAAGGGCTCATGGATCTAGTAAACATTGAATCCTTATTCTCCTGTGAATGTCTATGTTGTTGTTAATTTTGCTTTGTTGTGTTTTAGTTAAAGGATACTTGGGTCTTGATAACAGATAACATCACTCTACTGTTATCTGATATTGAGTATTTTGGTGAAGAAATATAAGGCCTACTTGAACTTTTTTCTCCTTAATGTGACAGGATTTTCCACCTGGCTGGTTGTAGGATTTATGTTTTATCCTTGAAGTTTAGCAATTTCAAGAAGGTATGTCTTGGTATTTACTTTTCTGTATCAGTTCTTCTTGAGAAAATTTGTCCTTTTGATCCACCGATTCAATCATGTTTCATACTTTGTGGTTGTACTTATTTCCTTGCTTTATTGATGTTAAAAATACTTATTTTCTTTTTTCGTTTGTTTTGTTTTTATTTTCATTGCATTTTTCCCCAGCATTTTATTGTGAAAAATTTCACACATGCGGAAAAGTTGAAATAATTTTACAGGGAAGTATCATATATCTACTGCCTGGATTCCCAAATTAACATTTTATAATAGTTAGTTCATATATACCTGTCCTTCTATCCACCTTCAACATATTTTATTTTATTGATGCATTTCAAAGTAATTTTCTGATAATGGTACACTTCCTAATAAATACTTCAGCATGTATTTCATTAACTAGAATCTAATATTTATGTTTTTTTCTTTTGTGGTAAAAGTAACAAATGACCAAATGTACAAATCTTAATTCCATGATTTTGACAAGAACATACACCTATGTAAACTGAGCCCTCACCAAGATAGAGAATATTACAATTATCCCAGAAGTTCTCTCATGTTCATTCTCAGTGAATGCCCACACTCAGTCCTTACCCCCAAGAGGCAACCATTATTATGATTTTTTTAAACTATGGATTAGTTTTGCCTGTTTTAGAACTTCATAGAAATGGTACCACAAAATATGTACTTTTTGTGTAAAATTTCTTTTGCCCAACACAATGTTTTGGAGGTTTATCCCTGACATTGCAATTATCAATAGTTTGTTCCTTTTTGCTGCTGTGTAGTAGTATGAATATACTGTTTAAGTTTTTTTTAATCCACTCTCCTGTGGGCTGATTCCAGTTTTGGGCTACTATGAATAAAACTGCTTTGTACAGTTTTGTACATGTCTTATTGTAGATATATTATACTTTTCCATTTCTCATGTAGAATAGCTGGGTTGAATGGAGGCATTTTTATAAGAAAGTTTTATAAGAAACTCAAAACTTTGTCAAAAGTGATTGCATCATATTATGCTACCACCAACAATAAATGGAAGTCCCAGTTACTCCACATCTTTACTTATATTTGGTGTTGTCAATTGTTTTAATTTCAGCAATTCTGGTGGATGTGGAGTGATAGTTCATCATTTTATTTTGCATTTTCCTGATGACCAGTGATGATGAAAATTATTTCATATGCTTATTGGCCATTTGTATATCTTCATTTGTGCAGTATATGTTGAAATCTTAAGCCCATTTTTAGTGGATTGTTTGACATTTTATTATCTTAGATTACTGTCCTTTGTAAGACATATATTTTGCAAATATTTTCTTCTAGTTGATGGCATTCCACTAATTTTCTTAATCAAGTCTTTTAATGAGTAGAATTTAAAAATTTTGATCAAGTCTAATTTATCAATTTTTTCTTTTAAAGTTATTGCCTGCTATGTCCTAAGAAATATTTGCCTACCCCTGAGTCATAAATGAATTCCCTATATTTTCCTCTACAAGATTTATTGTTTTAGACTTACATTTAGGTCTCTGATGCATCTCAAATTAATTTTGGTGTATGACATGAATAGAGGTTACTATTCATTAATTTTACATATGGGTATCAGTTATTCCAACACCATTTACTGAAGATACTTTCTTTTCTGTACTGGATTCTTTGGTACATTTGTCAAAAATCAAATGATTGTATAAATGTCAGTCTATTTCTGCATAGACTGCAGTCTATTTGCAGTCTATTTCTATTTCATTGATCTGTCAAATCTTATGTCACTGTCTTAATCACTGTAGTTTTATAGTAATTCTTAAAGTTAGGTAGTTTAAGTGCTCCAAATTTGTTCTTCAAATAGTCACTGTAACCATATTCAGTATTCCAATCCGTGAACATGGAATATCTCCCCACTTTTTGGTTTTCTTTAATTTCTCTCAGCAATGCTATCTGGTTTATTGTAGAGGTAATATTGGTCTTTTATTAACTTTTCCTTAAGTATTTTATGATTTTTGACAGTATTATAAATTATTTATCTAAAATTTCATTTTCCAATTCTTTGTTATAGTATATGGATATAATTTGGATTTGATGTATTAACCTTGTATCCTGCAACCTAACTAAATTACCTTATTAATTCTAATGTTTTTTTATTGGTATAACTAAATGTGTCAATCTTTTCCTTAATATTTTCTCAGGTTTATGTATTGTTTATAAAGGCCTTTGTTAATCCAAGATAAAGAAAATAAGTTCCTATTTTTGTAATACATTTCTAAATTTTACATTTAGATTTTTCATTCTGTCTAGTATTTAGTTAATGTATGGTAAGGTACAAATGTAGCCACATGCCAACCTAATCATTGGCATAGTAAATTGTTTTATTGATGACAACATTTATTCAATGAGTTATCCAATTTTGAATTGAAATTGAATTGCCATTTTAATCTTATACTAAGTTTCAAGTAGACATGAGTCTGTTTCTGGGAGTTTTAGCTTGGTCTATTGATTTATTTGTCTATATTTTTGCTAATAATGAGGGTGGTTTTATTAATACAGAAGTTTATTTAAAAAATATCTTGGCTAATTCTGTGCATTGATTCCTCCAGGTAAAATATAGAGTTAACCTAAGTTTTATGAAACATCCCACTGAGATTCTTATTAGAATTGAACTGAATTTACAGATCAATTTGAACTGTATACCACTGAATATTCCCATCCAGAAATATAATTTGCATCTTCTTTTTTCTTAGATGATGTTTTATGACTGTAGTAGTGCTTAATAATTTTCTTCACATAGGTCTAGGTTATTTTTCTCAAGTTTTTCATAAGTATTCTATAATTTGCTATTGTCATGGATCTTTTTATATTTTCTAACTGGTTTTTGGAAAGCAATTTTTTTTCACAATTTCTTTCTTTCTTGAGTTTATAATGTAAATGAATATAATTGAATTCAAATCAATAAAATATAATAAAATTCTTAAACAACTGCTCAGATAATTGCCACTTTCATAGAGAAAGGAAGGGAGGCTGCAATAGAACAATGAATTTTCTTGTATTCCAGAAACCTCCACAAAGCAACCTCAGACTCACCTGCATTTTGTATCTACAGTTGAGTAATATCATGATATATACTAAGAGTTTCCAATTTAAAGCATTGATTTAACATTAAAAGCACAAGGATCCCTAAAATGAAATATTTGTTTTCACTGTTAACTGTATTTTTCGTTTATGAAGGAGAAAAGTCCAAAAGAATGAACTTCTCAATTGTTCTGTCTTTGCTGATGTACTTTCACCATTAGATTAAATTTGTGGATCTGGCCTGAAGGTTTTAATTTGAGTCCATCAGTTTATCAGTTCTGAGGGAAAATAAACTTACCTCCTCTCTCCATTTCTAGGAAGTAGCAACTTCGTAGAAGGAGTGAGCAATGTAAGAGTTTAGAAAAAATCCCAAGGAATATGCTTTAATCAGATTCTTTCTTGGGCACAAAGTAGCAATGTTAATTTTTAAATGCTGTCTGTTCTCCAAATTATAGAGTGGTTAAAATTTTCCATTATGTAATTTACAATATTTAAGCCAAATACACTTTCCCAGTGTTAACAAAGGGATGAATAGGCAGGGAAATGTCCCCACATGAGCTCCTTTAAAAAAAACCCACACATTTAAATCCAGAAATACCACCCAATTTTCTAAAGTGTCTTGCCAGCCTTTTATCCTCATAAAACTCAATATAATGAGGCTAAATGCAATGCAGATGTCAGGGGAAATGCTCTAACCACTTCCTGTCAGCCATACAGGTATTCATAAGCCTTCTCCTCAAACCTTCCCACAGTGTCCCAAGCATTCATCTTCTCTGTGGGAAGCACTTGAATCTGACAGCCTAAAGTGTTTTCTTTTATTTTCAGTATCTCATGAAGATATTCTGAAGCAGGAACAGCAGATAATATGGCTAACAATGATTACCACTCTTTATTTTCCGTATTCTGGGGGTGAAGGCTGCCCTAATTCTAAATCTCATTGTCAAAATCAAACAGATTGAAAAATTCCCTTGCTTTAACGTCCTGAAAAACTCTAAGCTGGTCATCCAGTCTCTCTTTCATATGCTATTGGGGTTTTATCAATATTATCCTGAATGATTATCAATCATTACTAATATTATCTTGGGCTCTGATTCTTTGAAGACTATTTTATTTATTTATTTATTTCCTTTTAATTTTTTAGCACATTTCTTTAATTCTTACTTACTAATGACTTACCAGATTAGGCCAATATTGTATTAATGGTTATATGTATTATGGACTGATGTCTTCCTTTCAATGTTTAACTTGTACTTACTTGGTTTGCAAGTGAAACCTAAAATAATTCATTCAATATAAAAGTATTTAGCTCTTACTGTGTGCCAGGCAAAGTCCCTGCCTTCATGGAGCTAAGTCTAGTGGGCATGTGTTGAAGTTAAAGATGAATTACACAACAGTGAGATAAGTGCTAAAGTGAAGATGGGTTTTCTTGGAAGTTGAGGAGTTTAAGAGGGCTTCCTGGAGGATGTTATCATGTGGCTAATGCCAGAGGATTCATATTGAGAATGTGGAGGGGTTAAGAGTTGAAAACTAGAGAAGTAGGAGTTAAGAGAAGCAGGAAAAAGGGAATATGAATGGACATGGAGGCAAGAGATAGCTTAATACATATAATGATGATCATGAAGGTTCCCGAGTGGAGCAATTAGCCATGAAGTTAGAGAAATATATATGAGCTAGAAGTGAGATAGAATTGCCATGAAGCCATAGGTTAAGAAATTTCTATCTTGAGTACAATGGGAAGGTACTAAAATGTTTCATGCAAATGATCAAATTTGGATTTCAGATCACTCTGGCTACAGTGTAGAGGATGAATAGGTTAAGGACTCATTAGGAAATGGTGTTGCAATACTCCAGGCAAGAGATGGAGGTTTAATTTAATTAAAGCTATTCCCTCGGGGATGGAGAGCATGGGAGATTTGGAAAATATGAAGAGGTAGAATTGACAGAACTTGAGGAATATAGGCTGTGGGGTGAGATAGGGAGGGAAATCAAGGATTAGAGCCATGTTTCTAGCTTTGTGACAGCACATTTTATTTAAGGGCCCAAAGCAGATTTCTTGGAAGAAGGGCATAGTCTCTGAAGTCAGACCTAGATATTTTCTCAGCTCAGCCACTTACCAGCACTCTGTACCTTTTTATTAATTACTTAATCTCACTGAGCATCAATTATTTGTAAAATGAAGACAATTTTCTAAGGATTAACTGTACATACAAGCATGTTGAAAATAACCAAATAGTACCAGTCATATATTTGGACATCAAGAATGACAACTAATACAATTGGCATCTTTGTGATGTTAAGCCTTTCTACACACAAAGATGGTATATCTCTATATTTATTCTAGTCTTTAATGGCTTTTGGAAAAACATCTATTCTAAATTTTTGTTATCATTTTAAGTGGAATATTCTTTTTATTACATTTTTCTAATTGTTCCTTAGTAGTGGAATAGAAATTCCCCTCTGTGTTGTGATTTTCCATCCATCCAACTTGATTAACTGTCCTATAACTTTCAATAATTTGTCTATAGATTTTGGGATAGGTTATATAGACAATTCTGTCATCAATCAAATAAAATTTTCATCTATTCCTTTCTAATTCTTATATATTTAATTTGTTATTACACTGACTAGAGCCTTTATACCAGTGCTGTGTAATAGCAATGTAACGTAAGCTCCAGATGTAATTAAAAAATAATAATAACAGACTTTATTTTTGAAAGCAGTTATAGATTTACAGAAAAATTGAATGGAGAGTACAGTGGGTACCCATATATCCCTTAATCCCCCATCCCACAAAATTTCCCCTATTATTAACATCTTGCATTAGGGTGATACTTCTGTTATAATTGATGAACAAATATTGGTGCATTATTAACTAAAGTTCATAGTTTACATTAGGGTTTAGTTTGTGTTGTACATTCTGTGGGTTTTGACAAATGTGTAATGACATGTATCCACCATTACATCATATAGACTAGTTTCACTGCCCTGTGCTCCATCTATTCATCCCTCCCTCTCTCCCTCCCTCAGAACCCCTGGCAACCACTAATCTTTTTACCATCTCCACAGCTTTGCTTTTTCCAGAATGTTATATAGTTAGAATCATACAGTATGGAGCCTTTTCAGATTGGCTTCTTTCACCTAGCAATACGCACTGTTCCTCCATGCCAGTTCATGGCTTGATAGCATATATCAAATGCTTGATAGCATTTTTTGCTGGATAATATTCCATATTATGAACACACCATGGTTTCTTTATCCATTCACCTATTGAAGGACATCTTGATTACTTCCAAGTTTTGACAATTATGAATATAGTTGCTATAAATAGTCATGTATGGGTTTTTTTGTGGACTTAAGTTTTCAAGTCATTTGTGTAAATAACAAGCAGCACAATTGCTGGATCATATGGTAAGAGTATATTTAGTTTTGTAAGAAACCACCAAACGGTCTTCCAAAGTGGCTATACTATTTTGCATTCCCACCAGCAATGGATGAGAGTTCATATTGCTCCACATC
This sequence comes from Hyperoodon ampullatus, assembly GCF_949752795.1. Lineage (NCBI taxonomy): Eukaryota > Metazoa > Chordata > Mammalia > Artiodactyla > Ziphiidae > Hyperoodon > Hyperoodon ampullatus. The sequence goes on along the minus strand of NC_136916.1, from coordinate 81,917,629 downwards.
CTGGTCAGCATTTGGTGTTGTCAGTGTTTTGGATTTTAGCCATTTATAAATTGTTGTTTTAGTTTCTACTTTCTTAATGACATGTGATGTAGAGCATCATTTCATATGCTTATCTGCAATCTGTATATCTTTTTTGGTGAAGTGTCTGTTCAGATCTTATACCTGTTTTTTAATTGGGTTGTTTATTTTCTTATTGTCAAATTTTAATAGTTCTTTGTATGTACTTGGTATTAGTCCTTTGTCAGATAAGCGTTTTGCAAAGACTTTCTCCCAGTCTGTGGCCTGCCTTTTCATTTTTTAAAGTGTTTTTGTAAAGCACAAGTTTCTAATTTTAATGAAATCCAACTTATCAGTTTTTTAATTTATGGATCATACTTTTGGTATTTCATCTAAAAAGTCATTGCCAAATGTAAGTTCATCTAGATTTTCTCTTATGCCATCTTCTAGGAGTTTTATCTAAGTATTACTTAATATATGATTCCTTCTTTAACATGTGTTATTGAGAAGTACATTTCTAAATTTCTAAATAGATGAGGATTTAAATATTATATTTAAATTTTAACTTCTAACTTTATCACACTTTGTTCCAAAAATGTGTTTACTTATATATTATTTATTCTTTGGTATTTGTTGAGTCTTGTTTTATGGCCTGGTAGATAAATAATTTTTGTAAATATTCTGTTTGTGCTTGGGAAGGACGTATTTCCTGAATTGATGGGCTAAATTCTACTTATATCCATTAGAGTGAGCTTATTAACTGTGTTTTTGAAGTTTTTTGGTACTTTGTTTGCTTTTTATTGTTTATTTTAAATATCAATATTGAGAGGGGTGTGTTGAAATCTCATACTTTGATAATAAATGTATTAATTTCTCTCTGTATTTCTATCAATTTTGCTTTGTATGTTTTGAGCTATGTTGCTAGGAATGTACATACATACCTCCCTGGTGAGTTGACTTTATTATGAAATGACTCTAAAAATACTTTTTAAAATTTAAGTCAACTTTTTCTCATTTTATGTAGCTTGCTGAAGTTCACCTAACTAGCATGTGGCATAACACAATCCACACCCAGTAAGTCTGGTTCTGGAGCCCATGTTTCTGACCACTGCCCAATGCCTCCACCTCCAGGCATCATCACCTGAGCCGCCCTTTCACTTGCCTTGCTTTCTTCCACAGCATCTCTGCCAAGGACCAGCTGTGCCTGCTGACGAAATGGAAAAAGGGATTTTCCACAGGTTCCAGATGTGACCTCTACGGTTAGAAGAAGGGCTCTTCTAAAAGCCTTTGGCTCCCTCTCTACCCAAAGCTAAACCTGCAAGTTCCCTATAATAGTCATCAGTGGCTTTGTTTCTTACAGCTCAGGGTTTTTTCTAGCTCTGCATCCACCCCCAATGTCTATACTTTAAGTTCTTTCACTCCAGTCACCATTTTTGTTTCCCTTTCATTGTCCTTACCCTGCCCCCTTCACCTTCTATTCTGCCAGCTTCCTTCAGACAATGGATGAGTTTTGGACTCTCCACTGGATGAGACTTGGCTAATCATTATATGGGCAAGTCTGTCCCCTGCCTAATGTTTGGTCCAGTTTCAGAGAACACAGAAGTTCTAAGTCAGAGTCTAGCCCTGCAACTTCTCTCTTTACTGGATGCAAAGATGGGCAAGATTTTACCATTAGAGTAGCTCTGTTCTTGTTTTGAAAGTTCATTTTCTCATTCCTCCTATGCATAAATTGTTACACAAATTGCTGTGGAAATTATGCAAAAACAAGATGGACTCTCACTCAAAATTTGATTTTGAACTCAAGACTGATGACTCCACACACACACTTAAGAGGGTATGATAATTTTGTCACTTACATAATGAGGATTTCTGGGGAAGGGAGGAAATATTTTTCAAACTGTTCTAAAAATGGCTTGAGAGAGCAAGGAAAGGAGCTAGTTTGGGATTTTTATTGTGGCTAGACAGTGAGGCCAGGATGAGGGTTCTCACATGCAGGAAGGGACTTGCATGGATTTTGAAACTACCATCAGTGCGAAAGGAGGGAACACCCAGACTTACTTATCAGCTTTCCAAGATGTGAAACAGAAGAGGAAGAGGGTGAAAGTTGTCAGCAGTCCAACATCAAAAAACGGAATCAGACTTAGTATAAAAATTTACAAAAATTTACAACTCTGCATTGTAATCTCTTTTAGTTGTTTATTGCAATAGTTCCACTTTACTAAAAAGGTACCCCAAACCCAAGAAATAGTTCAGGTTTCCAAAACCAAAGTTAAAGGAAAGATTGTTCTCCAAGTAGTTCCAACTCCTTGGCTCAGAGTTATTATGTGCCTGGGTCTGCCTGAGACTCCAACCAGGGTTGCGAAGACAGCAATCAGTCACAGACATGCAGATAGTCCCCAAAGCAGCACCCCTAGGTGACTGTAGTACCCTCTTCCTGACTGTTGGTGAGAGAGGAGCAGATCAGACAGGGAATAGTTGCCAGCCCCTCAGTCTGCAAAAGTGAGCCATGCAAAGAAATTACTCAAGCCTCCATATCAGGGATTATGTTCATATATCATCTCACCATTAAGTGACTTTTTTCTTTTTTTTTGATGTTCAGCTCTTCCCATGTTTATAACCAGGAAGGAGGATGTGTCACAGGGAAGGGATATTGAGAGTAAGAGGAAGAGGGCAATAGAGGGATAAGTGAGGCATCATCCATCCATTAACCACGTAAAGCACTATGGGCAAATTTCCTCCTGCATGACACAATATTCCAGTTGTAGCTGTATCCTTTGGGCAAAATGTAATAAATCTGTTCTTGTTTAACTGGCAGGTGTTTAGGGTTGTTATTTTGCTTTTGGCAAACCTATAAACAGGGAAATTTGCTCTCATGGAGTAGGGGATATGGGAAATTCTAGGACAGAGTCTTGATTCTTTAGCAGCCAGGAAGGAGTTAAAAAAGAATTCGTGTGTTTTTGCAAAGAAACTTAGCTGTGCCCCCTCCCACTGGACTTAATCCACCTCCTGCAAGGGCAGGTGGAGGAGGGGAGTGCAGAGGCATGGAAGGGAGCAGGCACCAGCCCAGCCTGAACCAACCACTCTTGTTGCTGTTCCACTTCATAGGTCATTGGCAAGACTCTTGACCTAAGTCTGATTGCAGATGATGGGTGAAGACTGAGACAGAGCATAGCAGAGGCAGTTGGATGGCTACTTGCAGGTGATTTCTCTGAGGGCTGGAGGGATCGTTTTCAAAGGAAAATGTTGGAAGACTGTTACCATGGTAACTCTCCAAACTCTGAAATGATATAATCAGATAATGCTCTGGAAAGCAGAGGAAAGGTGGTGGATTTAGCACACAGGAACAGTTAAATTCTACAAGTTGGGTTTTTTTCTTTTTTAAAAATGTCTGAATATTTAAGAAAGAAAGAGAAAAGGAAAGAAAGAAGGAAGGAAAGAAAGAAAGAAAGATGAAAGAAAGAAAGAAAGAAAGAGAAAGAGGAAGGAAGGAAGAAAGAAGGAGGAGGGAGGAAGGAAGGAAAAGAAAGGTAACAAAATAAAGTAAGATAGAAAAACAGAAGGGTAGGAAGGCAGAAAGAAAGGAAGGAAGGTAGGAAAAAAGAAAACTCAAACATAATTTATTTCAAAGAAATATCCTTGAAAGCAAGAAAGATCTGCTGTGGAGTTGAAGCTGAGAGAGGGAGGTTTGATTCTCTATGATTCTGACCTTCGTTTTTTATGAAGATTGATAGATGAGTTCATTCATTTACTCTGGATTTCTACTCTTTATTAGCACATCTATACTGTATATATTATAAGATATGCTTACCTTGATGCAATTAGGTTATTATCAGTTTAACATAAGATTTATACCATTTTGTCTGCAAAGGCAAGCTATTAATGATATTGTAAAATATGACAATTATACACATGCTTGATATCAATAATGAAGCTTATCATAAGCTACTTCTACTTCGAAGACAGTGCAATTCAATCTATTCTGAATAGAAAAAAATAGTCTTGGGAGAAGAATGTTCAAAATGTGTAGAAGTTGTTTGATTAATTCTTCCACATCATAAGTCTGTCAAGTGGGTTATTAACTCAACACGCTTGTCCCCTCGCCCTACGTCATACTTGCCTGGTAAAACCCCACTGAATTTCAATCCAATGCCTGCCTGTTATGCACAAGCCGAATGTGGTTTGAGAAAAACACACACCCAGGTTGACTGGCCAGGATCTAGTTCAGGAACTTACTGAGTTCCCATCACTGCTAAGGGGCCTTTACATGCAATCCTATCCCCTCAGGTGAATACTTACCCTCTTTTTTCCTCAGGTCTTCAATATAAGCATCCTCATCCTCAGTTTCAACCAGTGACTCACCCTCATTTTGCTGCACAAGCAGAATCGTTAGGAAGAGTACTTCCTCATTCTCCCAATTCCTTAACTGATCTTCATCTATAATGACATCACCTACCTCCTCTCCTGTTACCATAAATTACATGTATCCATGCTGTGGCCTGTGACCAACCCCTCCATATGTGACTTGATCCCCTACCCCAGAACACTCACAACCACTAGTTTCACCATCAATCCCATCCTCTCTCTCTTACCTCATCAAGTTCTTTCTCTCTTCTGGATCCTTTTAGGTAGCATAAAAATGTTACTTTACCTCCCATGTTTAAAACAAAAACATCAGCAACCATCTTCTCTTGACTCCTCTAAACCCCACCCTGCTTTGCATCTTGTTGCAAAATTCTACAGTTCCCTATTTTCACTGTGGCCTCTTTCCCATTCTCCCACACTCTCCTGAACCAATTCCATTAATGTTTTTTCCCTCACCACTCTAGAGAAAAAGCTTTTGTAGCAGTCATCAATGAAATCACGTTGCTAAATCCACAGCCAATGTGCAGTCTTCTTCATCCTTGACTGATTAGAACCATTTGAGGAGGTGGATTACTCCCTCCTTCTTGAAATACTTTCTTCTGTTGGCTTCTGAAACATCAGTCTCTTGCTTTTCCTTCAACCTCACTTGGTTTACCTCTCAGCTTACTTTTTTTTAAACTCCTTTTCATATTTCAGCCTCTAAATATTGTACTTATCCCCCTGATAGATACTCTGATGATTCCCAAATTTCTCCCTCCTGAGCTCCAGATTTGGGTATTCAGATCTCCATGTAACATTTCCACTTGCATGTCTAATAGGCAACTCAGAATAGAGCCCTTGAGGTCTCTCCTGCCCACACAAACCCTTCTCTCTCAGTACTATGGACTGAATGTTTGTGACTCCCCAAAATTCATATGTTGGATCTGTAATCGCAGTGTGATGGCACTTGGAGTTGGGGTCTTTAGGAGGTAGTGAGATTTAAATGAGATCATGAGGATAGAGCTCTCATAATGGATTTAGTGCTCTTTTAAGAAGAGGAAGAGACTAGAGCCCCCTCTACTCTCTGCCTTGTGAGGATACAGAGATGTGGCCATATGCAAACCAGGAAAAGAGCTCTCATCAGGATTCAAATCTGCCTTGACATCATGATCTTGGACTTCCCAGCCTCCAGAATTGAGACAAATAAATGTTTGCTGTTTAAGCTATACAGTCTACGGTATTTTGTTACAGCAGCCCAAGATGACAAGAAATCCAGTATTTCCTATGCAGTAAGTGGCACTACCAAACATCTACCTCCTTGATTCAAAGTCCAAGTTTGGAGTCATCTTGAATCTTCTCCTCTCATACTTCAAATCCAATTCCCTTTCAAAATCTGTTGGTTCTGACTTCAAAATATATCCAGAATCCAACTCTTCCTCATCTGCTACACTGTTATCAGACTTCTTCCAATAACCACATCACACCTTGCCTCTGATATCACATAATTTCTCATTTGGTTTCCCTACTTCTGCTCTTACAAAAACATAGTCTCGTGACACAGTAGTCAGAGGACTTATTTCAAAGTGAAGTCAGGTCAGGTCATTTCCCTGCTCAAAACCTTCTAGGGACATCTGATCTCACCAGGAATAAAATCCAAATTCCAATCATGTCCTACGAGACCCTGAAAGATCTGGCTCTTGTCTACTTCTCAGACCTCATCTCCTATCACTGTTCCTCTTACTCTTTTCCATACATACTGGCCTTGTTATCATTCTTTTTTTTTTATTTATTTCTTTTTTTTATTAGTTTCTGCTTTATAACAAAGTGAATCAGTCATACATACACATCTGTTCCCACATCCCTTCCCTATTGCGTCTCCCTCCCTCCCACCCTCCCTATCCCACCCCTCCAGGCGGTCACAAAGCACCGAGCTGATCTCCCTGTGCTCTGCGGCTGCTTCCCACTATCTATCTACCTTACGTTTGGTAGTGTATATATGTCCATGCCTCTCTTTCGCTTTGTTATCATTCTTTAACCACATTAACCACACTCACAATTCTGTTGTAGTGGTTAGGACACTTTTCCGCTAGCTACTCACATGGGTTTGCTCTCATTTTATTGAGGTCTTTATTCAAATGTCTCTTTCTGAGAGAGACTTTATCTGACCACTCTATATAAATTATTCCAATCTGTAAGAGGTTACTCTGCTTTACATTTTTTTACTGTGCTAACTAATGATATATTCTATATTTATTTATATCTTTCTCATCTCTCATTAGAATGTAAGATCCACAAGAGACTTTGTTTCTTATGTTCATTGCTGTATTCCTGGAGAAAGGATGATTTTTTTCACATAGTAGACCCTTAAAATATTTGTTAAATAGATGAAGAATGAAAGAATGAATGAGATATTATGTTAGGATCCTTTATTCACAGAGCATCACAGTTATTTCTGTGATTCCAATCTCACCGTGGGATTACAAGATCCCCAGTCTGATGTTGTGCCAGAAAATGAACAATCAGGTCCTTGGTGGTCAACATACCTTTGGTTATACCTTGGTTATATGATGCTATTCAACTTCCTTTGATCAGCTTCTTGGGCCTCATAAATATCCTACACAAAAGTCATAAACCCTAGACTCAACATCTACAAACTCCACCTCTTTTTGATATTGCATTCTAGCCGGGCTCCAGTCTCTCCTATCCATTTCCCACCTTCTTCTCATCCTCAGTGGAAGATCAAGCTTCCTTAGGAGATGCCATTTCCAGCTCACCATTCAAATAATTTCAATCTCCTGCCTCTTTGGAGCTATCAAGAAAATCCCCTCATTGAGGCTGGAGAGGTGACGTAGCCCTTTCCTCATGTCTTTGGCCAAGTCTTGTTGATGCCAGAATTTGGAAGAAAGGAGACCACTAGATGGAATCAGGGAAATAAGAAAATATAACCAGAACTTGAGCAGAGGGTTTCCCTCCCTTTTGTAAGAAATTAAGATTTTTCAGAAATTAATAATGGGGACACACTGAGGTCGTTTTGATATCAGCCCTCAGGCAAACACTCATAAAGGCAAAAGAACTCTGAAGGAGCTAATTCTAAAAGAGTTGTCTTTTAATTGAAATAAGAATATCTCATTGGGTTGCACTGACCACCTTTAAGCTGAGAACACTTCATAGGTTGTACTTTTCATGCCTCTAGAGGGTTCAAGAGTTGACACTGAAGATCAAAACAGTGTCACTGGGTTTCCCTGGTGGCGCAGTGGTTGAGAGTCCACCTGCTGATGCAGGGGACACGGGTTCGTGCCCTGGTCTGGGACGATCCCACATGCCGTGGAGTGGCTGGGCCCGTGAGCCATGGCTGCTGAGCCTGCGCATCTGGAGCCTGTGCTCCACAATAGGAGAGGCCACAACAGTGAGGGGCCCACGTACGGCAAAAAAAAAAATAAAAACCAATGTTACTGTTTTGATAAAAAAATTTCACTCGTATTTGTCATGTCCTGGACATGTATCTCCTAGGTTTGATAGCCTTTTGCTGTGGAATTTATCTGAGAAGTTACCAGTCTGCATCCCTAGGTGAACTCTTTATCAGTTGCTTCTTGGAGTGAACTTCTAAGACTTGAATCAGCCCAGTTCTTGGCAAAAGTTGAAATGCAACCCTTAACAAGTCATTTGTGATGACATGGGGATGGAATGGAAGAGCTGAGCGGCAGTTCTTTGGTTCTGTGCCTACAACATAACTACCCTGATAAATACCAAACATAACTTTTTTCTCCACATGACAGGTGGATATTTAAAAGAATACATCATTAAAGCATAACAAAGATGTTAGAATCAGAAAGACACTGATTCATAGATCCAAAGCACGTTCCAGTCACTTGTTACCATATCTCCCTGGGTGAGTTCCTTAACCCTCTGAAGACCTATGGTCTCATCTGTAATATAGGGTTAAAAAATGTCACCTACATCATGGAGTTATTATCAGATTGAAGTGAGATCATTAAAAGTGCTGAGCACAGAGTCTGTCTGTTGTATAGTTCATATTCAAAAGTTAGTTGCATGTATTAGCAACGGTTGCCACAATGATACTGAATAGCAAACCACCCCCAAACTCAGTGGCTCACAATAATTCACATTTATTCTTTTGTTCAAGAGTCTGCAGGCTATTTGCATTACTATGGGTCCAATTGGGCAAGCTGGGCTTGGCTCTGGGATGTTGGTTGGGTTCAGTTCAGTTCCATGTGTGTTTATTCCAGGGCCAAGGCTAAGAATCAACAGCTATCTGAGCCATGCTTTTCTCAAAATGGGTCACCAGAACACAAAGCTAAGCCAAAAGACACAAACACACTTAAGGTCTCTGCTTCCATCACATCTAATAACATTCCATTTTTCAAAGCAAGTCACATGGTACCCCAACATCAATGAGGTAGGGTAAATTTCACCCAGAGTAGTTTAGGAAAGGAAATGATTATTCAATGAAAGATAATTTCAACTATCACACTATCATAATAATGTTATATTAATAGATGATGATAATGATGACGATGATGATGATGATGATGGGTAGGTAGAAAAATACTCATTGATTCTTTCCACTGCTTTTGCTTCATTGCCAATTCTGTGCCAGGGTCTACCTTAGCCCCGTTCCCAAGTAATGTGAAGCTTTCCTAACCATATGGTGATTTTGATGTGTGGTTTTAAAGGATGACTTCAGAGACATCTGAGTTGTGCAAATTCTTTCCATCAGCTTGGGAACAGACAAACACAAACTAAACAAGGGACCAAATGCAACCTATTCTTTGCTTGTACATTCATGGTTTTTGTGCCTCCTTGGACATCTCTGAGCCTTAGTTTTCCTAATCTGAAAAATGAAAAGATGTTCTCTTAAGTTCCCCCTACTTTACTGAGTATTTTCTGTAAATGAAAGGACTTCTCCTTTACACAGGTTAGTCTCATGCATTTTAAGCAAAACAGAAATGCATTGAACATAGTTGATGGACATTCATCAGAGGGAGGACTCTGATCAAACGCCAGGTTCTGTTCAGCCACAAAATAATTCATGGACAATGCAAGGGACTCACAACATGCATGCCTTGGTCCTTGCAGTGATGAGCTAGGCAACTGGAAGAGCACAGTTCAATGTAAAACCAGGTGTCATGTCTTAGGAACTCCCTCCTATAATTACAGAAGTGGAGCACATGGGGTGGAGGTAGGGGAGTTAGATATGAGATATGAAGGAAAAAAGAAGGTATTTATCAGGTGTTATTTGGCTATACAACCTTCTTGCTGTCCCTTATTCATTGTTCAGGCCTACAGGAAGGAGGAGAAGGCCTCTCAATCAGCCATGGATGGCAGCTATCAATTCTACAGAAACAACAAATGAAAGATAATCTTACTGAGTTTGATCATCTCTATTCTGCAATTCCATTGGTTAATTAACCAGAGGAAAAGCACTCAAGCTACAGGGTAAAGAATTTGAGTTGGGCATGAGGAAGCTTTCCCATCTTAGGAGGCTAATCAATATTGAAATATCTTGAAGTTAGTTGACAACTTGTCTCTCCCAATCTCTTGGTATGGAGGGGTGAAGGAGGACTGACTGACATTTATTGTTAATAAGGAACAGACAGTCTCACATACAGTATCCCATTAAACACCATAAGAGCCCAGCCAGGTAAGTACAATAACCTGATATATTCAGAAAAGAATCCAGGATTGTTTGGGTTAAACACATCATTACACAAGGACATGCTGTTAGGAAAAGGAAATGGTGGAAATAAAATCAAACCTAACCTTTGATTTTTCCAACATATTGCATTTTGATCTTTAAAATATGCACATAGATTCAGAAAGTTCTATTGGTTATGGCTCAAAGCAGGGAGATAGACTAAATTAATGCTCACAAAATCCCTTTCAGTCCCAGACATCTGTGAGTCTATGATATACAGCAAATGATTTCCTCTGCAAACCCAAACCCTAGGGTACATGTACATATTTTTTCCTTGTTTTCAGCTGTCAGCTCCTTGACTACCCCTCATGGCCACTTTACAATTCTTGATTGCCAAGCGTTTATTTTCTTTTTCCAGTTTGTCTGGAAGACAGAAAACCTCAGGAGGGGATTGTTGGGCTTTTGATATAAGGCACATGAAATATTTGTAATTATGGATTACATTTTTGTACCCAGCAAATGACTAAAAGGAGTCCTGTGATAGAAACTTTTAGAAGATAATTGAATGTGTCAGCTATATCAAAAAATTATGTACTTGTTCTACCTCTGCAAACTGTGATAAATAGTCTATTGTCTGGACTTGGCATTTTCTTTTGCATTGTAAAATTATTGTAGCCCTTGTCACTGAATTTTTGGTTAACAACTCAAAGAAACCCTTGGACTAGAATTCACCTTCTTGATGCCAGACACTGCACAGGGTTACCTATAAAATAATAAAAATAATAATAGTTCAAAACTTCAATTTATTTATACTCTTATCCCAGATGAAGGAAATGTGTATTTTTTTAACGAATTTATCTGGTTAAAAATGGGGCGTGTCTCATGCTTGAGTAAAAATTAGCATTCCTCTAACTGAATAATGAAATGAGGGAAAAAGCACTTATTCTTCATTATTTATGTTTCCAATTGTGTCCTTTGCATAATTGCCTTGAAACAGAAGCACCTTATTAAAATGGACAATCAATAACAGCAATAGAATTCCCAAGCAGAAGAACAAAATAAAATATAAATTAAAACTTCCTGTTAGATCCCAACAGTATATAGTGTGGCCTGACCAAGAAGAATTGAACTTGTTTAAACGTATATAAATCAGAAAAATAGTAAGAGTGAATGGAAATGAAGAGGGATCAAATCTAGACACAGGACTGAGGTGAGAATTTTTCAAGCTCGAAAAGAGTGGCAGACATAACAAAGGAAAAAAGCAATAGGTATTTCACATACAAATTACAATTTTTCCCAAAATTGCTTAACAGGCAAACAAACCAGGGGAAATACTTGCTCCAAACAGGACAAAGGGTGATATCCTTAATAAGAGAAGAGTTCTCGCCAAAAAGAAATAATAAAAGCATCAAGTTCCCAATAAATAAAGGGGGGAAAGAACAAAGACAATTTAAAACAGACACATCAATGGCTAATAAACATTTGAACATTTTTCAACCTCACTCATTATCAATGAAATGGAAATTAGAATAAAAATGAGATGCTATTTTTAACCTATCAGATTAACAGAACTGTAAAGAATGAGAGCATTCAATACTAGAGATTTAGTGCTGTGATGCAGACACACTCAACACACCTGGAAGGATTACAAAATAGTTTGAGCCCTCAGGAAAGGAACGGGACATACAATGTGAGAGCCTTTAAAATATTTGTAATACTTGTACTCCTCACCTCCAAAATTTTGTTTCTATGATTCTATTGATGGAAATGATCTGAAATGAAGACAGAGTTTTCTGTTAAAGATTTTCATTGCAATGCTGTTTGTAATATTAAAATTTGGAAACATACTAAGTTTCCAAAAATAAGGGTGATATTAAACACATTGGAATAGAAAACGTAGCCACTCAAATATCTGTAAAATATTTTGAATAATATCATAAAATGCCTAGGTTTTAGTGTAAAACATAAAAGTAGAGTATAAAATTTTATATGTGGATTGAGATCAAAGATGTAAAATTTGTATAAAAAATGACTGGTATGGATTATAACAAAATGTTAATCATGGTTATATCTGGTTGGTGAGATTACAGGGAGAGTGACCATGTAAGTTATTTTCCAAATGGGGACATGGGAGATGAAAAGGGGGCTGGAACAATGGTTACAAATTGAATTGTTCCAGTTATATGGTCACACTTCTCGCAGATCACCTTCAAGTGAATTTTTGCTGGGCTCTTCCATTCAAAATGTCTCAAAAAATCTTTTCTCCCCCAATGTTCATTGCAGCACTCTTTACAATAGCCAGGACATGGGAGCAACCTAAATGTCCATCAATGGAGGAATGGATAAAGAAGATGTGGTACATGTATACAATGGACTATTACTCAGCCATAAAAAAGAACAAAATAATGCCATTTGCAGTGACATGGGTGAACCTAGAGACTGTCATGTTGAATGAAGTAAGTCAGACAGAGAAAGACAAATATCTTGTGATATTGCTTATATGTGGAATCTAAAAAAATGGTACAAATGAACCTATATACAAAACAGAAATGGAGTCACAGATGTAGAAAACAAACTTATGGCTACCAAAGGGGAAAGTGAAGTGGGGGAGGGATAAATTGGGAGATTGGGATTGACATATACACACTACTATACATAAAATAGTAACAAATAAGGACCTACTGTATAGCACAGGGAACTCTACTCAGTACTCTGTAATGACCTATATGGGAAAATAATCTAAAAAAGAGTGGATATACGTATATGTATAACTGACTCACCTGCACAGCAGAAACTCATATAACATTGTAAATCAACTATACTCCAATACAAAAAATTATAAAAAAATAAAAGAGTTTATAGAATAAAATTTTTGCACAAGAATGAAAAAAAAAATCTTTTCTCAAAGTTTCCAAGGAGAATCTTTCTGATTACAGAGTGCTGAACTCACAACCCACGTGTCTATGAGAAGGGACATATCAGGGAACACCTTCTGACACTAAAACCAATGGGAGTGTTCCTTGTGTTAAAGTCCTCATATATTTTTCAGACCAGTACTATTTTATTTACAAAAGGATTCCTCCTCATTAACAAAATGCTACATGTTCAACCAGGTGACATTTGACAATGTCTGGCGACATTTATTTAAATTGAAGTATAGTTGATTTACAATATTGTGTTAGTTCAGGAGTAAAGCATAGGGATTCCATTATTTTTTTTCAGATTATATTCCATTATAGTTTATTACAAGATATTGAATATAATTCCCTGTGCTATACAGTAAATCCTCGTTGCTTATCTATTTTATGTATAGTAGTTTGTACCTATTAATATCATACTCTTAATTTATCCTCCCCCCTTCCTTTCCCTTTTTGTAACCATAAGTTCATTTTCTGTGTCTGTGAGTCTGTTTCTGTTTTTATATAGATTCATTTGTACTATTCTTTAGATTCCACATATAAGTGATATTATATAATATTTGTCTTTCTCTGCCTGACTTACTTCACTCAAAATAATATTCTCTAGGTCCATCCATGTTGCTGCAAATGATAATAATTCATTCTGTTTTATGGCTAATATTCCATTGTATATATACACCACATCTTCTTTTTTAAAATTTTTATTGGAGTATAGTTGATTTACAATGTCTTGTTAGTTTCTACTGTACAGCAAAGTGAATCAGCTATATGTATACATATATATCCCCTTTTTTTCTGGACTTCCTTCCCATTTAGGTCACCACAGAGCACTGAGCAGAGTTCCCTGAGCTATACATTAGGTTCTCATTAGTAATCTATTTTATACATAGTATCAATAGTATATATATGTCAATCCCAATCTCCCAATTCATCCCACTCCCCCCTTTCCGCCTTGGTATCCATAAGTTTTTTCTTTATGTCTGTGTCTCTATTTCTGCTTTGTAAATAAGGTCATCTATACCAATTTTTTCAGATTCCACATATATGAGAAATTATACTGATTTGCTGGGTAAGTAGAAGAGCTCAGTAAAAATTCATTTGTAGGTGGTCTGGGAGAACTGTGGTTTGGAAAATGCTTGGTATGAGAAATAGATGAGGAGAGTGGAAAGATTTAATGTTGTGTGAGCATATGCAAATCTCGAAGTAGTTTAGCAAAGTAGTGAGTTCCCTGTCACTGGAGGCATTTGAGTTGGGACTGAGTGACTCCACCAGGGATGTTCTTAAAGAAAACTGAAGGCTGCTTCTGAGATACCAGCCCTGGGATCTGGGGTTCTCTGGAAGACCAGTCCCATCCCAATCTCAGTCCCTAGCTTTTCTCAGGACTGGGCTCTACCCCAGAGAGGTAAGGCTGTCCAGGCCGTTCACTGCAGGTGCAGCCACACCTGAGCAGAGTCAGAGCTAGCAGGGAGTGGGGAGCTGAAACTCTACTCAGAACACTACCTTATATTTGAGTATACCCTTTTCAAAGTAGTTTCACATAGCTTTATGATTTTTCAAAAATTGTATATTTTTTTATTGAACACAGAACATTCCCAGGATTCCAGAAACCCTCTAATTCCCTCTCCTAATCATAACCCTTCTTCCCCCGAAGGTAACCAGCATCCTTACTTCTTGTTCATCTGGCCTGGTTTAAGTCCTTCTAAATGGAATCATGCAGGATGTGCTCTCTACATCTGCCTTCCTTCACCCAACATTATGTTTGTGAGATTTCTCCATATTATTACTCTATAGCATTTAATTCTCATAGAAACACCAAAGGGGGGGTGGTGGTGGTTCAGAAGGGCTCTGCAACTTGTCATGGAGATAAAGAAATGAACCCAAGAGATTAACTGACTTGCCCAAAGTCACGTTAACCAATAACTTGTCAGTAAGTGGTACCTGGATCTCCAGGCTCCAGTTTAGCTTTCTTTCACTGTGTTGACAGCCCCAAGAAGTATGGCTTGGTGGGCACAGTGCGGGGACTGGGCTTCCACATTTGGCTCTCCTACTCACCACTTTTGTGACTTTGGGCAAGTCTCCTACCTTCTAGGGAACTTGAATGCCTCTTTTGTAAAATGGTACCCTGATATCAATGCCTCCGAGGCAGTCAGTTAATGGTTGTTAAGTGGATGAATAAATGGGTGGTCCTGGAAAGACAGTCTCATACCAGGGGAAGTTCCAGTGAAAGACTAATTTTGGTACATTGGTTAGGATGCACTGAGCTATCATACTAGATGAGTAGAAGGGAAACAAACAAAATAAAAACAATGATCTAGCCTTTTCCAACATCTGAAAACTTGCTTTTATGCAGAAGACCTGGATGACCCACTGTACACCCAGTGTCATCTAGAAGATCAGGTCTAAGTGACAGGTCCTCTCATTAGCCCTCTTAAAGCTCTCAGTGTGTTTCTCAGACCCCCATTTTCTCCGGGCTTTGGTGTTATGTAAAAAAATGTCAGCTTTTCAAAGCTAATCTCTTCCTGAGTTTTTGACATGCATGCAGCACTGGTGAATTTGCAACAATCTCTGGGATAGCATAGCTTTTCTCAAGCAGAATGTAAAAACAATCCAGCTGGCAGACCAAGCTGAGAAATCCTCGTTCATCTAAGTTAGATTGTGCCTAAATGCTCTCTGGGCTTTTACTTATTTTTCAACTTGCTCTTGCTGTGAAAGTTCCACCTTCTAAATGTTAAGTCACTGAGTCATAAAAAGATGTGACATGACCAGAGCTAGCAAGCAGTGTCAGTTTTTCTGTAATGGTCTGTATGTGTGGTGCTAGCTGTGGAAATTTTGGAATGGCTTTCTAAATATTGTGACATCCTTAGCCTTTAATATATGTCATCACTATAATTTATTGAGCACTCAGTGTGCATCAGACTGTGTTAGCTACACTTTTGGTGTTTCATTTAATCTTTATAGTAATCCCCTTAAGATAAGATTATCATCATCATTTTATGGAGAAGGAAACAGACCCAGAAAGGTTAAATAACTTTTTCAAGGTTAAACAATTCATAGGTGGCAGAGCTAGAACTCATGCTTAGCGCTGCCAGATTTCAATGCTAGTTCTCTTCCCTCTCTTCTGTGACTCATAGCAGGAATAAGGGGACTTTAACATGAGAGGTCTGGAATGTGGGACCCAAGGAAGAAGATGGAACCTCACCTTGCTGATTTGCACAGTCCTATGGGAGTGGGCCCTATGATTTCCCCAAGTCCCAATGACTTGATTATCAAAGAATACAGCCCACCATGACTGGAGAGGATCAGGTGCTGGCACACCTGTCAAGAAGGAAGTCAGGTATACTTGTCAGACCTCAGCCTATGTCTGACCAAAAGGCTGCCTGCAGGCACTCTGGAGGAATAAAGAACAGCTTTCCAGATTTTTCTTCCATCACCAAGGTGAAGTGCTCTCTGCTGCTCTATCATGGTTCTTTATTTAGCATAGCAGTTCTGTTCTGCCAAAACATCCATTCCAAACATAAGTGCTTAACATAACAATAATAATGTAAAGAAAACAACAAACCACTCTTAGGTAACCTCCAATAGTGAGTCCCAGACATTTGGAAGAGGGAGGAAATATAAACATTGCTGCTGCCTTTGAGGTTAAGGCTCCATGGTACCTTTGAAGGTGAGAGAAGCGTCTCTCTTTTTCATTCTTCTTTGTTTTTTAGAGCCATTTAGGTCTTTAAAGTAACCCAAATTGGGGCCCTAAGTCCTGAATTCTTCCTGCTTTTTATATCCACTCCCACACCATAGTCTAAGCCACCATCATCTCTCCCCAGGGCTGCTTGAGCCACCAGACTGGGCTTCATTTCTATCCTTGCTTTCCTACAATGTATTCTCTTAAAAGCAACCAGTGTTCTTTCAAGCACATACATCACACTCTTTTGGGGACAGAATTTATTTTCCAAAGATGGCTGCATCAGTAAATCTTGATCCACATGTCCTTACAATGTCATATTGAGACTCTACCATCACTAGTAGGGTCTATGTTCCCTCCCCTTGACACTGGGTAGGCTTTTAGGATGGACTCCATGAGTATTAACAGACTAAGTTAATAAAGGTGATATAAGCTATCACCAGGCTCTCTCTCTTGAAATGCTTGCCTTGGTAATCCAGCCACCATCTTGTGAGGAAGCCAAGCAGGTACATGGAAGCTCTAGGTGCAGTCCAGCTGAGGTCCCCGTGGGAAGCCAGCACTCCCCACCAGACATGTGAGTTAGCAAGCCTTCAGATGACTGCCAACCCCAGTCTTAGAGCAGCCCCAGCTGCACCAAGTTGAGCCGAGGAGAGCTGACTCACCAAGCCTTGCCCACAAACAGATGTCACTGTGTCAAGAAACTACATTTAGGGGAGGTTTGTTACACAGCAATAGGAAACTGGAACTCCATCACTCCCTGCTTGAATGATTTTCCAATGATTTTCCAATGATTTTCCAATGCCACGTGAAGAAAATTCCACATCCTTACTTTGCTCTACTAAATTGTGAATGATCTAGCCCATGACAATCCCTCCCATCTATTTAGCCCTCTGGTCACTGCACTGTAGCCACATGTTCCTTTTGCACCATGGAATCCACTGAGCTTGTTCCAATCTCAGGATCACTGTTCCCACTGTTCCTTCTGCCTGAGTGCTAGTCCTTGGTACTTGGCATAACTAGATTATTCTCATAATTCAGGTTCTGGCTCAAGCATTGCTTCCTTCACTGGTCACCAGAACTGGTCTCTGGCCTCTGGGTTTCTTTCAGATTAACGGGCACACATATAAGATTAGATGGTCAGTGTGACATTTTTTCCCCAGCCATGTCCAGCTGCAGAGATGCAGGCATGGAATAGGTGCAGAGTGGAATTTGTTTCAAACAGAGTTAAAGCCTTATCAGGTGAACTCATTGCTCTTGACCCCTTTAAAAGCAACTCTGCATCAGTAAACACTGTTCCCCACAGAGCCTCCAATGGTGCTTTTCACCAAGACAGTATGCTAATAATGAAGTAGTCAGAGTCTTAAGATGTGTTTATCAGGTTCTGTTTGAGTATTTTTTGGCTCACTGGCAATGAAAGAGAGAAAGAGAGAATCTTGGTATACAAATCCCATGGTTCCCTTTAATCATCTTTAATTCTTCAAAATTTATTTGTTGAGTGTCTATTGTCATCAAGGAGGCTATATTCTAGTGGAAGGGACAGATGCTAGGCAGACAAATAAAGAATAAATTTAAAAAGTGTATGTCGGCGTGTGATGATATAAGAGGGAATGGGAGAGGCTTAAATAAATGTGTCAGCCGTGCAGCTATCCACGGATGAGTGTCCTAGGAAGAAGGAACAGCAAGCACAAAGTCCCTGGTTTGTGAGTATATGTGGCATGTTTGAGAATCAGCAAAAAGGACAGTGTGACTGGAGTGCAGTGAGAAAGAGAAGAGGAGAAGGGGTTGGGGTCCCAGAAACACCCTGACTAAATCTTATATGGACTTGTGGGACACATCAAAGACTTTCCCTCATGCTCTGAGTGAGACAGGAAACTGCTTAGTTTCATGGTGTAACATATATTCTGGCTGCTGGCTAAGGAGAGGCCATAGAAGGACAGAGAAGAACAGGAAGTCCAGTTAGGAGGCTCTTTCAGTGATCCAGAAATGGAGCCAGTGGTAGAGGCTTGTATGAAGGTGTTAGAGGCTGGGGTAGTGATAAATGGTCAGATTTGGGATATCTTTCTAGTGCAGAACCAATATTTGCTGATGGATTGGCTACCTGAGGTGAGGTAAATGGTGTCAACAGTGGTTTCAAGTTTTAATCTTGAGCAACTGCGAGGATGGAGTTGCCATAGACTGCGATGAATGAGATGGTAAGAGGTGCAGGTTTGGGGATAATCAGAAATGTCAGGAATTAGATTTCATGCAGGTTATGTTTCAAATGCCTCAGTGTCTATTAGACTGGCAGCATTATACAGGCAGCTGGATATATGAGTATAGCTTTTGTAGGAAATGATTAAGCTAGAGATATAAATTTGGTAGTTATCAGGGCATAAATGGTATTTATGACATTAATCATGACACTAGAAAATCTCACTAAGAAATGGATATAGATAGAGGAAAGAAGTCCAAGAAGTGAGACCTGTAAATTTCCAACATTTGGTGTTAGGAGAGAATGGGCACCACTGAGTGATTAGGGAGGATTGACCAATGCTGTGTGAAAACTAAGTATAAGAAAGTCCCTTGAGAAGGAAGGAGCAACCAACCACTTGAAACACTAATGAACAAAGTAAGATGCATGTTGAGCATTGCCTGTTGGATTTGGAGATGAGAAGATAATTGATATCCTTGACAGGAGCTATTTCAATCATGGGGAGAGGATGAAAACCTGAATAACAGTCGGTTTGGGAGAGGAAATGAGGAAAAGAAATGTAGACCGTGATTTCATTTGAGTATCTTTATCCTGCAAAAGGAGCATAAGATGGGGGCAGTAGCTAAAGTGAGGAGATGTTTAAAAGTAGAGTCCATAGATAATTAAGTTTCAGTTGGCTCAATGATAAAGGGCACGTTGAGAGGAGGGGCTGAAGATAAAGAAGACTTTGTTAATGGCTTCCTTCCAAAAGCACAGAAGAAGGGTGTTGGGAGTTGCGGGTGGCAATGGGGTCAGATTAGGGTGTGTGGAGAGCTTTAAAGACAGATAATGGGAACTACCTGAGAGTCTTAAACTTCTTATGGTAGCTGATGTATAACAGGAAAAGGGGTGTTATGAAACTAGCCACAAATATGTTTGACTCTGATCCCAGATCCATTCTTTGTCCTTCTCTGTGTCTTCAGAGTCTAGCTTCCCTGCAGGTTGCACCATTAAGGCTACTTTGTCCTCTGAATTCCCATTGGTCAAAGCCAATGGGAAGCTCCAGCAGGAGATCAGAAGGCAGGAAGATAGAGAGGTCAGCATTTTTCCTCTGCTTCCTTCCTGCTTCTTCCAAATCTGGCAATGGCTGCATTTCTTTAAGTACCAGCTCTTTGGGCACCCCCTCCTCTATGGCTCCAGATCATGCTGGTCAACGGTTAGTGATTCCTTCTGCCTTTGCTAGTAATCACCTTCTGCCCTTGGTAATCACTATCCTTGTTCATTCTCACATCTCTGTCCATACCTCAGCCAATAGCCTCTTCATTATATTTCTCCAGTTAAATGACCATTTGAGAGGAGACCTTTAAGATGGCAGAGGAGTAAGATGTGGAGATCACCTTCCTTCCCACAAATGCATCAGAAATACATCTACATGTGGCACAACTCCTACAGAACACCTACTGAACGCTGGCAGAAGACCTCAGACTTCCCAAAAGGCAAGAAATCACCCACGTACATGGGTAGGACAAAAGGAAAAAGAAAAAAAAGAGACAAAAGAATAGGGACGGGACCTGCACCTCGGGGAGGAAGCTGTGAAGGAGGAAAAGTTTCCACACACTAGGAAACCCCTTCACTGGTGGAGACGGGGGTGGGGGGAGTGGGTGGGAACCTTTGGAGCCACGGAGGAGTGCACAGCAATAGGGGTGCAGAGGGTAAAACAGAGAGATTCCCGCACAGAGGATCAGTGGCAACCAGCACTCACCAGCCTGAGAGGCTTGTCTGCTCACCCACCGGCCGGGATAGGTGGGGACTGGGAGCTGAGGCTCGGGCTTTGGAGGTCAAATCCCAGAGAGCAGACTGGGGTTAGCTGCAGGAACACAGCCTGAAGGGGGCTAATGCACCACAGCTAGCCCGCAGGGAGTATAGGGGAAAGTCTGGAGCTGCCTAAGAGGCAAAAGGTCATTGTTTCAGGGTGTGCGAGGAGAAGGGATTCAGAGTGCCATCTAAACGAGCTTCAGAGAAGCAAGTGAACCGCGGCTATCAGAGCAGACACCAGAGACAAGCATGAGATGCTAAGGCTGCTGCTGCAGCCACCAAGAAGCCTGTGTGGAGGCACAGGTCACTATCCATGCCTCCCCTCCCAGGAGCCTGTACAGCCTGCCACTGTCAGGGTCCCATGATCCAAGGACAACTTCCCCAGAAGAACACATGGTGCTCCAGGCTGTGGCAATGTCATGCTGGCCTCTGTCACCACAGGCTCACCCTGCATTCCATACCCCTCCATCCCCATGGCCTGGGTGAGCCAGAGTCCCCTAATCAGCTGCTCCTTTAATCCTGTCCTGTCTGAGTGAAGAACAGACTCCCTAAGGCAACCTACATTCAGAGGTGGAGCCAAATCCAAAGCTGAACCCCAGGAGCTGTGCAAACAAAGAAGTGAAAGGGAAATCTCTCCCAGCAGCCTCAGAAACAGTGGATTAAATCTCCACAATCAATTTGATGTACCCTGAATCTCTGGAATACCTGAATAGACAATGAATCATCCCAAAATTGAGGCGGTAGACTTTGTGTGATTTTGTCTATATAGCTTTGCTTTAACTATTTGTCCTACAGTTCTGTCGGTCCATTTTTTTATGTTGTTGTTTTTTTGTATAGTTTTTAGCACTTGTTATCATTGGTAGATTTGTCTTTTGGTGTGGTTGCTCTCTTCTTTCTTTACTGTTTTTAAATTACTTTTTAATTTCTTTATTTTTAGTATTTTTTTAATTTTTATTTTTAAATATTTTATTTTGCTTTTTGCTTTCTTTCATTTTTTTCCCCTTTTATTCTAAACCATGTGGGTGACAGGGTCTTGGTGCTCCAGCTGGGTGTCAGGCCTGTGCCTCTGAGGTGGGAGAGCTGAGTTCAGGACTTTGGTCCACAACAGACATCCCAGCTCCACATAATATCAAAGAGCAAAAGTTCTCCCAGAGATCTCCTTCTCAACGTTAAGACGCAGCTCCACTCAATGACCAGCGAGCTCCAGTGCTGGACACCCCATGCCAAACAACTAGCAAGAGAAACACAACCCCACCCATTAGCAGAGAAGCTGCCTAAAATCATGCTAACTTCACAGACACCCCAAAACACACCACCAGATGCGGTCCTGCTCACCAGAAACACAAAATCCAGCCTTACCCATCAGAACACAGACACCACTTCCTTCCACCAGGAAGCCTACAGAAGCCACTGAACGAACATTACCCACTGAGGGAAGACACCAAAAACAACAGGAACTATGAACCTGCAGCCTGTGAAAAAGGACAACCCAAACACAGTAAGTTAAGCAAAATGAGAAGACAGAGAAATATACAGCAGATGAAGGAGCAATGTAAAAACCCACCAGACCAAACAAATGAAGAGGAAATAGGCAGTCTACCTGAAAAAGAATTCAGAGTAATGATAGTAAAGATGATCCAAAATCTTGGAAATAGAATGGAGAAAATACAAGAAATATTTAACAAGGACCTAGGAGAACTAAAGAGCAAATGAACAGTGATGAACAACACAGTAAATGAAATTTCAAATTCTCTAGAAGGAATCAATAGCAGAATAACTGAGGTAGAAGAATGGATAAATGACCTGGAAGAAAAAATAGTGGAACTAACCACGGCAGAACAGAATAAAGAAAAAGAATGAAAAGAAGTGAGGACAGTCTCAGAGACCTCTGGGACAACATTAAATGCACCAACATTTGAATTATAGGGGTACCAGAAGAAGAAGAGAAAAAGAAAGGGACTGATAAAATATTTGAAGAGATTAGAGTTAAAAACTTCCCTAATATGGAAAAGGAAATAGTCAATCAAGTCCAGGAAAAATGGAGTCCCATACAGCATAAATCCAAGGAGAAACACGCCAAGACACATATTAATCAAACAATCAAAAATTAAGCACAAAGGAAAAATATTAAAAGCAGCAAGGGAAAAGCAACAAATAACATACAAGGGAATCCCCATATGGTAAACAGTTGATCTTTCAGCAGAAACTCTGCAAGCCAGAAGGAAGTGGAAGGACATATTTAAAGTGATGAAAGGGAAAAACCTGCAACTAAGATCACTCTACCCTGCAAGGATCTCATTCAGATTCGATGGAGAAATTAAACCTTTACAGACAAGAAAGAGCTAAGAGAATTCAGCACCACCAAACCAGCTTTACACAAAATGCTAACGGAACTTCTCTAGGCAAGAACCACAAAAGATGGGCTTCCCTGGTGGCGCAGTGGTTGAGAGTCTGCCTGCCAATGCAGGGGACACGGGTTCGTGCCCCGGTCTGGGAAGATCCCACATGCCACGGAGCGGCTGGGCCCGTGAGCCATGGCCACTGAGCCTGCGCGTCCGGAGCCTGTGCTCCGCAATGGGAGAGATCACAACAGTGAGAGGCCTGCGTACCGCCAAAAAAAAAAAAAAAAAAAAAAAAAGAACCACAAAAGAAGGAAAAGACCTACAATAACAAACCCAAAACAATTAGGAAAATGGTAATAGGAACATACATATTGATAACTACCTTAAATGTAAATGGATTAAATGCTCCAACTAAAAGACATAGACTGGCTGAATGGATAGGAAAACAAGACCTGTATATATGCTGTCTACAAGAGACCTACTTCAGACCTAGGGACACATACAGACTGAAAGTGAGGGGATTGAAAAAGATAGTCCATGCAAATGGAAAGCAAAAGAATGCTGGATAGCAATTTTCATATTGGAGAAAATAGACTTTAAAATACAGACTATTACAAAAGACAAAGAAGGACACTACATAATGATCAAGGAATCAATCCAATAAGAAGATATAACGATTGTAAATATTTATGAACCCCAAATAGCTGCACCTCGATACATAAAGCAAATGCAAACAGCCAAAAAAGGGGAAATCGACAGTAAAACAACCATAGTAGGGGACTTTAACACCCCACTTTCACCAATGGTCAGATCATCCAAAATGAAAATAGATAAGGAAACACAAGCTTTAAATGATACATTAAACAACATGGACTTAACTGATATTCATAGGACATTCCATCCAAAAAGAACAGAATACACTTTTTTCTCAAGTGCTCATAGAACATTTTCCAGGATAGATCATATCTTGGGTCACAAATCAAGCCTTGCTAAATTTATGAAAATTGAAATCATACCAAGTATCTTTTCTGACCACAACACTATGACACTAGATATCACTTACAGGAAAAAATATATAAAAAATAGAAACACATGCAGGCTAAACAATTCAATACCAAATAACCAAGAGATCACTGAAGATATCAAAGAAGAAACCAAAATATACCTAGAAAAGAATGACAATGAAAACACTACGACCCAAAACCTATGGGATGCAGCAAAATCAGTTCTAAGAGGCAAGTTTATAGCACGAGAATCCTATCTGAAGAAAGAAGAAAAACCTCAAAAAAACCCCTAAACTTACACCTAAAGCAATTAGAGAAAGAAGAAAAAAAAATCGCAAACTTAACCAAGGAAAGAAATCATAAAGATCAGGTATGAAATAAATGAAAAAGAAATGAAGGAAACAATAGCAAATATCAATAAAACTAAAAGTTGGTTCTTTGAGAAGATAAAGAAATTGATAAACCATAACCAGAGTCACCAAGAAAAAAGGGGAGAAGACCCAAATCAATAGAATTAGAAATGAAAAAGAAGAAATAACAACTGACACTGCAGCAAAACAAAGGATCATGAGAGATTACTACAAGCAACTATTTGCCAATGAAATGGACAACCTGGAAGAAATGGACAAATTCTTAGAAAAGCACAACCTTCCGAGACTGAACCAGGAAGAAATAGAATATATAAACAGACCAATCACAAGCACTGAAATTGAAACTGTGATTAAAAATATTCCAACAAACAAAAGTCCAGGACCAGATTGCTTCAGAGGTGAATTCTATAAAACATTTAGAGAAGAGCTAACACCTATCCTTCTCAAACTCTTCCAAAATATAACAGAGGGAGGAACACTCCCAAACTCATTCTACAAGACCACCATCACTCTGAAACCAAAACCAGACAAAGATGTCACTAAAAAAGAAAACTACAGGGCAATATCACTGATGAACATAGATGTAAAAATCCTCAACAAAATACCAGCAAACAGAATCCAAAAGCACATTAAAAGGATCATACACCATGATCAAGTGGGATTTATCCCAGGAATGCAAGGTTTCTTCAATATACACAGATCAATCAAGGTGATAAACCATATTAACAAATTGTAGGAGAAAAAACATATGATCATCTCAATAGATGCAGAAAAAGCTTTCAAAACAATTAACACCCATTTATGACAAAAAAACCCTCCAGAAAGTAGGCATAGAGAGAAATTATCTCAACATAATAAAGGCCATATATGACCAACCCACAGCCAACATCATTCTCAATGGTGAAAAACTGAAAACATTTCCTCTAAGATCAGGAACAAGACAAGTTGTCCACTCTCACCACTATTATTTAACATAGTTTTGGAAGGTTTAGTCACAGCAATCAGAGAAGAAAAAGAAATAACAGGAATCCAAATTGGAAAAGAAGTAAAGCCGTCACTGTTGGCAGATGACATGATATTATACATAGAGAGTCCTAAACATGCTACCAGAAAATGACTAGATCTAATCAATGAAATTGGTAAAGCAGCAGGATACAAAATTAATGTGCAGAAATCTCTTGCATTCCTCTACACTAATGGTGAAAAATCTAAAAGAGAAATCAAGGAAACACTCCCATTTACCATTGCAACAAAAAGAAGAAAATACCTAGGTATAAACCTACCTAGGGAGACAAAAGACCCATACACAGAAAACTATAAGACACTGATGAAAGAAATTAAAGATGATACAAACAGATGCAGAGATATACCATGATCTTGGCTTGGAAGAATTGACATTGTGAAAATGGCTATACTATCCAAAGCAATCTACAGATTCAATGCAAGCCCTATCAAACTGCCAATGGCATTTTTAACAGAACTGGAATAAAAATTTTCACAATTTGTGTGGAAACACAAAAGACCCTGAATATCCAAAGCAATCTTGAGAAAGAAAAATGGAGCTGGAGAAATCAGGCTCTCAGACTTCAGACTATACTACAAAGCTACAGTAATCAAGACAGTATGGTACTCACACAAAAACAGAAATATAGATCAATGGAACAGGATAAAAAGCCCAGAGATAAACCCACGCATATATGGTCTCCTTATTTTTGATAAAAGAGGCAAGAATATATAATGGAAAAAAGACAGCCTCTTCAATAAGTGGTGCTGGGAAAACTGGACAGCTACATGTAAAAGAATTAAATTAGAACACTTCCTAACACCATACACAAAAATAAACATAAAATGGATTAAAGACTTAAATGTAAGGACAGACACTATAAAACTCTTCAAGGAACACATAGGCAGAACACTCTATGACATAAATCACAACAAGATCCTTTTGACCAACCTCCTAGATTAATGGAAATAAAAACACAAATAAATAAATGGGACCTAATGAAACTGAAAAGCTTTTGCAGAGCAAAGGAAACCATAAACAAGATGAAAAGACAACCCTCAGATTGGGAGAAAATATTTGCAAATGAAGCAACTGATAAAGGATTAATCTCCAAAATTTACAAGCAGCTCATGCAGCTCAATAACAAAAAAACAAACAACCCAATCTAAAAATGGGCAGAAGACCTAAATTGACATTTCTCAAAAGAAGATATATAGATTGCCTACAACCACATGAAAGGATGCTCAACAACACTAATCATTAGAGAAATGCAAATCAAAACTTCAATGAGGTATCAGCTCACACCAGTCAGAGTGGCCACATCAAAAAATCTACAAAAAATAAATGCTGGAGAGGGTGTGGAGAAAAGGGAACCCTCTTGCACTGTTGGTGGGAATGTAAATTGATACAGCCACTATGGAGAACAGTATGGAGGTTCCTTAAAAAACTAAAACTAGAACTACCATACGACCCAGCAATCCCACTACTGGGCACATACCCTGAGAAAACCATAATTCAAAAAGAGTCATGTACCACAATGTTCATTGCAGCTCTATTTCCAATAGCCAGGACATGGAAGCAACCTAAATGTCCATCAACAGATGAATGGATAAAGAAGATGTGGCATGTATATACAATGGAATATTACTCAGCCTTAAAAAGAAACAAAATTGATTTATTTGTAGTGAGGTGGATGGACCTAGAGACTGTCATACTGAGTGAAGTAAGCCAGAAACAGAAAAACAAATACCACATGCCAACACATATATAAGGAATCTAAAAAAAGAAAAAATGGTTCTGAAGAACCTAGGGGCAGGACAGGAATAAAGACACAGACCTAGATAATGGAGTTGAGGACACGGGGAAGCAGAAGGGTAAGCTGGGACAAAGTGAGAAATTGGCATGGACATATATACACTACTAAATGTAAAATAGCTAGTGGGAAGCAGCTGCATAACACAGGGAGAACTGTTCGGTGCTTTGTGACAAACTAGAGGGTTGGGATAGGGAGGGTGGGAGGGAGACGCAAGAGGGAGGAGATATGAGCATATATGTATGTGTATAGCTGATTCACTTTGTTATAAAGTGGAAACTAACACACCCTTATAAAGCAATTATACTCCAATAAGTTGTTAAAAAAAAAAAAGACCATTTGATTCATGCCTGGACTCTGGTGGTCTTCCCTTCTACTGCTAACAGGGTTACCATATGTCTGGTTCTGCCCAGTACAGTTCTGATTTACATGATTTATGTCAGTGTAATTATTAACATCATACCCTTTTGTTCTCAAAATTATTCAAGTTTTGATAAACGATATAGTCATCCTACCCCTGGTCCCCTGGTTCCATTTGGTAAGGTCCTGAGTACTCATGAATCTGAATCTTCTGATAACTTTCCCTCTGGGCAGTGTCTTCTTTGTCTCTTACAGTGTTTCCTGTGAACTGAGAGGCTGGGTATCTAGGAAAGGGAGGAGGGAAAGGAAGAGCATAATTTAGTCTTTGTTTTCATTCTGCCAAGACATTAGGCTAAAAGCAAATGAAAAAACAGGTCTCATCTTGTTTATGATTTATATTTTTCCATGCTTAATCATGTATAATAAAGGAACACTTTCCTTGGGTCACTGGCTCACTAGCTTCTTACCATCCCTTATTTGAGATTCATATAAAGGCAACTCTAAGAGTGGCACAGGTGAATTGAGAAATGTCAGGTGGCAGTGCAACCTTCAGCAAGTTAAACTAAGTTCTGTTGGCCTTGATCTCCTCAACTGTAAATGGGAGGATTAATAGTACCTGTGTAACTAGGTGACTAGGATTAAATGAGCTAGTATATAAGATGTAAAAGTAGTGTCTGGCACATAGTAAGGACTGTGCAATTGTAACTCCACCATACACACACACACACACAGAGTGATGGGGAAACTTGTATGGGATGGGGATGAACACTCATGTAACAGAGGGAAGAAAGTGATTCTCCTGTCCTGAGAGGAGCACTGATGCAAATTGTGTTACAGATTCCTGTAGTTTGTTGAAACAACAGGCTACTTCTTGCTTGGAAAGAGTGTGCATTTCTAGGAAAAGGGAGAAAAGGAAACCTGTGCTTGCTTTAATTCAAGTCTCTTCAGAGCAATCTACCTTTGAGCTCCCAGAGAGCAGTTACCTTGGGATATGTGGGACAGTTCCTAGCAATGCGTACATATTTTTGGTTTTTAGTTCTTGCCAACAAAACAAATGAAATCAGCATTCATTTTTATGAGCTGACATAAATTCTGGGTGTGAGGTTGTATGGTAGATGGGTGTGTCAGCATGGATCCAACCCAAAGACAAAGTAATTATTACAAAGTAATTTGGACAGTGGAAGTGTAATAGAAGTAATCATTAAGTTATGATAGGGGAGGAACAATAAAGATAGAAAACTCTAAATGGTACTCTGGCACTGCGGGAGAGTACACCACAAAGGACAAACTTGGAAGAGGTTCCAATCTCATTGGAGAAGGTGCGGTTGTAGCTCACTGAGTGGCAGAGAAGCTCGCTCGCTTACAGGAGCCCCAGCTGGTTCACAGTCACTGGGCAAACAGAAACAAACTGCTTGGGCCTACACATAGAGGGAGTCAGTGTCCCTCCTTGGGGTGCACAGCTCGGAGTGCAAGGTATTTGCGTCAGGAAGGCAGGAAACAAACTCTGGGGGATAGCCAAGCAAAGACTGGCAGTGGATATGCAGACATAGCTGAGGGGCTACTATAGATGCAAGGCCTGGAGAACGGTGCCTGAGTTGGTAGCACCATGGGAGACAGATTAGATTACTTAAGCTAGTAGTCATCCATGCAGAATATGGAGGGGAGCTGGAGAGGTGTCTCCCTGCTGGTACCTAAAGCACTTGTGTGTATGGCTTGGGCTGGTCCAGATCCAGGTGTGGCCATGGGATCACTAGGTCAACTCTGCAGGTATTAGGAAATATCTTTTACTCTCATATTTATCTATCAGATGAACCATCCCAATTTCTGACAACTGTTCCTTCTGCAGCATTGTAATCCTGGTCACACTGACTAAAAACTCTCCTTGGCCATTGTCTGTGGAAATATTCCTGATGTAATCATACTGGTAAAGAATACACCAAAAACATTGCTTCCTGTGCCTTGCACCCTATAGAAGAGTTTCCCGGGATTTTTGTCAGGTTTTTAAGCAACTATACAAAGGTTACATCTAAGTTAATGCACTGTGTCCCAAGCAATAATCACTTATGTGTGGTATATAATTGACCTTACCTATGGTTATTATAGTGTATATAGTCTTCCAAGTTATTGTAAAGTATATTTTGCATTTTTATAATCACAATATTAAGGACTAGAAAATGTATTCTGAGGTAGCATTTCTGTGAGTGACATGCATTTTCAGTCTCATTACCAGGAGGGGTCATTAGATAATCTTCTGATGGCACTGGGTAAATGTATTTCTTAACACTGTTCTCCTGGGATAAACAGATAAAGTCATCATTTTGTTCACTGTGGTGTCTCTAACTCTCAAAATGACTGAGTGACCATAATGGTATTCCATGAGGATAGGATGTATTGACTGTGGGTTGGCTTTTGGTTTCCTTAGCAACTCTCTCCGAGGGACACCATGGCAGCCACATTTATTCAAAGTTAGGATTCTAAAAAAAAAAAAAATGACAGTATTTCAATTGAGATTTTATACACCTAAATTAACTTTGCTCAAGAGACATGCATTTTGCATTGCTATCATTTTTTAGTTTGTGTGCTATTTCTCATTAGAATAGAAAATTCTGCCCTCAGAGGAGAGTTGTCTGGGAGGGGAGAGTGCTGAGGGTAGAGGAGATTAGAAAGGCTTAATAACCTGAGTCCCAAAGAGGAAATGGTTTTCTCTTAGCTCCATTTTCCAATACAGCCCCAAGGGGAACTAATTTAGAATCTAAGCAAACCCTGTCAAATACACAGTCTCCTTAGTACCGTGCTATTCAACCCGAGTAGAAATAACTTAGTATTTCCCATTGTTTTTATAGAAAAAGCTGATCTCTGTGTGAAATTTATTACCATTTCCTAAACCAGGGTTTCTCAAGATTGACCCCACTTGTATTTTGGACCAGGTGGTTCTTTGTTATAGGGGGCTGCCTTATCTATTGTAGGATGTTTAGTAGTATTCCAGGTCTCTACCCAATAGATGCTAGCAGATACCCTCCCCCACTGTAGCAATAAAAAATCTCCAGACATTGTCAAATATTTCCTGGGGGGCAAAATGGCCGTACTTGAGATCTATTGTCCAAAAGAAAGGTGTCATTGGATCCTATGAATAACTCACTGCCATTCTTCCTTATCAGTCCTCACTTTCAGCTTCCTAAGCTAGGTAACTTATCCCCAGAATGGGCATGAAAAGCCCATGAAAGCCCATGCCCAGAATGGCTATTAAAGACAGTTATGTTGTATTTACATATTATTTTAAATGTATTTATCAATTTGGGATTGACATATATACATTACTATGTATAAAATAGATAACTAATGAGAACACAGGGAACTCTACTCAGTGCTCTGTGGTAACCTAAATGGGAAGGAAATCCAAAAAAGAGGGGATATATGTATAGGTAATGCTGATTCACTTTGCTGTATAGCAGAAACTAACACAACATTGTAAAGCAACTATACTCTAATAAAAATTAATTTTAAAAAGTATTTATCATTATAATATCATGGTCCTGTTTACCCATGAGAAGAGTTGATTTGATTCATCTTCTGGCCTCAATGTTTCTCATCTCTGTCATATCTATACACTTCACAGCCCACATTTCTTATAAATGTATGCATGTCAGGGGGAAGGAGCCAATGCCTCCTGGCCCCAAATATGAAAATTAAAAGAATAAAAAAAATGAGAGAAAAAGCCATGAAGGAATCTACTATGAATTTCAGAGGACACAGTTTTATACAATATTGATCCTACTTGGCCTTACAATCAGCCACAAAATTAGACACATCTGGGGGGAAATTTTAGGTAAATATGTTTAAGCCGTAAAAGATTACTAGAATTTTTTTCCAACAAGATCAACTAGAACAAAAGTTCTTAATCAATAAAAGAATATGTGCAGTTCCTCACACTTCCATATGACCAAAACTATATTTTTAGAATAAAGATATTCCTATAGAAGTCCTATAGATGGAGAAACATTTTTGTTTCATCCCCCCAAAAAGTTGGGGATATAAAATGTTTTTGTAGATCCTCCGTAATGCAGTTAGAATTGACCTATACTGGAATTGAGGTAACACTTGAAATATTTGAAGTGAACTAGCACCAGCGTCCACCATGATGCACCCCGGCACATATTCAGAAGTGATTTGGCTTTGTTGGAATGGTTTTAATCTTAGGATGAAGACTGTGTGATAAGGGAGACGGAAAGACCATGGATTTTTGCATCTGGTTGACAGGAGTCTTAAACCCAACAATGGCTGTGTGATTTCAGGCACCTTTTTTTAACCCTTCTGAGCTTCAGTTTCTATAAAGTGAGAGTATAATACAATCATCACAAGGTCATTGCAGAAATTAGAAAAAATGTACATAAAGCCGTGAGCAGAATGTCTGGCACTGGAGTGAGCTCCTTCCCTGTGGGATGGTTACTCCATGCTGACAAGATTTCTGACACACATGGCCTCAGGCTAACACAACCAATGCACTGCCCAGAGTCTTTTCCCATGTAGATGGCCAGAGCCTTCAGGCTTCTTTGAAAAACAACAAATTACCATCTACCTAAGGGGTTTCCAAATGACAATGTAAGCCCAGCTCGAAACCTGTTGAAACAATGATTCTCTGATTCATACCCTAGATATTCTTTTATTTTTTCACATCTTTTTTAGAGTGTAATTGCTTTACAATGTTGAGTTACTTTCTGCTGTATAACAAAGTAAATCAGCTATACGTATACATATATCCCCATATCCCCTCCCTCTGTGTCTCTCTCCCACACTCCCTATCCCACCCCTCTACATGGTCACAAAGCACAGAGCTGATCTCCCGGTGCTATGCGGTTGCTTCCCACTAGCTATCTATTTTACGTTTGGTAGAGTATATATGTCAATGCCACTCACTCACTTTGTCCCAGCTTACCCTTCCCCCTGCCCATCTCCTCAAGTCCATTCTCTACATCTGCATTTCTATTCCTGTCCTGCCCCTAGGTTCTTCTGAACCTTTTTTTTTTTTTTTTGGATTCCATATATATGTGTTAGCATATGGTATTTTTCTCTTTCTGACTTTCTTCACTCTGTATGACAGACTCTAGGTCCATCCACCTCACTACAAATAACTCAATTTCATTTCTTTTTGTGGCTGAGTAATATTCCATTGTATATATGTGCCTATGTGCCACATCTTCTTTACCCATTCATCTGTCGATGGACACTAAGGTTGCTTCCATGTGCTGGCTACTGTAAATAGTACTGCAATGAACATTGTGATACACAACCCTTTTTCACTTATGGTTTTCTCAGGATATACCAAGTAGTTGGATTGCTGGGTTGTATGGTAGTTCTATTTTTAGTTTTTTAAGGAACCTCCATACTGTTCTCCATAGTGGCTATATCAATTTACATTCCCACCAGCAGTGCAAGTGGGTTTCCTTTTCTCCACACCCACTGCAGCATTTATTGTTGAAGATTTTTTTGATGATGGCCACTCTGACTGGTGTGAGGTGATACCTCATTGTAGTTTTGATTTGCATTTCTCTAATGATCAGTGATGTTGAGCATCCTTTCATTTGTTTGTTGGCAATCTGTGTATCTTCTCTGGAGAAATGTCAAATTAGGTCTTCTGCCCATTTTTGCATTGGGTTGTTCATTTGTTTGGTATTGAGCTGCATGAGCTGCTTGTATATTTTGGAGATTAATCCTTTGTCGGATGATTCGTTTGCAAATATTTTCTCCCAATCTGAGGATTGTCTTTTCATCTTGTTTATGGCTCCTTTGCTATGCAAAAGCTTTTAAGTTTAGTTAAGTCCCATTTGTTTGTTTTTGTTTTTATTTCCATTTCTCTAAGAGTTGGGTCCAAAAGGATCTTGCTGTGATTTATGTCACAGAGTGTTCTGCCTATGTTTTCCTCTAAGAGTTTTATAGTCTGGCCTTACATTTAGGTCTTTAACCCATTTTGAGTTTATATTTGTGTATGGTGTTAAGAAGTGTTCTAATTTCATTCTTCTACATGTAGCCATCCAGTTTTCCCAGCACCACTTATTGAAGAGGCTATATTTTCTCCATTGTATGTTCTTGCCTCCATAATCA
The DNA here is from genome assembly GCF_949752795.1 of Hyperoodon ampullatus. NCBI lineage: Eukaryota > Metazoa > Chordata > Mammalia > Artiodactyla > Ziphiidae > Hyperoodon > Hyperoodon ampullatus. The sequence continues at coordinate 81,884,064 of NC_136916.1, read as the reverse complement.
AAGATAAGGTGACCATATTTGTGTGGGTTTATCTCTGGGCTTTCTATCCTGTTCCATCGATCTATATTTCTGTTTCTGTGCCAGTACCATACTGTTTTGATTACTGTAGCTTTGTTGTACAGTCTGAAGTCCAGGAGCCTGATTCCTCCAGCTGAGTTTTTCTTTCTCAAAATTGCTTTGGCTACATGGGGTCTTTTGTTTCTCCGTAAAAATTGTGAAATTTTTTTTCTAGTTCTGTGAAAAATGTCATTGCTAGTTTGATAGGGATAGCATTGAATCTGTAGATTGCTTTGGGTAGTATAGTTATTTTCACAATGTCAATTCTTCCAATCCAAGATCATGGTATATCTCTCCATCTGTTTGTACCATCTTTAATTGCTTTCATCAGTGTCTTATAGTTTTCTGTGTACAGGTCTTTTGTCTCCCTAGGTAGGTTTATGCCTAGGTACTTTATTCTTTTTGTAGCAATGGTAAATGGGAGTGTTTCCTTGATTTCCCTTTTAGATTTTTCATCATTAGTATATAGGAATGCAAGAGATTTCTGTGCATTAATCTTGTATCCTGCTGCTTTACCAATTTCATTGATTAGATCTAGTCATTTTCTGGTAGCATCTTTAGGATTCTCTATGTATAGTATCATGTCATCTGCAAACAGTGAAAGCTTTACTTCTTCTTTACCAATTTCGATTCCTGCTATTTCTTTTTCTGATTGCTGTGACTAAACATTCCAAAACTATGTTAAATAATAGTGGTGAGAGTGGAAAACTTGTCTTGTTCCTGATCTTAGTGGAAATGGTTTCAACTTTTCACCATTGAGAACAATGTTGGCTGTGGGTTTGTCATATATGACCTTTGTTATGTTGAGATAAGTTCCCTCTACTCCTACATTCTGGAGGGTTTTTATCGTAAGTGGGTGTTGAATTTTGTCAAAAGCTTTTCTGGATCTATTGAGATTATTATACAGTTTTTATCCTTCAGTTTGTTAATACGATGTATCACATTGATTGATCTGTGTATATTGAAGAAACCTTGCAGTCCTGGGATAAATCCCACTTGATCATGGTGTATGATCCTTTTAATGTGCTTTTGGATTCTGTTTGCTGATATTTTCTTGAGGTTTTTTTTCATCTATGTTCATCAGTGATATTGGCCTGCAGTTTTCTTTTTTTGTGACATCTTTGTCTGGTTTTGGTATCAGGGTGATGGTGGCCTCGTAGAATGAGTTTGGGAGTGTTCCTCCCTCTGCTATATTTTAGAAGAGTTTGAGAAGGATAAGTGTTAGCTTTTCTCTAAATGTTTGATAGAATTTGCCTGTGAAGCCATCTGGTCCTGGGCTTTTGTTTGTTGGATGACTTTTAATCACAGTTTCAATTTCAGTGCTTGTGATTGGTCTGTTTATATTTTATATTTCATCCTGGTTCAGTCTTAGAAGGCTGTGCTTTTCTAAGAATTTGTCCATTTCTTCCAGGTTGTCCATTTTATTGGCATATCGTTGCTTGCTGTAATCTCTTAGGATCCTTTATATTTCTGCAGTGTCAGTTGTTACTCCTTTTTCATTTCTAATTCTCTTGATTTGAGTCCTCTCCCTTTGCTTCTGGCTGAGTCTGGCTAATGGTTTATCAATTTTGTTTATCTTCTCAAAGAACCAACTTTTAGTTTTATTGATCTTTGCTATTGTTTCCTTCTTTCCTTTTTCATGGATTTCTGATCTGATTTTATGATTTCTTTCCTTCTGCTAACTTTGGGGGTTTTTTTTTGTTCTTCTTTCTCTAATTGCTTTAGGTGTAAAGTTAGGTTGTTTATTTGAGTTGTTTCTTGAGATAGGATTCTATTGCTATAAACTTCCCTCTTAGAACTGCTTTTGCTGCATCCCATAGGTTTTGGGTCATCGTGTTTACATTGTCATTTGTTTCTAGGTATTTTTTGATTTCCTCTTTGATTTGATTTCTTTAGTAGCGTATTGTTTGGCCTCCACGTGTTTGTATTTTTTACTTCTTTTTACCCTGTGATTTATATCTAGTCTCATAGCATTTTGGTCAGAAAAGATACTTGAGACAATTTCAATTTTCTTCAATTTACAAGGCTTGATTTGTGACCCAGGATATGATCTATCCTGTAGAATGTTCCATGAGCACTTGAGAAGAAATTCTATTCTGTTCTTTTTGGATGGAATGTCCTATAAAGATCTATTAAGTCCATGCTGTTTAATGTACCATATAAAACTTGTGTTTCCTTATTTATTTTCATTTTGGATGATCTGACCATTGGTGAAAGTGGGGGTTAAAGTCCCCTACGATGATTGTTTTACTGTCAATTTCCCCTTTTATGGCTGTTAGCACTTGCCTTATGTAGTGACCTTCACCTATGTTGAATGCATAAATATTTACAATTGTTATATCTTCTTTTTGGATTGATTTCTTCATCATTATGTAGTGTCCTTCTTTGTCTTTTGTAATAGTCTTTATTTTAAAGTCTATTTTGTCTGATATGAGGATTGCTACTCCAGCTCTCTTTTGATTTCCATGTGCATGGAGTATCTTTTTCCATCCCCTCACTTTCAGTCTGTATGTGTCCATAGGTCTGAAGTCAGCCTCTTGTAGACAGCGTATATATGGATCTTGTCTTTGTATCCATTCAGCCAGTCTATGTCTTTTGTTTGGAGCATTTAATCCATTTACATTTAAGATAATTTTCAATACGTATGTTCCTATTACCATTTTCTTAATTGTTTTGGATTTGTTATTGTATGTCTTTCCCTTTTCTTGTGTTTCCTGCCTAGAGAACTTCTGTTAGCACTTTTTGTAAATCTGGTTTGGTGGTGCTGATTTCTCTTAGCTTTTGCTTGTCTGTAAAAGTTTTAATTTCTCTGTCCAATCTGAATGAGATCCTTGCTGCGTAGAGTAATCTTGGTTGTAGGTTTTTCCCTTTCATCCCTTTAAATATGTCCTTCTACTCCCTTCTGGCTTGTAGAGTTTCTGCTGAAAGATCAGCTGTTAACCTTATGGGGATTCCCTTGTATGTTATTTGTTGCTGTTCCCTTGCTGCTTTTAATATTTTTCCTTTGTATTTAATTTTTGATACTTTGATTAATATGTTTTTGGCATGTTTCTCCTTTGATTTATCCTGTATGGGACTCTCTGTGCTTCCTGGACTTGATTGACTATTTCCTTTCCCATATTAAGGAAGTTTTCAACTCTAATCTCTTCAAATATTTTCTCAGTCCCTTTCTTTTTCTCTTCTTCTTCTGGGACCCCTATAATTCGAATGTTGGTGTTTTTAATGTTGTCTCAGAGGTGTCTGAGACTGTCCTCAATTCTTTTCATTCTGCTCTGTGGTAGTTTTTTCCAGTATTTTATCTTCCAGGTCACTTATCCATTCTTCTGTCTCAGTTATTCTGGTATTGGTTCCTTCTAGCGAATTTTTAATTTTATTTATTTTGTTGTTCATCACTGTTTGTTCTTTAGTTCTTCTAAGTCCTTGTTAAACATTTCTTGTATTTTCCCCATTCTCTTTTCAAGATTTTGGATCATCTTTACTATCATTACTCTGAATCTTTTTTTCACGTAGACTGCCTATTTCCTCTTCATTTGTTTGGTGTAGTGGGTTTTTTTTTTTTTTTTTTTTGTGGTACGCGGGCCTCTCACTGTTGTGGCCTCTCCCGTTGCGGAGCACAGGCTCCGGATGCGCAGGCTCAGCAGCCATGGCTCACGGGCCCAGCCGCTCCGCGGCATATGGGATCCTCCCAGACCGGGGCACGAACCCGTATCCCCTGCATCGGCAGGCGGACTCTCAACCACTGCGCCACCAGGGAGGCCCAGGTGTAGTGGGTTTTTACCTTGCTCCTTCATCTGCTTTGTGTTTCTTTGTCTTCTCTTTTTGCTTAACTTACTGTGTTTGGGGTCTCCTTTTCACATGCTACTGGTTTGTACTTCTCGTTGTTTTTGGTGTCTTCCCCCAGTGGCTAAGTTGGGTTCAGTGGGTTGTCTAGGCTTCCTGGTGGAGGGGACTGGTGCCTGTGTTCTGGTGGATGAGGCTGGATCTTGTCTTTCTGGTGGGCAGGACTGCATCTGGTGATGTGTTTTAGGGTGTCTGTGGTCTTTTTATGATTTTAGGCAGCCTCTCTGCTAATGGGTGGTGTTGTGTTCCTGTCTTACTAATTGTTTGGCATAGGGTGTCCAGCACTGGAGCTTGCTGGTCATCGAATGGAGCTGGGTCTTAATGTTGAGATGGAGATCTCTGGGAGAACTCTCGCTGATTGATTTTTTGAGGGCCTGGGAGGTCTCTGGTCATCCAATGTCCTGAACTCAGCTCTCCCACTTCAGAGGCTCAGGACTGACACCTGGCCAGAGCACCAAGACCCTGTCAGCCACAGGCACTTCCTCAGAAGCCAATAATAAAACCTCATATGAAAACTGCACGTTTCCTTGGGGCTTGCTTGGCAGTGCTCAGTTTTCACCTGTCCATCTAGACATACCGTCTCTCGCTCTTCTCCTTTGTTTTATTGTCATGGAAGGAACAAATATTTTGGAGCCAGACAAATCCATGTCTGAATCTCACATTCATCACTGCATGTAGTTGTATGGTATCCGGCCGTTTACTTAGCAGTTTCTGTGTCACAGTTTCTTCATTTATGCCATGAAGACACTATTGCTCCCCCAGACCAATTGTTGGGTAGATAGGTGCTGTTGAAGAATGGTGCCTTATCTCTTCCTACATCACAGTGGGGGACTGCACCCTAGAGATTCTGTTTTAGTGGTCCACTCAAGGACTTGAGACCTGGGCTTTAGAAAGCTCCCCAGGAGGTGGAAATGTGGGGAGCTTTCACTTTATGAAACATGGGGTTTTCACATTATGAAAGCTCACCAATTAGTTTACTTTTCTGCTGTATGTCATATTATACTTCCATAAAAGTTTAATTGAAAGTAAAATATTTCCCCAAGTGATTCTAATGCTTAGCTAAGTTTTGAGAGCCACTGGTTTATAGCTTTTCCAAGGCCATTTGAAATTCAAAAATGATAGATATGGGCTTCCCAGGTGGCGCAGTGGTTGAGGGTCCGCCTGCTGATGCAGGGGACGCGGGTTCATGCCCCGGTCCGGGAAGATCCCACATGCTGCAGAGCAGCTGGGCCCGTGAGCCATGGCCGCTGAGCCTGCGGGTCCGGAGCCTGTGCTCCGCAGCGGGAGAGGCCACAACAGTGAGAGGCCCATGTACCACAAAAAAAAAAAAAAAAAAAAAAAAAAAAAAAATGATAGATATTATTTCTTCATCACTGGTGAAAGAATTATTGGTCCAATATGCATGGCCAGTGGAAGAGTCACTTCCCAGAGTTGCAGAAGAATAGATCTTGATGACATATGCAGAGCATCTAGTCTGAGCTTTTCATTTCATAGTTGAGGAATCTGAGAACCAGGAAAGGGACATGATTTCTATAAGTGGCCCAGTGAGGAGCTGGCAAAGTAGACAGGTTCCCAGATGACCATTCCCATCCTGCCTCTGTAAAATGTAAGTGACTTGTGAAAATGTATCCACCTTTCAAACACAGTACTAGATGCACAATAATATTGGCCTTGGTTATCTGATATCTCACTACTGATGGAGAGCTTTGACTAGGACTAAATGCCTGGAGATAAATTAATGAATCTCACCTTCTTTTCAGAATCTTATGCTGACCCATACTTTTTCCTTCCTTTCAAACTTCAAGGAATATGAGAAAACTCTAATTTGAAAAGACACATGCACCTCAATGTTCACTGCATTGCTATTTACAATAGCCATGACATGGAAGCAACCTAAATGTCCATAGACAGATGAATGGATAAAGAAGTTGTGGTACATATATACAATGAAATATTACTCAGACATAAGAAATAATGAGATAATGCCATTTGTAGAAACTTAGATGGACCTAGAGATTATCATATTAAGTGAAGTAAGTCAGACAAGGAAAGACAAATATGATATCACTTATATGCATAATCTAAAAAAATCAAACAAATAAACTTATTTAAAAACCAAAAAGAGACTCACAGACATAGAAAACAAACTTATGGTTACTAAAGTGGATAGTGGGGTGGCAGGAGGGATAAATTAGGAGTTTGAGATTAACATATACACACTACTATATATAAAATAGGTAAACAACAAGGACATACTGTATAGCACAGGGAACAATACTCAATATCTTGTAATAACCCACAATGGAAAAGGATCTAAAAAAGAATAGATATAGATATATTTATAATTAAATCACTTTGCTTTATACTTGAAACTAACACAACACTGTAAATTAACTATAGTTCAATTAAAGAAAAAAAAAACTTCAAGAAATAAAAAGCTACAATAATGGAGTGCTATCAAGCTTCTACCAAAGCACTTTCTTTTATGGAAACTGTCTTTCTGAAATCAGAACAAGACCCTTCAATTGCTGGGCCCTCCCTGAAACTCAAACACTGAGACCATGGAAGATGAACCACTAATTGTCCTTGTTTCCACTCTGCTCAATTAGAAATTAAAAGCATTAATATGGTTGAGCCAAAGATTGCAGATTGTGCACAAAGTGGCACAGTTCTATTTTCCTTCTTGTCAAGAGTGGTTAATTTTCCCCTGAGGAACTCTAACTGTGCACTCTTTTATCCAGTGCTGAATAACAGAAGGAAATTGAATATTTTAAGCTTGGTAAGTATGGTATTTATTTGTAATTTCACTTAGAACATGAACCTGTTAAGACTTACACAAAACGTCAATATGTCTAAACACAGGGTGCCCAGAGGTAATTGCTGTGATTTTGAGTAGTGGTTTAGTTTCCAATTTGCTGCTTTATTTACTTATTTCAGTTCTGGATAAATAAGGTAAGCTAAGTTCACAATACTATGAGAATTTTTCCCCTATGATAATGAATTTAAAAAAGCAGCTAGAGGTGCACTGTCAATGTCTTAGTTAGACATTAAACAGGTGAAATATTGGTCTTAATCAGTTAAAATCCTGGGATTTTTTTTCAGGTAATTGAAATGCTGGGAAAATGAATTATATCAATCAGGAAGGACATATTAAGAAAAATATACACTTTGTGGATAGGCAGATTGAGAGTAATAAGACTGAGTCTAAAGTGATGTAGTAAATAATTAATTTCAGTTTGATCCTCACAATAATTCTTCAAGGTTAGAATAAAGTGCCCATTTTTCAGATGAGGAAACTAAGGTGCAGAAAGATGATAGAACTGAGATTCATGCAGTTCTGCTTAAAAGCTGTACCCTTCCCACAGTGCCTCCTTGGTGATGTTTGTTAATGAAAAATATTCATGCATTCAAAAATATTGGTAGTGGGACTTCCCTAGTGGCACAGTGGTTAAGAATCCACCTGCCAGGACAGGAATAAAAGACGCAGACATAGAGAATGGACTTGAGGACATGGGAGGGAGAAGGGTAAGCTGGGACGAAGTGAGAGAGTGGCACTGACATATATACACTACCAAATGTAAAATAGCTAGTGGAAAGCAGTCACATAGCACAGGGAGATCAGCTTGGTGCTTTGTGACCACCTAGAGGGATGGGATAGGGAGGGTGGCAGGGAGATACAAGAGGGACGGGATATAAGGATATATGTATGTGTAGAGCTGATTCACTTTGTGATACAGCAGCAACTAACACAACAATGTAAAGTAATTGTACTCCAATAAAGATGTTAAATAAATGAAATAAAATAAAATAAAATAAAATAAATAATAATAATAAAAAAAAAGAATCTGCCTGCCAAATACAGGGGACACGGGTTCTATCACTGGTCCGGGAACATCCCATATGCCATGCAGCAACTATGCCGGTACACCACAACTACTGAGCCTGCGCTCTAGAGCCTGTGAACCACAACAACTACTGAGCCCATGTGCCACAACTACTGAAGCCTGCACACCTAGAGCCCATGCTCCACAACAAAGACAAGCCACCACAGTGAGAAACCCGTTCACAGCACTGAAGAGCAGCCCCCGCTCTCTGCAACTGGAGAAAGGCTGCTCACAGCAATGAAGACCCAGTGCAGTCAAAAATAAATAAATAAAATAAATAAATTTAAATTAAAAAAATATTGGTAGAGGGCCTGATACAATAATGACTGAAAAAATACAAAGTTGGGCAAGGAAGTCAGGCACCATGAGGAAGAGCCAGAAAGTAAGATGGATATTGTGAGGGGAGGCAAAGCAATTTAAACAAGTAACCAACATAGTATAGGAAGAGAGATTCCCCAGAAAAGTGCATATCTGTGAAATCTACAGCAGAATTCTTGGGGAACTATACAAGATGACCTGTGCTAAGCTTCATCAGTGAAAGAGCTCATGCTCTCTTAAGCACATTTTACATGAACATCACTGAAATTTCACAAGTCATATTTTTATATAGTCTTTGTAGTGTGTTGAATTTCACATTTATTTCACAAGTCTTATTTTTATATAGTCTTTGTAGTGTGTTGAGTGGTGGCTCCCCAAAAGATAGGTTAGCACCCCAGAATCAGTGAATGTGACCTTATTTGGAAAAAGGGTCTTCAGAGATGTAATTGAATTAAGGATCTTGAGATGAGATCATCCTGAATTACCCCTGTGGGTCCTAAATCTTACAAGCAGCCTTAGAAGAGAAGGAGATAGAGGAGGAGAAGGCCATGTGAAGACAGAGGCAGAGATGGGAGTGATGTAGCCACAAGCCAAGGGATGCCTGGAGCCACCTGGGAAAGGCAGGAAGGATTCTCCTCCAGAGTGTCTCAGAAAAGAATAAGAAGGGTGACTCTGCTGACACCTTGGTGTCGGACTTCTGACCTCCCTAACTGTGAGAGAACAAATTGGTTGTTGTGAGTCACCAAGATTGTGGTGACTTGTTACAGCAGCTCTAGGAAACCAATGTATTCTTACTATCCTCATTTTATAGATGAAGAAACTGAGGCTTAAAATGTTAAGTAGATTGCTCAGTTTACACAGTTATCAAGAGGTTAAGCCAGGGTTGGAACCTGACCTCAGATACCATCCTCAGAACCTCACACTGACAACCTCTCCCCGTCTGCAGAAATAAGGCCAGATTCCTCAGGCTGGCCAGGGGGCACTTCTCAGTGGGGCTTAATTCACCTTCCTGGACCCTGCTTTCATCATCTTCCAGCCCCGTCACTCACCGCACCCTGTGTTCTATTGGACCCCTTGTAAACTATACATTGGTAATAAAAACAACTACCATGTATTGAGTCTTACTATGTACAGGCACTGTCCTAAATTCTCTGTATTCATATTGTATTTACTCCCCCAGAATCTATGCTTCTCATTTTACAAATGAGAGGACTAAGACTTGTAAGATTAGGTAACAAATATTGGAGGTACTGGGCCTAGCTCAAAACCACTTCCTCCATGAAGCTTTCTGGATTTTTCATACCACAGTGGAAAGGTCCTGCGTCCTCTACGTTCCTGTATCACTTGGACCCCACTTCTAACTCCATCAATCCTTTATTCCTTCAACAGTAGCTATTGAGCAAGTACTTTTCACCAGGCTCTGAATTTAGAAAGGATTTCATTCAAAGGAAAAACACAATCCCACCTTCAAGGAGCTCACAGCTGGATGGAAAAAATAGACAAGGAAAGCAGTGTCACAGTACATCACAGGGAGTAGCAGGAACAGAGTGAGGCTCAGCATGCCATGCGATCTCCCCTTGCTTCCCTCCAGCCCCCATCCACCTCCTTTCCAGGCCTGTATCCCCCAGGAGGAGTTGAGAGTTCTGGTGGCCCACGTGCCCCACATGTTATAACGTGATGCCCTAGAGAACCGGTCTCTTCTCCATCTTACACTCAGTGTTTACCTAACTTAGCTGCCTGGAGCAGGCTGGTGCCCCTGGACACAGCTTTCCAGCTCCCTCTTCAATCCAGACTTCTAAACTCTTGCTTAGGCAATCTCTCCTCTTTCATGTGCTGTGCAGTGAGGCCTACTGAGGGAGGGTCATCAAATCCCAAATTCTTGATTTGGGCTTAGGAAGCAAGTGGGGTCCTTTTACATTGGCCTAGGCCACCTATTCCGGCCCATATTCCCAGAGGGCTCATCAGTGGTGTTTGGGCCACTATCGCAGCTCACAATCCTAATAAAACGGTACTTTGGTTCTCCATTTGCACACTGCTCCTGGTGCATGTTACTCCCTGGAAGCACGGTTTAGTCTGTGATGCCATATGGTCACATCACAACTCTACTTCCAACCACTGCCACCAGCCTCTGCAAGATGATTTGTTAAATAAAGCAGAAGCTGCAGCTCCTCCATTTGTGTGCACGGCTGTAAAAACTCCAGTGCCTCACTCTCGAGGTTGAAGGCTCAGGGGCAGCCATGCTGTTTCACAGGAGCCAAGTGTGCCATTTGCCCAGTGAGAAGGGACAGAGGGAGGGTCAGAGGCCCCAGTTCTGGCAGTGGGGCTCTGCAAAGAGGGACCAAGGAGAGAGAAGGGCTGCAAAGCTTGGCTAGCTGCCCAGTCTCTCATTTCTACAATGCCACCATGATTTTAATTACATACTCCCCCTACTGACTCAGCAGCGGCTGTAAAAGCCAAGTGCAGAGCCAAGGGCCTGATATATAGAGTGTCACTGGTGGTAGTCAAACTTGAAGGCTCTGCTGGAGCCTGCCAGCCCCCAGAGCCAGCGACAGCCTCAGTCTTCCTTCCCCAGCAGGACTCTCTGGGGGCTGCGCATTGTCAAAGCCTCTTGGAAGAGACACTTTCTTGAACTCCACTGGTCTTAGTTTTGAGGGTTTTTTTTTTACTAAACTCCTATTAGGGAAGCTGCTTCATTCACCCCATTAAGCTTTCCTCCTGGTTTTTGCATAGCTGTGGCTGGAAGCTGACTTCTGAGAGCACTCATCAGTCCCTGGAAGTAGATAGAGAGAACCACTCTCAAAGAGAGGAGACCTGGATTCACAGGCCATAGTGCAGCGCAATGGAAATCCATAGGCTTTGTACTCAGACCCATATGGGTTCTGATACCAGTTCTTCTGGCTCTTACCAGGGTTTCTGGGCTAATGACTCAACTTTCCCAGCCTCCACTTTCTTATATACAAACCAGAAAGAATAAGATCTATTTTACAGGATGATCAAAAGGATTAATTGAGACAAAAATTGCAGACACCGAGCCTTCAATGGCTATTATATCCAACGTGTATTGTCCAAGTAGAGGCTAGATAAACCACAGCCTGTGATATAGCTGCCAAGAGGATGCAAATATGTATGAGCACTTACAATATTTCAGACATTGTATTACATAATTTTCATAATTATCTGGGCACAGAGGAAATTAGTTTTCTGCTCGCTCTATTCAGGGAAAGGATTCAAAGGCTCAGAGAGGCTGTCACTAGCCCCTCTGTCTCAACACTCCATACAACTGAATGATAGTGTTTACCGTCCTGGTGGTAGACTCAATTATCATTCAGCAAATCTTTACTCCATACAAGGAGGTTGCTTCTTCATCCCATTGATATTGAGCTTGGTCCTGTATTATTTTTGCCAAATGACACATAGGCAGGAGCTACAGTGTCTGAGATCTGAGTCTGAGCTTGAAGAGGTGTTGCATGTTTCTGCTCATCATTCTGCAAGATTCTTACCTCCCTGGTGGACTCATGGTGAGTCACTGCCCTTCCATCTTGGACCCTTGAATGGGACACATGGAGGAGACTCACAGCCTGAAACAGAGGCAGCAAAACCAACCTGCAAACCTGTGAGCAAAGATAAATGCCTAGTTCTATATACCAAGATTCTGTGATATTTGTTACACAGCAATAGCTGATTTATTCAGTCTCCCAGGGAACTAGACAGAAAGCTGGAGTAAGTCTCCTCTATTCTTGGATCCCCTAATCTATCTGGGAGTGCTACTGTTCCTCTGAACCCAGTATCCAACTAGGTAGGAAAGTAAACACCATCCTTTCAGGAACAATTCTCGGACTTCCTTCCCTCCCCTCTACTGTTGTCTAGGTTAAACAAAAGAGAAAAGATTGGTTTAACAGTGCTTCTTCTCCAACTTTCCCCTCTTACACTTGAACCTTTACATTTTATATTCTCTGACTCCATTAGGAAAACTTGCCACTGGGGTAAAGGTGATCATCTCTAGCAGCCATGGAGAGAAAGTGTTGGTACTTCACAGTAGTATATAGCTATGCAAAAGTTCAATGAGATGGAAAAGTGCTTATTATTAAGCATTTTGTAGATCTGGACTCAGAGATGGACTCAGAGATGGATGCATTTGCTGAGATTTGTGACATCTCCTTGATTGGGTCGTGGGATTGTGAATGAGTTTTCAACATACAAGTGAATTGCTGTAGCTAAATGAGGACTTTATTTTGAAAGGTGATTATGGCAAGAAGAGTATGTGAGGGTACAGGGTTTCCAAGCAGATGAAGAGTATGGGACTTTATCTATTTTGACTTTCTAATATCTTTTATTTATTTATTCATGATTGCAACAAACGGTTATTGAAAACCTGCTCTTAGGACTGCCAGATAAAATACAGGATGCCCATTAAACTTGAATTTCAGTTGAACAGCAATTTTTTTTAGTACCACGTGGTATATATTTATACTAAAAATTATTTATTGTTTGTCTGTAATTCAAATTTAACTGGTTGCCCTGTATTTTTACTTGTCAGATATACCAACCATATTACTATAATCCAGGCATTGTGTAGATGCTAACTATAGAGTGGTTGGGAATGATAGACAAGATCTTAGCCTTCCAAAAGCATATAAGATTTTGGATAATGCAGGCATGTATACAACAATTACATACAGACATAGATACAAAACATGGACATAGACATGTATACCAACTATGGGTCATATAAATCCTATAATATGAGAGGCCCAGGTGCTATGTGCTAACATATCAGCATATGGGCTGCTTCTCCCTCAACCCACACCTGTATCCTCACAGATTGCTCTCTAGACCACTTGATTAAAGAGGGAAAAATTCAAGGCTGTGTTTTGGATGGCTCTGCATGACATTCTGGCGACTGCTAAATTTAATGGGTGCTAAAATTAATGGGTGCACTGTTACAGCTTACTCGGGAACAGCCCTGAAAGAGAACAGAGAAGGAAAATCGGCTCAGCAAACAAAACTTAGTAACCCATTTCCTTGGCCACTTTATTTGGAAGGAGAGACAGCCTAACTCAAGGACTTATTTATAATGGTTTGGCTAGTTGGTCAAGGACTTGGAGGAGGCAATACTAGAGCACTGGGGAGTAAGATCTTTGGAGAAGAGGTATATGAAATTTTGGAATGGCCCCAGAATATTAAAATATCTGTATCTTATGTGAGGGCCCAAGATAGCACCTCCACACCCAGCAACTTCTTAATAATCAGGAGAGAAAACTGACCCAATCTCCTCCTTCCCCAGGCCTCCCAGTGCCTAACCAATGGGCAGATGAATCATGGCAGGAATGGGGGCCATGCACGTAATGTACCCAACAACACTGATTTCTCTTTGCCAAAGCTTATCTGACTACCCCATTGCTTAATGGCCAACTTTCCAATAGCAACAACTAACTGCAATCCTGTAGTGTAGTATCTTGGAGGACCATTTTGGGACCTGGTGGCTGATTGATTCCATAAGCCTCCTTCCATAATGGAATGACTAATTTCTTCTTAGTGAAAGAGAAACATTTGAATTTGCTTTCCCTGCTAATCATACTTCTGCTAGTTATCTGTACATGTCATATTATATATTATGTGTGTGTGTATATATTGAAAAACTAGTCCCCTAGCCCAACAAAGGGATAAAACCTTCCTTGGGAGGGATGCAGCCTTGCAGGATAAATTATATGCTTAGAACCAGTTTCCAGTATACCATTTTGTGAACCTCGTAGGCATATTACAAGGGTCCATTACAGAGGCTAGAACTGGGGAGCATGTCACATAATTAAATCTAGTGACTCACTAGCAAAAAATTTGCTTTCCTTCCTGAATCTGTAGACTCTTATTAGTTTAGAAATGTAAGCATCTAGTTACAGAATGCTTCCACCCATGAATACAACAATGATTTCATGGAATTGGAACATAAGAATACCATCTGTCCACTTTGAACTCCTCATGCCATTCAATTAACCAGCAAAACAGGACACTATATTGTTGGCTAGAGCACTTACTCCCACTAAGGGGAAATAGTATTGAATCAAGCAGTGGGGTAGAAAGAACTATAAATGGAGTACAGGTTCCCCTGGGTGCCTTTTAGTTCAGTCATTCCTGCAATGCTAATTGGCAGGACCACCAAGCTCACATCCTTCAGGAAGGAAGATGTGAGTTACCTCACTAGGCAAGCATCCATGATCACCTCAGGTACTGGCTGAAGGCCTAGAAAACAAGGAAATTGTAGGGCACAGGGGAAAGTCATATACATCAGCTATGGCCTTGAGACCAGATATAGTACAAGGGCATGACCTTCCCTCATATTTCTTTTTTTCTCTATATATACACTAATTTTTCTTTTATTTCCTCCATTTCTCCCTTCACCATGGTCTATAGGTTGTATTAGTTCAAACATTTCAAAATATTGAGAACGGCTCAAGAGACAGCCAGGAGGAGGGATAGACACTCCCCAGAAACCCTGACTCAAAGATGGATGCATTTGCTGAGAGATTTGTGACATCTCCTTGATTGGGTCATGGGATTGTGAATGAGTTTTCAACATACAAGTGAATTGCTGTAGCTAAATGAGGACTTTATTTTGAAAGGTGATTATGGGAAGAAGAGTATGTGAGGGTACAGGGTTTCCAAGCAGATGAAGAGTATGGGACTTTATCAATTTTGACTTTCTAATATCCCATACTCTTCCCATTTAATGTAATCCCAGAAGAATCCCAGAAGAAGGGGCAGTTAGTGATTACTTGTAGTAGATGTGATGGTAGAGACAAAAGTCCAGTGGTGTGGTGATGGGGCTCTAGGGCCAGCATTGCCAGCAGCAGTGGTGGTGATCTTTGGTCCCAGGACCAGAGGTCAGGTCATATTCTCAGCTGTCCAGACTCTCTTGACCCCTGACTCTTTTCTGACTTGGAATTCTGATTTTCCCTGTCATTCGTAAACTAGCAGGTCTCTTTCCTTTGAATCCTCCATCTGATTTAGTAGGCTAGATTGATTTCTATTGTTTATGACCAATCACCCTGCCTGGAACAAGTAGTTTGTGCAATGGGAAGGTTTGGGACATAGCCCTGGAGTGGGTGGGAAAAGTGCTCTGAAGATGCATCTCATTGGAGAAAAGGTGGTCAAGGAAGAGCCAGAGCTTTGGATGTACCATGCATGGAAAACTGATGTCACGCATGATGGTAGTAGAACTTTCAGAAAAGGAATGTGGTAAACCAGATGTCAAACTCTTCAGAAAATGAGGGGACGTGACCATTTCGCCACTTGGAAGAGAATGAGGAGGTTGGCGTAGAACGATTTAGCCAAGTAGATCAAGTCTCAGAGGAGCAGAGATTTTTTTGGCACAAGGTAAGTGTGGAGGAGGCACAGGGGAGCAAGGAAAATTCAGACCCACATTCTGTGTGTGTGGGAGATGCAGGGGTGGCTGTGTCCTCATGGCAGAGCCAGGTTTCAGTCAAGGCAATGAGCTGAAAAGAGTGCTTACAGAGGACGAAAAGTGTAGGAGAGTTTGTCTCCTGGGGGAAGATGTTCCACAGAGCGTGGTGAAACTTCCTGAGGAGAGCGCTGGGATGCCCCATCAGCAGGAGGCAGCTCATACACTTGGAGAGGGTAGACAGAGGACAGATGACACCCGGCCTAGGGCTGAGGGGAGGCACGGTATGTTTAGCTAGGACAAAATTGTCCAAAAAATTAGTCCACCTTCACGTGCACCTAAGTAAGGTCACTTATGTGGCTGCCTAAGTAGACTGATGAGACAAGCACAGGCTTTGGGCATGAGAACCTGGGTTCTAGTCCCCTGAACTGCCAGTAAGTGAGTTTAAATACCTTATTTTGGTATCTTCATCTGTATAATGGGAATCATAAGTCCCGTACTACTTGATTGTTGTGAGGATCAGAAAGATAAGGTATAAAAGTGCTTTTTAAGAATAATTTCAAACTTACAGAAAGAAAAGCTGCTGGAATAAAAATAATACAGTGAACACATGTACACTTTTTCTGAGTTTCACCTTTGTTAATGTTTCCCCTATTTGCTTCATTATGTATCATTTGCACTCTGTCCCTTTATACAGACATAGATTAAATATATGAAAATATACATACTTATAAAATATTATACACATATATGTATATTGTTTCTATATATAAATGTGTATACATGTGTACCTATATGTATACATGTATGTATGTATATATATATATATATATATATATATATATGTGTGTGTGTATATTTGTATATATAAAGCATTTGAACCACTTGAGGTTAAGTTACATATATCATGGCCCTTAACACCTATATCCCTCCATCTGTATCTCTTAAGAATAAGGACATCCTGGGCTTCCCTGGTGGCACAGTGGTTGAGAGTCCGCCTGCCGATGCAGGGGACGTGGGTTCGTGCCCTGGTCCGGGAAGATCCCACATGCCGTGGAGCGGCTAGGCCCGTGAGCCATGGCTGCTGAGCCTGCGTGTCCAGAGCCTGTGCTCCACAACGCGAGAGGCACAACAGTGAGAGACCCGCGTACCGCAAAAAAAAAAAAAAAAGAATAAGGACATCCTCTTTCATCAGTACGGTACAATTATTGACTTTATAAATTTAACAAGATACAACAGTTTTATCTTAACTACTGTTCGTATTCCAATTTTGTCAATGGGCCCATTTCCAATCTTCACAGCATTTCCCAGGCTATGGGATAGAGCCTAGGGTCAGGCTTTGCATTCAATTGCATGTCTCTAGCCTCCTTTAATCTGGAACATTTGTACAGCCTTTCTTGGTCTTAAAAAAGTACCTTTAAAAAAATCACACCAGAGGAACACAAGTGTAAGGCATACAAATTAGAAAATACAGATGCACCAAAGAAAAAAACACCCGTAAACCCAGACCTTGAACCAGTTAAGCTCTCCTTGGTGAGCTACTGAATAGAAATACCACCTGTCTTTTGTCTCTCCTACTCTGTGCTTCTTTGCTCTTAAAGACAACCTCATACTACTCCTTTCCACAGTGTGTGTGTGTGTGTGTGTGCGCATGTCTGTGAATGTGCTTCTTAAACCACAGAATCCTATACTAGTCTAAGTGCTCTTAGCTAACCAATAGAGTTAGAAAATGGGGATGTGTTAAATGCCTTTTCCTGCTGCTTCTTCGCTCATCTCTCTGGCTGTCTCTCTTTGCTCATTTCTCTTCTATCATATCTGGGATTCTCTTCTCCGTGTCCCTAGAGCACTGTAACTGTGCCTTATTGACCCCCACTCCCATCATCTGTTCACAGGTCTGAAGATGTCACCAGACTCATCCTAGCCTTAGTACTTAACAAGTCCGTGGCCCATAGTAGTCAGTTAACAAAGAGGCACTGAAGAAATACATGAGCAAACGAATTCGAATCTCTTTAAATATGTTTCCGTGGCATGCACTGTTTTACTATTCGATCTTGCTATGCAGGTGAACTACTGAGTCTTAACATTTGTATAACTAGGAAGAACATTGGCTTATTGAAGACAACACACCTGTTCCATTATCTACAAATGATTAAATCCACTTAGGATTATGGTCAACACGATGGTACGTAAGCAAAAACAGTAATAAATGAAATAAAATCGTGTGTAGCGGTAAAATTCGATCTTGTTTAAATTAAGATAGATGAAAAAAACTGGTGTGAAATTGGAACACCAGATGGTTTAATACATTATATTAATTTTCTATTCACATATTCAATTACAGTTTAAATAAAAACTAATATGGGTAATTTATCTCCTGGTGTTTGTATGTACCATCTGATTATAAATTCCCATAATGTCCAATTTACCCACCAATCTCACACTGCACAATTACTGAGCAAGCAGGACATGGTCTTCTGGGCATTCCAGAGTGTTCTGGCTCCTCTGGGTACCCAGGGGAAGGTGTCATAAGGCAGGAGGTCAGTACTGACTTCTGTTTCTCAAGAGCGTGGGTGCCAGATAAAATACCAGACGCCTAGTTAAATTTGAATTTCAGATAAACAAAGGACAATTTTTTTAGTACAAACATATCCCAAATATTGCATGAGACACATAACTAAAAAAAATCACACAGGTTACCACATGCTTTCCTGTGCACCCCTTTACTCTGTGCAACAAATCCATGAACCAGGACCTCAGGTTCAGTGTCCTAAGAGAAACCTGCATCCAGGCAAAGCTCTGCCATCACCAGCAGCATCTGAGGACAGGTCCATGTCCAGCAGCCATGGCCAGGGCCTCCCAGAGTTGCCAAGAGGGACTGGGGTGAAGTGAGACCAGGTCCTCTGACCCTGCCTGATGCCAAAAGCTGATCAGAGCAGGCTTTCCTTTGGCCCAGGCCTAGAGACAGGTCAAGGTCAGGCTTCTGTAAAGCCCTGTCCCCATCTCCTTGAGGAGCTATGTGAAATAAATCTTTGTGCCTGCTTTGTGGTGTCAGAAATTACTTTACAAGAGAGGAGAGGAGTGCAACTCTTCAAAATCTTAAAACACATATAGCTTTAAAATAAGTGTCGGTAAATTTAGTTAGTAAATTTGCATCCGTTGTCTCAATAACGAAAAATTATTTTTTTCTACTTGATCATCTTTCCATCTCTCCTTATTTGCTCCACATTTAAATCTTCCTTTGGAGCTCACATACTATTTCCCTTTTGTAGCCTGTCTGAACCCTCACAGCCTGAAGGGATTTCCCCCTTTTCTGCATCTCACAACACCTAATGTTTAACCTTCTTATAATGCATCACTTCTATCTTGTATGGGGATTTGTGTACATGACTTATGCCTCCTTTAGTATAGAAATTCCTTGGGGTAAAGAATTACATCTTGAGTTTCCAGAGTACCGCATTCACTGCCTTAAATATAATGGATGGTCAATTATTGCTGAAAAAGAAAAAGAATAAACTGCACTTTAAAATTAATAAAACACATTTCCCAATAAAAGAGCTCCTTGGAGAAATGACTGATTCCAGGGCTGGGCATAGATAATGCAAAAGGAGGTTCTTGTTAAAAAAAACACAGAAGCTAACTTGAAGGGGCTTTCACTATCAAATACAGAATAATTTGAGCAACAAAATAAGTATACTAACCCATAGAATAAAAAAGAGCACTTGAGTCCTCACTAAGATAAACATGTAAATGGAAAAATAAATTAATGTTTCAGAAGGAAAGCTCTCCCTTACAGAAAACTTCCAGTTAAATGTAGAAGAAATTATTGAATTAGAATATTGCCATTTGGCAACTACTTTAAAAATAAGTGCTCTAGATAAAAGTCATCAAGTATGCTAAAACAAGTGGGCAAAATTGTGATGAGTAATGGCACGTGTTCATGGTCTTAATGTATCTCCTTACAAGATACCAGTTCATTACAAACAGGAAAAGTAACTTTTGGGTAGAGAAACATGGCAGGTGTAACCTTAACCTAGGTTTGGGAGAAATCATTACCAAGTGCCTCCTGATATGATACACTGAGCAGGACACACCACTTCTGTGTATTCCTGACAAAAATGCATAGCATGAATCTAACCACAAGGAAACATCAGACGAGACCAAGTTGAGGGATATTCTGCAAAATGCTGATACACACTCTTAAAAAATACACTCTTCATGAATGACATAGAAGACTAGGATTGAAAATGAATATGGAGACACGGCATGTAAATGCAGTATGTGATTCTGAATTGAATCCTGGGCCAGAAAA
The DNA here is from genome assembly GCF_949752795.1 of Hyperoodon ampullatus. Classification (NCBI taxonomy): domain Eukaryota; kingdom Metazoa; phylum Chordata; class Mammalia; order Artiodactyla; family Ziphiidae; genus Hyperoodon; species Hyperoodon ampullatus. Next base: position 81,864,260 of record NC_136916.1, on the reverse strand, counting down.
GTTTTTCTTTTTCCATAGAAGACATTAGTGGGGCAATGGATGAAATTTTAATATCTGTAGATGGTTAATATGAGTGTATCAAAGTTAACTTCCTAATTTTGATAATTATATTGTGGTTATGTTACAGAATATCCTCATTTTAAGTATGCCACTGAAACTTAAAGGTAAAGGAGAATAATGCTTTCTACTCATCCTCAAACAGTTCACATTAAAAAAAAAAAGATAAGTAGATAGAGAATAAAGCAAAGGTGTTAAAATGTTAACACTTGAGAAACCATAGTAGGTTATATAGGAATTCTAAGTACTATTTTTGCAAATTTTCTCTAAGTCAGATTATTTCAAAATTTCAAAATGGGAAAATAACCTCTGACATATAGAAGTTTATATTTATTGTTTCTAAATTAACCAATCTTTAAAAATTATGTAAAAATTACATTGCATAAGTTTTAAATTTCCTCAAATTTCTATTTTTTGGCCCTAAACTGGCCAAAAAATTTCTCTCAATTTCTTATGATTTCTGAATTTGGGAGAATTTTACTTTTCTTAAAATGTTTTTGGTAACTCTTCTAGAGCATTGATTTCCTCTAATGGGTGACCAAAATTCAAAGTCAAATAAAAATGCCCGTAGAGTTCAAGGTGAGCCCCACTGTGACCTCATGCAACTTATCTGTTCTTGTTGTGAACGGATTTCATTGCCCCGAACACTGCAGTTCTAGTCTCCCCAACACGCTTGCACACCGCCTTTAAAGTCATTATCTTCTTGTCTTGTGGTTGCTGTACTGACCTTCACCCCAGTCCACTCCCGCCACCCTCCTGCCTTGAGGACTGGGATCTCGGTTTTCCATGTTGTCTCCACAGAGCCTAGCACAGTGTCTAAAAATGTGGAATGCTAAAGAAAATAGTATTTATTATGATCTCACATTTCTAGGCCTATATTAATAAAAATGTTTATTTTATTTAAAACATTTTCTACATGCTGTGCTTACTCACAGAGCTGTTCCTTGAGCAAAGGACATTGGGATTTACTGAACTCCCGCCACGTGAGAAACAGAACATACACCATCTCATTCAGTCCTTAATATGATCATATGACACAGGTATAGTTATGCCCATTTGGTGGGTGAGAAAACTGAGGTTCAGAGACTTTAAGTTGCTGAAGCTCACATAGTAAGTAAGTGGCAGAGCAAGAATTTGAACTCAGACCTGTCTAATGCCAATGTCCATATATCCTCCTTCTATTATCCTCAGTAATTCTCTATTTCAATCAATTCTTTTATTTCACAATTTAAACAAACAGCCCATTGAATGTACAGCTGATTCTTACAGATGCTCCTGTCTAGTTCTCTGTAGATTTGGGGATGAGAGGCGAAATAGAAAATAAAAACATAAATATGAAAAACTAAATTGAAAGTGAAGTTCACAGTCACATAGAAATAAGGGGAAAAGCAGTAGCTTATTGATATGCTCTCTAGGATGTCTGCACTGGAAAATAATTTATAGGGGGCATGTACTTTCCCACATTTTATCTTTGAGAAGAAGTAGAGGAAGATGCCAAGAAGGACTGAGGGGCATCTATTCCCAGATTCATATTTGATATCATTCATTAGAACTGCTGGTTTGTCTAGAAATAATGATAGCTTGAGCTGCTGCATTCCCTCAACACCTGCTACCCCTTTTTACTATCTAGCTAAAAATAGAAGCTGTGATACTGAGAACTGCAAGATTCATAAATGCTAGCTTGAATGGCAAGGCTCCAGCTCACTCAGACCCAAGCCCAGAGTCTCTTACTTCCTTCTGACATGACCACATACCAAGCAAGGCAAATGCTCTCACGTCCTCTGTCCACCAGGAAGGAGAGAAGGTACACATACAAAGAAAGTGTGGGAAAATAATAACCAAATAGCTAAGAGCTCAGAGATGCTGAGAACTCTGAGAAGTTGAACTTGATAGAAAAGAACTTGATACAAGATCTGGTAGGATGTAGAACTGAAGGCAAGAAAAATGTCCCCTGACACCTTTTGTCAACATACTCCATGATGTAGCCTGGATCATTGACAGACAACTTTGGGGAGCAGTTTGGAATTCTCTAAGTGACCCCATCCTCTTGGGGTAGATGCTCTGGGACTAAATGGGAGCTGTCTGGTTTGACATCTAGAGAGAGGAAAAGACCCTCTACCAGTCAAATAACAGCTAGCAGTCCCAGTTGTTACCACATGGAGCAGAGGGATCACCCAGCTGAGCCCTGCCCAAATTCATGACACACAAAACTGGGAGCTATAATAAAATGATTGTTGTTTTAAGACACTAAATTTGGGGGTAGTTCATTATGCATCAATTGATAACTGGACCACTTGGGCATCAGTATACTCATCTGTAAAATAAAAGGAGGGGACTCCACTGGACTCCATGACCTTCAAGATTCTTGACAGTCCTCAGAGGAATCCCTTGATAGGTACATTTAGCCTGTTCTATCTGAGTGGTAAATAAATGCATGCCAATGTAATATTGTGCTATGCCTTTTAGTATTCAGATTGCAGCAGGAAATAAATTTTTGAAAAGTGGCTTTAGCCCTGAGAATTCACTCTGAAATTGGAATGCTTGACCAGATGGGAGTCTCAGAGTGCACAGTAAACAGGGGTCCACTTGGGCAATGCACAGGGAACCTTGCCTATTCTGTTTTCCTTTCATTCAGAATTCTACCAGTGACAACAGTAAAACTAGGAGGCCAAAAGAGCCCCCTTGCTCATTAAGAAACTGTCATGAGACAAAGAAGAGCCATATCAGAAATGATGGAATGATAAAATGTACAAACTGGACAAAATTCCATAAATAGGATAAGAGTATATTTCTCCTACATACCAATTTTCCTTAACAACTTCTATAAGGGTTGTCATTTACAAATTTATCTCAGCAATCTTTGAACCTATTTATATTTTCACTGTCTTGGGATAACAAGCTCCATATCATCTTTATGTTTATTTGGCCTAAATTTACCTCCTGTAAGCTAGTTTTAGTAAACTTAACACATCCTTCTCTCTGTGTGACCAGGTTTAGCAAATTCAAAAATCTAAGCTGTGAAACAAAATACACTGAAAATTAGCCATGTTGAATTCTTTGTAAAATAAACCTAGATGTAAATATAGAAATGCATAACAATAGAATATAAGGAGTGTTCTCATCAAACAGATTCCTATGAAAATCTGTCAGAAAAAGTATGACACAAAGATGAGAGAAAGAAGCTTTTTAAAAATAACCTATGGAGTAGCCTGGTTAGAACTTCAGGGTGTAGAGTGGAAAGGCCTCACAGACAGGTAGATCTGTGAGTGAATCTGTTTCTACCACTTACTATCTACAAGTCTTTGACAAGTTCCTTGATGACTGTAAGGCCACATAATTGCACATGAAGAAAAAAGACACCCTAGTGGTTAAGACTGTGGCCAAGGGAGCCAGACTGCTTGGGCTACATCCTGCTCTACCACGTATAGCTGTGCGACTCTGGGAAAGTTACTTAACCTCTCTGTGCCTCATTTTTAAAATCTGTAAAGTGTGAAAGTAATTAATACCTACTGCATTGTGTTTTCATCAGGTTTCATGAGGTTCAAATAGGTAAAGCTCTTAGAACATGTCTGGGACTTGGTAAATACCATGAAAGTATTAGCTGTTATGATTGCAATAAGGTGCTAAATAAATATTCACTCTTTTCCTTTCCTTCTGCAAATTTTATAATAAAAATGAGGCTCTGCTGTTTTCTGGTCCCACAGAGGCAGACACTTGTACAATGTAAATGAAAATTGCTATCATACATATAAGCCAACTTAATTGTTGACAAATAACAATACTAATAAATGGCATTGAAGTAGGAAAGACTTTGGACAAAAGGAAGAATTTCCAGACTGATAAGCTCACTAATACAAGTGATGGGGGAGCTCTGATGCAGCCTTTCCTGTAAGTCTTTTAGAAGAAAAAGATTAATTATGTGTCCTGGTCACTATTAAAAAGTTCACCTGACAAGCATATAGTAGTCACTTCATATGTATTTGGAGAAAGAATGACACTGAATGACAGCTGGAAAAAGTGTTTCATGTTTCCAATTCACAAATTCTTAAAAGGTCCTGAAAATGTAAAGCACGTGGCACTTGATTTATTTAGATGTAAAGCTTCATTTTCCTTTATGGTCTCCCTGGTTTCGTTCTGCTTTTGACCCACTACTGGAGGGCTGACAGCCATGTACCCGGCAGCCTGAGGCAGTCACCCCTGAAACATTGGGAGCATCCAAGCATTCTTGCCCAGGGTCAGTGTCCAGGGGTCAAGGTCCAGGGACTAGTTACTAAGACCTTTGGGCCACAGAGCAAGCAGATTCACTCACAGCCCACGTCTCCGTAGCCCGCCCTGGTGTCAGTCTTGTTACTGAACACAAGATTCCTGTGCCCGCCTCACAGTGAGGCCAAACATACTGAAATGTCAGTTTGGAGCAGAGAAACATATATTGCAGGGTCAAGCAAGGAGAACAGGTCGCTTGTACTAAAAAAACCCCCTGAACTCCCTGAAGAGTTTCAGCAAAGCATTTTTAAAGACAAGGTGAGGGAGGGTTGTCCCAGGGTAAATGATCAGCACAATTCTCTGATTGGTTGATGGTGATCAATCCTTAGGTGCCAGAAGGTCCTGGGGCTACATGCTCATGATCATTAAGTAGTTACTTTCTTTCATTTTGTGATGGTTTTAGCATCTGAAAAACTCAGGGAATATTCATCAGATACTGTTGTCTAGGCACTTCAGAGAGGAGCTAAAGCAGAGGATATGGGGGAGGGGTCTGTCCTGGGAAGGCCCATAGGGTCCTGCTTGATTACAACCTGATGAGGATTCTTCAGCTTCCTGTATCTGTGCTAGAGGGCATTCACTGGCTGCCAACTGTGGGAACATCACCTAACAAAGGATGGGGCGGTGGTGGAAACACACCATACTAATAATGCCCCTGTATTATGGATGGAATGTTTGTGTCCCACCCTCTCCCCGTTCCAGATTCCTATGTTGAAGCTCTAACCCCCCAGTGTGGCTGTATTTGGAAATCTGATAGGATTTGTGTCTTTATAAGAAGACACCAGTGAGCTTGAACTCTCTCTTTCTGTGAATGCACTGAGGAAAGGTCATGTGAGGACACAGTGAGAAGGCAACCACCTGCAAATCAGGATGAGAGCTCTCAGCAGAAATTGAATTTACCAGTGTCACCGAGTCTAAGCTCGTACACACAACAGGCCAATAATCAAGAGGTAAGTTGTTGAGGCAAGGAATAACGACTTTATTCGGAGAGCCAGTAAACCGAGATGGTGGGCTTGTGCCCCCAAAGAACCATCTTTCCTGAGTTAGAATTCAGGCTCCTTTTATACTAAAAGGGGAGGGAAGAAAGTCAGACACTTCCAGGTTCCTATCTGCCTCCAGAGGGGATTGTTAATTTCTTCCTCCCTGCAGCCCTTCATAGGTGGACCTGGTCAGGATGTTTCCTGTGAGCTAAACAAAGGTATTTTAGCTTAATGCTCACTACCTGGCAGGTGGAGTTCCCAGAGATGGGCTAGTATGTATTGGGTTGGCCAAAAAGTTCATTCAGGTTTTTCCGTAAGATGTTACAGAAAAACCTGAACGAATTTTTGGCCAATCCAATATAATTTAAGTTTACTGGCAACATCTCTTTAGTGATTAACTTGTAATAGAATATGAAATGTTCTTCCCTATTACACCAGGACCTTAATCTTGGACTTCTAGCCTTCAGAAGTGTGAGAAAGTAAACTTCTTGTGTTCAAGCCACTAGGTCTGAGGTATCTTGTTACAACAGCCTGAGCCAACTAATACATCCTGTAATCTACATCTCTAAGAGGGTCCCCAGCAGAACTGAGCCTCCCTCACCCGCTGCTGAGATCATCTAATGATGAACATACTCTTTATTGGGTTTCCTCCACTCACTTGAGGTCACCTCCTAAATAAACACCCTATACTCAAGTCCACTCCTCAGGCTTTGATTCTAGAGGAATGTAAACTAGGAAATAAATAATCAGGCTCAGTGTGTATCAGTGGAAGTCTTCAGTGTGATAGGGTATCACTAAAGGCATCATATATAAGGGCCAGTGTGTTTGTGGAAAGAAGGTAGAGATCCTTGATAGGGCTCCTGGGCTGAATGTCCAAAGGTGCACCTTAGATTTTCTTTACCATAAATGAAGATAAACCTCCTTCTTTCCATCCTCTGCCCTCCTTTGGGTAAGAAAGAATTATATAGAACCACCTTCCTCCTGGGTAAAAACACTCTTTCCATGTGCAGGGTACAGAGTAATTGACATAATTCACTGTGTACCAGGGAAGTGTTCTTGAGAGTCTTTCAAACTCAGGACTTCTAGGATTCTCTCAAGATTGCCCTGCATTTAGATATTACATCATTACCCCCTGAAGGGAAAAACAAGTGGGCTTACTGGTGTCTGATTTCTGAAAGTGACACATCCAATATGAAGTGATGGTTGGAGTCTGGCATGGGAGGGCATGTCAGTGAGCACCTATGGAAGGTGTACTCGCCTGCCTCGAATTGGGCAGGTTATCCTGTCACCTACTGTTGTGGATCTGGATTTACTGTGTTGAGCACTCAAACACAACTTTGTAATAAAGTCAGTGTGGTTTACATTACTTAGTATGTGTAATGTGCCAGCTGTTTGGTAGAGAAATGAGAAATTCTGTAACAAGTACATTCCCCAGGAAAATGGGCAATTTTGGTCTCCATCACAAGAGGATCCTGGGCCAACTTCCCTGTCAAGCATATTTTTCCAGAGCATTAATCTTCTATAAATCACTTAAGTTGATCTCCAGAACTACTTTTGTCCCCATAATTTTCATTTATATAACTCATCAATTAAAAATACAGGAGGAGAAATATATTTGTTACTGTAGGGCACATTCTCTTGACTCTCCATCCATAAAATCATATCCTATAAACTTTAAGCTTAACTGGGCTCTGAATGAATTTACTAGTCCTCTAGACCTACTGCAAGAAAGAGCTCTAATTTTCTGAAGTCCCTTTTCTATACATACTTTATCATCTGATAGACCTAGGTTTGCATGCTCTTGTCATGAATATAATTTTGGAAAGTTACTTAAACTCTCTAAACATTAATTTTCTCATCTATAGATTGGCAATAGTAATACTAATTCTTATCACAAGGAATTATTACAAGAATTAATAAGAAAATATATGTAAAGTGTCTGGGAAAGCCCATACCATAATTGGCACTTTTAGTACATATTTGACATTCTTTGTTCAACATACAAACCCCACTTCTGTATTTAAGTAATTCTCTACCTTTTGTATCTTGGTGAGAAATAGAAACTGAAGATTCCAAGTACCAGTTTTTTCAGGATTCCTTGCAGCTAGTCCAAGGCACCTGACCTAAGCTTAGCCAATCAGATGCACATACTCTAGTCCTGATGAATCAGATACATCCACCCAAACTTTGACCTGGGTGATTTACCACAAAGCAGGATGCGGGAAAGTCCCTCCATGGGGTTTAAGTGTTAACAGAACACCCAGCTTGCTGTGGCACCAGGGGCAGCAACATCAGCAGCAATATCTTGTGTCCAGTGCTCATTGGAATGGTTCTAAAGCATTATTTGGGCTGTGGTTCTGGCAATGCTTCAAAATGTCAGCTCAAGCCTGGCAGGCTCAGCCAGGTACCATGCCCTTTGATCAGCCCATAAAACTGATTCTTACTATAAGTTAGGGTTTGAGGCACCTGGTCAGAGCCCACTGCACAACCCAACTTAACTAAGACTGTTTTTATTTGCTTCTTGTGTTTCTAGTTTTGATATCTTGGCTCCATGGGCTCAATTTCATTTTTATTTTCAGGATGATGCAGTGGACTTATTAAAACACACATACTTTTTGTTGTATATGGTTCATACAGATATTGTCAAATCTCCTCCACTTAAACTGTGAACTATTTCATGTACACAGGATGTACAGAGTGATACAATGAATATCCAAATAGCTCAACTTTCTTTTTGCCTTCATGTGACCTTGAGTTTAACCAGATACCTCATTAGGGACTTCAGATTAGCCTTCTCTGTTACTTCCAGTAGGGATTTTATACTGTAGATTAGAAGATCCACTGGAACCTTCCTTACCCTCCCTTGGGAGGGACATATGTTTGAAAAGTTCAGAATACAGATTTAAACCTCAAAGTGAACTTGGAGATCCATGAATAAACTGTGCTATCCCCATACTTTGTGTATAATTACCTAACTACTGGATGTATGAATCCCTCCTTGTTTGAGTAACTATTTTTTTAAGTCAAGATAATTTATACAGGAAAAACATAACATTTCATAGGTATACTTTTTTTTTTTTTTTGTGGTACACGGGGCTCTCACTGCTGTGGCCTCTTCCGTTGTGGAGCACAGGCTCAGCGACCATGGCTCATGGGCCTAGTTGCTCCGCGGCATGTGGGATCTTCCTGAACCGGGGCACGAACCCGTGTCCCCTGCATCGGCAGGCGGACTCTCAACCACTGCGCCACCAGGGAAGCCCAGGTATACATTTTTTGATTAATTTTAACTTACTAGATACTTCCTTGTAACTAGCACCTAGGTCTAAAAACAACATTGCCAACATCCCAGAAGCCTTATGTCATATATTTTTCCAGCTGATACTCTCCTGATTAAAAGTAATCAGTATGCTAACTTATCATACCATTTTTATGAAGTTCAACAAAGGCAAACTAATATATGGTATCATAAAATAAACTATGTCATGACTGGCTTCTTTGGCTCTAAACTATCTTTGTATAATTCGCTTATAATGTGTATGTAGTTATGGATCATTGTTCCTCATTGCTGTATACTATTTCATTGTATGATTCTAGCTCTATTTGTTTATTCTACTCCTGATGGGCATTGGACAGTTTTCAGTTTGCATAGTGTGTTAGTTTGCTAGGGCTGCCATAACAAAATATAGGCTAGGTAGTTTAAACAACCGAAATTTGTTTTCTCACAGTTTTGGGGACTAGAAATCTAATATCAAGATTCTAACAGGTTTGGTTTCTCCTGAAGCCTCTCTCCTTGGGTTGCAGATAGCCATCTTCTAGTTGTGACCTCACATGGCCTTTTCTCTGTGCACACTCCCCTATGTCTCTTCTTTTTCTTATAAGGACACCAGTCATATCACATTATGGCACTACTCTTATGACCCCCATTTAACCTTAATTATCTCTGTAAAGGTCCCATTTCCAAAAACATTCACATTGTGGGTTGAGAACCTATTGATGCATCAAAATGTGACTCCAAAATGTACTGACATAAACCAACCATTTTACTATGATCAGGGAGAAGCAGGGACAGCTTACATATGTTCTATGATATCTGGAGTCTTAGCTAGGAAGATTTAATGGCAGGTGGTGACTCAAATGATGGGTGCTGGAATAATTTTAAGGTGTACTTGCTCACATGTCTGGTATTTGATGCTACCTGGAGCTGCTGACCAGACCTCTTAGGTGTGGCCTCTCCATGTGGCTTGGGCTCCCTCATAGCATGGCTGCTCTTGGGAAGTCAAACTTCCTCCATGATGGCTCAGGGTTCCAGTCTAGTGATTAACAAATAAGGCAGAAGCTGAATTCCCTCCTATTCTGATCTTCCCTCAGAAGTCATTTCTGCCACATTTTATTAGTTATTAGTTACTCCCAAGCTGCTTAGATTCAAGAGAATTCACAGCATTTTTTTAAATAGCAATCCTAAATGACCTCTCTGCAGCTCCTTTTTTTAAAAACACTTATGGCATGCCCACACAAGCCACTAAGGACAGGGAAACCACTAACACTTTGCCTTAGGACAGGTACACTTTAGACTTTCTTCCCTAACATTGACCTTTGAATTTTCCCCACCCCTAACTTCACCTTATTTGTTTGTTCACATTGGCTGGTTCATGTAAATTATTGACCTGAATCTAAACTCTCTCCCTGCTTCTGACCTGACATGCCCATGAGGTTCTACTCCTGAAAGCCACCTTTCTGATTCAGGTGTTAAAGCCTCAGGTAAGAGATCTGTCCTCATTTGTTTCTCCTAATTCCAGAATACCTCTAGCCCCAGTGGGACAAGGCATGAGGACTAGACATAGGGCAGTGGAAATGAAAGAAAAAAAAGATTCAAACCTTCAAGAAACTTCTGAAACATTATTCACATGGATTTAAGATATTTGACCAAATTTTTCCATTTTAGTAACAGATATTAAGTATAAAATTGATGAAAATCATAGATGAGAGAGAACTCCAAAGTTACATGAGGCAACCAATTACATCAAATTTGCAAACTGAAAGACAAATTATTTCTTCAAGTGATTATTTTCTGAGTTCACTTGCAACCAACATCTGTAGTGTACCCAACTGGTTCTAAATAACAGGATTTGGGATTTTACTGGAGTCAAGATGTCACATTTATCATATACAGTGTTTATTTTTCAGAGGAATAAATCTGCCTAGAATCAAATGTTTACATTTATTCTTCAGATATTCCTGGCTTAACTATCACCAATGTCTACACTGTAGCATGGATTAAAGACTTTAAAAATCTTGTGCGTTTATACGCAGAATATTCTTTCTTTTCAGGGGGCTAGTATTAACGAGGGTACTTTTCTTGGGATCAGGAGTGAGAATCTACCCAGATCCTATAGGGAAAATCCACTTTATAATTTTCTAAAGCCATAAGTCAGCATATGCTGTAATACGCATAACCTGGATTCTTGAAATAAGACACAGCTGAATTCAAACAAACAATATCTACATGAAACTGAATAACTTGATGACTTGTTTTAATGCTCTAACTGGTCAAAGGCAGCCAACAGCTTTATCATAAATTAGGCAGGCTTTTGAGGGAAATTCTTAAAAAATGGCATGTCCACATGTATGGATTGACAGCTGAGCAAATTTCCTGCTATGCTTTAGAAAGAGGTGCCAGCTCAATGAGGTGCTGTTGAAATGACTGAAAACCACTTGCTGATGATTTCTACTCCACTGTATGAAAGCCAGCCTTCTTGTGGATGATCACTGCTGGTAGAGAAAAAACTGCCTCTACACTTGCTGATTGTGGTTAGCTGGTTGAGGAGGCTTTGCATCCTGGATCTTAGAAAATTTGTAAGGGTACAAAGATGCAAAGTGATAGTAAGAGGTCAGGGCAACCTGTGACAAAGGAGAACACAACCACTTATTACACAGTGAGTCAGGGAGGAGACACTAGGCTGGAACACTCATTATGCTTAAAATGCCCTTTGAAAAAAGCATGTTTCAGTCAAAAGAACAATGCTCTGACTTTTAATGTACCAAATATTAATTTTCTAGGAGCCATAGCTCTTTTCTTTTGCTTGCATTAAAGAAAAAAAATTGTATGTAACTATAACATTTGGGAATACTCTTATAAAAGAAAAAAATCCATAATTATTTTCATTTTTTAGTATGTCTTAATTTTGATCATGTGAATAAATATTGATATAAAAAGTTAACAACAGAATGGATATAATAATTTATAATTCTTAGTTTAATAAGGTAGTTCAGATATTTGCTTAGATTTTTTTCATTATTATTTTTATTAATAAATGTGTAATAGCTCATGTATTTGAGATATATAATATATAACTTATAAAATTTATGAACAGTTCTAATTGTGGATACTAAAAACTAATATACAATAATTGTCCCCAGTTTTTCACTGTCATGGATAAAAGTTAATACATTTTCTTTCTTCTGCTTATGAACAGTTCTAATTGTGGATACTAAAAACTAATATACAATAATTGTCCCCAGTTTTTCACTGTCATGAATAAAAGTTAATACATTTTCTTTCTTCTGCAGAATTAGTTCTCAAGATAAAATTCTGGGACAGGAATTACTGTGGCAAAAAGCATAAACCCTGTCAGCTGAGTTACTAAATACCTTCTTGCAGATTGTGCATACACAAGTTCCAGGGGTGCCATTCATAAAGCTCCCATCCTCCCCAAAGTTTTACATTGTGAATGACACCCCCTGCAGGTGTGCAGCACTTAACCTGTGCAACATCATGTAGCAGTTCTGTAATACATCTTGAAATACTAGCCTACTGTTGGGTTACTTTCTCAAGGATTAGTCCAAAAGAATCTCAAGGAAAAAAAAAAAGAAGAACAATCCCACTCTTTGCATAACTTGTTGTTTAAAGAGTTAATTAGGAATATAAAAACAGACTATTCAGTAACAATAGAAGTAAAGTTGCTGCATTCCTCTGTAAAACTCATGAGTAGTTGACAATATAGTTCTTAAGATAAATTATTTGGAGAAAATTAATAATTTGTGAATCGGTTAGAATTTTCAAGGTACAAAAGGATAAACATTTCAAGAAAAATTAAAAGAAGTAAATAAAGATAAAAGAACAAATTTTGACAAATATACAAAAACTTTGGTAATGCTTAATAAATATTTGGTAATGCTTAATAAATATTATGATGACTTTGAAAACCCTATTAAAATAAATAAAATTTTGGTAAACCTAACAATGAAAAGTAGAGAAAAATAATAAATAAAACATTTAAAATGAGAAAGGGTAAACAGCCAATACAAAAGAGATTAACTTCACATGAACACTACATTAATATATAATAAATCAACATTATTAAATTTGAAAAAATAATGAATTCCACATCCTATTAAAAAACCATAAATACCAATATGCATGAATGAAATAAAAGGCTTGAACAGATATATGACCAAAAAACAAAACTGACAAAAAATATTACAGGTTACCAATTTAGAAAAAATCAGAATCTCATTTTTAAATGGTTTCAGACATTCATGGATAAATTATGAGAACATAAAATCTTCCAAGGCTGAATCATGAAGAAATAGATAACCTGAGTAGAGCAATTACTAGTAAGGAGATTGAAAGAGTAATAAAAAATCTCCCAACAAACAAAAGCCCAGTATCAGATGGTTTCTCTGGCAAATTCTACGAAACATTTAAAGAAGATTTTATATCTATTCTTCTCAAACTCTTCCAAAAATTTACAAGGAGGAAAACCTTCCAAACATTTTATAAAATCAGCATTGCCCTTATACCAAAGCCAGACTACAATACCACAGAAAAAAAAATTATAGGACAATATCCTTGATGAATATAGAATGCAAAAATCCTCAACAAAATACTAGCAAACCTAAACCAACAATACATTCAAAGGATCATATAACATGATCAAGTGGGATTTACTTTGAGAAGTAAATGCAAGGGTGGTTCAACATCCACAAATCAATCAGCATGATACATCACATTAACAAAATGAAAGATAAAAATCATATGATTATCTCAATAAATGCAGAAAAGGCATTGACAAAATTCAACATCCAGTTATGATAAAAATTCCCGACAAAGTGGGTGTAGAGAGAAGAACCTAATAAAAGTCATATATGACAAACCAGCATCATACTCAATGGTGAAAAGCTGAAAATTTTCCTCTTAGATCAGGAACAAGACAAGGATGACCACCCTCACCACTTTTACTCAACATGGTATTGGAAGTTCTAGCCACAACAGTTAGGCAAGAAAAAGAAATAAAAGGCACCCAAATTGGGAAGGAAGAGGTAAAACTGCCACTATATATGAAGAACCCTGAAGACTCCACACACACAGAAAACCTCTTAGAACTAATAAATGAATTCAGTAAAGTTGCAGGAGACAAAATCAATCTGTGGCATTTCTATACACTAGAAATATAATAAACTATCAGAAAGAGAAATTATGAAAACAGTCTGTTTACTATTGAATCGAAAAGAATAAAATATCTGGGAATAAATTTAACCAAGGAAGTGAAAGACAAGTACACTGAAAAGTATAAGACACTGATGAAATAAATTGAAGATGACTCACACAAAAATTCAAAGATATTCTATGTTCATGGATTGAAAGAATTAACATTGTTAAAATGTCCATACTACCCAAAGTAATTTACAGATTCAATGCAATCCCTATCAAAATTCCAATTTGATATTTCACAGAACTAGAAGAAATAATTCTAAAATTTATTTGGAACCACAAAAGGGCCCAAATGGCCAAAACAATCTTGAACAAGAAGAAAAAAGCTGGAAGTATCATGCTCTCTGATTTTAAACTAAACTATAAAATTATAGCAGTCAAAACAGTATGGTCCTGACACATAAACAGTCACACAGATCAATGGAACAGAACTGAGAGCCCAATAATAAACCCACACATATATGGACAAACAATTTTTGACAGAGAAGAAAAGAACATACAATGGAGAAAGGATAGTCTCTTCAATAAATGGTGCTGGGAAAAATGGCCAGCCACATGCAAAAGAATAAAACTTGATGACTACTTTATACCATACAAAATAATTAACTCAAAATGGATTAAAGACTTAAATATAAGACCTGAACCATAAAATTCCTAGAAGAAAACATAGAGGTAACTTTAGTGACATCTGCCTTAGTGATGTCTCTGTGGGTGTGACTGCAAAGGCAAGGTAAACAAAAACAAAAATAAACAAGTGGGACTACATCAAAGCAAAAAGCATCTTTACAGTGAAGGAAATCACCATCAAAACTTAAAGGCAACATTCTGAGTGAGAAAAGATATTTACAAATCATCTATTTGATAAGGAGTTAATGTCTAAAATATAGAAAGAACTCACATAACTCAATAGCTGCCCTCCCCCCCCAAAAAAACCCTTGGTGAAAAAAATTGGCAGAGGATCTGAATGGACATTTTTCTAAAGAAGATGGTCATCAGACACGTGAAAAGATGTTCAACATCACTAATTATTAGGGAAATGCAAATCAAAACCATAATGAGATATTATCTCACATCTGCTAGAATGGCTATTACAGAAAAGACAAACAATAACAAATGTTGGAGAGGATGTGAAGAAAAAGAAATCCTCATACACCATTGGTGGGACTGTAAACTGATTCATTCACTATGGAAAACAGTATAAAGATTTTTCAAAAAGTTAAGAATAGAGCTACCATCTGAACCCATCTCTTCCACTTCTGGGTATTTATCCAAAGAACATGAAAACACTAATTCAAAAAGATATAGGGCTTCCCTGGTGGTGCAGTGGTTGAGAGTCTGCCTGCTGATGCAGGGGACACGTGTTCGTGCCCCAGTCCAGGAAGATCCCACATGCCGCAGAGTGGCTGGGCCCATGAGCCATGGCTGCTGAGCCTGCACATCCAGAGCCTGTGCTCCACAATGGGAGAGGCCACAACAGTGAGAGGCCCGCATACTGAAAAAAAAAAAAGATATATACACACCATATGTTTGATGCATCATTATTTACAATAGCCAAGGTATGCAAACAACCTAGGCATCCAATGATGGATGAATGAATAGAAGAGAAGTATACACACACACACACACACAAACAAGCACACACAATGGAATGCTACTCAGCTATGTAAAAAAGTATGTCATCCTGCCATTTGTGACAATATAGATGGACATTGAGTAAAATAAGTCAGATGGAGAAAGAAAAATACCATATGATTTCACTTATCTGTGGAATCTAAAAAACAGAGCAAATGAAGAAACAAAATAAAACAAAAACAAACTCATAGATACAGAGGACAAATTAATGGTTACCAGAGGGAAAGTGGGTTGGGGTTGTTTGAAGTAGGTCAACTTTGTGGAGAAGGATGGCAGCTAGACTTGTGGTGGAGATCACTTTGAAGTGTATACAGATGTCAAATTATAAAGCTGTGCACTTAATACTCATATAAATAAAATATTTTTAAAAATTGTTTCAGACATTCAGTGAATAAATAATTGCTTGTTATATAAACAAATTGATATCAAAAATGGGATCAGGTTTTAGAAGTGTTTTTATAAGGCAGATTTCACTGTGATCCCCAAACTTAGAGAGAATAACACATAAATTTTAAATGTGTAATACCTGCAAACTGCCCATTTTATATTACTTCATTAAGACAGGAATCAAAATTGTATATACAGTATGATTTTAGTCATGTAAGAAAAACAAAATTACACATAACAACAAATGAAACCGGGAAGAAAAATGCTAAAATATTGAGATTGGTTCACTCTGGATGTGAATGAGTGATTTCTTTTCTTTTTACTCTTCAAAAGTTTCCTAATTCCCACTATGAGTTAATGGAGGATGGAGGGGGAGGCACTGTTATGTACTCCCCAATTGATATGTTGAAGTTCTAACCCCCAGTACCTTCCTCAGAATGTCACTGTATTTGGAGATAGGGTCTTTAAAGGGATAAATAAGTTAAAATGAGGTCATTAGGGTGGGTTCTAATCCAATATGGTGTCTTTATAAGAAGAGGGGATTTGGACACTCACACATGGAGGAAAGACCATGTGAAGACACAGGGAAATGACAGCCATGTGCAAGCCAGGAGAGAGGTCTGGAACAGATTCTTCCCTCATGGTCCAAAGAAGAACCAACCCTGCTGATACATTGATCATAGACTTCTAGCCTCCAGAACTGTAAGAAAATAGATTTTTATTGTTTAAGCCACCCAATCTGTGGTATTTTTTTAAGGTAGCCTGAGCAAACTCATACAGGGGCTTTCTCTCTCTTCCTCCCTCCCTCCCTTCCTTCCTTCCTTCCTTCCTTCCTTCCTTCCTTCCTTCCTTGTCAATAAAAATAATCTCATTGGAGAATACTGAGAAAAAATTTAAAGTCTCTATTACTTCTATAAGTGGGTTTTCATAACACTAATTGTCGTTAACTTGATTGATTGATTGCGGAGAGTGATTTGAATTCCTGGGAGCTGTATTGGTAATGTTAAAATCAGCATTTGGAAACAGCAACTCAGGCTGGGGGAAGCCACTGGGCTAGCTATAAGGCAATTCAGTTTAGGTGGCTTTGAACTTTGTTCACCAGGTAATAAATGTGGGAAGAATCGGGTGAGAGTGCCTTTGTGCCAATAATAGTAAGGATAGGAATAAAAAAAGAAAAAGTTGTCACCTCCACAAATCAGCTCCTATGATCAAATATGATCACTCAGTGATGTCAAGTTTTTATAGCTGTTCTTTTATAGCTCTAAAAATATCTTTAGTCTTGATACTCCTGAAGGAAAAATAATGTTGTTATTGCCAGGCTGAAACTCTAAATCACAAGACATCTTTATCCCCATTGAATTAATTGCCTTTATAATTCAAATCTTGGCAGTGACACAGATTTTATAAAATACTATAGTAGAAGTAAAATTTGGTTATGCATAGAAAGAGACTCATACAAGGATCAGGTAGGCTGTTCATATCCTGCAGCAATTCTAAACCTATCAGAGGATCAGATGGTGGACTTTCAAACCAAATGCATTGGTATAACCTTCATTTTCACAAGTAATATGCTCTCTTCCATCATCCCTCCAAATCTACCTTTTATTTTTCATAAGGGCATATTTGCAGAGAAATACTCCTCCACTATAAAGAAAACATCAGTGTGAGCAGGGCTGACCCCAGTCCTCACTGGGTAGAGAGAGTGGCTGAGACTGCAGAGATATGGCGAGCACTTCATCCAAAGGGGCGTGGCTCACCTGCAAGAGTGGCCTGTGCAGAAAATCCACCAACTGCTAAAGAGGGAAACGTATTTTGATGGCTATGCAAATTCTCCAAGTTTTTTAATATTGACTCAAAATTTTTTAAAGCACCAAGTTAATCACTTCCAGGAACAGGATACAGCTGCTAGTGAAATAAAAAGAGTTCTGCTCTGGAAGTCAGAAGAAGGGAATCCTGGCTCCACCCATTTCTGCTGTGTGGCATTTACTGCATGACTCCAACAGGGGTAACAAAACAGCGCTGTCTTAGTTTGGATTCTTCTGTAGCCAGAAATAAACTTTAGATTCAGCCTCTGTCACCGGCATGTCTTGGACAACGAGCCAGTATCTATATGTGTGTACGTGTGAGTGGGGGTGCATGCTTGTAGACAAATATTTTGGGAGTAGTCTTACCTTGAACCCAAAAAGGTCCTTCACTACCCAAGAAGTAGCTTGGCTTTCATCAGCAGCACAGCTCTTGTTTCATTTCACCTAGCTGTGTAGAGAAGCTTAACAAAAGCTTACGTAGAGTCATATAGGAAATGGAATGCTTAAGTACCTATTTATTTGCAATCCACCTGCACTTAAGGCACTCTGTTATTTTGTACTCAACATACTGTACCTGTTCCTTAGACCTTATTATTATTATTATTATTTTTTGCGGTACGCGGGCCTCTCACTGCTGTGGCCTCTCCCGTTGCAGAGCACAGGCTCCGGACGCGCAGGCTCAGCGGCCATGGCTCACGGGCCTAGCCACTCCGCGGCATGTGGGATCTTCCCGGACCGGGGCACAAACCTGTGTCCCCTGCATCGGCAGGCGGACTCCCAACCACTGTGCCACCAGGGATGCCCTCTTAGACCTTATTAATGCTACTCTCTCAGTGAAACATACTGGGGCACTACTGGACTGTTTGGCTCTCAGTTTCAACATCTGCAAAATTCATCAGTTATTTTCAGAGTAGATAAAGCTTCCAGCATAATGCCTGGTGCATACTAGATCTTCAAATAAATGTTTGGTGATTGCAAAGATGCATAAGAAAATCTGCTATCAAAATATGATTTATCAATCAGAAAAAGCAATAGCTGATATTTAATACCTATTCCAAACAAAGAACTTAGAATAGAGACTCTTTCATAATAAAGTTACTATATATGACCCAAATAGATACTAAAATCAGCATGGATCAAGAGAAATATCACCTTAAATTCAGTCTTTAAAAAAAAAACTCACCATTATCTTATTGTTTATTTATTTATTTTTAATTATGGCAAAATATACATAACATAAAATTTACTACCTAAAAATCTTTAAGTGTACAGTTCAGTGGCATTAAATACATTCACATTGTTGTGCAACCATCACCACCATCCATCTCCAGAACTTTTTCATCTTTCAAAACTGAAACTCTTGGGCTTCCCTGGTGGCGCAGTGGTTGAGAATCTGCCTGCTAATGCAGGGGACACGGGTTCGAGCCCTGGTATGGGAAGATCCCACATGCCGCGGAGCAACTAGGCCCGTGAGCCACAACTACTGAGCCTGCGCGTCTGGGGCCTGTGCTCCTCAACAAGAGAGGCCGCGACAGTGAGAAGCCCGCGCACTGCGATGAAGAGTGGCCCCCACTTGCCACAACTAGAGAAAGCCCTCACACAGAAACGAAGACCCAACACAGCCAAAAATAAATAAATTTAAAGTTAAAAAAAAAAAGTTAATGTAAATCCATCTTTAAAAAAAAAACAAAAAAACAAAAAACTGAAACTCTGTACCCATTAAACAAGAAAAATAATCATTAAATCATAAATCCCCATTGGAAAAAAAGGCAAAGGTGTCATTATTTGTGGATAGCATGATAGCATAAAAATTATAATAATATGATAAAATTATAAATAAGCATTGATTAAAATGGCCAGATACAAAAGAAATGCTCAGAAACTGATAGCATTATTATATATGTATAAAATTTAACTAGGAAATATGATGACAAAATGGACTATCATTTACAAAATCAATGCTGTAAAATACTTAGAAGAAAACTTGAGGAAAAATGACATGTACATTTAAAATATAACCGAGCCTTCTTAGGAGAAATTAGTCATTTCTAAAAGTGAAGATTCATATTTTTAAATAAGCAGAGCATGTTAATGCATACATTTAAAACAATTCCAATCAAAATTCCAACCAAACTTATTTAAAATTGGTGAGACATATTTCCAAAAGATGTTTCAAAGTAAGATCATTGTAGTGGTTAGGATCTGTAAAGAGGGCATGTAGGGGGCCCTAGCCTACTAATATTAGAATATGTTATAAGACCAAAACCTATTGCAGTATGGCACTGGCACCAAAATTTAAATATAAGTCTTCAGAAATAGATCAATATATGAAACATTGCATAAGTACTTTACATGTTCAAATCAAATAAATGAGAAAGAATTGTTAATTAATAATGATGAGCTAGCAAGTTGAAGGAGGAAAGAGTGAGTTTGTAGGTTTATACGTTATGCTATACAACAAAATAAACTCTGGCTACATTGAAGGGCTAAATAAATTTTTTTTAAAACTGAAGTATAGTTGATTTTAAATTTTAGTTTTTAAATTGTACAATACAATAAAATGTTAAGCAGGTAACTGGGGAAATGATCAAGACCCTTTCAACATGAATCTGAAAAAAAATCACTAGACAAAAGAATGACTATTTCAAATATATAAAATATTAAAAATATATTAATCTGATAACGAAAAGTAAAATTTATGCCAAACTTTGCACTAACGTTGTTAAAGCAAGAAATTAATATTTGCAACACACTAAGAGCCCATTCAATTTTATAAAGGAAGCAGGAAGACTCCATAAATAAATAGGCCCAGATAAAAGCAAATAATATTTGATGTTTTCACTGAGCCAATCATTCATTTATCTTACATCATGTAATCCTCACCAAAATTCTATGAGACTAGAGATATTAGTATCTCCATTTTATAGACATTAACCCACTTGGTCCCAGAGACATAGAAAGCAGAGTCTAGAACTTTTGCTTTAACCACCACTCTTATTTTTTTTCTTTTAGGTGTTCCAAAACATTAAAATAAACAGCATAAATGATCAAAAACCTTCTACACTTCATTGACGTAATATTCATTGAGCATCTATTTTATACCAAGCTCTGTGCCAGCCACCTGGAACTCGAGACAGATCAAGATACTCTCAGATGTCCAGTGGGGAAAACAGGCAAGTAAAATAATGACTAAAAATATGTTATGTATATCCCACTGTGCAAATTAAAGCAACATTGGAGGCACCTTTTTGATGGCCAAGCCAAAATTTGAAATAATAATAGTTGAAAACCTTGAAGAATTGATATAAAATTTTAATAAAACAATATACAATTGTATACTAAGAATTTTAGTATGTTTATTCCCTTTGACTCAATAATCTCTCTTATTCTTGGAAGTTCATCCTGAAGAAATAATGTATCAAAAGGAAATAAAAGTATCTTTGACTAATTAACTTTTCAAATATTTACTTTTGCCTATTGCCTACCAGATTCTGTGCTAGGATCTGGGGAAATGAAGATAAACAAGAAGTTCATTCCACAGAAGTCTTCATTTCAGCCCTCATAGTAATAGAGAAAAATGGAAGCAACTTTAATGTCCAATAATGGAGGGTTATTTTACATATTATAATACATTTACTTGCATATATATATAGCAAAATATGAAAATTATATTCCCAAATCACATAAGAATAAAGGTCATTTTCAAGATACAATGCTAATTAAAAATATTAAATTTTGTATACAGTTCTATTGTTGTAATAAATATTTATTCATAAAAGCAAAAGCTAGAAAAGTATATGCAAATAAGAAAAGTGGCATTAGGGTTTGGGGATTATGGATGATTTTTGTTTTACTGCTATTAATATTACTGCTATATAGCTTTTTCAGTGAAAAACAGAAAGAGGAGAAAGTATTCATATGCCAAAAGATTGATCCTGGAAGAGATTAATAACTGATTACAAAGGGGCTTGCAAACATGAAGTTCATGTAAGAGCTCACAGAACAACAAATCAGAACTTGCAAGACATAAAGGGAATGATATTCCTGCCTTATACAGACAGAGAGTAAAAAGAGATGTTAGAAGATGGAATAAATGTTGTGCTAAAATCTCATTCCATATAAGACCATAATTACTCTGAAATTACTGGCTTCCAAAGTCCCACTAACACAGTACTTGCTAAGTGTTGTCAAATATAATTTTATTCACGATTCCCAGGGTCAAGTATTCAGCATAAAAATATGTTTTAATACACTTGTAAAAATGATAAAACACTTCAATGATTCTTGGTCCCTTTGAGTCTTCCTCCTACCTCCAGTTATGCAGCCCAATTATGTGCTCTTAAATCAACTGACCTGCCACTTTGAAAGCAAGAATCCTGGTCCCTCTGGCTTTTTTCTTGAACCACATACACCTCTGCTGCTTTTCTGGTTCCTGGAAACTTGATATTCTTGAGTCTGACCTTCTGTCAACAAGAAAGAAGCAGTGACAAAAATAAGAAAAAGTTCCCCAATGCAAGGTCTAATATGGACTTCCCTCATTACACAAAACGAACATTCCTTGTGAGCAGAGGATATAAAAAAGGCTGAGTAAGAACACAGTTCTTCAGGGACAAGTTTCTTCCCCAACCTAAGTGGTGAGGAATGAGTTCAACAAAGAAAAACTGAATGTCTCTGTGAGGTTCTGGGTGCTGCACAGCTGCTTTGCTAGATGTCAAAGTCAGTTGTAGACTTAAGTGTAGGTTTCATGACATCCAGCACTTCGCTCCTGTAAACAGGACAACAGTCTGGAGCCTGACCAGGGGCTGTGGCCCTTATGAAAGTACTGGCAACATTAACCCATCACAACCACTGTAAGATGCTAGCTTCTGTGTTGGTTCAGTTTCTGCTCTGTACTGTTTTTGCAGTTGGAGTGATGCTTGGTTCCATAATTCCAAATTATATCTGTATCTTCCCCAAATCTATCTACATTGACTTATCTGTTCTTGTGTCAGTTCAGAACAGCCTTGATTGTTTTCCCCTTTGATTAACATTGCATTTGCCATAGACACCTCACTTCTGCCTCAGGTGAGGACTAGTGGACCCCTCATAGTGATGCTCATAGAGCAACACTGCTTGGCTTCAACACAGCTCTGTCTACTGCCTCTGCCCTCATACCTCCCCCACTGGAAATATGATAGGTATTGCTCTTGGCATCATTTCTTGGTTCTCTTGAGCTAAAATCAGCTATTGCCTCACATGATGCACTTGCCTTTCATGGTAAAATCCACATGGCCAATATCCTAGAGAAGTCAACCACCAATGAGGCTTTCATAAGGCTTTTGTGGGATTTCATTTTATATTTTCCACGATAACTTATACTCTATTCTCTAGTTAACCTACCAAAGATCCATGCCAGAGAAGACTTGAGAAGATTAGCCCAGGCAGCTAATCAAGGCTACATGATCTCCTCAGATCCCACCACAAATCTTGTAATACAGGCAGCATTAGAACTCAGTTTCTAATTGTTACTCTAGTGCTCATATCCAATGCAAAAAATTTTAGTCCCTAAGATACGTGAGCAAAGATATTTCCAACACAATACCTAGAGATTTCTTCCTCAGGTGCTTGGTTATTTCAATTAGTCCAAGATGATCTGGTAATATCAAAGCCTCCAAATTGCCATGCTAAACTCAATGGGTGGGTATCCTTTATTTTTGCATTCAAGACAGAAGTGAGATACACATGAAGCAAGGGAGATTAGAATAGGGAAGAAGGGCTCAAGATGGTGTGTGTGTGGGATATAGCATTTGCTGAGTTCGATGATATAAATTTTCCCACCATGGCCAATTTCAAGCTACTGCCACTGTGAAGTCGACCAGCTTGCCAAATTTTTGAAAATTAGCTCTCTCAAGCCACTTTTGAGCAGACTCCAGCACAACACTAGCTCTGCCTGTCCTCCTTTCTATGAATTACCACCTGAAGATATGGCTTTGACTCTCACATACTTGCATAATACTGTTGTTTTGTTGTTCTACTTGTTTTTGATTGCCCACAACTATTTTTTGCAGTCCCACTGATATGTAAAATGTAAGTAAATTACTTCTTGGCTGAGGTATGGGTATAAATTCTAACATATGAAAGAAGAGAAATTCTTGTGGCTATACCCTTTCAAGTATTTCTCCTCCAGCACTTTCTGGCATATGGCCTGATGGAAGGGAACAGCTCATAAACATAGACTGGGAAATATGGTAATATTTTGATTTATAAATGATTGTGAAAGCTTCTCTCTGTGTCAGGCTTGAATGCATAAAATGTCCTATGATTCTTCCAGTCAAGAAACCGTATTCCTTTAGGATACAGAAGAACCGCAAAACACCATGACAATTAAAGTAAGAGATGAAGAGGAAAGAGGGGAGCCCTGGGGACCACAACAATGAAAACAAAAGCAATATACTCTATATTTTATGGATGTTATGACGCACTTGCACACACATCCTCACAGTTCTGGGCATTGCATTTTAAGAGGCTTTGATAAATGGGAGTACATTCAGAGGACACCAATAACAATAAGAGATGCTCACACTTCTGAACTCTTTACAATGGGCCATGCGCTCTACTGATGGTATTACATGTTCAATTTTATTTAATTCTTCCAACTCCTAGGCTCTTACAGAAGAGGAAAATCACAATTGGATTATGATTTGTAATTTCTCCTCTATTGTATATTTAGTAAATGGTAAAGCTGACAGTCTGAACTGTCAGTTCAGCCTAGAACTAGGCAGTCTGATTCCAGAAGTTGTGCTCTTAAGCACAAGTTTCATTAGCACCACACCCCTCCCCTGATAGATTGAGGAATTACATCTATAAGTGTCCCAGAAGGAAGCACTGGGAATATAGGGTAGTAGATGCAAAATGGCTGACTTAGCTACAGTAATAAGTTTATCTTTCTCTTAGCAAGGCCCTAAGTGGAAGGGCCCAACTTGGGACACCATGATTTCTCATCATTGGAAGTGCCCAGACAAAGACAGGATAACAGGTGTGGGGATTCTTGTAGAAAGAATGTGTATTAAGAGGTATAATTTAGATTGAATAATGTCTCTGTGCTATCCAATGCAGTACTCACTATCCACATGGGACTATTTAAATTAAAATTAAAGTTACAAATTTAGTTCCTTAGTCACTCTAGCCACATTTCATGTACTCAATAGCCACATATGACTATGGCTACCATGTTGGATGGTGTGGCCATATAGAACATTCCAAGCATCACTGAAAGTTCTACTGGACAATGTTTTTCTAAACTATAAAATCTATCTCTTAAAATTTTATCTGCCTTTGAGAAAAGCAGGATGAGTAACTATCTTGATTTCATATATGAAGAAATTGAAAATGAGAGCTTTATTTTCTAGTCTAAGTGTTAACATTTCATGATCCTCAGAAGCCTACACATACCTTGCTCCTCGCCAACAAATGTCTTTCCACTGCTGGATCTGCTGGGGCTGTGGGTTGTACACTCAGGCTCCCTTCATCATTTCCAGTGCTTCCTTTTTGTGGCCACAGGAGAACTTGGCATTGCACTGTTTGGTGCATAGATAATTATCAGCTATTTCTGCCTCCCCTTTAATTTGCTCACAGAGCATTTCCTGGAGAGATCTTTGAAAGCAATTGGGCCAAAATGCTCTGTGTGCAAGAAGAGGAAGTATAGTGGTTGGGAGGAAGATAAATTATGATGTCAGCTTGATTACAGTGCTGGTTACTGTTCAATCAAAAGTTTGGGCAAAAGAGCCTTTCCATGGGAAATCTATTTATAGATCACCTAGCACAGTGTCACCTGTTGACTGCCAAGGGTGTAGCAAAGGAAGTCCTGAGAGATGACTTGAGGTCAGCCTGGTAACGGTACAGGGCACGTGGACTTCTAGGGTAGGCTCTGGCCTTGCAGAATGTTCTTAGTTCAGCACAACTGAAATGTATTCACCTCAACAATCAAGTAACTGATTTCAGGAAGAAGGTATTCAAGACCTGACACCTGATATGCTTTCTGGTTACTCAATAAATTCATGCTGATCCCTTACTAACTGGTAGACTTTCTGGTGAGTTCTGACCTTTATTTATAATGTCTTAACAAGATATAAGTCAGATATAACCACTTTGGGGTTGTATATGCTTTAATTCTGGATAACTCTCAAGAAGGAACACTCATGAAGTCCTCTCTGTGTCAAGCATTGGGTTGGCCAAACAGTCTGTTTGGGTTTTTCTGTAAGATATTACAGAAAAACCCAACGGACTGTTTGGCCAACCCAATACATCTACACATCTTATCCTATTTAATTTACAATGACAATGCAAGTTAGTTAATATCATTATCCCAATTTTATAAATGAGGAGGCTGTGGTAGAATAAGCAGTGGGCCTAGAAGTTACACCCAGGTCTTCAGGTTCTAATTCTAGAGTTCTTTCCACTAATAAACTAATACCTCTCAGGTGAAAGGTGGCATAACCTTTCAATTTGAATGGCCAATTCCTGGATTCCCAGGACATCCCACTGTAGCGCATTAGTATTTCACCAACTTCCTTCCTCTTTATGTCTCTAATAATGTCTTCAGTAGCAATCATACTGAAATGCTACCAATATATAAGTTGGTCATTCTTTCCTCCTATGTTTGCATATGACATTTCTCTCACCTAAAAAATGTACTCTGCCTTCTCTCATAACTCTTTATAAATCCCTTACTGGCAAGATCATTTCAATAATCTTGTCATCTCAAGAAAGACACCTGGCAAATGCCCACAAAACATGAGTTACGAGGGACTACTGGATGAACACACATTTCCTTTGAACTTATATATAAAGCTGTTATTATATCACTAATTAGTTTTCATGGCCCAGGTCTTCTTTTTTTTTTTTTTTTTTGTGGTACGCGGGCCTCTCACTGTTGTGGCCTCTCCCATTGCGGAGCACAGCCTCCGGACGCGCAGGCTCAGCGGCCATGGCTCACGGGCCCAGCCGCTCCGCGGCATGTGGGATCCTCCCAGACCGGGGCACGAACCCGCTTCCCCTGCATCGGCAGGCGGACTCTCAACCACTGCGCCACCAGGGAAGCCCGGCCCAGGTCTTCTAATGCATGCATCTTGTGTACTTTTAATTGTGTTTCCCTTTGTTACCTTCCAGTGTTGGTTCTCCTTTCCTGCAGTATAATCACATTTTTGACCCAGAGAACGTCCAGGGTTTGAACTTAGGATGAGAGGTTAAGTTGTCTAAACAAGTTGGTTCTTTTAAAATTTGAAGACTAAAGCTTTTGTTTTTCCTAAGCACCCATCTATTTTAGTGCCCTAGCACAGTTATAAATTCAAATTCATACTACTTATTACATTCAGTATCTCTTTCTTCAATAACCATAATGACTCGACCATTAAGAGACATACCAAGCCAACCACTTGGATGTATACACTACATCAACTACACTCTATTTCCATCATATGAATTATTATCAGAGGCAGAGAGTAAGTTGGGGAGCACTAAAAATAAATTGTCATCATTATAAGCCATTATAATAGGTTATTCAATTTGATGAATAATCTTACTTTGACCTTACATCACATGTATCTTTCAAGGAGCTGATAGACTTCATGGTATTTACTAAATACCTGAAATCCACTAACACCCAGTATATGAAGACCATGAAGTCTTCACAGAATGATACATTTGGGCTGACCATAATCAATAGTAATACGTGAAGAGTGTCCTGAAGGGTAAAGAGGAATCCATTTTGAATAAATGAATCTTGAGAAATTGAAGGTTATCCTTTTAAGTCATGAGATCTTTTTTTTTTAAATACAATGCCAAAATATCTGACACGCTTCTTTGCCTAAGAAAATAGGGTGGCATGTAAGACAAAATTTACTTTGTCTTCATGAGTTAGGGTAACTGTTATGAACATCAAGTAATGCCCACACAGGCAAAGTATGTATAACCATACAGAGCATGGATTTGGATTCAAAGAGACCTGGATTTAAATCTTTGCTTCATCATTCAGCATGATTTGGGGTGCAAGTAAATTAAAACCCCAACTCATGTGCCTTACACAGTAAAGAAATAATTTCACATCAAGAAGTTGGGAGGTAAGGTGGTTTCAGAGTCAGTTAAATTTTCACCTCAGGAAGTCATCACAGAACCAGATTCTTTCTGTCATTTTTCTTAGTCATACTTAGTATTTTGGATTTGTCCTCAGGCTACAGCTGGACATTATGACAGTTGCACCTGTCACAATCAGCCACAGTAGCATCCAGGAAAAGGAGAGATTGTTTCTTCTTTAGGTCTTCTTTTTAAAAGGGACAAAACCTTTCCCAGAAGCTTCAGAGCAGCCTTCTCCTGATGTCTTCTTATTTAGAATTGGGTCACATGGATATCCCTTAGCCAAACACTGGCAGGGGGATGGGATTATCAGGATTGGTTTAGAACGATCAGGATTTATCCCCTGGACTGAAGCACATGGAGAGGGGTAAACAAAATTGGGTCTGTGCAAAAAGAAGGAAGGATGGAGTGAAAGAAATAAAACCTAGTCACTAGCTGTGAGGTCTTGGGCACATTACTTAACATCTTTAAGTCTTAATTTCTAAATCTGAAAAGTGGGAATAATACCTGCATCTCACAGAAGTCTAAGAATTAGAAAAGGTAACCTCTTCCCATTGCCTGGCACATAAAAACACTAGCAGTTTATTTTGTATAATTGCAGTCTGTACTATATTTCCCTGTTCATTCTTTTTCTGCCTGCTTCTTTGTGAAATGTGCTCTTCCCAGTCCCTGTTTTTTGGTACTCTCCATGAACTTGCATCTTGCTATTTATCACTGCTTTTTGATTTGGGTTTTCTGTCACTCATTTTCCTCCTCTGCCTTGTCAATTTCTTTTTTTTGTTTCTTTCTCTTTGTCCAGACTCTAACTTTACTGTATCTTTCTATTTCTAAGTATTATAATTTGTGTGCATGCGTCTATTTAAGATATATTCATGGCTCATACGGGAGAGAATTTCTTCTGCTTAGCCAACAATTTCAGACCCTGGGAGAACCTCATGCTTATTTGATGGCTGTATAATTATGTCTTTAATACTATATTTGAAATCAGAATTGGTTGATAAACAATCAATGGAGATAAAACAGAAAGTGGAGAAAAACAGAAAGAACATTCAACACACATTCCAGGTTCACTATGCTAAATTCCAGGTAGAGGTAAATGTGAAGTATAGAAAAAGCAAAAGAAATGCTGAGGAATGGTGAGTTTGTACAAAGAAATAGTGAGCAATATGATAGAAAATGCATTGTGAGGACACATTTGGAGAATTTTGAGAACCATGCTAAAAAGTTGGGACTTTATATTTTGACATGAGGCAGGGGACAGAGTGGGACCATTACATATTTTAATTAGAGGTGAAATATGAAGAAAACATGATTACAGAACTCAGTATGGCAGTAGTATAAAAGAATAACTGGAAGGAATACAAAATACTCCAACTGAGCCAGTAGGAGGCTATCAGGCAAGTTAGTCTAGGTTATGCTAAAGAGACAAATCCAAAACTCTCATGACTTAAAACAAAGACACACACACGCAAAAAAAATTTGTTTCTCACTCATATGAACTGTTCATTACCAGGAAACAGGGAACTCTGCTTTTCATATTCACACAGGGATCCATCTGAATCCAGCTGATAGTGAAGCTGAATCCGGCCTTTGTACCCTGACACCAAATTAAATCTCAGAGAATTTTGAGTGAAGTAGAAAAGAAAAGCTTTACTGCTTTGCCAGGCAAAGGGAGCCACAGCGTGCTAATGCCCTCAAAACTGTGTGTCCCAACCTGGAGGGGGTAGTGAGAAGTTTTATAGTGATTGTTCAAAGAAGGCGTGATCAGCTTGTGGACATTCTTCTGGTTGGTTGGTGGTAAGGTAAGTGGGAGTGAACACCATCAACCTTCTGCTTCCAACAGGTCTGGAGTCTGCATGTTTGTGGGCAGCATACAGTTAAATTCTCCCACCTCGTGGGGGTTTCAGGATCTGCAAAAGAGCTCAAAGATATTGCGTGTATCCCTTGAGGGGGAACCAGGACCCTGCCCCAAGGCTGCACTATTGTTTCTTTTGACTGCTCCTCCCTTGTCTCTGCATCCCCTTCCTTCCCTAATTAGCAACTGTTTGAACCTGCCCCTTGGAACTCAGGGAAGGTCATGGAGGCTGAATGAAGCCTATTTCCTGTAATCAAGAAATGGGGGACACAGAAAGGCTTTTGTACCCAGGAGCCCCACAGTGTCCTGCTCAGTTTCAATAGTGATGGTGGTACCTTAAACTTTGACAATTACCAAGACAAAGCCAAAGAAAGCTCTGGAGGGTCACACAGCAACAATTAAGTCTTTGGCCCTGAAGTGACTCACACAGTGATGTGTTGATGTCAGCTTATATGGGCTCACAAGAGCCCAATGTGTACACCTCTTCCCAACTCCATATTCAGCGACCTCAAGGTGGTAGCTTGAAATCAGCCATGGCAGCAGTATTTGCACCAGAGAAATAAGCTAGTGCTACAACTCACACTCCCCTTCCACCTGCCACCAAAAAAAAACAGTTGTTAAATGGTCACCAATACATTTCTTGATTCACTTCACTTTTACTCGCAATTAATTGGCAAAACTATTCAGGCTCAACCCAAATGCAAAGGGATTGAGAAGCCAATCCTACCATTCGCCTTGTAGGCAGAGAGCCAGAAATATTTGGTGAACAGCAGCAATGACAACCAGAGAATAATGCAAACATCCAAATATTCATTCATTTATATATTCTTTCAATAAAGGAATATTTCAGACTTTAACCTAAGAACAATAAAAATGAGAAGCAGAAGACTTTTAAGCATGGGTGGCATGGTAGTTATCAATTTATTACCTCTCAGCTCCTAATCCACCCTTTATTTCTCTCCTTGGGATGCTAGAGATGGATCTTGTAAACCATTTCTCCTTTGCTAGTAGAGATTGCAGACAGATACTGCATAAGGAAAGGGCTTCTTCCTGAGTCTGGTATGATTTCTCTATCTCTTTATTCTGCTGTGCTCATCTGACATGAGAGCTACCAGTGGAGCTCATGTCCAGAAAGTCTCAGAGGCACCCCCAAGGGTAGCTTTCTAGCAAGTTCCAAGGATGTCTCAGCCGATTTCCAAGCATGTATAGCAGCATCCTCTACAGGTGTCTTCCTGGTGGCTTTCTAGTATACTGATGACCTAGCCAGATCCCCAGTGAGTTCAACAGCATCCTCCAGAGCAGCCTCCCACTAAGTTTTTCTAACACACCAGTAGATGGCTTCCTGCCTGCCAGCCTTAATCTGGTAGTACCTCAACAGAAGACTAGCTTGCCAGTTCCACCTCACAGTTCTCTGCCTGTCAACGTCAACCCACCAACAGTGGACCAGCTCTAGTCAAGGCAACCCAGTGAATTTATTTGCCATCTGGTGAGCTGCAACCATATCCTTATCCTCCCC
This sequence comes from Hyperoodon ampullatus, assembly GCF_949752795.1. Lineage (NCBI taxonomy): Eukaryota > Metazoa > Chordata > Mammalia > Artiodactyla > Ziphiidae > Hyperoodon > Hyperoodon ampullatus. The sequence continues at coordinate 81,833,167 of NC_136916.1, read as the reverse complement.
ACTAAAATTGAGCTCTTGGTCTTGGGGAGGAGAACTCTCTACCAAGTTTGGGAACTCCCCTGCAGCCTTAGGGTGTTCTTTAATATTTATCCTCTTTTAATAGCTAATTACCTGTACATGGTTAACAGTTCTTTATTTTAATCCTTCCCAGTTCAAATCACCGTGTGGCTTTTGCCTTCTGACTGGACCCTAATACAGGTAGGAAAACTAAACTTAAAAAAGATAATTTAGGCTGCTGTGCAGAGAACAGCCTGGAGTTGGTCAAGGGTAGAGACAGAGAGGCTGGTTAAGTGACAGGTTACGGTTAATCAGATGGGCTCAAATGATGGCAATGCCAATCAAGAGATATGGACATATTATAGATGTTCTTTTTTTTTTTTTTGCTTTATAACAAATTTAATCAGTTATACATATACATATGTTCCCATATCCCCTCCCTTTTGCATCTCCCTCCCACCCTCCCTATCCCACCCCTCCAGGCGGTCACAAAGCACCGAGCTGATCTCCCTGTGCTATGCGGCTGCTTCCCGCTAGCTATCTACCTTACGTTTGGTAGTGTATATATGTCCATGCCGCTCTTTCACTTTGTCACAGCTTACCCTTCCCCCTCCCCATATCCTCAAGTCCATTCTCTAGTAAGTCTGTGTCTTTATTCCTGTCTTACCCCTATGTTCTTCATGACATTTTTTTTTTCTTAAATTCCATATATATGTGTCAGCATACAGTATTTGTCTTTCTCTTTCTGACTTACTTCACTCTGTATGACAGGCTCTAGGTCCATCCACCTCATTACAAATAGCTCAATTTCATTTCTTTTTATGGCTGAGTAATATTCCATTGTATATATGTGCCACATCTTCTTTACCCATTCATCCGATGATGGACACTTAGGTTGTTTCCATTTCCGGGCTATTGTAAATAGGGCTGCTATGAACCTTTTGGTACATGTCTCTTTTTGAATTATGGTTTTCTCAGGGTATATGCCCAGTAGTGGGATTGCTGGGTCATATGGTAGTTCTATTTGTAGTTTTTTAAGGAACCTCCATACCGTTCTCCATAGTGGCTGTACCAATTCACATTCCCACCAGCAGTGCAAGAGTGTTCCCTTTTTTCCACACCCTCTCCAGCATTTATTGTTTCTAGATTTTTTGATGATGGCCATTCTGACTGGTGTGAGATGATATCTCATTGTAGTTTTCATTTGCATTTCTCTAATGAGTAAAGATGTTGAGCATCCTTTCATGTGTTTGTTGGCAGTATGTATATCTTCTGTGGAGAAATGTCTATTTAGGTCTTCTGTCCATTTTAAGATTGGGTTGTTTGTTTTTTTGTTATTGAGCTGCATGAGCTGCTTATAAATTTTGGAGATTAATCCTTTGTCAGTTGCTTCATTTGCAAAACTTTTCTCCCATTCTGAGGGTTGTCTTTTGGTCTTGTTTATGGTTTCCTTTGCTGTGCAAAAGCTTTGAAGTTTCATTAGGTCCCATGTGTTTATTTTTGTCTTTATTTCCATTTCTCTAGGAGGTGGGTCAAAAAGGATCTTGCTGTGATTTATGTCATAGAGTGTTCTGCCTATGTTTTCCTCTAAGAGTTTGATAGTGTCTGGCCTTACATTTAGGTCTTTAATCCATTTTGAGCTTATTTTTGTGTATGGTGTTAGGGAGTGATCTAATCTCATACTTTTACATGTCCCTGTCCAGTTTTCCCAGCACCACTTATTGAAGAGACTGTCCTTTCTCCACTGTACATTCCTGCCTCCTTTATCAAAGATAAGGTGACCATATGTCCGTGGGTTTATCTCTGGGCTTTCTATCCTGTTCCATTGATCTATCTTTCTGTTTTTGTGCCAGTACCATACTGTCTTGATTACTGTAGCTTTGTAGTATAGTCTGAAGTCAGGGAGCGTGATTCTTCCAGCTCCATTTTTCGTTCTCAAGATTGCTTTGGCTACTCGGGGTCTTTTGTGTTTCCATACAAATTGTGAAATTTTTTGTTCTAGTTCTGTGAAAAATGCCAGTGGTAGTTTGATAGGGATTGCATTGAATCTGTAGATTGCTTTGGGTAGTAGAGTCATTTTCACAATGTTGATTCTTCCAATCCAAGAACATGGTACATCTCTCCATCTATTTATATCATCTTTAATTTCTTTCATCAGTGTCTTATAATTTTCTGCATACAGGTCTTTTGTCTCCTTAGGTAGGTTTATTCCTAGATATTTTATTCTTTTTGTTGCAATGGTAAATGGGAGTGTTTCCTTGATTTCACTTTCAGGTTTTTCATCATTAGTATATAGGAATGCCAGAGATTTCTGTGCATTAATTTTGTATCCTGCCACTTTACCAAATTCATTGATTAGCTCTAGTAGTTTTCTGGTAGCATCTTTAGGATTCTCTATGTATAGTATCATGTCATCTGCAAACAGTGACAGCTTTACTTCTTCTTTTCCAATTTGGATTCCTTTTATTTCCTTTTCTTCTCTGATTGCTGTGGCTAAAACTTCCAAAACTATGTTGAATAAGAGTGGTGAGAGTGGGCAACCTTGTCTTGTTCCTGATCTTGGTGGAAATGGTTTCAGTTTTTCACCATTGAGGACGATGCTGGCTGTGGGTTTGTCATATATGGCCTTTATTATGTTGAGGAAAGTTCCCTCTATGCCTACTTTCTGCAGGGTTTTTATCATAAATGGGTGTTGAATTTTGTCGAAAGCTTTCTCTGCATCTATTGAGATGATCATATGGTTTTTCTCCTTCAATTGGTTAATATGGTGTATCACATTGATTGATTTGCATATATTGAAAAATGCTTGCAATCCTGGAATAAACCCCACTTGATCATGGTGTATGATCCTTTTAATGTGTTGTTGGATTCTGTTTGCTAGTATTTTGTTGAGGATTTTTGCATCTATGTTCATCAGTGATATTGGCCTGTAGTTTTCTTTCTTTGTGACATCCTTGTCTGGTTTTGGTATCAAGGTGATGGTGGCCTCGTAGAATGAGTTTGGGAGTGTTCCTCCCTCTGCTATATTTTGGAAGAGTTTGAGAAGGATAGGTGTTAGCTCTTCTCTAAATGCTTGATAGAATTCTCCTGTGAAGCCATCAGGTCTTGGGCTTTTGTTTGTTGGAAGATTTTTTATCACAGTTTCAATTTCAGTGCTTGTGATTGGTCTGTTCATATTTTCTATTTCTTCCTGATTCAGTCTTGGCAGGTTGTGCATTTCTAAGAATTTGTCCATTTCTTCCAGGTTGTCCATTTTATTGGCATAGAGTTGTTTGTAGTAATCTCTCATGATCTTTTGTATTTCTGCAGTGTCAGTTGTTACTTCTCCTTTTTCATTTCTAATTCTATTGATTTGAGTCTTCTCCCTTTTTTTCTTGATGAGTCTGGCTAATGGTTTATCAATTTTGTTTATCTTCTCAAAGAAACAGCTTTTAGTTTTATTGATCTTTGCTATCGTTTCCTTCATTTCTTTTTCATTTATTTCTGATCTGATTTTTATGATTTCTTTCCTTCTGCTAACTTTGGGATGTTTTTGTTCTTCTTTCTCTAATTGCTTTAGGTGCAAGGTTAGGTTGTTTATTCGAGATGTTTCCTGTTTCTTAAGGTGGGATTGTATTGCTATAAACTTCCCTCTTAGAACTGCTTTTGCTGCATCCCATAGGTTTTGGGTCATCGTGTCTCCATTGTCATTTGTTTCTAGATATTTTTTAATTTCCTCTTTGATTTCTTCAGTGATCACTTCGTTATTAAGTAGCGTATTGTTTAGCCTGCATGTGTTTGTATTTTTTACAGCTCTTTTCCTGTAATTGATATCTAGTCTCATAGCATTGTGGTCAGAAAAGATACTTCATACAATTTCAATTTTCTTAAATTTACCAAGGCTTGATTTGTGACCCAAGGTATGATCTATCCTGGAGAATGTTCCATGAGCACTTGAGAAAAATGTGTATTCTGTTGTTTTTGGATGGAATGTCCTATAAATATCAATTAAGTCCATCTTGTTTAATGTATCATTTAAAGCTTGTGTTTCCTTATTTATTTTCATTTTGGATGATCTGTCCATTGATGAAAGTGGGGTGTTAAAGTCCCCTACTATGAGTGTGTTACTGTCGATTTCCCCTTTTATGGCTGCTAGTATTTGCCTTATGTATTGAGGTGCTCCTATGTTGGGTGCATAAATATTTACAATTGTTATATCTTCTTCTTGGATCGATCCCTTGATCATTATATAGTGTCCTTCTTTGTCTCTTCTAGTAGTCTTTATTTTAAAGTCTATTGTGTCTGATATGAGAATTGCTACTCCAGCTTTCTTTTGGTTTCCATTTGCATGGAATACCTTTTTCCATCCCCTTACTTTCAGTCTGTATGTGTCTCTAGGTCTGAAGTGGGTCTCTTGTAGACAGCATATATATGGGTCTTGTTTTTGTATCCATTCAGCCAATCTGTGTCTTTTGGTGGGAGCATTTAGTCCATTTACATTTAAGGTAATTATCAATATGTATGTTCCTATTCCCATTGTCTTAATTGTTTTTGGGTTCATTATTGTAGGTCTTTTCCTTCTGTTGTGTTTCTTGCCTAGAGAAGTTCCTTTAGCATTTGTTGTAAAGCTGGTTTGGTGGTGCTGAACTCTCTCAGCTTTTGCTTGTCTGTAAACTTTTTAATTTCTCCATCAAATCTGAATGAGATCCTTGCTGGGTAGAGTAATATTGGTTGCAGGTTTTTCTCCTTCATCACTTTAATTATGTCCTGCCACTCCCTTCTGGCTTGTAGAGTTTCTGCTGAGAGGTCAGCTGTTATCCTGATTGGGATTCCCTTGTGTGTTATTTGTTGTTTTTGTCTTGCTGCTTTTAATATGATTTCTTTGTGTTTAATTTTTGACAGTTTGATTAATATGTGTCTTGGCGTATTTCTCCTTGGATTTATTCTGTATGGGACTCTCTGTGCCTCCTGGACTTGATTAACTATTTCCTTTCCCATATTAGGGAAGTTTTCAACTATAATCTCTTCAAATATTCTCTCAGTCCCTTTCTTTTTCTCTTCTTCTTCTGGAACCCCTATAATTCGAATGTTGGTGCGTTTAATGTTGTCCCAGAGGTCTCTGAGACTGTCCTCTGTTCTTTTCATTCTTTTTTCTTTATTTTGCTCTGCATCAGTTATTTCCACTATTTTATCTTCCACCTCACTTATCCGTTCTTCTGCCTCAGTTATTCTGCTATTGATCCCATCTAGAGTATTTTTTATTTCATTTATTGTGTTTTTAATCGACGCTTGATTCATCTTTAGTTCTTCTAGGTCCTTGTTAACTGTTTCTTGCATTTTGTCTATTCTATTTCCAAGATTTTGGATCTTGGAAACTGAATCTTGGATCATCTTTACCATCATTATTCTGAATTCTTTTTCAGGTAGACTGCCTATTACCTCTTCATTTGTTAGGTCTGGTGGGTTTTTATCTTGCTCCTTCTCCTGCTGTGTGGTTTTCTGTCTTCTCATTTTGCTTATGTTACTGTGTTTGGGGTCTCCTTTTTGCAGGCTGCAGGTTCGTAGTTCCCGTTGTTTTTGGTGTCTGTCCCCAGTGGCTAAGGTTGGTTTAGTGGGTTGTGTAGGCTTCCTGGTGGAGGGGACTAGTGCCTGTGTTCTGGTGGATGAGGCTGGATCTTGTCTTTCTGGTGGGCAGGTCCACGTCTGGTAGTGTGTTTTGGGGTGTCTGCGGACTTTTTATGATTTTAGGCCACCTCTCTGCTAATGGGTGGCGTTGTGTTCCTGTCTTGCTAGTTGTTTGGCATAGGGTGTCCAGCACTGTAGCTTGCTGGTCGTTGAGTGAAGCTGGGTGCTGGTGTTGAGATGGAGATCTCTGGAAGATTTTCGCCGTTCGATATTATGTGGAGCTGGGAGGTCTCTTGTGGACCAGTGTCCTGAAGTTGGCTCTCCCACCTCAGAGGCACAGCACTGACTCCTGGCTCCTTAATTTGGGATGATTTGTTGTCTATTCATGTATTCCACAGATGCAGAGTACATCAAGTTGATTGTGGAGCTTTAATCCGCTGCTTCTGAGGCTGCTGGGAGAGGTTTCCCTTTCTCTTCTTGGTTCTCACAGCTCCTGGGTCTCAGCTTTGGATTTGGCCCCGTCTCTGCGTGTAGGTCGCCGGACGGCGTCTGTTCTTCGCTCAGACAGGACAGGGTTAAAGGAGCAGCCTCTTCCGGGACTCTGGCTCACTCAGGCCGGGCGGGAGGGAGGGGCACGGAGTGCGGGGCGAGCCTGCAGCGGCAGAGGTCGGCGTGACGTTGCACTAGCCCGAGGCGCGCCGTGCGTTCTCCCAGGGGAGCCGCCCCTGTATCCCGGGACCCCGGCAGTGGCGGGCTGCACAGGCTCCCGGAAGGGCGGTGTGGACAGTGACCTGCGCCCGCACACAGGCCCCTTGGCGGCGGCAGCAGCAGCCCCAGCGTCCCACGCCCGTCTCTGGGCTCCGCGCCCCCAGCCGCGACTCGCGCCCGTCTGTGGAGCCCCCTCATGCAGCGCTCTTAATCCCCTCTCCTCGCGCTCCAGGAAACCAAGAGGGAAGAAAAAGTCTCTTGCCTCTTCGGCAGCTCCAGAGTTTTCCCGGACTCCCTCCCGGCTAGCTGTGGCACATTAGCCCCCTTCAGGCTGAGTTCTCGCCGCCAGCCCCAGTCCTCTCCCTGCGCTCTGACCGAAGCCCGAGCTTCAGCTTCCAGCGCCGCCCACCCCGGCGGGCGAGCAGACAAGCCTCTCGGGCTGGTGAGTGCCGGTCGGCACCGATCCTCTGTGCGGGAATCTCTCCGCTTTGCCCTACCCAGGTACGTGGGGAGTTTCTTGCCTTTTGGGAGGTCTGGGGTCTTCTGCCAGTGTTCAGTAGGTGTTCTGTAGGAGTTGTTCCACGTGTAGCTATATTTCTGGTGTATCCGTGGGGAGGAAGGTCTTATAGATGTTCTTAGCAGATAAAATAAGTAAGTCTTTGTAATGAGTTTGAGTGGATTAAGGAACGAGAATTGTGCTGTCATCCACCAAGTTAGAGGACTCTGGAGAGAAGAATAGATTTGGAGAATCACCAAAATGAGTGGTTTTGGACTTGTTGAATTGGAGATAACTTTGAGTCACCTAAGTGGAGATGTCAAGCCAGCAGTTGGATTGATGAGTCTGTAGCTCAAGGGAGAGTTGTGGACTGAAGATATAAATGTGCATCATCTGGAAATAATAGTATAGGTGTATCGGTTAGGGTAGATGTTTTTGCTTGTCCAGCATTCCTTCCTCCATATTATTCACCCACAAAATTTTTCTTTGCAGAACCACCCCTTTCTTTAAAATTGTAGTTGATTTACAATGTCATGTTAGTTTCAGGTGTACAGCACAGTGATTCAGTTATGTGTGTGTGCGTATATATATATATATAAATTACATATACTATATATATATTCTTTTTCAGATTCTTTTCCCTTATAAGTTATTACAAAATATTGAGTATAGTTCCCTGTGCTACAGTAGATCCTTGTTGTTTATCTATTTTATATATAGTCGTGTATATATGTTAATCCTTAACCTTCTAATTTATCCCTCCCCTCCCCTTTCCCCTTTGGTAACTATAATTTTGTTTTCTATGTCTGTGGGTATATTTCTGTTTTGTAAATAAGTTCATTTGCATCTTTTTTTTAGATTCCACATATAAGTGATATCATATGATATTTTACTTTCTCTGTCTGGCTTACTTCATTTTGCATGAGAATCTCTAGGCCCATCCATGTTGTTGAACATGGCATTATTTCATTCTTTTTTATGACTAAGTAATATTCCATTGTGTGTGTGTGTGTGTGTGTGCGCATTTTCTTTATCCATTCATCTGTCGATGGACATTTAGTTTGCTTCCATGTCTTGGCTATTGTAAATAGTGCTGCAATGAACATTGGGGTGTATGTATCTTTTCGAATTATAGTTTTGTTCAGATATATGCCCAGGAGTGGGATTGCAGGATCATATGGTAACTCTATTTTTAGTTTTTTAAGGCACCTCTGTACTGTTCTCCATAGTGGCTGTACCAATTTATATTCCTACCAGCAGTGTTGGAGGAGAACCACTCCTTTTTTAAATGGACATTTCTGGTGCTGCATCATGAAGCAATAAATATTATATTCCAAAGGGGTGTTAGACTGTATGCAAATATATGAAGGAAGTAGTCAAAAACTAGTCATACAATGAAACCCCTCACCTATTTCAAAGGTGTACAAGTGTATTCTGCAGGGAGGTTCTATCTCTTAGACCCAAGCTTGGTGATGGGGATCCAAATAGAAGATTCACAGAAGATATTTAAAGATAATTTTGGAATGTTGGGAATCTCAAATAGATGACTGATGCCTCCTCTTCACCATAAGTCAAGAGAGAGAGCTTAATATGTGTCCCCTCAATGTAGATGAGAGTTAAACAGTTGCCTGAGATCTGACTTATGCCTTATAAATCTAAAGGTTGAGAGGCTGGTGGAAATAGCCTGTGAGAGCAATATGGAAGCAAAAGGAAGGGGGCTACTAAAAAGGAGAGCTGGAGTGGAATCACCTTAGGGCCTGTCTGTGAGCCATTTGCATGTGTGAATAGATCTTTGCAGAAAGTTGTGGAACGTATCATCAGATGTCTGGGTGCTGAGGAAAGAGGAAACAACCAGAAGAGATGGAAATGCACCTGTCCTGAAGGTTAGAGATCCCCAGTAATAAGAGGAAATAATGAGGAAAATAGTATAGGTGAAAATGGAATGAGGGTTGTAAGCATAATAGTAGGACATTTAGGGCATTCCTATCTACTGGCACCTATTTCTTCTAGAAGGTAGGGGATAGACTATATGCTGCGAAGAGTTTGTGAGTGTTGGTTAAGAGGACCAGGGATATTAGGAGAGTGGTGGTGTGTTCAATAAAAATAAGGACTTTGCAGGAGATCAGTCATGTTTGAATTTGAAGGAAGTGGCCATGCTGAGATGGTTTTTCACAGTTCAGTGCTGGTGAGTCATCCATGAGATGACAGAGATCCCTGAGGGCCAAGGCAGAGCAGGTGAGGGAAGTCTCAGTGGGAAATGATCCATTTTGAAGACCCCACACTCTGCTCCCCAGCTTGCTAGGAGCAGGTCCAGGCTCCATTAACATCTGGCTTCTAAAGCCCCCTTGATTTCTCCTTGCACCTGCACCCAGTATGAAAATTCCCTTTCCTTCATTTTTTGCCCCAAAAGAATTTAGGCATTTTCTAAAAGCAAATTTTACTGGAGAGAATGAACAACAATAACGAAAATTCCAAAAGTCTAACAATAGATGTTTTCAGAGTATAATCTGCTCATTGAAGCTAAAATGTAACTAGAGTTCTGAATGCAAATAAGAGCAGCCTGCAGTCATGGCCCACAGAGGCTCTGCTTCATCTTCCTTAACGTACGTACTCTTATTTCTCTGGTCTGCTTGCTTCGTCTTAATCATATCCATTAATAGATTGGTAAAGCTGTTTCTACTGGTTGGTGAAGTGATGATTCCTCTCCAGTTGTTCTAAAATAGAATTAAGGTCTCATTGGGGGCACACAAAGAGACATATTATGAAAGGAAATTAACAATCCTCTATCAAATCACTAAAAACTTTGGTTAAATGTTTCAGAAATCTACAAAAGAAAGTATTCATATATGCATTTTCCCCTGGTGTGTATTTTTTTTGTGTTTTCCACAATGAGCGTATATTACATTTTCCATAGGTAAAAATAAATTGCATTTCAAAGTAATTAGAAAAAAATACGGTGCTTAAAGTTTCATCTAACACAAAACAGAATAATCAGGTTATCCTGTGCAGAAAATTGCATTCTTGATTCTGGAGATTTGTGCATTTTCCATAGGTCATCGAGGATATATGTCAGAGCAGTCTATTATTTCTTGTATTATTTGGGACATACACCATTAGAAAGACTTGCAAAAAGCTTTTACTGATTAAATATTTACCAGTAAACACTTGACAACAACTCAGCTACATCTTAAGCATTCAAATAAATGGTGAAAGTGTCCCAGAGGGGAGAAACACAAGGAAATTATGAGAAAGCATTTCTAGCAACTCCCTTCCTGCATCTTTTATGACCCTTGGAAAACTAAAGAATAACTGGTCTGCAATATATTTCACACCTTTGTCTTCAAAGCTCAACCTTCATCAACACAGAGCAACGAATTTGTTATTTTTGGAAAACTAAGATAAAGAGTTGCTCCAAAATACAAAAAGAAAAAAAAATTCAGGAGTTCTATGAAGATCCCACCAAGAAACCCTTCATCCATCCACTCAACATGCATAAATTGGGCACATACACTCTATTAAGCAATATACTTGCTACTAGGAGACTGAGAAAATAAATATCACCCTGAAAGTGACTTACATTTTAGTAGGAAAGATAACATATGCACACAAACAATTAAAACAACACAAGGGAGCCTGTAACCAGTGTCTTCGGAGATCTTCAAAGAAGGTGCCGGAGTAGGAAGTAATCATATCCTACTGGGAGGGGCCAGAGAAAGTTTCAATTCAGAAATGATGTAAGAATTGAATTTGGGGATATTGTTTCCCAAAGCGGGCTGTTACGGCAAGCAGGTGAGGCATTCAAGTATGAGTAGGAAGATAAGCAGGAATCAAATTCATGTTTTGAGAGGACCTGAAGCTTATGCAGTTATCACAACCCTATTTGAGAAAAGAGATACCAAACTTTGTTTTCTTGAATACTAGGAACCTTCCAGGTACGTGATGGTCCCTGAAGCTTAAGCTTCCTTAGCCTCACGGGTACATGAGGCCAAGTTTGTTGGGTCAAGCAGACTGAGGGCTAGTCGGTCTCTGTCGTTTATTATCTATATGATTTTAGGCAAATCACTTCATTTTTCTAAACATCAGTTTCTTCAAATAATACCTACTTTATCTACTTGTAGAGTTGGAAATAGCAACACAATTTTCCTTTTGGGGAACCCTACTCTCAGCCAACTTGTCAGGGTCTACCTTGCACTTCATGGGTTGATTATATAGCTTGGCCCCTGAAATAAACACACCCCATTGGGCATGTGGCCCAAGCCAGGCTAATCTGGACTGACATCTCCCTCCACCCTGCCCCCAGGATATTGCTGTAACCAATAGGAATTATTTTTCCACTGGGGCTGCTAAACTAATAGAACATAAGCCTAGAGCAGCCAGTGGCCAATTGGCTTCCACAGAGGGAGAGTTTGAAGCCAACACAATGGATGGCAGAGCCCACAGACAGAGATAACATCTAATGGCACAGCTGAACTGTGCTGGCCTCAGTTTGAAAAGATTTCTGCCATCTTCAGCCACTACTGTCCTGACCAATACACTACAATTATGGCAATCCTGTGATTTTTGGATTACCCAGCAAACCTGCTTTCAATTCAATATTTAAACATTAGTTGATCACCTACTATGCGCAAGAATGTGCAAGATGAGGAAACTATTGAGAATTTCCAGGTGCTACATAACCATGTGGGCTCACTGGCTTCAACTCTGTCCATCCATAATTCTCTCTATTCTATCTTAAAATGCCTATGTCCCCTCATATCTATTATAGTTATGCCTGAGACACATCAATCCACCACTGTGACTGAAGAAGCTGAATTTATTGATAAAATTGGTCAAACAAAAGATGTAACTGGATCTTCCACAGATAATTTAAGATTGTATGGATCATCCTGTGTGGGTTAGGAACAATTCTTGGCCCTAACTCTGTCTCTAATTCTCATCAAAAGCTGGAATTGAAGTAAGCGAGTGACATTTCTTTGGGTATAGCTATAAATGCACCACAATTTATTTATCTAGAGTAAATTTTTTGCAAACTTTGGTAATTTAGCTATGGTGATAACACATTACTTATGGCACACTAACAACTGATTAATCTCACAAAAAGAGAGAACCATCAATGCGTAAACAGCACAAAACCGCAGATCACATTGTGTGCATGATTCCTGCCATAAAGAGGGAGCTGAACACAAAGACTTCTGTTTGGCACTATGTCTATCACCCAGCAGAGTGCTTGATGCAGGAAGCTCAATCAATGTTTGTTGGACTGAACTGAACCCCATCTACTGTAAACGGATGAAACATTGCTCTCTGCTTTACCAAAGCAAACTGCATACCAGTTTTAAGCTAAAGCCCACCCGTACATTCCTGTTTGGAAAACTCACCTGGAGCAAATCATATTCCTTATCACCTTCAAAAAATACTTAGTACTCACAGCCTCAATGATCAATTATTAGCCTTGTCCTTCTCAACCTTAGCTGCATGCTAGAATCACCTGGGGAGATTTTAAAGTTCCTGAAGCCCAGGTTGTGCCACAGATCAATTGAATCAGAGTTGCTGGGAGATAAGACCCAGGTGTCAGTGTTTTTTAAAACCTCCCCAGATGCTTCAGGTGATTCCAATATGCAGTGAAAGTTGAGAAACACTATAGTAGGACAATCTTTATGCACTTTCTGCATTATCTCTGTAACTATATCAAGTTTTTATTTGTGGGCTTCCCTGGTGGCACAGTGGTTGGGAGTCCGCCTGCCGATGCAGGGGACACGGGTTCGTGCCCCAGTCCGGGAGGATCCCACATGCCAAGGAGCGGCTGGGCCTGTGGGCCATGGCCGCTGAGCCTGTGCGTCTGGATCCTGTGCTCGACAACGGGAGAGGCCGCAGCGGTGGGAGGCCCGCATACCGCAAAAAAAAAGAAAAAAAAAGTTTTTATTTGTAATCTATGCTGCCCTAGTCCAGACCAACACTGAAGTATAATGGTCTCATAAAAGCAGTAATATAATATTAATTTTTTTGGTTTTTTTTGTTTTTTTTTTTTGCGGTACGCGGGCCTCTCACTGTTGGGGCCTCTCCCGTTGCGGAGCACAGGCTCCGGACGCGCAGGCTCAGCGGCCATGGCTCACGGGCCAGCCGCTCCGCGGCATGTGGGATCTTCCCAGACCGGGGTACGAACCGGTGTTCTCTGCATTAGCAGGCGGATTCTTAACCACTGCGCCACCAGGGAAGCCCAGTAATATAATATTAATTTTTGATATGGTCCCCTCCGGTGGAATTGTTAGAATCTCAGATACCTCTCTTAAGATTCAGGAGGGGAGGAATAATAAGCAGTTTCTGGGGTTTCTTCCCATCCTGATTTCTTTTTTTAAGAACTATATAAGCCCTACCCATTCACAGAAATGGACCACTAAAGTCATGGGTATGGTCTATAACCCTGCTTCCCACACTCCTATAATCACCTCGCTGCTTCCTCTTACCATAGCTCAAAGAATTTTAAATTTGAGGGTACATCAGAATCACCAGGAGGACTTGTGATAACAGAATCCTGGGCCCCACCACTACAACTTCTGATTCAGTAAGACTGGGATAGGGTTTGGAATCTGCATTTCTAACAATTTCACAGATGTTGCTGATGCTGCTGATCTGGAGACCACACTTGGAGAGCCACTGCCATTGCTGGTTAGATGGGACCCAGACTTGGCTAATAAAATTCCCTTGTTCTTGACTCAGAGGTAAACTCTGAAGACTGCCGTATTAGTTTCCTAGGGCTGTTGTAACAAAGGACAACAAATTTGTCCTGGTGCAATTCACACCCTCAGTTTCCATGACTTAAATACAGTTCCTTATATTTGAAAAGTCTCCCTTTTTGAATTACTCTATTCAGATTGGACTGCTATTATTTGCAACCAAAAGAGTAGTGTCTAAGGGTTGTGTCTATGTCTCACCTGTGCTCAACAGACCATGACTGACTCCTTCTCCTCCTGGCACTACCATTTCTCCAGTTATTGCTGATGTCCAGTCCTTGAGGCCGGCTGTTATTTCTGCTCCTGCTGCATTTTTCTGAAATGGAGAAATGGCTTTCCTTTGGCCATTTTAGATTCTGAAGAGTCCACACAGCAAAACTGCTTGGCATGCTACCTTTTGAAGGACGTCTAGTGATGTATTTCACGTTTGCAACTGTCTTTTTAAAATTACAGCCTTTTTCTCTAGCATAGACTCCCTGGAGCAGGGCTTCTGGGACATCTGAGCATGAACACACCAGGCTACTTTCTAAATATTCTCTATTTCAACTACCATGCAGTGTTTGGAGACTTACTATGTGTACTCAACTTTCTCTCCATTTGAGTACCTTCAGGACACCAGGCCCTTCCTGGAGTGTGAAGGAATGGCCATTGTTCCTGACTTTGGAGACCCTAAGTTCTGGTTGTTGGAAAGGATCTATACTGGATATTTTCCATTTGACCCTCAGGTCTGATCTCGGGCAGCCTCGGCCTGCAGCGTCTTGAGGGAGGATTTTGGCTCCCTGGCCAGAGATTGAAGTCAGGTAGCAGCAGTGAGAGTGCTGAATCCTAGCCACTAGACCACCAGGGACCAGTGACAAGGCCCTGTCCCATCATCTTTGTAGAAATAAATTTCCACAAAGAGATGAAAGTAGTGAAACAGGTACTGTTTATTAGGAGGAATAACGGTATGTGTGAATAGACTCACACGGGCAGACTCAGAGAGTTGCGCCCTCATGGTAGCTTGAATCACTTATATGGGGCATTTCTTCAGGGTTCCCTTTGGCCAAGCATCCTGCTTTGCCTGGTTCTGAGTCCATATTTGATATATCTCAGGGTCTTCCCCTGTGTGCATGCTCATCTCTTAACCAAGATGGATTCTAGTGAAGAGGTCTATGGGTAGGTTGACATCACTCCCTTTTTGACTTCAAGGAGTCTTTCTGCACGTGTGTAGTTGGGAAGGTGTCCTTGACTTTGAGAATGAGAAATATGTGGTCTCTTTATCTCTTATCTGGGCAGGGCTCAGCTTCTCCCTCCTGCTATTGTCTTCATCTTGGAGTATCTGTCCACTGCGGACAGACTCCAGCTGCTCAGCCTGGGGCCCATCTATCTCCTACCTCAGGTCCACCCTCCACAGTCTCCACACTGCCCTGATCCCAAGGAGGTTGCCCCACATGGACTGCATAAATGAGCTTCCTTCCCCTCTGGCTTCTGAATAGGTTTGGCTGAGAAACATGGACAAGAGGTTGGATGAAGGGAGGTAGGGAGAGCAGGACCAGGGTATTTGTTTCCCCAGCTCCCTCCTTAGGGTCACTCTGACTGGCTGCTTCCCTCAGCTGAAGGCAACAGCTCCTGTCAGGAGGCCCTCTCCACAAAGTCCTCTCTGTCTCAGTAACTGCTCTCTCTCCGTGCACCTTCAAGTCTAAGAATGGTAAGAAGACTCAAACATCCCTAGCCTCAGATACTACCAGATACCATCTCTTGAAGTCTCCCCACTCCCTGCCCACACCTTTAACTTTTATAAGCTTATATATTTGGAATGTGTATCTCTTTCCTGCTGGATCTCTGACTGATACTGAGATTTGGCCTTAAGTAATGAGCCACTGACCAACTAAAGGCTCATCTACCCCAGGGAAATTCCCGACTCTTCACCAAGTCTCAGTAAGGCAGGAGATAGATGGGCCCCAGGATGAGCAGCTAGAATCTGTCCCCTGTGGACAGATACTCCAAGACAAAGATAATAGCAGGAAGGAGGAGAAGCTGAGCCCTACCCAGATAAGAGATAAAAGATCACCACATATTTCTCATTCTTGAGGTCAAGGAGGCCTTCCTGAATACACATGCCCAGAAAGGCTCCTTGGCTGTCAAAAGGGAGGGAGTGCCACAATATAGTAGGTGATCTCAACCTACCCATAGACCTCTTCTCTAGAATCCATCTTGGCTAAAAGATACGCACACGTGGGAGGACCCTGAGATAAACCAAATATGGACTCAGAACCAGACAAAGCAAGATGATTGGCCAGAGGAAACCCAAACGAAATGCCCCATATAAGTGATTCAAACTACCGCAAGGGTGCGACTCTCTCTCTGAGCCCGCCCGTGTGAGTCTTTTCACACATATTCTTTTTCCTCCTAATAAACACTAACTGTTTCACTACTTTCCATCTCTTTGTGGAAATTCATTTCTACAAAGCCAATGGGCCAGGGCCTTGTCACTGGTCCTTGGTGGTCTAGTGACTAGGATTCGGCACTCTCACTGCTGCAACCTGACTTCAGTCCCTGGCTAGGGAACCAAAATCCTGCTTCAAGCTGCTTCAGGCCTAGGCCACCTGAGATCATCAGGAAATGTCAGGGTTGAGTACATTTTTCAATATTTTCTTAGACTCACACCTGGTACCCTTGCTTGCTACATGTTGTTCACAATTTTCTATTCCTTCTCTCTTTTGTGTAGCCCAGTGTTTCTCAACCATGTATGCAGACTAGATAACTTGGGGGAGTTTCTAGAAATTCTAATGCCCAGGTTGCTGAGGGTGAGACTGTAGGATAAGAAAACAGTATAGTAACTCCCCTACATACGAACTTTCAGGTTGCAAACTTTCAAAGATGCAAACCTGTGTTCCATCAATGTCATGTGTGAGTAAAATTGCAGCTTGCCCTCCATCTCCTATTGCTGACGATCCTTCAGCTCTACCATCGCCCACCTCCTCTCCCTCCTCCAGTCAGTAACCCTTCTTGCCTATTCATTCGATGCTAGCCCCTGGATGCCAGCTGTTGTACTGTACTACTGTACTTTTCAAGGTACTGTACTGTAAGATTAAAAATGTTGTCTTTACTTTTTGTGTTTGTTTTTTTAGGTATTATTTGTGTGAAAAGTAGTATAAACCTATTACAGTACTATATAGCTGATTGTGTTAGTTGGGTACCTAGGCTAACTTTCTTGGGCTTATGAACAAATTGGACTTACGAATATTCTCTCAGAACAGAACTCGTTTGTATTTAGGGGACTTACTGTATATAGTTTATAGATGAGGAAACCAAGAGCCAGAAATTCAATGTTTCTCTAAAGGTAACAGAAACTGAGACTAAATTCAGTCTTGCTGATTCATACCCCAGTACCCTTGCCAGCTTGAATAATGTGGTTTCTTCCTTTTTATTTGGGCCAATCCTGTCTCAATTATTGCAATATAATTCCAGCAGATCAAAAGCAAGCCCTTCTCTTTTGATTCATTCCTTCTCACAATGCTGAGGAAAGGTTCAAGTACATAGTGAACATTTAAGAAAGCATATTAACTTCCCTAATGTATACTCTACATGAGGCTCAAAGGAAGATAACAAATTCCCTTTGTGATGCAAAAGGAACAATTAATAAACATTTCTATTGCAGAGAGGTATATATTACGATGTTTTAGGAAAAAGCAGATGGCTAAAATTGATGTTGATATAATCAGTTTTTTAAATGCCATTCATTATATTTGTCTAAAAGTGCCATGAAAATGAAAATTTTATCCAGTGTCCACGTGAAAAACTTCTGATGCGGGTACACACAGGTGATACACATGTAGACAAATTAAACACTATGTGACAGATTAGAAACACAATGATACTTTTAAATACTTGTTCTGTTGGAATACTCAATATATGAGACAGTATTTTCCTTAACCCATTCTCCCAATCTCAAATCCAGATTTACTATATTATATATGCTTATAAGTTCTGTGGATTGGATCTGTCATTCATTATTTCTCTTTACAACAGATGGTGTGCATTGGTAATTTGATAGGGATTGCATTGAACGTGTAGATTGCTTTGGGTAGTATAGTCATTTTCACAATATTGATTCTTCCAATCCAAGAACATGGTATATTTCTCCATCTGTTGGTATCATCTTTAATTTCTCTCATCAATGTCTTATAGTTTTCTGCATACAGGTTTTTGTCTCTCAAGGTAGGTTTATTCCTAGGTATTTTATTCTTTTTGTTGCAATGGTAAATGGGAGTGTTTCCTTAATTTCCCTTTCAGATTTTTCATCATTAGTGTATAAGAATTCAAGAGATTTCTGTGCATTAATTTTGTATCCTGCAACTTTACCAAATTCATTGATCAGCTCTAGTAGTTTTCTAGTGCCATCTTTAGGATTCTCTATGTATAGTATCATGTCAACTGCAAACAGTGACAGTTTTACTTCTTTTTCAATTTGGATTCCTTTTATTTCTTTTTCTTCTTTGATTGCCATGGCTAGGACTTCCAAAACTATGTTGAATAATAGTAGTGAGAGGGGACATCCTTATATTGTTCCTGATCTTAGAGGAAATGCTTTCAGTTTTTCACCATTGTGAATGATGTTTGCTGTGGGTTTGTCGTATATGGCCTTTATTATATTGAGGTATGTTCCCTCTATGCCCACTTTCTGGAGAGTTTTTATCGTAAATGGGTGTTGAGTTTTGTCAAAAGCTTTTTTCTGCATCTATTGAGATGATCATATGGTTTTTCTTCTTCAATTTGTTAATATGGTGTATCACATTGATCGATTTGTGTATATTGAAGAATCCTTTCATCCCTGGGATAAATCCCACTTGATCATGGTGTATGATCCTTTTAATGTGTTGTTGGATTCTGTTTGCTAGTATTTTGTTGAAGACTTTTGCATCTATATTCTTCAGTGATATTGGTCTGTAATTTTCTTTTTTTGTAGTATGTTTGTCTGGTTTTGGTATCAAGGTGATGACAGCCTCACAGAATGAATTTAGGAGTGTTCCTTCCTCTGCAATTTTTTGGAAGAGTTTGAGAAGGATGGGTGTTAGCTCTTCTCTAAATGTTGGATAGAATTCACCTGTAAAGCCATCTGGTCCTGGACTTTTGTTTGTTGGAAGATTTTAAATCACAGTTTCAATTTTCTTACTTGTGTTTGGTCTGTTCATATTTTCTATTTCTTCCTGGTTCATCTTGGAAGGTTATACCTTTCTAAGAATTTGTTCATTTCTTCCAGGTTGTCCATTTTATTGGTACAGATTTGCTTGTAGTAGTCTCCTAGGATGCTTTGTATTTCTGCAGTGTCTGTTGTAATTTCTCCTTTTTCATTTCTAATTTTAATGATTTGAGTTCTCTCCCTCTTTTTCTTGATGAGTCTGGCCAATGGTTTATCAGTTTTGTTTATCTTCTCATAGAACCAGCTTTTAGTTTTATAGATCTTTGCTATTGTTTTCTTTGTTTCTATTTCACTTATTTCTGCTGTGGTCTTTATGATTTCTTTCCTTCTGCTAACTTTGGGTTTTGTTTGTTCTTCTTTCTCTAGTTCTTTTAGGTGTAAACTTAGATTGTTTATTTGAGGTGTTTGATGTTTCTTGAGGTAGGATTGTATTGCTATAAACTTCCCACTTAGAACTGTATTTGCTGCATCCCGTATGTTCTGGATTGTCATGTTTTCATTGTCATTTGTCTCTAGGTATTTTTTATTTCCTCTTTGAATTCTTTAGTGATCTCTTGGTTATTTAGTAAGTATTGTATTTGTGTTTTTTACATTTTTTCTCTGTAATTGATTTCTAATCTCATAGCATTGTTGTCAGAAAAGATGCTTGATATGATTTCAACTTTCTTAAATTTACTGGGGCTTGATTTATGACCCAAGATGTGACCTGTCCTGGAGAATTTGCATGGGCACTTGAGAAGAAAGTGTAATCTTTTGTTTTTGGATGGAATGTCCTATAAATATCAATTAAATCTCTCTGGTCTATTGTGTCATTTAAAGCTTGTGTTTCCTTATTAATTTTCTGTTTGGATGATTTGTCCATTGGTGTAAGTGAGGTGTTAAGATCCCCCACTATTACTGTGTTTATGTCAATTTCCTCTTTTATAGCTGTTAGCATTTGCCTTATGTGTTGAAGTGCTCCTATGTTGGGTGCATACATGTTTACAATTGTTATATCTTCTTCTTGGATTGATCCCTTGATCATTTTATAGTGTCCTTCCTTGTCTCTTGTAACATTCTTTATTTTAAAGTCTATTTTATCTGAAATGAGTATTGCTACTCCAGCTTTTGTTTGATTTCCATTTGCATGGAATATCTTTTTCCATCCCCTCACTTTCAGTCTGTATGTGTCCCTAGGCATATAGTTGCTTGTAGTAATCTCTCATGATCCTTTGTATTTCTGCACTGTCAGTTGTTACTTCTCCTTTTTCATCTCTAATTCTATTGATTTGATTCTTCTCCCTTTTTTTCTTGATGAGTCTGGCTAATGGTTTATCAATTTTGTTTATCTTCTCAATAAACCAGCTTTTAGTTTTATTGATCTTTGCTATCATTTCCTTCATTTCTTTTTCATTTATTTCTGAACTGATCTTTACAATTTCTTTCCTTCTGCTAACTTTGGGGGTTTTTTTGTTCTTCTTTCTCTAATTGCTTTAGATGTGAGGTTAGGTTGTTTATTTGAGATGTTTCTTTTTTCCTGAGGTAGGAATGTGTTGTTATAATCTTCCCTCTTAGAACTGCTTTTGCTGTATCCCATAGGTTTTTGGGCCATCATGTTTTCATTGTCATTTGTTTCTAGGTATTTTTTGATTTCCTCTTCAATTTCTTCAGTGATGTCTTGGTTATTAAGTAGTGTATTGTTTAGCTTCCATGTGTTTGTATTTTTTACAGATTTTTTCCTCTAATTTATATCTAGTCTCATAACATTGTGGTTGCAAAAGATACTTGATACAATTTCAATTTTCTTATATTTACCAAGGGTTGATTTGTTACCCAAGATATGATCTATCCTGGTAAATGTTCCATGAGCACTTGAGAAGAAAGTGTATTCTGTTCTTTTTGAAGGAAAGTCCTATAATATCAATTATGCCCATCTTGTTTAATGTGTCATTTTAAGCTTGTGTTTCCTTATTTATTTTCATTTTGGATGATTTGTCCATTGGTGAAAGTGGGGTGTTAGAGTCCCCTACTATGATTGTGTTACTGTCTATTTCCCTTTTTATGGCTTTTAGCATTTGCCTTATGTATTGTGGTGCTCCTATGTTAGGTGCATAAATATTTACAATTTTTATATCTTCTTCTTGGGTTGTTCCATTGATCATTAAGTAGTGTCCTTCTTTGTCTCTTGGTATAGTCTTTATTTTAAAGTCTGTTTTGTCTGATATGAGAATTGCTTCTGCAGCTTTCTTTTGATTTCCATTTGCATGGAATACCTTTTTTCATCCCCTCACTTTCAGTCTGTATGTGTCCCTATGTTTGAAGTGGGCCTCTTGTAGACAGCATATTTATGCGTCTTGTTTTTGTATCCATTCAGCAAGTCTATGTCTTTTGGTTGAGCATTTAATCCAGGTACACTTAAGGTCATTATCAATATGTATGTTCCTATTACCATTTTCCTAATTGTTTTTGTAGGTGTTTTCCTTCTCCTCTGTTTCTTGCCTACAGAAGTTCCTTTAGGATTTGTTGTAAATCTGGTTTGGTGTTGCTGAATTGTCTTAACTTTTGCTTGTCTGTAAAGTTTTTAATTTCTCCATCGAATCTGAAGGAGATCCTTGCTGGGTAGAGTAATCTTGGTTGTAGGTTTTTCCCTTTTATCACTTTAAATATGTCCTGCCACTCCCTCATGGCTTGAAGAGTTTCTACTGAAAGATCAGCTGTTAGCCTTATGGGGATTCCCTTGTATGTTATCTGTTGCTTTTCCTTTGCTGCTTTTAATATTTTTTCTTTGTATTTAGTTTTTGATAATTTGATTAATATGTCTCTTGGTGTGTTTCTCCTTGGATTTATCCTGTATGGGACTCTCTGCACTTTCTGGACTTGATTGACTATTTCCTTTCCCACATTAGGGAAGTTTTCAACTCTAATCTCTTCAAATATTTTCTCAGTCCCTTTTTTTTTCTCTTCTTCTTCTGGGTCCCTTATAATTCTAATGTTGGTGCATTTAATGTTGTCCCAGAGGTCTCTGAGACTGTCCTCTATTCTTTTCATTCTTTTTCTTTATTTTGCTCTGCGGCAGTTATTTCCACTATTTTATCTTCCAGGTCACTTATCAGTTCTTCTACCTCAGTTATTCTGTTATTGATTCCTTCTAGAGAATTTTTAATTTCATTTATTGTGTTGTTCATCATTGTTTGTTTGTTCTTTGGTTCTTCTAGGTTCTTGTTAAACTTTTCTTGTCTTTTCTCCATTCTATTTCCAAGATTTTGGGTCATGTTTACTTTCATTACTCTGAATTCTTTTTCTGGTAGATTGACTCTCTCCTCTTCAGTTTTTTGGCTTGGTGGGTTTTTACCTTGCTTCTTCATCTGCTGCCTATTTCTCTGTCTTCTCATTTTGTTTAACATACTGTGGTTGAGGTCTCCTCTTTGCAGGCTGCATGTTGGTAGTTCCCATTGTTTTTAGTGTCTTCCCCAGTGGGTGAGGTTGTTTCATTGACTTGTGTAGGCTTCCTGGTGGAGGGTACTGGCACCTGTGTTCTGGTGGGCTGGGCTGGATCAGATTTTTCTATTGGACAGAGCCACATCCAGTAGTGTGTTTTGGAGTATCTGTGAACCTAGTATGATTTTAGGCTGCCTCTCTGCTAATGGGTGGGTTTGTTTTCCTGTGTTGCTAGTTGTTTGGCATGGGGCATCCAACACTGGAGTTTGCTTGCCATTGGGTGGAGCTGGGTTTTAGCATTGAGACAGAGATCTCTGGGAGAGCTCAGCTGGGTTTTAGCGTTGAGACAGAGATCTCTGGGAGAGCTCTCACCATTTGATATTGCATGAGGTCAGGAGGCCTCTGGTGGTACAATGTCCTGCTCTCGGCTCTCCCACCTCAGAGGCATAGGACTGACACCAGGCCAGAGCACCAAGACCCTGTCAGCCACACAGTTCAGAAGAAAAGGGAGCAAAAAAGGAAAAAATAAATAAAAATTTAAAAAAATTTTAATTAAAAAAATTATTACAATAAAAAAATGGTAATAAAAAAAAGAGAGCAACAAAACCAATTAGCAAATCCACCAATGGTAACAAGCGTTAAACACTAAACTAAGATAAACATAAAAATCAGAAACAAATAAGTCAGAGACAGCAAACCTCAAGTCTACTGTTGCTCCAAAAGTTCACAGTCTCAATTTTGTTACAATTCTTTGTGTATTCAGGTATTCCACAGATGCAGGGTACATCAAATTGATTGTGGGGATTTCATCTGCTGCTCCTGAGGCTGCATGGAGAAATTCCCCTTTCTCTTCTTTCTTTGCACAGCTCCAGGGGTTCAGCTTTGGTTTTGGCCCCACCTCTTTGTGTAGGTCGCCCTCAGGCATCTGTTCCTGCCCAGATAGGACAGGGTTAAAGCAGCAGCTGATTAAGGGGTTCTTGTTCTTTCATGCCAGGGGTAGGGAGGGGTACGGTAATTATAACTGGAAAGTGATCAAGCCTGCGGCAGCAGAGGCCAACATAACGTTGCAACAGCCTGAGGCACACCATGTGTTCTCCTGGGGAAGTTGTCTGTGGGTCACAGGACCCTGGCTGTGGCGGGCTGCACACTTTTCTGGAGGTGGCAGGGTGTGGATAGTGACCTGAGCTTGCACACAGGATTCTTGGTGGCTGCAGCAGCAGCATTAGACTTTCATGCCTGTTTCTGGGGTCCGAGCTGATAACCATGGCTCACGCTCATCTCTGAAACTCATTTAGGCTGTCCTCTGCCTCTTGTGGTCAGAGGGGGAATGAATCCCCTCTCCTTGCGCACCCTGAAACAATGGTCTCTTGCCTCTTAGGCAGGTCCAGACTTTTCCCCAGACTCCCTCCTGGCTAGCTGTGGTGCACTAGCCCCCTTCAGGCTGTGTTCATGCAGCCAACCCCAGTCCTCTCCCTGGGATCTTACCTCCGAAGCCTGAGTCTCAGCTCCCAGCCCCCACCCACCCTGGTGGGTGAGCAGACAAGCCTCTCAGACTGGTGAGTGCTGATCGGCACTGATCCTCTGTGTGGGAATCTCTCCACTTTGCCCTCTGCACCCCTGTTGTTGTGCTCTCCTCCATGGCTCTGAAGATTCCCCCTGTCCACCCCCCATTTCTGCCAGTGAAGGAGCTTCCTAGTGTTTAGAAACTTTTCCTCCTTCACAGCTCCCTCCCAGAGGTGTAGGTCCTGTCCCTATTCTTTTGTCTCTGTTTTTTCTTTTTCACTACCCAGGTACGTGGGTATTTTCTTACCTTTGGGGTAGTCTGTGGTCTTCTGCCAGCGTTCAGTAGGTGTTCTGTAGGAGTTGTTCCACATGTAGATGTATTTTTGATGTATTTGTGGGGAGGAAGGTGATCTCCACATCTTACTCCTCCACCACTTTGAAGGTCCCCCACCCCATGTATCTTTTTGAATTATGGTTAGCAGGGGGGAAAGAGGGAGAGGGATAAATTGGGAGATTGGAATTGACATATACATGTTACTATATATAAAATAGATTACTAATAAGGACCTACTATATAGTACAGGGAACTCTACTCAATACTCTAATGACCTGTATGGGAAAAGAATCTAAAAAGAGTGGATATATGTATATGTATAACTGATTCACTTTGCTGTACAGCAGAAAGTAACACAACGTTATAAATCAACTATATTCCAACAAAAATTTAAAAATAAACCTCCCTTTTAGCTATTCATCTAACCTTACAATCTATGTTTTTATTCCAGCTATCTATGTCATTATTGAAAACTCAAAATTTACCACGCACTATGCTAAGAGCACAGTATATATTTCTCAATCATTCACATAACAAACATGCAGAAAGGGGTATTTTAATCCCCATTGTATAGACGAGGAAACCAAGACTTAGAAACTATACACACCCTTGGCCTTATTTCTTTAGCTTCATGGTGTTGTGCTTATAACAAGCACTCTGCAATAATATTTATTGAGCACCAAATGTTGCACAACAATCCAATGAATTATTATCTTGCATTTTCAAATGAGGAAACTGGGGCACAGAGAGTTTGAGAAACTTGCCACGTAGGTGCTAAGAGATGGGCCAGGGTTTAAACCCAGACAGTGCTTCTCAACATTAGGCTACAAGATAGTCACCTGGAGGGTCTGTTAAAATGCAGAAGGCTGCACCCCAACCCCAGGTCTGGGTGGGGCCTGAGATTTCACATTTCTAACGAGGTCAAGGGATGCTGTCTCTGCTGTTCTGAGGCTCACTTTGAATAAAGAGGGTCTAGACCGATAATCTATGCTCTTAACCACTAAACAACACTGTTTCTCCAATACAGTAAGTCCCCTACATACAAACCTTCAAGTTGCGAACTTTCGAAGAGGTAAACATTCCCCTGTATGCCAGCTGTTGTACTGTACTACTGTACCTTTCAAGGTACTGTACTGTAAGATTAAAAAGGTTTTCTTTATTTTTTGTGTTTTTTTTTTGTATTATTTGTGTGAAAGTAGTATAAATCTATTACAGTACAGTACTATATAGCCAATTGTGTTAGTTGGGTATCTAGGCTAACTTTGTTAGACTGACAAACAAATTGGACTTATGAACACATTCTCAGAATGGAACTCATTCTTTTGTAGAGGACTTACTGTAGATTAATACTTGCTGATTGAGTGAAAGGCAATATATTTGTATAATAATAAAGCAGCAATCAGCATAATGCATACCCATTGATCATGTTAATCAGGAATTTGCATTTCTATTTTTGTGCTCACTCAGCTTTTACCTTAGTTATTCATTTGAATATAGGGAATATGCCAACCTCTTTGGAAGAAAACTATGGTAATTCATGCAGGAAATCATGCCTTGCTTCTCTTCCTTCAACTCTTCCATGGCTTCCCATTGAACTGGAATAAAACTAAACACCTTATCATGACCCAGGAAGTCCAGGTGATCTGCACCACCTCCCCACCTCCCACCCAGACCCCTTCCCTCTCTCTGCCCCTAGATTATCACATCCAAGCACACTAGCCTTCCAACAGTTTCTAGAACAAGACAAGCTTTTTTCCCAGACTCAGAAACTTTATACTTGCTGTTTTCCCTTCCTCTTCTCTCTTATTGTTATTTCTGCTGTCAAAAAAGAATAAAAGACAGACTCAGACAGAAGTTAAAGCAGTAAAGGAACTATTGCTGTAGGGGAAGACCTCAGTAGAGAACCAGGCTCCATTTTGAATACAACAAGGTCAAGTGGGGATTTATATCCAAGAAGCAGGGTGGAAGTCAGTGTATGGAAAATTACTAAATTAAACATCAAAGATTAGGGAACTACTGGAACTGACTTGATAGGATAAACTCTGAGACATATTTTACGTTCCATGCCTTCCCTACAAGGTGAGGCTGAAGCTTCTCTCCTAGGACTTTGCCTTAAATCGCAACCTTTTAGATTTCTTCCCCATCTTGGTCCAGCTGCTCTTTAAGGAGTCCTCCTGAATGCATGCCCTTAATATATCACTTGTAAAGAAATCCTCATCTCAGGATCTGCTTCTAGGAATCCTGACATAACTTACACAGGAACACATTTCTGTTGGGCCTATCTGGGTGTAGTATTGCTGGACCAGAGATTATACCTGTACTCAGTTGTACAAAGTGGTTGCACCAATTAACCCTCCTAGCAGCTGTTTATGAGAGTTCCAGTTACTTCAGATCCTTGTCAACACTTGCAAAAAGTCTTTTCTTCAATTCCTCATTTTTTCAATGTGTTATCTATCTTTTTCTTATTGAGTTTTAGATGTTCTTTTTTTATATTTATTCTTGATATGAGTCCTTTCTAGATATATATGTCTATATATATATATATATATATACACACACACATATATATCATAAACATCTAGTCCCATTCTTAATTTTGACATACACAATCATCTGTGAACAATTATCATTTTATTTTACTTTTCTAATTGTTATTTTTCTCTTGTCTTCTGGGCTACCTAGGTCCTCCAGTATGATGTTAAGTAGAAATAATTATGGAGAACATCCTTGTCATAGACCCAAATTTGACTTTCATTACTTTGACATTATATAGGATGTTTGTGGATAAGTTTCTGTAGATATACTTCATTAAATTAAGGAAGTTTCATTCTATTCCTAATTTGTTAAATTTTGTTTTGTTTTCATGATCAAGGATTAAATTTAATCAAATAATTTTTACGCATCTTTTAAGAGGACCATATGATTTTTTACCTTCTTTCTGTTAGTGTTAAAACTAACCTTGCATTCCTGGATTCCAACTTGGTTGTGGTATATTATATATTGTTGGATTCAGTTTATTTTCTTTTTTAAGTTTTTTGCATCTATGTTCATGAGAGATATTGGCAAATAATATTCCTCTCATAATATCTCTATCAGGTTTGGTATCAAAGTTATGCTGGTTTCATAAATATGTCATGAAGCTCTCCCTCTTTCTCTGGAAAATTTTGTGTGATATTGGGTCCTTGATTCCCTGAATGTTTGGAATAATTTATCTCTGCATTTCTCTTTTTTCTTGGATTTTGACCACTAAACATTCTGGCTGTCTTGGCTACTTTGTGATGTTTTCACACAGATCTTTTCAAAATTTTAACCAGATTTTATCATTATTCTCAGTAAGATGGTGGTTTGATAGATTACAAGGTCCTATTTTTAGGGCCACATATAAATGAAGCATAGATTTTGAACAATGAATGGTTGGAGACATATTGCATTCTGGTATTTTTTTTAACATCTTTATTGGAGTATAATTGCTTTACAATGGTGTGTTAGTTTCTGCTTTATAACAAAGTGAACCAGTTATACATATACATATGTTCCCATATCTCTTCCCTCTTGCATCTCCCTCCCTCCCACCCTCCCTATCCCACCCCTCTAGGTGGTCACAAACCACCTAGCTGATCTCCCTGTGCTATGAGGCTGCTTCCCACTAGCTATGTATTTTACGTTTGGTAGTGTATATATGTCCATGCCACTCTCTCACTTTGTCACAGCTTACCCTTCCCCCTCCCCATATACTCAAGTCCATGCTCTAGTAGGTCTGTGTCTTTATTCCCATCTTACCCACTAGGTACTTCATGCACTCTGGTATTTAATCATGAAGGACCTTGCATTCCAGAGAATACTAAACAATGGGGAGCCCTGACAGTTTTTGAGTAGAGAGATAATAGATCAGATCTAGAATTAGGAAAGTAAATGTGGCAATGATGTATGACATGAAAGGAAAAAAGGACAGGTAGGAGGTTATTACAAAAGTTCACTGAAAACAAATACGAGTCTGCTTAGGAGAATGCCAACAAAAATGTAAAAGACTTCCTTTCAACCAGTGATTCTCAAAGTGGATCATGGAGCAGCAGCAGCTCACCTGGGAACTTTTTATAATGCAGGTTCTCAGCCCTGCTCCAGACCTACTGAATCAGACTGTCTAGGGGAGATGTCCAATAATCTGTGTTCTAACAAACCCACCACATGATTCTGATGCTCATTCAATTTGGGAACCACTACTTCAGACCAAATCTAACTTCCCTCACAGCTAGGGATGATTGTATGATGCCAGTTCTGGCCAATGAAACAAAAGAGGAAGTCCACTCAGGGCAACTGTAGGAAAAGTTTTCTTTCCTGATAAAAAGGACAGATGAAGCTGGGGCTGCCCATTTTCCTTCTTCCTATCATGAATGTTGATTGACATTGTGACCAAGAGGCAAAAGGTCTGAGGGCTGAGAAATCCAACAGGTTGAAGATGGCAGGTCAGAAATATCCAAGAGTTGGCATTCTTGATAACATTAATTTGCCTCCCACCAGCCCCAGACTGTCTACCTTTACCTAATTAAATGCATTGATCATTCAATTCACTAGTAACTGGGCATTCTGCTGCTCATAGTGAATAGATTTTTAACTGATACCTGTGTCAAGTTTATAGCTGGCATCTAGTAGGAGATCATAAGTGATAGTTCCACTTGACAAAATCAGGAAGAAAATTGTAATCTGTTTATTTAACCCATTTCTGCAGAAGACATATCTGCTAAGCATTTTTTTCTCCCATGGAGATCACAGCTTTGAGTAACATTCTACTGTTGCTTAATACCTTGGACAGTGAAGGCAGTTTCGAATGTTATAAAGACATTTCTTTACTGGATGAAGTCATTTCTGTATGTGAGCCCAGAAAGCAAGGTATCATAGTGCCATCTCCTTGGAATTGCCATTTGCCTTGTTCTCATTCAGAAAGGGGAAACCCATTGGGAATAAAAGTCCCACCAAGTAATTCTCACCAGAGACAAGTCTATTCATCCCTAATTCCTACTATCAAGGTACGTCACTGAATACTAATTCTTGCTTTCCCAGGACTTTGTGGAACAAGAGAATGGCGATTTCTGGCAGAGAAGACAATTCCACAGCACAGTGGGCTGTGCGTGCAGCTTCCTCCCAAAGCAGGACTGGCTCAATTACTCGGAGCTCTATCTCCAACTGTGTTCCAGACGACAGCAGGGACCTCTCCAAGTCTCAAACATGATTGGGTGGCATTTATGTCTTGTGTGTGACAATCCTGTTCTAGAGGGACTGGCTCACAGTGCACAACAAAAAACTCTAGTGGGAAACATCAGCTGAGTTGCTTATAAGGAGACTGACTGGGGGGCCTCACCCACATATCCAGCTCCTTGCTCCAAATTTCTGCTTTGAGGTGTAGGTACCATTTTGGGTCTCAAGCAGGTTCTTCTGTGAATGGGTACAAATTCTGAATCACCTCCACAGGGAGTTTTTTGGCACTGACCACCCTGTTTAAAATTACAAAACTTCCTCCAAACTCTCACATGCATACTCCTGCATCTTTGCTTTATTTTTCACTTAGTACTTATCACCATATGGCATACTATCTGCTTTACTTATTCAAGTTTTTATTCTTTCCTCCTCCACTAGATTTTAAGGTTTATGAGAGCAGTAATTTTTGCCTGTTTTGCTCATGGCTATATCCACAATGTTTAGGAAAGTACCTGGCATGTAGTAAATGCTCAATAAATGTTTAAGGATGGATGCTTCTATAGTGATTGGCTGACAGGTCCTGGAAAATGGCATACCTTTTTCCTGCCCTTTACCGTTGTTTCTCTAAAATATAAGCCTTAGAGGATATTAGGCTTCAGATTCTGCTACGGTTTACTCCATGTCAATAGAAACTGGTTGAATAATAATGATTAATAATAACTATTCTTTTAGGGCTCACTATGTAACAGGTGAATGCTGAGTGCTGAGATACATTATCTTATTTAATTCTCAGACAATACTAGCAGCTTTAGCCCCATTTTATCAATGAGAACAAGGAGGCTCAGTCATCTCAGATGACTCATTCAAGCTCTCCCAGCTCATCAGTGGCAGAGCTGGGATGTGAATTTGGGACTATCTGACTCCAAAGCCCAGGCTTTTACCTGTCACTTCATTGGAGAACAGCTTCAGCATTAGTTGACACATTTATGTTACTCTGATTTCTCCTCCTCTCTTATGAAAATATAGGTATTTTTTGTGTGAGCCCTGGAATCAAATGACGGAATAGAGATGCTTTTTCCAGAGCTCCCTCCTGCCTGGAAAGAGTGAGAGCGAGAGAGAGAGAACTAAACTACTTGGCAGAAGTGAAGTTCTGACTAAATGTTGACTCTTTAGGTGTTGATGTACCTTCCAATGGAGAACGTAAAAGCATTTTATGTAGAATCAACGTATTTCAGCAAAGTTTATTTAAAAAAAAAAAGTATCAAGACAGACTGTCTTAGAGGTCCTATTTCCTGAAAACATCCTAATTATAGTTAGACATTAGCACAAATCTTAGAATTAGTAATAATAATAGTGGCAAATGCTTAAATAGTGCTTATTTATATGTAGGCTTAAAATCTGCAACAACCCTGTGAGCAGGCAGAGAGGTACACTCAGGTTTAACCAGCTGCCTTTGAGGAAATGGCCAACACTGTTCACCACCCCACCCCCAACATTGTTTCCTTTGTAGTTTGTGCTCCAGCAGCATCTAAATGGCACACAGGTCCTCAATTACCCTCTGTCATTTCATGCTTTTACACCTCCACTCATACAGTTCTCGCTTGGAAATGCTGTCCCTGTCTTGTTGGCACTGGGAACTCCTATTTGTCCTTTAGGGTTCTTTCCTCTTGGGTGTTGTGTTACTTCCCCTAAGAAGCCATCCTAGACCTTCTTCGTCTTAGTTATCTTTTTCTCCACTGTGTACTCAGACACACTGCCCTTACTTGTGTAATACACATGGAGAGATCAATTTCCTTCTTTAGAGTGTAAGCCTCATGAGGGAAGCAATGATGCCACTTCCATCTTTGCAATGAACAACACCTGGTGTACTGCCTGGAACAAGGATGTTACAGAACTGAGCTGAAATTAAAGGGGCTACAATGAAATACATTGTAGCATGACCAGTCATGGAATCAAGGAAGCCTACTAACTAATATTATACCCAAAGTGTTAGACATCCATAATTCCTATCCCCTGGATGCTCTCAGATACTATCTTTGCAAACTTTTTTGAGTCTGTAATTTTTGAGCACGTGCAATGGCTATAACAGTGTTGTGTAGGAAAAAAACAGTCTTCTTTCTGTGTTTCTCCTTTGCTCTCACACTACTATCACACTCACACTTCTGACACCAGATGTGTGTGGGTTTTCCCCAACCAAGCAATCCTCTGTGACTCCAGCTGGGTGTCTTACAATTTAACTCAATTTTGATACTATTTACCTGGAGATAGCATCAGATCACACAGGATAAGAACTGAGTCCCACAAGGCTGCTCCCACCCCACTTCAGGCCACAGACTCAAGTCACAAGTTGTCACCTGTGCTTGTGACTGATTGGCTATAATTCTGAGGTTCCCACGACCTCCTCCTTGGGTCTGATTAGTTTCTAGAGCATCTCACAGAATTCAGGGAAACAATTAGGTTACCAGTTTATTAAAAGATATGATAAAGGATAGAGATGAAGAGATACATAGGGTGAGGTGTGGTAGGGTTCCAAGTGCAGGAGCTTCTGTCCCTGTGGAGTTGGGGTGTGTTACCCTCCTGGTATGTGGATGTGTTCATCAACCTGGAAGCTCTCCAAACCCTATACCATTGGGATTTTACAGAAGCTTCCTTACATTGGCATGATCAATTATTAATTCTATCTCCAGTCTGTCTCCCCTCTCTGGAGAGTAGAGATTAAAATTCTAAGGTTCTAATCATGTCTTGGTCTTTCTGATGATGAACCCTGATCCAGGAGCCCACCCAGAGTCACCTCATTAGAACAAAAGATGCTCCTACAGCTCTTATCAATTAGGAAATTCCAACGGTTTTAGGAGCTCTGTGCCAGCAACAGTGATGAAGACCAAATATATATTTCTTATTATAAGCTGCAATATCACAAATGTGTTAAGCATAATCAGGGTAAAAGTGAGGTATAAACATCGTCCTTGAACTATTCTGCATCAAAGGAAAAATGACCAAATAGAAGGGCCCAGGGGGCTTCAATCTGTTTATTCCCTGGCCTAAGTCTCTAGCAGATGGTGCTGAAACACTGCATATAGGAAAGAAATTCCTTTGACTCTCCCACAGGAAACACTTCAAACCCAATGCTTTAATTATTTTAGGTGTAGACTAAAGAATTCCTTCCCTGGATCTCAGACACACCACATTGGAACATTTCAACCAAGAGACAAGCTGACTGGCATTTTAATGGATTTCTCTGCAACAGGTTTGCCGAAGTACACGTATCCACAGCCAATCAGGGATGCAAAAGGCTTGGCCTGGGTACTAAAACTTTTCCAGCATTTTTCTAGAAACCATCTCTGTGAAGATGATGATAGAATACTGTCTAAGTGTCTGAAGCTCCAAAGGTTCTACTCAAGGCAGAGACAGTGTGTTTATTAAACAGAGGAAAGTTTAGTTTAGGATTATTGGAAGACAGCCAAGTACCCAGGATCTTTAAGGCTTGACTTCTTTGGGAAAAATATTAAAATGAAATGAGTCTTTTGTGTGACGAATGGGTTAACCCACCTTTCCAAATTTCCAACTCTATAATCTTCTGTGAATCTCATGTCAAGGTCACCTCTCTGCCCTCAACACATGGGAGGGGCTCTTTGTCTTGGACCAGGACCTAACTACCATTGAAAAATGGTGAATTCGACAAAGCTGAGCAGGTTTCTTTATAATGGAACTTCTCAAAGTCTTCACCCTCCATGATGTGTACAGAGTATGCAGTATTTCCATGATTATGGAAATATGCAGTATTCCATGATTTAACCATGGAATCATTGTCTTCCTTTGCCATGGAGTATTTCATGGGGCTATTGAGCCACAAGTGCATAATTTGGTATAATCAAAAATTTGATCTCATGTTTAAAGACCTAATGCTAAGAGCAAGAAGCCTGACACAAAAGATTACATACTGTATGATACCATTGATATGAAATGTCCAGAATAGGCAAATCTGTAGAGAAAGAAAGCAAATTATTATCTACCAACGGATAGGGTGAAAGCAGTGGGGAGTGAGATGTGACTGCTTGCAGGTAAAAGGTTTCTCTTGAGGTGATGAAATATCCTAAAATTAGATTATGGTGATGATGGCATAATTATATAAATATACTTTATTTTTTTATTTGAATTTTATTTTTTTGAATTTTATTTTATTTATTTTATACAGCAGTTTCTTATTAGTTATCCATTTTATACATATTAATGTATATATGTCAATCCCAATCGCCCAATTCATCACACCACCACCACCACCACCACCACTTTCCCCCCTTGGTGTCAATACTTTTGTTCTATACATCTGTGTCTCTGTTTCTGCCCTGCAAACTGGTTCATCTGTGCCATTTTCTAGGTTCTACATATATGTGTTAATATACGATATTTATTTTTCTCTTTCTGACTTACTTCACTCTGTATGACAGTCTCTAGATCCATCCACGTCTCTACAAATGACCCAATTTCGTTCCTTTTTATGGCTGAGTAATATTCCATTGTATATATGTACCCCATCTTCTTCATCCATTCATCTGTCAGTGGGCATTTAGGTTGCTTCCATGACCTGCCTATTGTAAATACTGCTGCAAAGAACATTGGGGTGCATGTGTCTTTTTGAATTATGGTTTTCTCTGGGTATATGCCCAGGAGTGGGATCGCTGGGTCATATGGTAATTCTATTTTTAGGTTTTTAAGGAACCTCCATACTATTCTCCACAGTGGCTGTATCAATTTACATTCCCACCAACAGTGCAAGAGGGTCCCCTATTCTCCACACCCTCTCCAGCATTTGTTTATAGATTTTCTGATGATGCCCATTCTAACTGGTGTGAGGTGATACCTCATTGTAGTTTTGATGTGCATTTCTCTAATACTTAATGATGTTGAGCAGCTTTTCAAGTGCCTCTTGGCCATCTGTATGTCTTCTTTGGAGAAATGTCTATTTAGATCTTCTGACCATTTTTTAAATGGCTTGTTTGTTTTTTTAATATTGAGCTGCATGAGCTGTTTATATATTTTGGAGATTAATCCTTTTCCATTGAGTCATTTACATACATGTTCTCCCATTCTGAGGGTTACCTTTTCGTCTTGTTTATAGGTCCCTTTGCTGTGCAAAAGCTTTTAAGTTTCATTAGATCCCGTTTATTTATTTTTGTTTTTATTTCTATTACTCTAGAAGGTGGGTCAAAAAAGATCTTACTGTGACTTATGTCAAAGAGAGTTCTTCCTATGTTTTCCTCTAAGAGTTTTATAGTGTCCGGTCTTACATTTAGGTCTTTAATCCATTTTGAGTTTATTTTTGTGTATGGTGTTAGGGAATATTCTGATTTCATTCTTCTACATGTAGCTGTCCAGTTTTCCCAGCACCACTTATTGAAGAGACTGTCCTTTCTCCATTGTATATCCTTGCCTACTTTGTCATAGGTTACTTGACCATATGTGCTTGGGTTTATCTCTGGGCTTTCTATCCTGTTCCATTGATCTAAATTTCTGTTTTTGTGCCAGTACCATATGGTCTTGATTACTGTAGCTTTGTAGTATAGTCTGAAGTCAGAGAGTCTGATTCCTCCAGCTCCGTTTTTTCCCCTCAAAATCGTTTTGGCAATTCAGGGTCTTTTGTGTCTCCATTCAAATTTGAAGATTTTTTGTTCTAGTTCTGTAAAAAATGCCATTGGTAATTTGATAGGGATTGCATTGAATCTGTAGATTGCTTTGGATAGTATAGTCATTTTCACAATATTGATTTTTCAAATCCAAGAACATGATATATCTCTCCATCTGTTTGTGTCATCTTTGATTTCTTTCATCAGTGTCTTATAGTTTTCTGAGTACAGGTCTTTTACCTCCTTAGGTAATTGTATTCCTATGTATTTTATTCTTTTTGTTGCAATGGTGAATGGGATTGTTACCTTAATTTCTCTTTCTGATCTTTTGTTGTTAGTATATAGGAATGCAATAGATTCCTGTGCATTAATTTTGTATCCTGCAACTGTACCAAATTCATTGATTAGCTCTTGTTGTCTTCTGGTGGCATCTTTAGGGTTATCTAAGTGTAGTATCATTCCAATTTGGATTCCTTTTATTTCTTTTTATTCTCAGATTGCCATGGCTAGGACTTCTAAAACTATGTTGAATAATAGCAGCAAGAGTGGACATCCTTGTCTTCTTCCTGATATTAGAGGAAATGCTTTCAGTTTTTCACCATTGAGAATGATGTTTGCTGTGGGTTTGTCATACATGTCCTTTATTATGTTGAGGTAGGTTCCCTCAATGTCCACTTTCTGGAGACTTTTTATCATAAATGGGTGTTGAATCTTGTCAAAAGATTTTTCTGCATCTATTGAGATAATCATATGGTTTTTATTCTTCAATTTGTTAATATGGTGTATCACATTGATTGATTTTAGTATATTTGAGAATTATTGCATCCCTGGGATAAATCCCATTTGATCATGGTGTATGATCCTTTTAATGTGTTGTTGGATTCTGTTTGATTGTATTTTGTTAAGGATTTTTGCAACTATATTCATCAGTAATATTGGTCTGTAATTTTCTTTTTTTGTAGTATCTTTATCTGGTTTTGGTATCAGGGTGATGGTGGCCTCATAGAATGAATTTGGAAGTGTTCCTTCCTCTGGAATTTTTTGGAAGAGTTTGAGAAGGGTGGGTGTTAACTTTTCTCTAAATGTTCAATAGAATTCGCCTGTGAAGCCGTCTCATCCTGGGCTTTTGTTTGTTGGAAGATTTTTTTTTTTTTTTTTTTTTGCGGTACGCAGGCCCCTCACTGCTGTGGCCTCTCCCGTTGCAGAGCACAGGCTCCGGACACGCAGGCTCAGCGGCCATGGCTCACGGACCCAGCCGCTCCGCGGCATGTGGGATCTTCCCGGACTGGGGCACGAACCCATGTCCCCTGCATTGGCAGGCAGACTCTCAACCACTGCGCTACCAGGGAAGCCCTGTTGGAAGATGTTTAATCACAGTTTCAATTTCATTACTTGTGACTTGTCTGTTCATATTTTCTATTTCTTCCTGGTTCAGTCTTGGACGGTTATACTTTTCTAAGAATTTGTCCATTTCTTCCAGGTTGTCCATTTTATTGGCATAGAGTTGCTTGTATTTGTCTCTTATGATGCTTTGTATTTCTGTGGTGTCCATTGTAACTTCTCCTTTTCATTTCTAATTTTATATATTTGAGTGCTCTCCCTCTTTATTTGATGAGTTGGCTAAAAGTTTATCAATTTTGTTTGTCTTCTCAAGGAACAAGCTTTTAGTTTTATTGATCTTTGCTATTGTTTTCCCTATTTCTATTTCATTTATTTCTGGTCTGATCTTTATGATTTCTTTCCTTCTACTAAACTTGGGTTTTGTTTCTACTTCTTTCTCTAGTTCTTTTAGGTGTAAGGTTAGATTGTTTATTTGAGATTTCTCTTCTTTCTTGAGGTAGGCTTGTATTACTACAAACTTCCCTCTTAGAACTGCTTTTGCTGCATCCCATACATTTTGGATCATCATGTTTTCATTGTTATTTTTCTCTAGGTATTTTTTCATTTCCTCTTTGATTTATTCAGTGATCTTTTGGTTGTTTAATAATGTATTGTTTAGCCTCCATGTGTTTGTGTTTTTTACATTTTTTTCCCTGTAATTTATTTCTAATCTCATAGCATTGTGGTCAGAAAAGATGCTTGATATGATTTCAATTTTCCTTAATTTACTGAGGCTTGAGTTGTGACCCAAGATATGATTTATCCTGGAAAATGTTCCATGTGCACTTGAGAAGAAAGTGTAATCTGCTGTTTTTGGATGGAATGTCCTATAAATATTGATTAAATCTATCTGGTCTATTGTGTCTTTTAAAGCTTTTGTTTCCTTATTAATTTTCTGTCTGGATGATCTGTCCATTGATGTAAGTGAGGTGTTAAAATCCCCCACTATTATTGTATTACTGTTGATTTCCTCTTTTATAGATGTTAGCATTTGCCTTATGTATTGAGGTGCTCCTATGCGGCGTGCCTATATATTTATAATTGATATATCTTCTTCTTGGATTGATCCCTTGATCATTATGTAGTGTCCTTCCTTTTCTCCTGTAACATTCTTTATTTTAAAGTCTATTTTATCTCATATGAGTGTTGCTACTCCAGCTTACTTTTGATTTTCATTGGCATGGAATATATTTTTCCATCCCCTCACTTTCAGTCTGTATGTGTCCCTAGGTCTGAAGTGGGTCTCTTGTAGACAACATATTTACAGGTCTTGTATTTGTATCCATTCAGCAAGCCTGTGTCTTTTGGTTGGAGCATTTAATCCATTCACATTTAAGGTAATTATCAATATGTACATATTTATTACCATTTTCCTAATTGTTTTTGGTTTGTTTTTGTAGGTCCTTTTCTTCTCTTGTGTTTCCCACTTAGAGAAGTTCCTTTAGCATTTGTTATAGAGCTGGTTTGGTGGTGCTGAATTCTCTTATCTTTTGCTTGTCTGTAATGCTTTTAATTTCTCTGTCAAATCTGAATGAGATCCTTGCCAGTAGAGTAATCTTGGTTGTAGGTTCTTCCCTTTAATCCCTTTAAATATAGCATGCCACTCCCTTCTGGCTTGTTGAGTTTCTGCTGAGAAATCGTCCATTAACCTTATGGGAGTTCCTTTGTATGTTATTTGTTGTTTTTCCCTTGCTGCTTTCAATAATTTTTCTTTGTCTTTAAATTTTGCCAATTTGCTTACTATGTGTCTCAACGTGTTTCTCCCTGGGTTTATCCTGTATGGGACTCTCTGCACTTCCTGGACTTGGGTGGCTATTTCCTTTACCATGTTAAGGAAGCTTTTGACTGTAATCTCTTCAAATATTTTCTTGGGTCCTTTCTCTCTCTCTCCGCCTTCTGGGACCCCTATAATGCGAATGTTGTTACGTTTAATGTTGTTTCAGAGGTCTCTTAGGCTGTCTTCATTTCTTTTCATTCTTTTTTCTTTAGTCTGTTTCGCAGCAGTGAATTCCACCATTCTGTCTTCCAGGTAACTTATCCTTTCTTCTGCCTCAGTTATTCTGCTATTGATTCCTTTTAGTGTATTTTTCACTTCAGTTATTGTATTGTTCATCTGTGTTTGTTTGCTGTTTAATTCTTCTAGGTTTTTGTTAAACATTTCTTGCATCTTCTCGATCTTTGCCTCCATTCTTTTTCCGAGGTCCTGGATCATCTCCACTGTCATTATTCTGAATTCTTTTTCTGGAAGGTTGCATATCTCCACTTCATTTAGTTTTTTTTCTGGGGTTTTATTTTTTTCCTTCATCTGGTACATAGTGCTCTGCCTTTTCATTTAGTCTATCTTTCTGTGAATGTGGTTTTCATTCCACAGGCTGCAGGACTGTAGTTCTTCTTGCTTCTGCTGTCTGCCCTCTTATCTATAAATATACCTTAAAACCATAGAATTCTACACTTTAAATTGTATGGACTTCATGATATGTAAATTATATGTCAACAAATCTGTTACTTTTTTTTACAAAGAACCTATAAAGATCATTTCACTCTTACCAATTAAAGTAGTTCTTTTTTTCCCTTTCCCTTCTTTTTTTTAATCTCTTTTCACTCTGAAAACTTTTTTGGTCTGCTGCACCAATTCAGTCTCTTTCATTATTTTCTAAGGCTAATTTTACTAATAAGGAATATATGTACTCATTTAAAAATTACAATGAATGCTATAAAGTGTAAAATGAAATATAAATCTTCCATTTCTCTCTGAACCTCTGTCCCAGTCTTAGAAGTAATTGCTGTCTCTTTAGAAATTGTTTACATATTTGCAGTCTGTAACCAAATGGTGCCTATATTTTTACACAAATTGGACCGCACTCGATTCTGCATCTTGTTTGTCTCATTTAGTGGTACATTTTGGAGATCTTTTTGTGTTTGTACATATAGACCAATTACATCTTTCCAACAGCCGCACAGTGTTCATTGAATATTTATGGCATATGTATACTGTCAGTTCCCTATTAAGAGATATTGAGATTGTTTCCAGATGTGACTTTTTTTTTTTTATGTTTTACTATTACAAACTATACCGCAATAAATATTTTTGTGGGTTGGTTCATGTAAGATAATTACTAGGAAGTGTTCAGGGGTTAAAACCCATGTGCCTTTGGATGTTGTTAAATATGACTAGATTGCCTTGAAAAATCATGCACCCACATAAAATCCCTCCTCAGGGGATGAGATGAGAGAGCTGGCATGGATTTTTTAAACTCTCTTAGCCCTGGACAAGTTCTACCCTTTCTCATCCCTTACCCACAACCACACCCAAGTAGTGCCCAGGCTAAAGTCTTGTACCAACACTGTAATGATGTGTTTTGTTCTTGGAATGCAACCTTCTTCACTGGAGGATGCTCACCTTACTCTGTTCTCTGTAGTTTTCCTGGTTGACACCGGGCCTTGCACCAGAGACACAATCAATATGCAAATAGGCCATTACTGCCCTGTCCAAGAAAGGGCCATGTCAGCTCATGTTCTGATTTTATGATTCCCTGACTGATGGTCTTAGTTCTCTCTTTGCATTCCTGCTTAACTTCTGACAACTTCTGTCACTGCATCAACTTAAGTAGCTGGTGGGGATAGTGGCAGAAGGTGGTGTCAGCCATGTGTGAGGCTTTGAGTATTTGCATGTGTGAAGGAGTACAGAGGGGCATGGAGGTGGGCATAATACTAAATGGCTATTTTTGAGTTTTCAGGGAACCAATAAAAATACGACTAGAATAACATTGTGAACATTTTAGCTCTCTTACAGATGGTTTGATACAACTAAAAGGGATGTGGTTTTAGCTGTGATGTAGGGTTGTCACTCTTAAGAAAGAAGCCTTGTGGAATAGAAAAATCCAAGCCTGTCTAAGGCTAACCACACTTACACTATCAGAATTAAGCCCAGTTGTGTTACACTCTTAGATTATTGGAAGTGCCCTGATTCTACGCCCTTTATCATATTACCTTTCTCTGGAGTCAAATTTCCATCCCCCAGCTAGAATAGAGTTTTGATACTCATTAACATAAGTGTTCCAGAAGTGAAATCAGATGAAGAGTATAAATACTTCCTCTTCTTAAGCTTTGCATCAAATTAGCTCCATGAAAACGCTTAATAAGAATTAGCTTATTTACTTCTCAAAACAACCCAAAGATATAGACTGTAATTATCCCCATTTTACAGAGAAGAAAACAGAGACTTAGAGAAATGAAGTAACTGTCCTGACCCGATATTTTCTAGCAAGTGGTGGAACTAGCTATCAATCTCAGGTGAGTCTGACATGCATGCAGCCTCCAAACCACAGGGATGTGTGGTGCCCTAATGTGGCCTTTCCTCAGTCCTGTCTCTGAGAATGTCTTCTTTCCATAGCTGGATCATCTCCACCCTCACCCTGTGTGCCACACCACCCAGGCCCTGATCCCAGTCCTAACAGTCCCAACTCAGGGCTCAGAAGTCAATATAAATTCCTCCTGGTGGCTGGTACAGCTCACACTGAACCCAGGAATTTTCTCAGCACACATCCTTTTTCATGTCCTTCAGCATCTGTCTGAGCTGCATCCCAGCGATGTGCTGGGCACCTCCACTTCATCCATCTGATGCCTCCCAACTTCTCCCAACCTCCCAGCTCTCCCTGCAGGACTCTGGATATCTGGACTGCAAGCTTTTTTTTTTTTGCTGCACCGAGTCTTAGCTGCGGTACGCAGGATCTTCCTTACAGCAGGCATGCAGGATCTAGTTCCCCGACAAGGGATCGAACTCAGGCCCCCTGCATTGGAGTGTGGAGTTTTACCCACTGGACCACCAGGGAAGTCCCTGGATTGCAGGTTTTTAGATGGTGAGAAACAGTCACTGTCAGAACTCTCCCACCTCCTAGCAGGCACTCCAAACCAGCTCCTGTTCCTGCTGCTGCCTTGTTACTTGTTACTCTGGCTTCTCACTGGACTTTCTCTTGGTGCCTGCAGGGTGGGTCTTCTCCCCAGAACATGCTTCACCTCAGGAGTGGAACTGGTTCTAAGCCCAGACCTTCTTGATCTGGCTATTTCTGCTGTACTTGAGTGGTCCCCATACATGCAAGTTCTGACATATACTGTCATACTGATTCTTATGTACCCCACACCTCCACTTCATAAGTCAAAGGCAAGAAAGGTCATAGATTCTTTGGTCTTTCCCAGCCCAAAGAATGTGTACCTCCAAGAAGATGGGTGATTCAAGCAAGGAAAGCCAGGCAAGAATAGATAAAATGAGTCAATTTCTGAGACCTTGTATAAGTGACATCATAAGAAGTTTAAGTCCTCACAGGGGTCCTAATGGGTATTCCCATCAACAAACCAAAGAGATGTGGGCAGTGTCAAGGGAGGGATGGGAAGAATCATGGGAAATGAGGAAAGGCTGCCTGTCTTGGGTGAGCCCCAGGAACACTTCAGACCACAGTTTCTCATCCCCAACAGAAGACTGTGACTCCTGCACTTCCTTTCACATGAGCTTGTCGTGAAATCCAACAAGTTATCACTGGTAGTGAAAGTGGTTTGTCAATTGTAAAACAGTGGCCAGTAATGAAGTATTGCTGATTTTCTGAAATTAACTTGATGTTAAATGAATTAGAATTCCAGGGGTGACAGGCCCTACAAGAAATAGACATCATTTTTTAAATTTTTTTTTTTTTTTTTTTTTTTTTTGCTGTACGCGGGCCTCTCACTGTTGTGGCCTCTCCCGCTGTGGAGCACAGGCTCCGGACGCGCAGGCTCAGCGGCCATGGCTCACGGGCCCAGCCGCTCCACGGCATGTGGGATCCTCCCAGACCGGGGCACGAACCCGTGCCCCCTGCATCGGCAGGCGGACTCTCAATCACTGCGCCACCAGGGAAGCCCAAATTTTTTATTTTTTATTGAGGTATAGTTGATTTTTAATGTTGAAATATCATTTTCTTAATCAGCATAATTTTGGTTTGGACTTATATGGTACCTAAATGACTCATATGAGTATGCCTGCCATGGTATGTTTTAGATTCTTTCTTTAGACTAAGCTGAATTTGTCTTTAAAAAACAAAATGGTAAAGCATTTTAAGAACAATTGCTTTGGTCCTACTCTTAGTCTATTCATATTTCTGCTTTAAAAATTAAAGGAGAAAGTATCTGGGGAATAATTAAACTGAATCTGGTGGGATATTTCACCCCAATGGGAGAGTAGATGGAATTGGGGGATTTGAAGCAGCCCTAAGAATATAATACTATGCTCCTGAGCTACAAAAATCCTGCCTGATTTGTAAATTTGTGTTTCCATGGCAACGCAAGTGTATAGTTAAATAATCCTCAGTTGTCTACGACTGAATTCTAGCAACTCGTCCTAAACCTTCATCCTATTCTAATCCCACAGCTGTTGCCATGGAAATGATCAGATAAGATTCAGTCCTGGAGGCAGATGGGCTGGTGGTGGAAGCTAAGTCCTGGCCTACATATATTGCTCCCTGAAATACTAGGTTTTGTTTTGATTTGTTTTTTTCCAGTCTTTGAACCACAGAAAGCAGCTGCCTCCAGTGAGAGGTTAATGTAGAATGATGTCACGAAAGTCATTCGTGGGGTCTGGGCATCTGGAACAAATGAGAAAAAAACGATTCCAAAATACATCTGAGGAATGGAGAAATTGGAAATGCATTTCTTTGATTCATTTTTGAAAACTTGCTCTAAAAGATTAACACA
This sequence comes from Hyperoodon ampullatus, assembly GCF_949752795.1. NCBI lineage: Eukaryota > Metazoa > Chordata > Mammalia > Artiodactyla > Ziphiidae > Hyperoodon > Hyperoodon ampullatus. The sequence goes on along the minus strand of NC_136916.1, from coordinate 81,790,278 downwards.
CCAGGGGTTTTCTCGTGGAAGTCCGCATCCCAGAAGTGATTTCCCCAGGCAGTGTCCCCACCCCAGGAGGAGGGTGGGTCACACCAGGCCACTCCTTGGGCTTTGCCAGTGCAGGAGAGGCAGTTCATTCTTCATTGTGCATGGGGGCTTTCATTTTTCATGGTTGATGGGAGTTTATCGTGTGCCTCCAGGGTTCAGTTTGTTTGTGTCAGCAATGTCCTGAAGAATTTGTGATGCCTCGAACAGCATCCTTTTATCATGTGCATTCTTGCAAACAGATTGTTTGGGGAGATCTAAAATTTAAATAATTGTTTCTAGGTAATATCCCAATGAAGTTATGTTTTGTTTAAAATAGAAAGAAGTATACCTTGCTTCTTTTGTTTGAACGGTGCCATTTCATATGCTGTGATGTCTTTGCCAGATACTTCACTCAGGGAGGTGAAGCCAGCTCTCAAAGCAATTGTGCCTTTCACTAAGGCAGATTCCCTGCAATGTGTGAGCCCTGATATGTCACATGAGAACAGGACAAACCTCAGGGTAAAGTTTACTGAATCCTAGAAGTGGAAGAGGACTTGCAGGGTCTCAGGCAGTTCAATTACTGGGAGGAGTTTTCAGATGAGGAAACTGAGGCCAAGGTTTCCAATGCCTCACAGTTTAGGGCTCATGCATTTACATCTGGGACCCTTCCCACTCTGTCTCTGGTTTAACAAAGGATCCAAGAGTTCTGTCTAGCTTTACTTTCAGTCTCCTTATCCCAGGCAGCTCCAGCTGAATTCCTGTACTGTAGTTTTTGTTTGTTTGTTTGTTTGTTTGTTTGTTTTTGCGGTACGCGGGCCTCTCACTGCTGTGGTCTCTCCCCTTGCGGAGCACAGGCTCCAGACGCGCAGGCTCAGCGGCCATGGCTCACGGGCCCAGCCGCTCCGCGGCATGTGGGATCTTCCCAGACCGGGGCACGAACCCGTGTCCCCTTCATCGGCAGGCGGACTCTCAACCACTGCGCCGCCAGGGAAGCCCCTGTACTGTAGTTTTTATTGCTTATTCTCTTTTAGAAGTTTTATTTATATATGCTATATATAATTTCATAAATATTCACTTACATATAATTTGTTCAATAAACACCTGTTGAATGAATATCTGTGTTATACGATTGGAGACAGTGCAGAGGATTTGGAATAAGAAGTCACTATTGATCTTTCTCTGTATGACTCCTTTCACCATAGTTACAGAGCCAGAGAGTGACAGCTTTTAGAACCTGCTTAGCACTTTCTGGGCAAGTTGTACATTTTAGGAGGTAAAGGCTATGCTTTTCGATGACACAAAGTATAATTTCATTCTTGCCCTTCTTCTCTCAGCTTCCATAATTGTAAATGATGTTGAAGAGAGACAAGAGCTGAATCATTTCTCACATGAAAAAAAAAAGTGAAAAATTTGAACTGAAAGCTTGCCGTTCTCCAGCGGACTTCTGTGATTCTCACCAGCACTAAAAGGTTGCATTCTCTTTCACTGAGCAAAAATGTAGCTACATTACCTACCATTCATGCCTATACAGAGCATGAACCAATGCAGATAGCCTTCTGGTGCCTGGTGTGCTCTTCTGATCAGCATTCCACTCCTTGTGTTAATTCAAGCTTTGGGGACACCCTGTTCTCCTGACGCTGAGGTCTATCTATTTTCAAAGAATACTTTTCATGTGCAAGAATGTGTACTTGTTACTATGGTGAAGAATCATGTCACTTCCACAACTATGAGAAGTTCTGAGTTGGAAGTTCGCAGTGAATTGGAGGAAACATTGTTCCACATATGGCCATGCCAAGTGTCCCTCTTCAAATTCTCCCTCTCCAGACCCAATCAGGTTCCAAATTCCCACTAATGTACCTCTGAATATCTCTCAACTTGACTCTCTCCCAAGCCACCATCACCTCTAAGGCAATTATAGTGGCCTTGATTTGTCTCCCAGATCCCCTCTTAGCCCCATTCAATGCAGGACCAAAGCAATGTTTTAAAAAACCTAAATCTGATCGTGTTCCTATCTTGTTTAAAACCTTTCAGTGACTCATCTCTGACTTGGATTAAAATCCAAAACCCTAGCATGGCTCTGCATGAGTAGCCCTCTTCCCACATCCCCAGTGCAGCCTGGAGTCACCTCCTCTGCAATTCTCATGCGCCAGCCACACACCCAGAGGTCCCCCACATGCACATGATGCCCGGAGCACTCCTCCTGCTGCCCCTGGCTCCAGAATGACTTCTATTCACCCTTCAGCCTTAACTGAAACAGCACTTCCCTAAACAAGCCTTTGCTGAGCTCCCAGATTAGTTTGGGTCTGACTCATAAACTTTCCTTGCAGAGTGTACGTGTATTTAGAGGAATTTATCACAACCGCAACCACATAGCTTCGTGTAAAATACTTTACCTGTAGTCCCTTCTAGAATTAAGTTCCAGGAAGACAAAGGCTATATTTGTCATGTGCATCTTGGTCTCCCAAGTGCCTGGCACAGATTAGGTGCCGAAAAAGTAGCAGGTAAAATAATGAAGGAATAACACTGGCTAAATGGAAGGTGAGAATGGTTACTGGCATTGAGAAGGTTTGGGCGGTTAAAGGCAGATTATTTGAAAGATCACTGATGTTTAAGAATGGATATGAAATAAGGGGCACCGTTGGGTCCAGTTCAAATATTGAGCATCTATATGTGCCAGACCCTGAGCCAGACACATCTCTCCCCTCAAATTTTTCACAATCTCATGAGGGTGACATACACATAAGTGTAAATGTAAATTAGTGATGTTACACCATATACTCTTCTAAGGTACATGGATTCAATTATATGTGCCTCAGCCAACACACAAAAGGACATTCCACATGTCACATTTTATGCCACAGGATGTAACATGATAGGGACGATCTAAATATTCTGTGCCCTCAATGAGGCTGAGTTCCTACTAGCATATTCCTTAGGGAAGCTGATTCTAGTACTTGAACATGGGTATTTTTCTTATATCACGTACCTTAACTCAAGCCACCTACTTCATCTGGTGTTCAACTAAAACGAAGATGATCTGCTTCAGTGCTAGAGAGAAAAAAGGCTAGACAAAGGAGTTGAGCTGCAACAAATCCTCAACAAAGGCCTCAGCCAATACCATAGGGAGCTCTAGAGCTGGGACGACCCTCTGGAGTTGTCCTGAAGTCAAGCAACAGGGCTAGGTCCTTGAATCCCCACATGGACCAGCCATTGGATGTAGGATGCCCTAGTAATGGGGATACCCTTAGATGAAGCAGCTCTATTAGGCTGAGAGCAATTCCTGGGGAGAAATTCAGCTATAAGCAGTCATAGGAAGCACTCGGAGAAGCTGGGGAAATGAGTGTCTTCGTCCTGAAGGTGGGCCCTCGGGAGGCGGGGAGTAAAAGATTTTAGGCACGACTTGCTTCACAATAATTCCATCCTTTCCCATTTTCAACAGGTGCTGACTGGTGGGTAAAGGCAAGTGGAAATGTCCTGTCCCTCCAAGAAAGAATTAAAAATATTTCTTAAGGATATATGATCACTTTGCTCTTAGGAACAGGAATGGTAAACATCGATGAGGATCAGGGAGTTTCATGGACCTGGGCAGTGCTGGAGGCCATAGCTCCTTGCTCCCTGGTACCCTTCTCATTTTTAGAAGGAGCTGTTTGTCTTCAGCTGAAGTTTAGCAATGACTAATAAGGAAGATCCCCGAGTTTCAAGCACTCACTGAGACTTTGCCTCAAGCCACGCAGAGTTGTAGCTGAGGTTGGCTGCAGGAAGGACACATCTGAGAGACAAGCCTACTACCTGGTCTCTTTCAAGAATCCAGGTGCTCCCTAAATCAGGTGCAAACTACGCATCTAAGAGGCAGTGCTTGTAGCAGTGACAGGCTCTCCATCTTTGTCCACCAACTGTACACACCAGGCAAAGGGCAGTTATTTATAAATACTTTGTTCCTAATAGACTGCCAGTGCAGCCACAGCCCTTCAGCCACACAATACACTCATTTTTACAGGGCCCTGGTCTCCTCCCCTCTGCCCTTTGTCATCTGGTTGCAGTGCTGTGCGCTTACGGCCATCGGAGCACCTCTTTCTATGCAAAGGATGAGAAGGTCAAGGTGTGACCTCGCCACCTGCCTCTGCATCATTCTAATGTATCCCTTAACTAGACCAAAAGCAATTAGATGGTCAGATCCTTCCTTTTTAGGCTTATTACAGAATTGCTCAAAGCTCCTACATTTTCCCAAGGAAATTGTAAAACCTTTGTCACATTGCTGGAACTCCTTTCCTGTTGGGACCAGCCTGGAACTGAAATCTCATTTTTTAAAAAAAGCCTGACAGTGCCATATAGGGGTCTGGAAGGAATCCAGAATCGCAGAGGCACTTAAAAGTTGGGCAAACTTTCTGGGAATAAAGTTAGCTAAGACATTTTTGTTCTTTTTAATCTCACTGTATGAAAGCTCCTGTCACTCAGAAGGAGAATCTGGAAGCTTATTTATGCTCACATATCTTCATTGAAAATTGAAGAGAGTCCAGGTTAAAGTCATTTCTTTCACCCTCGCCACTAACTCATATTTCCAACTATTCCTTAATTCAAACATGCAGTGAGCACCTGCTGTGTGCCAGGCTCCATCCTGGCTTCTGGAGGTATGGAGATGAGAGACACTGTTGATGCCCTAAGGCTGTCCCAGTACAGGACAGAATAGAGTGAGGGTGTGCCCCCTGGAGCTGTGCAAATAGAAGGACCACCTGCATTCAAGGACCTTACTGCCTAGACTGGGGCTGCCAGTACTCAGCCACTGGCCACCTGTGGATACTGAGCACTTGAAATGTAACTGAGGGATGGAGTTTGTAATTTTCTTTAATTCCAATTAACTTAAATTTAAAAGCCAGTACTTGATCCCATTACTGGAAAACTTTTAAGTATGCTTGGGACAACTTGGGAAGGTGAGTCTCCTTTTGGAACTCTAAATGTTCTGAAATATAAGCAGAGATCAAGTATTTCCAATGAAAATCTAACATCCAAATTGAGATGTGCTATAAGTGTAAAATACACACTGAATTTCTAAGACTTAGGATGAGGGGAAGAATGTAAAATGTCCCATGAATAATGTATATATTTCTTAAATGATAATTCATTGGATATATAGGATTAAATAAAATATATTATTAAAATTAATCACCTAAGGCTTTATTTTTACTTTTTAAAATGTGGCTACTAGAAAATTGAAAATTAAACATGTAGCACAGGTAATACTGGATAATGGTTCTCTAGAAGAAGAGATAGATAAAGAGATAGAAAATTAATAGGGTAAGTGTGAGATAGAGAAATAAGGGACAAATAGGTGAGGTATCCCATACAAGGGATGGGTAGAAGTTCACAGGCCTAAGAAAGCAGAAAAGAGAGAAAAGAGAGTCCCACTCAGATGACTTGACATGGGCAAAGACATGGAAGCATAGACAAACCTCCTACATCAATAATGTATTGAGGGCTTCCCTGGTGGTGCAGTGGTTGAGAGTCCGCCTGCCGATGCAGGGGACACGGGTTCGTGCCCCGGTCCGGGAAGATCCCACATGCCGCGGAGCGGCTGGGCCCGTGAGCCATGGCCGCTGAGCCTGCGCATACGGAGCCTGTGCTCTGCAATGGGAGGGGCCACAACAGTGAGAGGCCCGCGTATAGCAAAAAATAATAATAATAATAATAATAATAATAATAATAATAATGTATTGATAAATGAATTCAAGAAAATTTTTAAATGGAACAGGTGATAAAGGCAGCATGAGAAACTGAAGAACCTTGTGTACCAAATTAAGGGACCTGAGCCTTAATCTAAAGACAATGAGGAGCCACTGAGCTACTTTAAGGAAAGAAATGGCATCTTCAGAGCTGCCTTCTAAAACTATCTCCCTCGTGGTCATTTGAAGAATGGAGTGAATTGGGTGACCCAGAAGACCCTCCTCTACATCCAAAGAGAGCAAGGCCAAAATCCAGGGGTCCTGCAGGAAGGGACGTTGAGTGAAGGGGGAGAGGAGAGGAAGGAACAATCCGTTTGCTGCTACGCTGTAGGGATGATGAAGTTATTTGGAAATGAAAAAGAAGGAAATTGATATTTATGTTCACGTTACTTCCTTTTCTAAAAAAGATCTAGTCCTTCTTAGAAAGTACATACCAAACCTGTGAAAACAAACACATATATTTAGGAAGGCAAGTTACAACTTGAAAACCCTGAAAATATGAGTTTCTGACAAACCAAATCAATTAATTTATACCCTGTGGCATGAAAAATGCAATTACAAAAAGAAGAAAAAAACTGGCCATGTTGTGAAGACAGATTTTCCAGGATTATGTCCAACCTTGACATCACTCGGATGCTGTTTATTCAACTGCTCTGTGAGGTCAGGTCTCCCTTCATGTTTTTGACCTTGGGACCCTTCAGGCAAATGCCTTTGAATACAAATATTTCAGCTCTTCCTTGGAACTCTCATTAGGTTCTGGCTTCATTATTAGTTCAAACCTCAATTCATTACTAATTTACATTTACTTCCCTACCAGGAGGTCAGAGGGTATTTTTTATAAGGAAATGTAAATTGCTGTATTTCTGTTTTTCCATTAAACATGTACCACTTGGGAATTATGTGTTTTTCTGTATCTCCCAAGAAAGATTGAATGAATCAGAATGTAAGATGTGTAAAATGCCTCAGCCTTCTTAGAAAAATAATGCTCTAGAAGTATAACATAGAAATGTAGATTTATAAGTATCACAGAAGATGCTCTGGGTTTAATCAACACACTTGGTAACCAGTTTTCAGGCAGCTTCTTGGACAGGTTTGGGGGCAGGAGTCCGATGGCTGGGTCTCTGGTCCTACTGTGCATCTGACCTCTGTGCCAAATGTGCCACTCACTTCATCACCCTGCGCTTGAGCTTCCTGGTGTGTGAAATTAAAATAATAATATCTGCCCCTCTATACTCCGGGGGTCATTGGGAGAATCAAATAAAATATCTTCTGTAAAACCAATTGGAAAGTAGACACTTTCCATTGTGTATCACTAGAACTGGCAAATGTTTGGGGACAATGATTAGGATTATGGTGGTTGGTGCTATTGTTTTTCTACGTCTCCAACTTCAGCACATACCTCAGCATATGACCCATCACAGGTTCTCAATAAATATTGTTGAATGGAACCATTCTCTCTCAGGGAGTTTTTTTCATGACATTGTTTTGAGAGATCCTCCTCCCCACCATACACTTCTTTTCATGAATTCTTAAAGACATCTTCCTTCATCTCCAATATATGTACCTTAGTCTTTGACTTTTCAAAGCTGGCTTTCTATGCTAATTTTTCTCCCAGCCCATCTCTTTTAAACCTCATTTCTGGTTGAATGCTGCCTCCAATTTGGTCTCATCTAGGGCTTTTTCTGTTCACTTGAACTTTGTTTCCTGCTCCTCCTTATTTGAGTTCTAGGAAATCCATGGCCTCCCTCTTCTTTTACAGACCCACAAATGATTTTGAAAATGTCATATCTCACTTAAACTCTTCTGCTGCTTTTTCCTGCTGCTTCCTCTTTTTTTTTTTTTCCATGTCAGCAAATCCTTTGCCTAATGAGTGAAATTCTTTTTCTCTCTTTTTCCTTTTTTATACAGATCAGTTTAGTCACCACTATAATCTTTCTCATCACGTGGTTTCCCTTTTGGTTAAACCCATTATTTTTACACAGTTTATAGCCTCCTTCCTTCCCTTACCTTCACTAGCTGGGCTCTTATTTAAGACTAGGTTTCACATTGATTGTTTCCTTCTGAGTTGGAGCCATTTTTGATGCCATAATATTTTATGATCCCAGAGTATTTGGTCTCCAAGAACTTCTTTAAGTACAATGTAGTTTGGAAAGAGTAAAAGAGATAAGGCAGACCACCATTTTTAAAGCACAATTGGGACTTACAGGGAACTTGAATGGCATCACAATCTATTCTCTGAAGTGTTAATTAGCCCTTTGTCTCACCAGACAGACTGTATTTCATGACTGCAGGGGTGTATATTCTTTCATATGTTTATTTTGGTTACTCACTGCATTGCTCAGTGTTATCCCATTGTTCTAGGCCAGCCAGAGGACAAAAAGAGATGATGAAGAAGCTAGTTATAATAGTAATAACTAATATTACTAGATGCTTCAGCAGATAAGCCAGGCACTCTTCTAAACACTTTATATTTATATTATATTAACTCATTTTTATCCTCCAACAATTCTATGATGTGGGCACAGTAAGTATCCCATGATTATAAATAAAGTTGAAACACTGGGCTTAAATAACTTACCCAAGTTACACCGCTAGTAAGAGATGGAAAATAAAAAGGGCATAAAAGCCAAATTTATTTCACAGTTGCATCTGCTAGAGGTTGGTCTGCTCGTCCCAATGGGCTCACACCATCTCCTAGCATGTTTCGGTGAAGGCGGTCCCTGGCAGTGTGGTGATTGTGTCCAGTGTGCAGGGTAGTTGTAAGGGCCAGTGGAAAATGCATCTGTGAACAAAAATTGCTAAATGAAAGAGAGAAAACTTGTTTTGTGACCAGTTGTAAGAAGACCATAGTTTAGGATTTCCTGACAGAAAGGTTGTGCCATCATAGTGGGAGAGTAGTAGTTTATGATGGAAGTACCACTACCCTAAATCTGTGGGCCACACAGGTCAAAGGGTAGCTGCAAGTTCACACTGGTGACTAAAGGGACAACAGATCGGAACTCCCTATTATGGTTCTACAATCCACAATGACTGGACCTGTGATACTGACTCTATTGCAATTTCACTGCCTGAGATTTCTTTCTGTTTCCATGGAACACTTCAGATTGGTAAATAGGAAACAGAGGAGAAAAGGAATTGATTGGCCCAATGGTATGTAGAAACCATGCATATTAAATCATCCTAAATATTCTTCAAAAACATTGAAAGTCATGAATTGAATAAGGTCTTCTACTAGGAAACTCACTGCTATTACTCAGACCTTTCTACACAACTCAATAGTGGTTTCCCATCTACAAATGTAATATCAGTCATTTCTGAAGATTTTTCCAGTCTTGTCCAGTTGGGAAACCACCATTCATCCTTTAAGTTCCTGCTCATCTAATACCTCTTAGGAAAATCTTTCTTCAGTTTCCCCAAGCAATAGGAGATGCATCTTTCTCTACATCCCAGTGGTATTTTGTGCTTGCTTATTATAGCAGTTACCATATTGCATTATAATCCTTTATTTATTGCACTGTTGTCAGCAGATTGTGAATATCTCCAGGACAGCAACCCTATTGTATAGAATCTATATTATAGATTTTTAATACTCAGAGCAAGAGGATTACCATGCAGAAAATATTCAATAACTATATGGATAGATGAATGAAAACATGAATAAACAAATACCCAGGCTAACTTTCACTCTACCTTTCAACTATTTTAAATTACCTATTCTAACCATAGGTGTGTCAGGTTTTGATCAGAAAAACAGAACCACAATGAGTGAACTAGGATAAAAGATTTATTATAAGAATTGGAACTTACACAATTGTGAAAGCTGATTAAGCAGTCTATGTAAAGCCATTGCTTCTTCATCTGAGGTGAAGGCGGAAGTCAGCAGTGCAGGCAGTTAGGAAGAAAAAGTGGACATGAAGCGGGTGAAACAAGGACAAACTGGGATCCATGAGAACGGATTGGAATGCACATCTGCCTCCAAACTCAATAATGAAGGTGATATTGGTGCCTGTCTATAGATATCATGCAGTTGTATGTGTACCTTGGCCAAGATTCAGAGCAGCTGACAGAGGGGATCCAACACAAGCTGAAGGACAGGGCTGTTACTCCCTGCCAATGAGGCAAGCCAACAGATCATGGGCTACAACCCTGCCTGATGATCCTACACAGACCTTCCAAACCTGGCACTAAATTCTCTCATGGCCAACCCTAACCAGGAACCATGAATAGGGACAGGATTCTGGGAGATGCAGTTCCAGCTTAGCCAAGTTGACAATGTACAAAGCCACCACAATAGGTATACTATCATAGCCCACCCAAAGTGAGACCCAGGCCCCACTGTGAAATTTGAGTTTCCAACTCAGTTAGGCCCCATGCAAATGAGGAGAATATTGGAAGAAGAGCCAGAGAATGCAATCACCAGGCAGCTATGGTAGATTGCATTATGGGCTCCAATTTCTCACCCCTCCCTGCATCTACACCTTTGGTTGCCTCACAGTCAGCAAGTTGTACTTTCCTGAGCCTTGACTTTGGGTGTGGCCATGAAAATGACTTTGGCCAATAACATATGGGTGGAAGAGATAATGAGGTAGATTTGAGCCTAGATATTAAGGGGCCACACATGTTTCCACTTGCCTTCTTGCTCTTTTCCATCTCTGTGAGAAGATCCTGAGAGGGGAATCAGAAACACATAGAGCAGAGCCATCCAGCCCCACAGCAGATGCCTGAATAAGGCCCATTCATGGTTGTTTTAAGCTCTGTGCTTTGCAGTTGTTTGTTACACAACAATAGTTAATCAATACAACTCAAAGCAGAAGGAAGAGGGGGCCAGCTGGAGGCCTCTCTCTGAGAGCCAAAGCCTAGTGTTTGCCTGAGTACTACTGCCACCACAGTTCTCCACTTATCAGCAATCCTTGTGTTTTTGTGCAGCCTTTGCCACTGTTTTGTGCAATGAGCTATGTGGAGTAGGGAGTGTGTGGTGTGCGGGAAAGAAGATATCTCTGATGTGGGCCACCTCTGGCCATCCATGGCACAAAAGGGATGCCCAGTGATCAGTAGCCAGAGCCTGCAAATTAGGTGAAGCTGAAGCTAAGGTGTGCAGAGAGGAGGTTAGGACTTGGCAGGAATCAGAGTTCTTCTAAAGAGATTTTATTTTCAGGTGCAGTTTGGCTGATGGACAGCTGAGGATTGGCAACTGCAGAGATGCTGCATAAACAGCTTCTGATGGTTCCCCATCACCTGCAGGATAAATGTCAAATGCCTCAACAGGACAAGTAAGGTGCTTTTCTGGCCTGGCCTCCTCGTGCCTTTGGAGACCCCTCTCCAGCCCCTCCTTGCTACTCCTGCTCTCACACACCCGTGAATTCTCTTTGCCTAGAATGCTCTTCTGTATTCTCTACTTAGCAAGCTCCTGCTTGTTCTTCAGAGGTTATCACAAATGTTCAATTTTCTCTGCGGATGTCCCACTCTTTTAACTACTTGAAGCCTCCTAACCACCCCCTAGGCAGAATTATCACTCTTCCAGGCCCTGTCTTGCTGCCCTCCTCCATTAAATGATGACCTTTTGTGGGCAGGGACCAGGTCTCCCTCACCACTACATCCTTCTTCAGCATTTAACCCAGAACCTGGCACAAGAAAGGTGAGTCACAGATTGTAGCTACTGAGATTCAGTTGCTAAGATACATTTCAAGAGGACGAAAGTTTTTCTCTACTGAAGCCGTTATTGCTATCTGAAAAGGTGACCTCCTAGGGTCTTGTTAATTATCAGTGGATGCCACAGCAAAGATGTGAATTATTTAATTCTTTTTAGAAACGAGGTCAGCTGGGAATAAAAGAAGAGCCTGAACTAAAATATACCTAAAAATCTCAGACACATAAAATGACTAAGTTTCTATCTAATGCAAAATAGCTTAACAGAAACCCACTTTAAATGGGACACTTAAATAAATGCTGACCGGACTTGTGTTTATCAAGGCTTTCACTTGGTTTCAGAGCCTTCTCTCTAAAACATCTAGTTTTTTTTTTTCTTTTTCCAGAATCCTGTCTCATTTTCCAAACACCACTCAATCTTTCAACCTGTGAAAAAGCTGAAGTGATGTTTTCTCCTTCTTGAACTGACAGAAGAGGAGCCAGTACTTGGGCAAGGTAGCACTCCTCTTCTTTCAGTGTCAGATTTAACAGAAATGAAATGCAGTCTCTCATTGACCTTCATGCTCTCTGCCCACAGCTAGACTAATCATCACCCATGTCTAGGGGTAGCCTTACACACATCCAGGGGTGCCCGTTCTCTGAGCTCTCTGCACATCACATTTCAACTTGGCCAGCTGTGTACCATTAGGAACTATCAATAGGGGGCGCTAGAGAGCGCCTGCGAGACCACAGGTGGGATCAGGAACTTGCTCCTTTCTCTTGTACCTTTCAGGCTCACTGTAGCTTCTTCACCTCGCTCCTTCCTGTGGCAGCAGATTAAGTCCAGTTTTCAACATTTGCAGAAAATGGCTTATTGCACATTGCACCCCTATCCCCATAGATGCCAGGTGCAGCCAAGAAACATTCCCCCTAAAGAGTCTGTGTTTCAATTCCAGGAATCCTCCTCTGAGTTTCTAAGTTTTAAAAAAATTCCAATCTTTTTACTTTGTCCCTCCAGCCCTAGAGGTGTTTGCTACTTCTGCAGTTGTGACACCTTGAAACCTTAGAATTGTCTTATTTTTCTTCTCATTTAACTAGGTAACAACTTGCTGCTTTGCTAATAATTCTTGATATTTAATTCTTTATGTTTAAATAACTGGTGTGATTTCTGTCTTGTGAGTGGACCCTGGCTGATACTGGCTGGTGTCAGAAAATATTTTAGCTACCCGTTCCCTCCTCTGCACCCACTGTGAGGCTTCATATGGTGTCGATGCCACTGTTAAGGTGTCCTGACTGGCAGGCCCCATGAATACCCCTGGATTCCCCTACTGGGTTCTGCATCACTCTCTCTGTGGTTTTCATGCTCATCACAAGCTCCAGTCACCACTTCAGCCCTCATTCTGGTCATGGGGGTCCCATGCTCAAGTCCCCAACACTCACCCTTGTACCATAGTTCACAGCCTTCTGCTCTGGTCTTCCTCAAGACTTTCTAAACCCCCAAACCTATGCTAAGTGCCCTGATCACTAAAAACTGACTCTATAGGGGGAAAAAGTCCTGTTTTATAGCTTTTTCTGATTTCTGTGATGTGTAAGTACTCCCACCAAGGCCAATTTCACTGAACATGGAGTTGGGGGAAGATACACAGTGCTACTGCATTATAGAGTAGTTTCATTATAAAGGTAAAATAGACATAAATAATCTCAAGAGTATAAATAATAGAAATATGTAGTAAAATGATTAAAAATTATGAGTTTTGAGTATATCCTTTCTTTTTATCAATAATACAATTTAGTTAGTTGTTATTTCAGTTAACTTTCATTTTTTAATGGCTCTATTTGACAACTGGATCACAGAATTTCTGAAAATTTAACAATTAGCTCCCACCAGCCAATAAGAACTAGCTCTAGTATAGCATGGGTCACAGCTGTACCCACAAAGTGTCCCCACTTTATCAATGGAACCCTGGGCCTATGCAGAGCAAGCACAATGTGAAAACCAGCTCCCTGGGGATCAGTAAACCCAGGCCATAATTCTAATTCATCCCACCACCTCAGCCACACATCTCAAAAGCAAGTCAGTGATTTGGGAGAGCATCCTGCAAGGTATTCAAACACAGACACCCCAGAACTCCAGGGGTACCAGCCTCCTCTCTTTAAAAAAGGATTCCTCTGCCTTTGAGAGTTCTCCTTTTGTGAGAAGTCTTCAGCTAATTTGAGACAGAAACCACAGAAGAGGACCAATCAGAAGAAAGGCAGATGCAGGGGACAATTTGGAGCAGTGGAATTTTCGTCTCTTGGCACTGAATCCTAGACCTTGGTCTACAGTGAATATGACCTCCCAGTTCTCTTACTCCAGAGCCGCAAATTCCCCACAGGTCTCATGAAGGCCAACTATTTTTTTCAGCAAACTTGGTCTCTCACATCTCTGCCCCCGCCAAGATCTTTACCCTCCTGGGTACTCAAACCCAGAAAGCTAAGTTCAGGTTCAAGTTCACTTCCCTCTCAGTACCCACTAATATCTCTATTTCTCTCACTTCCTGTTCATCCCCCCATCCCCTCAACTTCTCAATAGCTCAGAAAACCACCATTTTCCTTAAGGCTGGAAATTTTGGGAATAAATAAATATGGGCAAACTCTTCCTTTTGGCATCCTGCCTGCCTGCCTTGAGTCAATAGGCAGTGAAGATGTAGCTGTTGTAAAGCAAAGGAGGAGAACACAAAGAGAAAAGCCAGTTAATACGTCTGTGATGACTTCCATGAGTCTCAAACATAATAAATATTAACTATCATGATTTTAATGTGAAACTAACATGATTGTAATGTGGCACTTATATAATGAAAGCCCTTGTACTGGGCTCCCCATTGCATCAGATGTCTTTCCTGAAATGTTTCTGTATACTGGTTGTGTCTCAGGGACCTCTAAGACCAAATACTTGGCTTTATTAAAATCAAAGGAATAAAACTTTCATCAGACTTAATACTTGAATAATAAGCTATCCAGTCATAAACTTGAAGGAATCCCAGAAACAAATTAGTTGCTGATTTTGCAAGTCACTTCAGGTCTGTAAAAGCTAAGGTTTGCCACATGCTAGGCATTGGACTAAGTGCCAGCTACCCAAAGAAGTAAGCACTATTTTACACCCATTTTACAGATGAGTATATGGAGGCACTGAATTTAACGTTCCTAAGGTCACTCAGCTAGTAACGTCAGAGCCAGGAATTAAAACCACCCAGTCTTAGTTTACAGCCTCTTCTTCACCAGTGTGCTACACTGACTTAACCCTTACCCCTTGTCAAAGCCACTTAACCCTTGCTGCTAAGAATTTTCTAGAGTCTGAAGCTGCAATAAAGAATCTTGAGAATTTGCCACCCGCCTCCTTTCTTGCTCCATCTCTGCACATTCTTACTCCTGATTTCACACAGCCTATTTTTTTTGAAGATTTAATCTTTGATTCAGCAAACAAAGAAGGTGCCATCTGCCTGACACCCCTCCCAAACTCTTCTGAGCTATGATCTCACAATTGCAAGAATCTAAGCTGGATGCTTGGTTTTTCCCAAAATAATACCAAGGGTTAATGTCCATGGGGTGCCTACCATGTGCTGGGATGTGTTAAATTCTCAACATGTGGTGGTCAGTACCATCATTTATCACATTACCCCCCTTTTACTCTCCTAACTGCACTCAGATGTAGGTCTCACTGTCGTCATTTTTACTAATGAGGAGACTGAGGCTCCGTAAAGGGAAAGTGCCCTAAAAACATCCCACAGCTAGACGGTGGCTGAGCCGAGATGAGGGCGGAGATGTCACCTCCAGCCTTGCCCTTCTGCTCCTTCTCAAGCGCACTTCTCTGCGAGGAAGAGCAATGATGGAGAGAGTCCCCAGGCACACATTATTCGAATTACACGTAACTACTGCAGAGCCTTATTATGCATTTTCATCTTCTTAGTGCTTTCTAATTAAAAAGGAGGGGAATAGTGATCTTTTTGCTCTGTAACTTCTGTTTTCTCTGAGCGGAAAGCAGAGGGCCCCCAATGAGAGCCTTTGCATAATAGAACTCATTGTATTGCAATCAGCTGTTTTAAGTGCAGAGTTCTCCAAGGTCCCTTTTTACTGGAGAGAGTTAATTAAAAACACAGCCACTAATCACTTACCTTTGCTTAGTCTTGATTACAAAAAACATGTGGGCCTTCCCCGGTGGCGCAGTGGTTGAGAGTCCGCCTGCCGATGCAGGGGACATGGGTTCGTGCCCCAGTCTGGGAGGATCCCACACGCCGCGGAGCTGCTGGGCCCGTGGGCCATGACCACTGAGCCTGCACGTCCAGAGCCTGTGCTCCACAACGGGAGAGGTCACAACAGTGAGAGGCCCGCGTACCGCAAAAAAAAAAAAAAAAAAAGAATACGTGAATCTACTTAGTCACCTAAAAGTTTAAAGTGTGCCCCTACTGTAGCAGGCTTTCATTACGGGTAATAATAATATTATTATTCCTATTTAACATCAATGGAGTGCTTACTAAGGACCAGGTACTCTGCTAAGTGATTTTTATTTAATCCTCACAAGGACTTTAATTAGAAGCAGACACTATTATTTTTCTCTCCACCTTGCCCATGAAAAGCCCAAAGTGAAGGTTAGGGTGAAAGTGAAAGCTGAGGCTTGAACCCAGGTGTATGCAAGCCTTGATGGCCTCCACGTCTTAGGAATGGAGATAATAAATTATTTCCTTTTATATTATACCAAAACACTCCTTTATTCATATAGTAGAGCTCAGAGTCATGACATCTAAGAAATTGAAGACCCTTACAGCAATAAACTGAAGTTACAGACCATTTGACTGTAACTTAGGAAAACTTCCCAAGACCTTTGAGTTTGGGTCAATGGAAGCTAAGCCCAAGGCAAGTAGCAATCAGTCCTCTCAGCTGGCACCCCTATGACTGAGACCTGGACAAGGCAGGGTGTTGGTGGCCTCTGAGTGGCTAAGTGGAAACCCAGCTGAGTGGTGCAAGCTACCAACTCCTTTAGATGAGACTGGTCCTTCACTGTGCAGATCCTTCGGGACCAGTGATTGGCTGGGTGGTTGGTGGGAATTGAACAAAGAATTTAGGATTAGAAGACTGACATTTATTAGAACAATCAGGCCCCTGGTTCTCTCCTCAGCCTCTCCCCACCCCCGTTTTTTGTCATTACATTCACAACTTCACAAGCTATCTCCTCTGCCTTGAATATTTGTTTATGCCCCCCAAATCCCCCTCCCCAGAGGTCTCTCCTGAGACCCTTTAAGTGTCAGCTTTAAAGCCCCTTTTTTCACGTAAATCCCTCCTGACCCCCAGAAGAGGTCATACCTCAGCTTCCTGTGCCAGGGAACCCTCTTGTGTGTATCATGACTGTGAATATTTATTTGTATAACTGTAGATTCAATATCTGTGGTCAGCGCCTGATTGTAAATTCTGTGTCTTATTCTTTGTTCTATCTCTAGCTTAGTACAGAGCCTGACATATAACAGATACTCATAAATACTGATTGCTCTAACAAAGTACCAAAAACTGGGTGGCTTAAAACAACAGAAATTTATTATCTTGTGGTTCAGGGGCTAGAAGCCTGAAATCAAGTTGTCAGCAGAGCCCGGCTCTCTCTGACAGCTGTAGGAAAGAATCCTCCTTGCCTCTTTTAACTTCTGGTGTTTGCTGGTTATCCTTGGTTTGCAGGAACATCTCTCCACTCACATGGCTGTCTTCTCCTTGTGTGTCTTCACATGGTCTTCCCTCTGTGCATGTCTCTTTGTGTTCAAATTTCCCCTTTGTATAGGGTTGCCCCTCATGTTGGAATTAAGACCTATCTTAATGACCTCATTTTAACTTGATTACCTCTGTAAAAAACCTCTTTCTTTATAAGGTCACATACACAGGTACTGGAGGTTAGGACTTCAAAATACCTTTTTTTTAATTTTTATTTTTTTATTTTTTAGGGAACACAGCATAATCCATAAGAGTGACTAAATGAATAAATAAACTTGCTTGAGCATACCTCTTAACTTTTCTGTGCTACAATTTTCCTCATTTGCAACATGATAATAATAATACCTGTTTTGACCCCACGTATATTTTTGAGATGAAAGAAGTTAATGGCAATATGACATAGCATTATTCTTCCCAATAGTAAATTTGATTTGACTAGCCAACATGTTTGGGGATAGCTTAAGTGTAATTAGACTAAATTTTAGATGAAATCAGAGTAAGACTATTAAATTTTAGGTGAAATCAGAGTAAGACTATTAGAAGAGCAGAAGTTACACAGTATGCAGAGTGGGAATTTCTAATCCCCCAACCAACGTATGTGATATAGAGTGCAGGGTATGTCTGGGGTGATGGCAGTGACCCTCAGAGGTATAGGGATAAGCAGAAGGGAATTTGGGATGAGACACTCCTGAGCTTGAATCTTGCTCTCTGCCTCATTTTAGCTATGGGATTTAGTCTGAGTCTTAGTTTCTTAATCTGAAAAATGGGTCAATAACCCTTTATTAATCCTACCTAAGGTTATTGGGAGATTGAATGAGATTATGTTTATATGCACTGAGCACAGCATCTAGGATATAAAAACCAATCAGTAAGTGGTACACCATATAAGATACACATTTTATATATATATATATATATGTGTGTGTATATATATGCATATATATAGGTATATATATATGTGTATATATATGTTTGTATATATACATATATATGTGTGTGTATATATATATATGAACTGTGCTAAAAACCCAGGCCATGCAACTGCCATAACTATGTGGCAAAATGGGAAAAATGAAGGCTGACCTACGGTGGAATTGACCCAGAACAGGCAGCTCTCTGGTCCTCAGCTGTCTCTCCAGCTCAGCCAGGAGAGGACCATAGAATACCATCCTCTGTGCCTGTGTTCTTTCCCTTTGCCGTCTGACAGCAGACACCGAAGAAAGGGTGCAGAAGTGGTGAAGGTACAAAACTGTGTTTGTTGTCAGTGTCCTGATCTCCCAAGACAGATGTGAATGAATTTTCACTTTTGATGCATTAGGACTTCTTTCCAGGAGGACAGGGACAAGGAGATAAAAGCAACCCTGCTGAATGCTTCTGACCAAATCTCAGATTGCACTTTGCCATCAAGGAAAAATAAACTAAAGGCATTGTCTGAGATGCCAGGAATGTGAAGACATACTTCACTGATGAAGGGCACTGTGGGGCAGAGCTCCAGCTGCCCTGAAAACAGGACAACGGCCTGTGTGGCCGAGCGTGTAAGTGCTAAAAGGGCTGGAAATTCTGCACGGGTCATTCGTCAGTCTCTTTGAAGTACTGCACTTCTATTTTTAAGACTACATTGGTGTGATGTTTTAGAGTCCACCAGACCTTGATTCAAATCTTGGCTCTATCACATCCTAGCCCTGTGACTATGGGGAAATTACTTAATCTCTGAGTCTTGGTTACTTCAACTGAGAGGTGAGGATGATTCCCATTTCCTAAGGCAGTCAGAAGGGTTTAATGAGGTGGGTATGCAAAATGCCTAGCACAGTGCCTGGAACAAAGTAAACACCCAATAACAAGTAGTCAGTGACACTGAATGTTAGAGGTAGAATCGAGTAGGGGAGACATGCCAGACATTGGTTCAAATACCAGGACTCACATCCTGGCTCAGTTACTCACTATGGGATCTGGGGCAAGTCAACTTCTTTGTACCTCAGTTTCTGCACCTATAAAATGAGAATCCTTACGTATGTCCACAGCCCATTACCCACAATTTCCAAATCCCCAAAATTCAGAAAATCACAAAGTTTTTTCCTAACTCCATTGGTGACAAAACCTGCCTTACACTGTCAAGAGTCTACTTCCAATCAGTTTCTATCCTGCTTGGTAGAAATAGTCACATTGATTATGAAGTGCTGACCTAGACTTTGCTAGGGTATTTTATTACAACTAGTACATGAGTTGAACTGCCTTCTGAAAATTTGAAAACTTCTGAATGCTGAAAATTATCTGGCCTCAAAGAGTCTTAGATCAGGCAGGGTAGACCTGAACGTAGAACCCACTTCATGGGGTGGTGGGCTGATGGGACCAACTATGTAGAATAATGCAGAGCACATGGAAAGGGCTCAGTAAGTGTGAGTAGGGCACAGGGCACAGACTTGGCACCAAACTGCAAGGGTCCAAATCCCATTCCACTTCCCTCCTGCATGACCTTGGGTGAGCTGCATAAACTTTCTCAGGTTCCCCATGTGAAATGAGGACGATGGCCATGATACCAACTAAATCAGTGAATATATGCAAAGTCCTTGGTAGTTGCTTGGTACATAATAAATACTAATAAGTGTTAGCTATTATTATAATTATTGCACTCTGACATGTATATTAAAATTACTCTTTTATAAAGGACATGGCATTACAGCAAAATTCAGAAAACAATGCAGCTCAACCTGTGTTGGTATTCCAAGAATTTTACAGAGAATAGAAAGGTTACCCAGAGTATTAATCTAAGCTGAACTTTTGTGCCTTCTTTAATCAGATTAAAGTACTTTTTCATTAAAGTAGTTTTATTTTCACATAATGCTCTTGATGGATTTTTTCCCCTAAAAGTTCTAAGACAGAAACAAAAACAAAATGGTTCTTTCTAACCAACACAAGCTATTTCAGAGGGACAGCTAAGGAAGGGAAGATTGGAGGAATGCCATAAAGATGCTGTTCTAGGGATTGTTGGACTCAGCACTTGTTTCTAATCCCTTCCTCCCCTTGTGGGGTGGCCGTGGATGTGTGCCACTCAGATTCCCAAGAGAACTTGCTGCAGGGAGCATGGCTGGTACACAACTCCACATTCCCTCCAACTGCATCCACCACACGTGTGTCAAGACCACTGATCTCCCAAGACAGATGTGAATGAATTTTCACTTTTGACGCATTAGAACTTCTTTCCAGGAGGACAGGGACAAGGAGATAAAAGCAGCTCTGCTGAATGCTTCTGGCCAGATCTCAGATTGCACTTTGCCATCAAGGAAAAATAAATTAAAGGCATTGTGTGGGGGAAGAGTGGCCTTGACACACATGTAGCGGATACAGTTGGAAGGAATGTAGAGTGCCAAGCCATTCCTGCCACCAACATGGGGTTCTTTTGATAGGTAACTATTGCTGGGGATGCCCCATTGTCCTGTCCAAGACTTTCTTAGAACTGCAGTCGGAGTCCAACCCAATCCTTCCTCCCCTCTCTTCTCATACAGGTACCTGATCTGTGTTGGAGTCTGAAGACTCGCCCTGCCTAGTTGTGATTTCTCCCCCTTTATTACTAAGAGACAATTCCCCCAATAAATATCTTGCACATCTAAGCTCACCTAATTTCATCTTGGTGTTTGCTTCTTGAAGGACCCTAATTGCCACATGCAGAGTTTATTTCCCAGAATCCTTCTCCTTGAGGGTCCTGGATGTTATTGAAGTTCTGTCTCTGAGATGTTCTTGCAGACAATTTGGAAAGGAGAAGGAAGGAAGACATTAATCTCTGTGGTAAGGATAGCTGACAATTGGGCTCCAGCAGATATGGGATTTTGTAATAACCAGACTCTACTTTCCACTGTCTAATCACCAGTCTTATGGACTCGGGATGCTCTGACATTGGCAACAGCAGGGAACCTCAGATCACAACTGCTATGGCAGGATTTCAGAGCTAAGAAGCATCCCTTTAGCTCTTGCCCTTACAGCTTTGCCAATAATTTCATAAGCACTTGTTTTTTTGAATTGGATTTCTTTCTTTTTAAAACACCGGAGGTGATTTTCATTTCTTGCACTGAATACTAATTGATACAGCAAATGGATTTGCAGATTGCAAAGTTGACTTGTTTATGCTCAGGGAACATATTTAATAAAGCTGTAAAACTTGGAAGTGAGACCACATACTTACCAAGCCACTAATTCAACAGGAAGGGACTATAAAGAACTAGAGGATTCATTTGTGTTGGCTGCCCCTCACAAGGTGTTTCAAGAAAAATTGAGCTCCAGCAAGGGTTTGCCAGAGAGCAAGCAAAGATAGAAGGGAAGAGGGAGTCCAGGGATTAAGGTTTTCACTGTGTCGGAAAAGGCGACTGATTCTATACCTGGTTTCTTTGAACCAGTCCTTGTTAGAGTCCTTGTTTACATGCTCAAAGGGGTTCTCAGTTTGAAAAATAAATTACATGGCCATCCTATTTATGCCCCAAAGAGCTAGAGAGGAGACTATTGTTCAAAAGGTTTTTCAAAGACCTATTGAATTGAGACCTTTTAGTTAAACAGTAAGTCAAACAAAAGTAGCCCTTGCTAACTGAAGATCAAATTGAAAATGTTGCCTTTCAACTCAACTTATTGTTTTAAAAGGCTTCAGTGTGTGTAGCTATCAAACTGAGGAAGGGGGATGGGTATAATAAAATGGCAGGTTTAAGGTAATGTCTAGGAGAGAACTTGGGTATGGCTTCTGGCATGTGGAACCCACTAGAAGCAAATGGAGTTGTATTGCCAACAAAATTATAAAACTGGTTTGAAAACCCTGTAACTTCCAGGTCTTTAAGCAACTCCCAGATCCTCCAAATTCTCACAAATAGAATAAGTTGTAAAAGCTCTGTCACAGCCAGGGAGGTCTTACTCTACAGAAACTGCTCCAGATGTGACTGCAGAGAATAAGGTATCATCAGGAAGAAATTCTCAAGGTCAGGGTCAGGGAATATAGAGGAAAGTGGATAGAAGTGTTTCTCCAACAGAACAGAGCCAGCACAAAACCAAGTAGCTAATTCCCCTGCCACTTAACGCTCACAAAACCTTTTGAGGTTGGTGTTAAAATACCCCATTTTATAGATGAAGAAACTGAAATTCAGACAGTTGGAATCATTTCTCTGGGGCCCCACATTTGACTGTGGAGATTTAAACCAGGTTGGCCTGACTCTTTAACCGATGTTCTTTCAACCGAGGTTAGCCATGTCTCTATCCAGGGAGCTGCAGTTTTGGGATGCACTTAATAATGCTCCCTCTGGGTAGAAGCCTGCTTGTCTGACCTGCCCTAAACATTCATGGAACTCATTGCTATGTCCACAAGGAGAGGATAAGCGCTCCCATTACTTGATTTATTTGCTTTATTTCTGACCAGAATAAAGTACTCACTACCTGCAGGACTGCCCTCTTTATTTCATACCAGATTTGTTCTAAATGACTTCAGCCCATTTCCCAAAAAAGCCGGACTTACAGGACAAAGATTTACCACCACACAAGTTATTCCAAAGAAACATTTTAGGCTCTGACCACATTTAATCTCTATGTCTGTAAGCTCCTGGGCAATTGAAAGGACAAAGGGACCACTTTCCACTGAGTCTGAAGACCCCATTTTTAGCTATCTGAAAAAAGGGACATTTTAATCTGCATTAATTCTAGGGGACAACTTTTAATGACCAAGAATATCAGTGACAAAGCCAACACTTGTCTCCAAATACTAGATTAATCATTGGACAAAATGTAGCACCCATGCAACTCCTCTTCTAAAAATTAAAATGAAACTGATGTCAAGAGAGATTTTATTTGTGTACCTCCTTGACTTTATAAGAGGGAATGAGGACTGTAGTTGACAACTAGAAAGGGGCAAACTAAGCCTTTCCAAGGTCCCAAACCCAATCTGCCCCACTTCAGCTGATGCCCACTTGCCAGTCTCTATCACTTTTGCAAATGATCTTTATTTTTAACTTAGAAAAGGATGTTTTGAAGGCAGCTGAGTTTTCAAAACAGGAAATGATAATATAGCCTCAGAGCAAGAAGGTCATAAATTATGTCCACTGATAGCCTGGCCATTATGCCCCCCTGAGTTCTTATGGAGAAGCCATTGGATAGCAGTAAATAACGGGTAGAACACACAGTGTTTTATTCCAGGGAGTTCATGATGCTTTACCCGTTCTTCACTCACAAAGCACTCATCAAACTAAGTGTGAGAAGGGCACATTAAGGTCAATTTTGCAGGGACAGAGAACAAGACAGGAAGCAATTATGCCCCAGATGACACTTTTCATCAAGAAAAAAACACACTTGTGGGTACAGAGTCTAAATCTTCTGGGTGAAGTGCCCACTGTAAACACCAGCCCATTCTATCCCTGTCTATTAGGCATTTTTGCTAAACTCCAATAATGATCAGAGTGACAAATCTAACAAAGATCTTACACAAACCTGATTGGATATTGAGCTTGCCGATATGCATACAAAATAACCCAGTTCACAAAAAGATAAGAAATTAATCTCACACCCATTTTGGGGCAGTCCATAAAAATAAAATCAAATCTGTACTTTCTCTATTCACTGGCTTAGATTATTAGTAGGCCTGGATACATCTTGATTACTGCCACTGCTCGTCAGATCCTTAGCATAGACTGAAAACTGATAAGATATGTTTTATCCATGTGAAATAGTTAATTTTTTTTTCTGGAATTTTAAAAGAGGCTCCCAAGAATAGTTGAGAATTTGGGGAAAAAAAAGAGATAAATCTGTCTTTTTTTTTTTTTTTTAAGAATAGGAACACACTGAAGATATGAATTGCTAGAGACCCAGAAGAGTTTGTTTTGTCACTTCCCTGTGTCACTGGTGCATTACCTTGGTGTGTGAGGCAATCTCAAGAATGCCAAGGGGCTTCCCTGGTGGTGCAGTGGTTGAGAATCTGCCTGCTAATGCAGGGGACATGGGTTCGAGCCCTGGGCTGGGAGGATCCCACATGCCGTGGAGGAACTAGGCCCGTGAGCCACAGCTACTGAGCCTGCGCGTCTGGAGCCTGTGCTCCGCAACAAGAGAGGTCGCAATAGTGAGAGGCCCGTGCACTGCAATGAAGAGTGGCCCCTGCTTGCCACAACTGGAGGAAGCCCTTGCACAGAAACGAAGACCCAACACAGCAAAAATAAATAAATTAATTAATAAACTCCTACCCCCAACATCTTCTAAAAAAAAAAAAAAGAATGCCAAGCGCCGTTTTGCAAAATCTCCCTCTTAGGGTTGTCCTAGGTAGCATATCTGAGGATGTCTATGATATTGGGCATCCGTGTTCCCTAAACGTATGCACTCCCAAGGTGAGATGATGCGAAGAGATGTACCAACTCACCATCTTTTCTTCTTTTTCTTTCCCTGCCTCCTCAGTTCTTACAGCCCCCCATGCTTGGCCAACACATCCTCCACCTCCATCTGCATAGTGATCTGGTGAATCTCCTCCACTCCTTGAGTTGCCCTCAAATTCCTCCTGCAGATGATTTATGTTTGCCCACTCCAGAGGCCATCTTAGGAACAATGGAAAAATTGAACCAGAGCAGCCAAGGGACTCTGGAGGCCTACACACAGTAGTGTCTGGGATGAAATGTCCTCAGAACAACTTGTGGACTCTTCTGGTAGTGGCGACTAGGGACCAATGTCCCTGCCAGCCACTGTGCTATTGAATGCAGCCCCTTTCCCCTCTCTGGAGGTGGAGAGAGTGAGCAGATGGGAAATTCCAGTTCCTTCCTTTTAATTTTCCATTATCTCTTCAACCTGTTTTCCAAACTTCAGGGGGTGGGAGACAGCTTCCATTTGGGTTAAAGACAGAGGGAGGGCTTCCCTGGTGGCGCAGTGGTTGAGAGTCCGCCTGCTGATGCAGGGGACACAGGTTCGTGCCCCGGTCCGGGAAGATCCCACATGCCGCGGAGCGGCTGGGCCCGTGAGCCATGGCCGCTGAGCCTGCGCATCTGGAGCCTGTGCTCCACAACGGGAGAGGCCACAACAGTGAGAGGACAGCGTACAGCAAAAAAAAAAGAAGGAGGGAGACTCACAGCCCCCAAGACATCCTACCACTCAGCACCCAGGGCCACTCCCTTCTCAACTTTATACCTCCACTCAAGAGCCTTGCCCTTACTTCTCCAAACCCCCTTCTCTGCTTGAAAAAACAGGAGCTCTTTCAGTTATACCAAGAGTAGATAGCCAAGGTTGGGTACCCCACATTAGACTTTGCACTGAGCCTGGTTTTATTAGTTTGCTGTTACTCCTGTGCCCTGAGATGGTGAAAATACAAGGTCCCTCAGGGATGAGTATTAGCACTTGCCTATTCTAGCATCTTTCTAAATGACTAGGAGACAACTAAGAGAGAAGGGTCCAAGGTTTCCAATACTTGGACATTCATTAGGGACCTAAGAAAATAAATGGAAAGAGATGGATCACAGAAAAGACTTATGAAACTGCACACAAGAACAGAGAAGTTTGGGGTGAGTTTTAACATAGGTAAATGTGAAGTAAATGCTTTGGGACAAGAATAAATCCAGATTGGAAATAAGAATTAAGAGCCAGAGCTATTGGTGAAAAATGGGCTCTGTGAAGACTGCTGAGTTGGGACATTAAGGCTTATTCCTCACATACACACACACAAAACCCCACAAGCTCAGTACTATTTTTATTATACAGTTGAAGACACTGAGGTACAGAGAAGTTAAGTAATTTTTCCAGGGTCACAGAGCTAGTAAATGACAGAGTTGGATTCAAACCCAGCATTCTTGTGTCTGAGTCTGCTTTTTATTTTTCCAACTTTATACAAAAATGTTAATTGATAACTATGTCCATACTACCGAGCTTCAATAATTTTGACAGGGCTTCCTTGGTGGCGCAGTGGTTCAGAGTCCGCCTGCCGATGCAGGGGACACGGGTTCGTGCCCTGGTCCGGGAAGATCCCACATGCCGGGAGCGGCTAGGCCCGTGAGCCATGGCCGCTGAGCCTGTGCGTCCGGAGCCTGTGCTCCGCAACGGGAGAGGCCACAACAGAGAGAGGCCCGCGTACTGCAAAAAAAAAAATAAAAATAAAAAAATAATTTTGACAAATTTGTTTTATCCATATATGTGTATTAGTTATCTTTTTTCTGAAACATTTTAAAGTAATTTTTATGACCCTTTGAAATAGAGCAGGAGCCTATGGTCCTCCCCCCATCCCACGTCCTCAGTCTGCCTTTTGTCTGTGGAAGAACTTTAGCCAAACAACAAGTTTAATCAGAGAAGAGAAAAAATACAGAAACAAAGGAAAGCAGTCAAACAAGACCAAATAATAAGTCATGAAGCAAAGTCAAGGACCTTTAGTTCCTCCTCAAGGGCTGTAGGTAACATTCAGAGCTATACCCTTTGAGCTGTCTTATAGATCCTGAAACCCTCACCAGGTGGAAGGAGTTAACTACATGATGTATAGTTATGTAGCCATGACATAAGCTGCCACAATTCTGAGAACTGGCCTCAAAGAAGTGGGAACCAACCGACCCTGGAACTAAAGACTAACTGTACTGAAAACAATCAAGATGACGCTGATCAGACCACCACATAAGTAATTTCAAGATGACTGTCAGAACTGACTGTACTGTTTCTGCATGTAGCTCCCTCCCTCTGTCTATAAAAGCTCTTGCCACCCCCCATTGCTCCACCCCTGTATTGCCGGCCTCTGAAATAAAGAAAACTTTTTTTTTTTTTTTGCGGTACGCAGGCCTCTCACTGTTGTGGCCTCTCCCGTTGCGGAGCACAGGCTCCGACGCGCAGGCTCAGCGGCCATGGCTCACGGGCCCAGCCGCTTCGCGGCATGTGGGATCTTCCCAGACCGGGGCACGAACCCGTGTCCCCTGCATTGGCAGGCGGACTCTCAACCACTGCGCCACCAGGGAAGTCCCAGAAAGATGATTTTTTTAACAATGTATGGCAACAGTATTCTTCAGACTCCAGAGAAAATTGGTTAAGATGAAACTTTTGAAACTCCAAAATTGGTTCTTTTTGCATAGGCAGTTAGAGAAAGCTAGCTTGATAAAATACTGTTTTCAGAATTCTGACCCTGAGAGAACAAAAAATATGCCTCAGAGAAAGCTTGAAGTTAACTCTTATCATGTTCTTGAACTACAAATACAGTCCACTTTGCCTGAGACTTCAGGTTTGTGTTAATTAGTAGAAGTTCAAAAGATGTTTGGGTTCACCAAACACTCATCTTGTACCACATTAAAGAGAAATCGTGCTATGAGAAAGTGTATTTTTTTAGAGGGTATGGAATATGTTCTTAACTTTGCCAATCAGAAAATGTTGGTATAACAGTTCAATTACTAGTTTCTTGGTTTTGTTAAGGTCTTTTAAAGGTTAAAAATTGTAATATGTAAGTAAAGATACTAAAATGATAAGGGAAACATTTCAGTGTGTAAAGCAAGTAGTCTATGTGTTGCCGGTAAGAGAAGGTATAAAGACTGGAGATAGTTTTGTTGAGGAAAAAAAGGAGAATAATTTTTTTCCTAGAGCTGGTTGATAATATATAGGGAAAATAAGGGACAAATTAATCTGGATCCAGAAAGTGATAAAAGGTTTGTGAAAAAGAAACTTTGAGAAAAGAATTTTGTACATAGTAAGGATTGATTAAGAATAGATTGAATTTAATTAGATAAATGAATTTTGTTTTTAATATAAGCTGGTACAAGACTGGAATTTGGTTTTCTCTCTCTGTTAAGAGAACAAATTTTTCCTGGAATACTGACCTGCTTTTGATAACACATTATACATTTCTTCTCTAGCTAACTTTGAGTACTACAGAAGGCCCCTGAAGCATCTCAGAAGAAATATTAAAGGGACTAGGATTATTTGGTACATTAAATTACATGAAAAACATTGTCAAATAATAATGATAAACATTCTTACGTTATACTGTATGGGTAAATGTCATTAATATAAATGTTCTAAAAGTTATTAAACAAATACAGGTCTTTTGATAACTTGCAGATCATACTGCTAAACTGAGTAAAACATTTAATGAATTCCAATGGAAAGTTATTATTTTGCTTTTAAGCATATTTTTGATGCCAATATTTAGGATGAAAAATATTGTTTAGTGAAGTTGTCACAGAGTATAACTACTCATGATGTGTATCACTGCTGGCTTTAAGTTTACTGCTTGAAGCACATATGCAGTGTTTTTCTGACAATTTGATATAATTGATAAAATATATAACCTATAAAATGTTTCCCCACCAGCATATCTCTGTACTTGTTTGTTATGTCTGATTAGTTTTTCCCCAATGTGGATGACTAGGCAAATATATAAACAAAAAAGTAGGCCTAGCACTGAGGGACATGAACGGACCCAGATCAGGCAACTGAGCCACTCTGGCAAAGTTGGAAAAATATATTGATCAGCAATGGTTTCTATGGAAAGATTTGCAATTAAAAGGGGAAAATATTGGAAGAAATTTTCACATATTGAGGTATGGGGAAGTCATTCTGGCTTATAAAATACATGATTTAATTTGAACTTTAGGCTAACCAAAACAGACTGTTTATGGCCTATTAAACATACATTGTACATCTGCTTTAACTACTAAGGAAGAAAAATATATTCAGAGAATAATACAAAGATACATTTTGATTATTATCCTCATTATAATATGTCTACTAATTTTCAAATGTTTGCCCAGGAACTGTGACAAAGTAATCAAAGAGAGAGGTAATGATTTCATAATACAAAATATTGATGCTAAGCTTAGAACTCAAGATTATTTCCAAGTCTGTGTCCATTCCCCAAATTAAGTAGGACTGTGCCCCACTTCAGCAAAAAGTAGCTAGAGTGGTCGTTGCCCCATTCCCTCAAAGGGTTGGGGAAAATTGGAACAGAAATGGAACTAAAACCGAGTTCCTCTGCCAAGTATATGATTAACCTCTCTATCTAAAACTATTCTCTTTCGTGTTCTGTACCTGTCCTCCTCAAGATTGAGGAGCATCAAAGAAAAGGTGGGATTGAAATGAAGCAGGACCCTATGGTCCTCCCCCCACCCCGCCCCATGTCCTCAGCCTGCCTAAACACTGCAGCACACATCTCCTTACACTAAGGCATTCCTCTCACTACAGCAATATGATTTATCACACCTAAAGTATTAGAAAGTGTCTAGAATCATCCATAATCCAATACCCAGTCCATATTCAAATGTCCCCAGTTGTTTTAAAAAAGTTATAAAGCTTTTTTAAAAAAATCAGAAGCAAAATTTAAATTCACACATTAAATTTATTTTTTTTAAGAAAAGCCCATCCATCTCACTTTTTCATGACATCAAATTTTGAAAAGTCCAGGCCAGTTGATGTCTGAATTTGTCCAAGTCTGTTCTGAAAAGACTGAACACACTGTCTCTCAAGGGCAAAAATTCAAGTCCACCCAGCATTGCCTTCTGCCAAAACACATACACTGCCCCTACACAGGGTCTTCCCATGGTCCCCTGCAGTCTATGATAATATTTAATATTTGTGTATATCAACAGCACTCAGTAAGTTTCTTAATTTGTCTTTATATACTTACTAGGGGTATAAGTTCTAGCATAAGGCCTGGCACTAAGTAGGCCCTCAGTGTATGTTTTTAAATAAATATACAAGCTAAATTTCTCTTTTTAACCTTTTTTAAAATTTCAGAATAAAAACATTCATAACAGTGCAGAAGTTTTAAGCAAAGAGATCTAAGATCTTATACAAATATACACCATGGAACTGCCACCTGATCCAGATAACAGCTTTTTCCAGCCTTGAAGAAGGCATCCTCATACCCCTCCCAGTTACCATCCCCAAAGGTAGCCATTGTCTTGACTCCTGTCATCATAGGTTAATTTTACCTGCTCATAAACATATGAATGATATGGATTTTTTCTGTGTGTGGCTCTTTCACTTAAAATGGTGTCTGCAGATTTATCTATTGTTGTTACATTGTTCTTCATAATTCAAAATTTGTTACATTGATTCAAAATTTAATACTTTTCACTGTAGTATTTCACTGTGAGAATAAATCTCAATTTATTCACTTATTTCTACTCTTTGGATTATTTCCATTTTGGAGCTTTATGAATAATGCTCCTAACAACATATTTCTATCTACCTCTGTTGCATATATGCCTAGTAGTGGTATTTCTGGGTCATAGTGAATGGATATATCCTCCTCTAGTAGATACTGCCAAACAGTTTTCAAGGTGTTTGTTCTTCAGTTTACACTCCCAGACATAGTGAATGAGAGCTGATGACTTCCATACCTTCTCCAACACTGGATGGTGCTAGCCTTTTTAATTTTACTCATTCTGGAGAGTGTGTAATGGCATATCATTTGGCTTTAATTTGCACTCTTCTGTTGTCACCTTTCTATATTCTTATTGACCATGCATATATTCTCTTTTGTGAAATGCCTGTCCAAGATTTTTGCCCTTGTTGAACATTAGGTTGATAGTATTTTCCTTAGTTACTAATTTAGAAAAGTTCTATATATTCTGGATGCAAATATTTTCTTCTTCTGTGATTTGCCTATGCACTGTCTCAGTGGGGTCTTAAGGACATTTTAAGTCCTATTTGAGAAAACTTTGCCTAACCCAGGATCATGAAGATATTTTCCTGTTTTATTCTGGAAGCTTTATTGCTTTACCTTAACATTTTTAGATCTGTGATCCACTTGAAATTGATTTTTTCCATATAGATATCCAGTTATTATAGCACCATTTATTGAAAAGACTTTCTGCACCACAGTGGCAATTCTGTCATAAATCAGGAGACCACATATATGGTAGGCCTATTCCTGGGCTGTCTCTTCTGTTCTTTTTGTATGTTTATCTGTTGTTATATTAACACCACTCTGTCTTGATTACTGTAGCATTATAGTTAAGTCTTGAAATGTGGTATTAAAAGTCCTTCAATTTTGCTCTTTTTAAAGCTCTTTTTGCACTATATTTGGTCCTTTGTATATTCATATGAATTTTATAATTCGCTTGTTAATTTCTATTTATGTGAATATTAACGGAGTGGCCCTGAATCAGAGGGGATGTGTGACAGAGAATAAAATGGAATGGCAATAGAGAGTTGTTCTTAACTGCTTGCAATTAATATATCTTACTTCTGCCAATTGTCCAAAAACATATAAGCACTTGAACACATTGCTAGACCTGTTCCCAGGGCCTTGTAAGGGGTCCATGTAAGTGAGGAACTGGTGCTAAAGCTTCTTTAGCTTCTTGGAAAATACACCCTTGCCAGGACACACCATCTTTACCTGTATCCAGGTGTATCTTCCCTTGTGTGTGGCTAAGAAGTTCTAAATTAGCTAGAATTTTATCTGTTGCCTTTATTACTTTGTATTTATTTTCCAAAAATGTCCTCCCATATTCAGCAAAGTACTTTACATAGACCCACGTGTTAGACTTGCGGAGATGGAGAGGACAGAGTAAGAAAGGGCTTGAGGGGACTTTTCCTCCAGGCCCCCGGGGAAGAAGGAGCTCCAGCCCATCAGGAGAACTACACCAAGAAATTGCCAGTAGTGGATGACTTTGGAAGAGCTGTCCAACCAGGAGGGTCCCAGAGAGAGCTCAGGTGGGTCACTCATACCTCTCTGCAAGGCAGGGTTCCCAGGATGAGGTGGATTTGAGAGGCAATAAGTGTACCTTCAAGAAAAGTCCCTTCTTCAATGCATCCCCGCACAATTGCCCTGCATTTGCCATTTGGCCCTCACGGTGTAGCCAAGACAAAGAAACTCAGATTCTGAGGCCATTTAACAAGGGGGAAAAATGCAGCTACAGTTGCTGGTCTGTAAAAATTCTATAATTTCTTTGCTTAGGTCACTTTTTGGTTAAAATATAAATTGAAGACTGCCCCACCCCCCAAATGGCCCCCAGCCAGTGACACTTTGGCCAGCTCAATCTTAAATACAATGGCTTCTATTGCTAACCAGCATGGAGGGTGGAGGATACCCACCCTTGACTGGACCTCAGTCTACCCAGCAGACTGAGGGTCCTGTCCCTGTGACAGCAACTGACATCAAGTGGACATGGGAACTGGGGAGTTAAGACAACCCAGACACAAGGGTCTAACAGAACACTAGGCCCCTGTTATTGATCTTTGGCTGTGGAATTTACCAATGTTGCATTGGACTGAGACCAGGTCCTTTCCCTGGTTACAAAGGCCCATTCTCACTAGGGCAAAAAGCAGCATGCATGTGCCTTCCTGGAATTCTAGAAAGCAAATGCCATGCTGATGTATGTGTGTGGCAGGGGATTGTGCATATATGGCAAACATTTGACAAATGCTTATGGGCCTCATACTGGGTCATAGTTACTTAGATATTCTGGCTGATTCCAAAGTTCATAGCTATTCTACTCCACAGCTGGCTGTCTCATTAAAAGAGAGAAAATAGACTCAGAAAATAATAGCCTTCTAGCACCACTGAGCTATGCAGACTATGTGATGAGTTGAAGTAAAATATACCATCATAAGAATAGCTAATAGTTATTGAATGCTTACTGACACTGTGAATGATGGAATATTAGAGCTAGAAAAGACTTTACAGTGAATCATGGCTTCAACTAATATTTATTGAGTACTTAATATATATCATTCATTGTTCCATGCATAGAAGATACAGAAATGAATGAGACAGGCAGATTATTTACCTTCATGGAATTTACATCCTAGTAGAGGAGACAAATAATTAACAAGTAAATAAATAAGAAATTCTGATAATTATAAGTGCTGCAATGGAAATAAGCTAGGTGTACAATGAAAGTCACTGAGAGGTGTGGGAGAGTTTATTTAGATAGGGTGTTCAGGGGAAGCTTGCATGCTGAATATTCTCCATTCTCCCCTTCAGATCCCCTGTCCACCATTTCCCACAAGCTCTGAATACCTGGAGGCTGATCCAGCAAGTCCAATGATATCCAAAGTGTCTGGGGAGGGACAGGGATGCATCATGAAAGCCCTGGTGAACCCCAACAGAAGAATCACTGTGGAGGTCTATAGGGTTTGGAGTGGGGCTACCCAAATGGCACCATTCTTTTGGAGGACCAGCCAGTCAACTGGTAGTGGAATGTGAGGATCTTCATTTTCCACATAATACCCTCCCAGAGGGTATCCATACTGGAGGAGGCTATAGACAATCATATAGATGAGATTAACCTGCATATGTCAGCCAGTCTCTTTTCTGATCCATGCTAGTGTTTGCTCAGAGGGCCTATGAACAAAGTGGCCCTGACAGCAGAGATGCAGAAAACACCTTAACTCAAAAGCCTGGACTTTTAGCTAGTGCCTTCCTGAGGGCCCAGCTTCTCAATAAGAGTAGCCAACATTGAGTACCTGATGTGGGACCATTCTCCTGGGGGACCTGCCAGTCACTTGGCAGTAGACTGATTGCACTGTAGTCCTTACATCATGGAAAGAGTAACATTTTTTTCACAGTAATAGATACATATTTCAGAAATGGATTTACCTTCACTTCCTACAATACTTCTGCCAGGGATTCATTCTTTTCCTCTTCTTGGTATCCTTCACATCACCCCTGCCAGCAAAGGAAGTGAGGCAAAGAGAACTGATAGTCAAGAGATTGTATTTGATCCTTTGCCTGGATTAGTCCACATCACAGCCCCATCACGTAAGCACTATTATCGTCCACATTTTGTGACTATGCAAACTGAGACTTAGGGAGTTTAAGAAACTTGCCCTAGCTGGTCAGCTAGCTTATAACATGACTAGGGTTAAATCAGGCTTTCTGGCCAAAAAGTCTGTGTTAAAAA
This sequence comes from Hyperoodon ampullatus, assembly GCF_949752795.1. NCBI lineage: Eukaryota > Metazoa > Chordata > Mammalia > Artiodactyla > Ziphiidae > Hyperoodon > Hyperoodon ampullatus. The sequence continues at coordinate 81,756,383 of NC_136916.1, read as the reverse complement.
ATAAAATCACTGTACCTTGGAGAAATGACTGATTCCAGGGTTGGAGTAGGGAAAATACAAGATGAGTGAGAAACATCTTATAGTATCAAAAAGAAAGGAAGTGCTCCTCCTCCCCCTCCAAAAAAGCAAAAAGAGGAAGGAAGGAAGAGAGGGAGGGAGGGAGGGAAGAAGGGAGGGGAGAAGGAGAGTGAGAGGGAAGGAGGGAGGGAGGGAGGGAGAAAGGAAAGAAGACAGGTGGGGTTTGTTAAAAGGATACAGGAGCCAATCTAAAATCACTCAATAGTCAGATCTGGAACAATTTGAGAGACAAAATAAATAACAATAATATCAGATTGTAACCCAAAGAATAAAACAAATATCCCTGAATCTATACTGATATAAATAATTGACTGAATAAATAGGTACATGGAGGAAAACAGATAAGTCTCCCTTACAGAAGAATTCCAAATAAAATATGTAAATTCTCCCTCCCCCAGGGGATGGAACTTAATTCCTCTCCCCTTGAGTTCAGGCTGGACTTAAAACTAGCTTATAGAAAGAGGAAAAGAGGAACTTGACGGTGGAGAAATCTGGCAGATACTCTCTTAACCAAGCTCACCAGTAATAAGTCATATTGATATCACGTGTTCCCTGATATAGTACCATGAGAAGGGCACTCACTGTGGTATTCTTTCCGAAAACTCTTAAGCTTAGTCTGATCATAAGAAAAGATGATACAAACCCAAATTGAAGGACATTCTACAAAACATCTGACTGGCACTCTTCAAAACTGCCAAGGTCATGGGAAACAAGGAAGGACACAGAAATTGTTGAAGATTGGAGGAGACTAAGGAGACATAACATTAAATGAAATGTGGTGTTCTTGATTGGATCCAGGAACATAAACAGGGCACTAGTTCAAAAAACAACTGGCAAAATAAAACCTATAGTTTAAAGTATTGTACCAATGTGAATTTCTTAGTTTTGGCAAATACAGCATAGCTATATATAATGTTAACATTAGGAAAAGTTGGGTAAAAGGTATGTGGACATTCTCTGCAGCTGTTTGCTTTTTTAAAAATAAATCTAAAATTATTGCAAAGAAAAAGTTTTTTAAAAATTTAAGAAAACAGATCACTGTACTAGATCACCTCTGAGTCATGGTATTCGATAGAACCTTCCCTGGGTACTTTCCACTTGGGGACATTTAGTCATAGGCCAAAGAAAGTTTTCCTCTCTATCCAATTAATAGAGAAAATAAACAAAATATAAAAGGAGAAACATAGGAGTTGATTAATTCTCCAGCTTCTAAAGAGTACTCCAAAGAGACTGCATTATTAACAACTGTGCATGATTTAATAAATGCAGTGACTCTACTAACAGCAACCGGCTCAGTTGTTGAATTTTCTTGAAGTATTCATAAAAACCACAGATCCTGCATCTTTTGCTGCAATCTCCAACTTCACCAACAAAATTGTGCACCAGCCTTGATGAATAGCCACTGGGATAAATCATCTGAGACAATCAGAAGCTTCTTTGTGCATTTGCTTGAAAAACTGGCCTCTTTGATGAATATATTTAATGTATTTCTCAAGTCTATCTCCACTGCAACATCATGCTGTTGAATCAATATAGACAGTAAATGGACTCCACAGACAAAGGAAATGAAATGTAATTACTGAGAAGCAAACTCAAGGGCCTGCCTTCTCCACAGCAGCTGGATTTCCTCTGCATGGGTCACAATTGCAGTAGGAGCCATGTCTCTTCAGTGCAGTTGGCATTCAATTACCACGTATTTATTGAACATCTAGCTCTGAAATTCATAAAAATAACCACCACTGTGTGTCAAGACTTACGATCATTATTTTACTACCAACCCTGCAAAATAGGCATTATTATCCCCTCTGCTGGAGACGAGGAGGTTAAGAGTCTGAAGCATTAAGCCATATTGTTAGTTGGGCATCAAATCTGGATTTCCCTGGCTTTAAACCACAAGAATTTCCCCAGACACAGCATAGAGCGTATCTTTGCTAACATGGATCACACAGCACAAACCCTACACTCCTGGCAAACTAAATTAGAAAAAGTCATTTTTTGAATGTCATTTGAGCTTTTCTTTGAAAGTCATTATTTAAATCAATCCCTTTTCAAAAAACGTGAAAGATCAGTTAAACAACATTTGGCTATTAGTTAACTCAAATTGTCCCTCTTTTTTCCTTCAAAAGGTATGTGGTAAGTTCCATGTAAACATTGAGAGAAAGTGAGAGTGCTCAAAGGCAGACACATCTGTTCAAGGTATAATCCAGGGAAATATCTTTTTAACTTTTTTCTCCCCTCAACTCACAAGAAACTGTTTTTTCTTTTCAAAAACAGGAAAAAATGTATGTATGTAATATGAGAAAACAGTCTCTTGAGCAGAAGCACAAACAGCAGGTTCAGTGCAAACCTTTACAGTAGCTTCTCCAGAAAGAAACATTAAACACACTTACAGAGTTATAGGGAGAGGTTTGGTAAACAGAAGGCAGCACGGCAGAAAGCATCAGAGTCACAAGCCTATAAAGCACACTCCAGAAATGAGAGCAAAACTCAGACAGGCAAGGGGGAACAGGATGACCAAAACTCAGCTCTATTTTATAAATGTATATAAATATTTTGGATTTATATATGCCCTTTACATTCTGGATTTGTATATTTTTATCTTTTTCTATATATACGTAAATATATATAACATGATTATATGGAGAGGTGTAAAATATGGAAGTATATTTATTTACAAATGTAAAAATTATATATATAATATATGAACCCAAAATAAGGCATATTGTTTTATTTTTAATTTTTAAATTTATTTTTATTTATTTATTTATTTATTCTATAGTGCTTTACAATTTTCCAAAGTTTCACACACATGATTTCATATAATCCCATAATAACCCTTTTTTTCCCCTACCCCTATATTTCCCCTCCCACCTTCCCTCTCCCCACTGGTAACCACTAGTTTGTTCTCTATATCTGTGAGTTGGCTTCTTTTTTTTGTTTTATTCTCTAGTTTCTTGTATTTTTTAGATTCTACATATAAGTAAGATCATACGGTATTTGCCTTTCTCTGTCTGACTTATTTCACTTAGCATAATGCCCTCCAAGTCCATCTATGTTGCTGCAAATGGCAAAATTTCATTATTTTTTTATGGCTGAGTAGTATTTCATTGTGTGTGTGTGTGTGTGTGTGTGTGTACACACATCTTCTTTATCCATTCATCTGTTGACAGACACTTAAGTAGGCATATGGATTTACATAATAATTTTTATTTTAAAATGAATCAATAGTCTCACTTTTCTTTTTTGACTGGAAGTTCAGGACTAGTTAATCAGATGTGGAGGCACCCCCTGACTGGGTAAGAAAAACGCTTCAGAAAAATAGTGTATAATTGGGAGGTTTCCAACTCCTTTGAGAATGTGACTAAAGCTATAGAATTTCTTCCATGAAAATGGATATACGTTCATTCATGTGTGTTTTCTTTCTGGGACATCCATGAATGCCTGGCAACCATCCCTATGGAGAGCCCAGGAGCCCCCCAAACTTTCTGCCATGTTCGTCTCTAAAACATAGATTGACAAGCCATGAGGATTTCTAAAAATCAGTTTACAAATCCTTTGTTAAAGGAGTTTTGAGTTTTATCTAATTGCACACATGGGGTTGTTTTCTGTGCCTTTTAATTTCTAGATAGTGTTCCAGAAGTACATGCCCCCAAATAATGCAATTCAGACAGATAATAAAAGACCAGAGCAAGAGACCAAGCACTCTTAAGCTTTGGTGCATTAGCAAGAGGCCTTCAAAGCTTAGAATCTGATAAACAGCAGTCAAACCTGGAAGGCCAAAGAGTCTGGTCCTCTAAAACATGTCCAGGGGAGCCAGAATGTTGCCCTGGCTGTCTCTAGTTTGTGTGTGGGGCAGAATGGAAATGGGTTGAATATGGTGTTGGAGCAGAGATAACAAAATCCATATGCAGAGCACATGGGCTGATCCTGAATAATGGAATGGAGTACTTCATATGCACATTTCACTTTCATTAATTCAATTGCACACACAAGGAAATTAAAAGGAAAAGCATAAGTAAGAACAAGATAAAGTGTGAATAATTTAAATAATGTAGACTATGAGGCCATTCCATTCAATGAACACATGCCAAAAGGCAGTGGATGCAAAGCTGTTTGCAAAACCTAGGAGAGGAGGAAGAACATGTGAAGAATTTTAAGGATTTCTTGGCCACTGACAAGGAAGCAAGCCCATTGTTCAGTTGGAAAAAATGGGTGACTGTTCAAGGAAGTCCAAGAGATATTAGGACCCGGGCCACAAAGAAACATTAGCCAGTAAAGAAAGAGACAAACCTGTGAAATCAACTGCACAAGATAGGAAAGCCTAGATAACAACTTCTTTAGGAATTGGGAGTGGACAGGGGGAATCTCTCTTTCTCTCTCTCCCTCTCATAGAAATGAGCTGTACAGCATTGCATTCATTCTTGGCAGAAAAACAAAAACAAAAATATTTCTTAGCAAACAAACATAGCCAGAGCTCAAGAGTCACTAGCTACTGTATTCCTGCCTCAGTCTGGTACATTGCTGGATTGCGCATTTATTGGATGCTCCTAGGTTTTGTCACTAAGAGATATTTAAAGCACAGACTAAAGTGGATTTTACATCACACCTGACCTTAGCAAGAAAAATCAAACAGGGAAGGCACTAGACTCAGCCCCACAGGTGTCTTATGAGTGTATGAAAAGCACTTGGTCCAGACTAGAGACTGTCCGTCACCATTGCTTATTGAGCCACTGTGAGGAAAGACTGCGTTCACAGCCCATGGTGGGGAAATTTAGGCATGAACTAACATTTCACCTCTTAACCCTAGCTAGACAAAGAGTCTTCCAAGGGGTTCTACATTTGTCATCAACCTCAGTAGTCACTTCATTGACTTCAAAAGTGAAAGAAAATTATTGTATCAAATATCAGATGTAAATCAGAGGCAGAAGATGATGATGAGGGATAAAAAAAGAATTCCCGGGCTTCCCTGGTGGCGCAGTGGTTGAGAGTCCGCCTGCCGATGCAGGGGATGTGGGTTTGTGCCCCGGTCTGGGAAGATCCCATATGCCGCGGAGCGGCTGGGTCTGTGAGCCATGGCCGCTGAGCCTGCGCGTCCGGAGTCTGTGCTCCGCAATGGGAGAGGCCACAACAGTGAGAGGCCCACGTACCACAAAAATAATAATAATAATAAGGTGTCTTTAAACAGAGACATACGTAAAACAAGATTATGTATTTATAGATTGATGAAAACGTGACCAGAGGCTCTCAGGAACCCAGCCCTGTATTTCCCCTAGAAACAGTGGTTCAGAATTCACTAATTCTATGTCTGTGTTGACTTTGTAGACAGTCACTACCTCAAATAATGGGAATCAGCTGAACAAGGAAGGAAATGGCCCATGGGGGGCACAGGGTGTGAGCACATTGGTGGAGAGAGGTGCACAGGGACAAAAACGACTCCTCTCAGGTGCCAGGCTATAGTGGAAGAAGGAAGGTCTCCTGCTCTGACATCTGCTGACTCAAGGAAGACAGGAAATGTTCCCACAGTGGTTTGGGCACAAGAAGTCTCCATAACTAGTCAAATAATTGTTTCTGGGACCAGACTTTTGGGTATGAGATGGTGGAACATGAACTTTCCGTTTCAGAAAGCTGCCTACATAGACTCAAAATGGCTTAAACTCCAACTTCCCTTTTCCCTGGAACTTTCTTGAAGCTTCTGGGAAACAATTTCACTCCTTTCCTGATCAGACCTTCCAGTGTCTTTCCTTCTAAGTAGTACACAGAGATACCACAATGTCCCCAGAGTGACTGCTTTGCATCAGTCCTGGAAGATGATGGCACCCACATCTGGGGCCAGTTCTAAGCACTGCCCACACACAGAATGATGCAATCCTGGGTTTGCACAATTAAAAAACATATTGCTCCTCTTGCCCCCAAGAGTCATGTCTTGACCTGAGTAGGAGGCCTCTTGTATCACAGTGGCATTCTAAAGGGAATACTGTGAGCTGAAATGCCTGACGGGGCTGTGCCTAATCTGTGAGGGAGCTGGGGACAGACACCTCATTGCTCATCGTCATTTCAGGACACTATCCACCTAGCAGCTGGGTAGGCATGACATGGGGGTAACAATACCCCCTCGTGCACTAGAGGAGAGAACATTTGCAAGCCCCCTATGCAGTACCTCCCTAGATGCTCACTTTCTCCTCCTCTTTCCTTCTCTCCCCTCTTTCCCTCTTCCTTCCCTCTTTCTCTGTTTTCTTCTTCCCTGTCATCTCTCCATCTTAATCAGCTCAAACACTCTTTAATACTAATCAGTGTCACATCCTTACTAGTTGATGAATGAAATATAGAGATAGGAGTTTGAGGTTTGAGTCTCCTCTGTCCCTAAATGCATGAGTTTGGTCAGTTTGTTCATCGAATATTGAGTGGAAAAAATACTACTTTTCAGGCACCATTCTGGGTCCTCAGGCTAGTACAGGGAATAAGCAGAATAGATGGCCGTCCTTGTGAAGCTCAGGTTCTAGCAGGCATAGATGGACAATAAACAGTAAACATACCAATTATGTACGTTAGAAAATGATAAGTGCTATGGAAGAAAGAAAACTTGGAGCAGGATTAAGAGGATGTACACAGTATGAGGGAAAACCACAAGGGGTTACCCTCTCCGAGACCCCATATGCTCGTATATAAAATGTGGATGACACCCACCAGCTCTCCTTGCCAGGATGGAAAGAGACACATGAAAGGGCCATATAAATCATAAGCCATGAGATGAATGTTTACTGTTTGAGGAAGAATCTTCTTATCTATATGACCCCAAGTTTAAAATAAACTTATTTGGACCAGAAAATGATGAGGGATGGAAATTGGCATTTGCTGAGTGCCTACCTTGTGCCTTTTACTGTGTAAGCTCCTCACTTCAGGGACCTCCCCTAATCTCCAAGGTGGGCTTCATTATCCCAGTTTTGTGGCTGAGAAAAGCAAGGCTGAGAAGTGAACTAACCCACGCAAGGTCAGGTCACAGAGCTGGGAGATGATGGTGCTGGGCTGAGGCTCCATCTCTGTCTTTCTGGGGCTCTTTCTTCAGGGGATCCAATGTGTTAACCTGGCTGGATGACCTCTAAAATTCCTTCAATTCCAAGAGTGCACGGAGTCTCAGTGATTACTCTGCTGGGTGAGGATAATTGGATGACCCAGAGAAAAACATGTCTCAAAAACATGAGTTGCATGGTTTCTAACAGGAAGGCTATTTCTCAGCTCTCCTGGCAACAGATCTCAGGGGAAACAGACATCAGCAGGCTAGAGGGTCAAGATGAATGGGAGAACAGTGGAAGCTTGACCCAAGGGGCTTTCTCTACCTTGTGGGGTCCTGGAACTCAAGAAGAAGATAAAAGCCTGAGGGATTTTGCTGCCACTTCCAAGCCTCTGAATAGCAAAATTATAAGGATGGACCACAGTTGAAGGAGCACCTTCTGACAGTGAGGTAATTATCAGAAGCGGTCACCCAACATGTACAGTTGAAAGCACAAGGTGGCTTAGGAAAGACAAAATATATCTATCATTTCAAGTTATAAGCTTGTGCACAAGAAGAATTGACAGGCATGTTAAATATTTCTTGCCAAGAAGTTGACCAGGAAAAAAATAGGTTTTTTTCATGCTATTTTCCCAGTGTTTGAAGTTTTGAGATATTAAATAACTTAATATTATGGATAACATAGTGTTTTTTGGCTGTTATCTCATGTCTGATCCCTGCCAGGTTATGCATAAAGATAGTCTGATTTACATATTTATTAGCTACATTTTACAAGAAAATAGCATCCCCGCGTCTCCCATGGTCCACACTCTGCACTGACTGGTAAGGACATTTAAAATAAGCCTCTGTCACAAATTCTCATTTTATACTGGTCATAGTGATAGCTGTGCATGAAATTATAGTAGAGACATGCTCCCAAGTCTGTGCTGAATATCGAGTTTAAGAGTGATGAGGTCATTTGGTGAGTCTGTGACCCTTCTAATTATCTAAGGGAGTTACTGATACCCCTGAATCCCCACTTTGGGACACAGTGGCCCAGATCTGCTCACAGAACAAAAGTTCAGATCCTAGCATGCTCTGTCTGGAGGCGGTGGCATCAGTGTCCTTTGCAGAAAGGCCTCTCACCTTGAGGGGGCATTCAGTGGGGTCCCAATATCCATGGTGGTTTGTTTAGAACCACTTGAACCATTTGACCACCACTGCGGAGTTCCAATCATTCTCCTGGGAGTATGGGCTCCTTCAACCAAGAAAGCACTGCACATGATTAGTCTCCTAGTTCAGTTTCCTTTGTCTTATAGAAATATATGTGTCTATAAAATTTCAACAAGCATTTCTCTTCAAAGACATAGAGATACCTGCAAGTGGAAACTATTTGGCAAGGAAATACAGGCATCTTCACTGAGGAGGGTCTGTGAAGGTAGAGCTGCCCCCACTCCTCCAGGAGGAGACTCCTGGTATCTGTTTATTTCCTAGAACTGAGATGCTCACCTGTGTTGGGGGACCATACTGCAGGTAAGCACAAGAGAATGAAACTCTGAATGAATCCAAATTTTCATTTTCTAACCACATCTTTGGGTTTTATTTCTAACTACTGACGTAACTGAATGATGATTTAAGTGTTATGTGAGTGGCATGGCCAACATTGGACCCACATGATTACTATGAAAAAGAAAATCTCTTTAACACTCTACTGCTTAACTGTTAATCCAAAAATTCACTGGCCTCCTGCCTACTTTCCTGGTCATGGGAAGGACTTGAAAACAATATGGACATTTGGTACACATCTTCTTTGAAAGAGATATTCATTATCTCTTTTCTCAAGAGCCTGGAAACAACTTTATACCCACTCCAAAAGGAGTCATCTTCTGAGAAGTCACACCAAAGGTAATTTGCATCCTTATCTAAGGAGGGCATCACAGGCTGCTTCAAAGATTTGCTGGAGGCTTAAGGATCCTGTTTCTGGGCCATCAGGTCTCTCTAAGCTGTTTTAGTCCAAGATTTATTCATTTACTCAGAAGTTCATTCATTCACTCAGAGATTTATTCCTATGAAAACAGATCAAATGATGAGACACATAATATAAATCTAGGAATTGCTGGGTGATATTCCAGAGGGAAAACACTGATAGGTATTTTAATGTCCCTTGCTACAGACAAGTATTTGGTTTTTCTTTGCTTCTATTAGCTAAAACTGGAATCTTCCAAACTGAGCTTGACCATCTAAGGTCAGGGACCTCACTCAGATGTATGGCTCTTCTGGAAAACTAGATTGATTCTTAGATCATCCTTTCCAGGCCTCCTGAGCTGGCACCCAATTTCAACCACCTTTCTCCTTGAGTGGTTCAAGCAGGTTGAAACTCTTTAAACAAGGTTTTCTCTCCAACATTTAACCTCCTGATCAGAATCAAGACTTTTTGGGAGGGAACCCACACTGCACTGAGCCCATCAGGAAGATGTTCAGTTATAGCCTTAGAGGGGCACAAGGGACAGAGACCCTGCAAAGCATGGGGAGATCAAGTGAGGAACAGGGAACACTGCAGGAAAAGATGCAGGTGAGCTGCTGGGAGAAGATAACCCAGTCCTGAGAACAAGAGGGTCTGACGGCCTCACCTCCCCAGCACTCTCTCCTCTCCATCTATCACAGACAGCATTCTGTCTGTGCCAGTTCTCTCTGTTATCCCCTCAAAATTGCCATTAAATAGAAAATTTGGATATTGTATATAAAATTTGGAAATTGCATGTGTATGTGAGAGGGAGAGGAAATAAAAAAGAAATGAAGGTTATCAAGAGGGCAGGAGATAACAAGTGTTGGTGAGGTTGTGGAGAAAAGGGAATCCTTGTACATTATTGGTGGGAATGTAAATTGGTTCAGCCACTATTTAAAACAGTATGGAGGTTCTTCACAGAATTAAAAATAGATTTAATTTTCAATTAAATTAGAAATTACCATTTTAATTAAATAAAAATATTATTTATTTATTTTAGAATAATTAAATTAAAAATTGCTACCACATGATCCAGCAATTCCACTTCTGGGTATATGTCCAAAGAAAATGGAAACAGTACCTGGAAGAGATATCTGCAGTCCTGTGGTCATTGCAACATTATTCACCATAGCCAAGACATGGAAACAACCTAAGTGTCCATCAATGGATGAATGGATAAAGAGAATGTGGTATATATGTAAAATGGAATAGCACTGAGCCTTTTAAAAAAGAGAGAGAGAAAATACTGCCACTTGCAACATGGATGAACCGGGAGGATATTATGCTAAATTAGATAAGCCAGACATAGAAAGACAAATACCTTATGACCTTACTCATATGGGAAATCTGAGAGTCAAACTCATAGTAGAGAGTAGAATGGTGGTTGCTAAGGGCTGGGGGGTAGGGGGAAATGGGGAGATATTGGTCAATAGGTACAAAGTTTCAGTTAGGCAGGATGAATACTTCTAGAGAGCTCATGTACAGCATGGTAACTATAGTTAACAATACTGTATTGCATACTTGAAATTTGCTAAGAAGGTAGATCTTAAGTGTTCTCACCAGAAGAAGAAAAAAGGTAACTATGTGAGGTGATGGGTCTGTTAATTAGCTCGTGGTGATCACCTCACATCGTATATGGATATCAAAACTTCACGTTGTTCACCTTAAATATATACAATTTTTATTTGTCAACTATACCTCAATAAAGCTTAAAAAAATGAAAGTAAACATAACTTCTCAAGTACTTGCTGAGCCCCTGGACCAGCGTCCCTTGAACTTGACTTGTCCCTCTTTGGGGATTTGATGGTGAGCACCATATTCATGTGGGTAGGTAGTACACCTCCAGCTAACAAAAGCCAGATTCTTCAGGAATAAGGAAATTCCAGAACTACTGGCAACAGACACCCAGAGAGTTGTTCCACAAAGACAATTTCTAGGCTAAAAGCTCTATAGATCAGCCAATTGGAAAAGAAGAATGATCTAAACAAGAGTAAGGAAGTTACTTAACCTCTCCACACCTAAGTTTCCTCAGCTTAAGGTAGAACCACCAATAAAATCGAACCCATAGTGTTGTCATGAAGACTGAATTAATTAATTTGCAAAAAGATTTCAGAACATAAGTGCCCAATAAGTGCTAACATTCATATTATGGCAATACCATATAGAAAAGATAAAATAAGATCCTGTCTCCAGAAGTTTGCCTTCTAGTGGGAAGGCAGAGGATAAAATAAACAAATGGAACAAATAGGATAATCCCCATAGTGGAGATGAGTGAATTTGGAAACTCTAGAAGAGTTTTCCCAAGTCTTCTGGAGAATAAGGAAAGACTCCCAGAGAAGATGGCACGTGAGCTAGAATATCAAGGATGCATAGCAGAGGTGTCTTCCACATGGACATATCATAGAATCTTTATTTCTTTTTGCATACTGGAATATGCAAAGGCATATAGATGCAAGAGAACAGTGAATGTGGGGAAGTGAAAGTACGTCAGATCTTGACCTCTAAGGTGCACAGTATAGGACAAATGTGAAATAAATCAGCAGTATGCTTTTTTTTAATTGCCGGAAATTTGAAAACTCAGGTAGGCAAAAACTAATTCAGCCTTCTTAACTATAGAGAAGAGTTGATAACATCAGGTTTCTTGTTTAAAGGAAAGTGTCAGATGTTTCCTCTCCTTAGCTATTAGTTAATTCCAGAGCAATGGACTAACACTGAATATATTCTCTGGAAATTATCCTAATTAAGTAAATAATATACAGGATCTGAAACAAACCTCAAGGCAGTCACTCTCAGTGTTACCTAGATCCAATGTAAAGTTGAAGGTATTTTTTAAGTGTCCTCTTTTCCAGTTATTGAAAACCATCCTGACCTTCAACCCGACATTGTGTCATTTCCTCCTGTATCAGCCACAGTTCTCTGGAGAAACAGAACAGTAGGACTGCTATATCTCCATATCTCTGAATCTACCTATCAATCTATCTATCTGTATTTCTATCTATCTATCAACCTACCTATCTAGGTATTTATTATAAGGTATTATAATAAATCTGTCTAGGTTAAGTCCCCAAATCTGCAGTTGGCAAGCTGGAGAACAAAGAGAGCTGATGATTTAATTTCAGTACAAGTCCAAAGGCCTGAGAACTAAGAAAGCAGATGATGTAGTTCCAGGCCAAGGTCTACAGGCTAGAGACCCAAGAAGAGCCAATATTTCAGTTCAAGTCTGAAGGCAGGAAAACACTGGTGTCCCAGCTTGAAGGTAGTCAGGCAGAATAAATTTTCTTACTTGTAGAAGTCAGCATTTTTGTTCTGTCAGACCTTCAGCTGATTGAATGAGGCCCATCCACAGCAGGGAGGCAATCTGCTTTACCCAGTCTAATGCTTCAAATGCTACTCTCATTCAAAAAACCCTCACAGACATACCCAGAATAATATTTGACTAAATATCTGGGCACTTTCTGGCCCAGCTAAGTTGGTGCATAAAATCAGCCACACCGAGAGACCTTCAAGACGGCAGAGGAGTAAGACATGGAGACCACCTTCCTCCCCACAAATACATCAGAAATACATCTACATGTAGAACAACTCCTACAGAACACCTATTGAACGCTGGCAGAAGACCTCAGACTTCCCAAAAGGCAAGAAACTCCCCACCTACCTGGATAGGGCAAAAGAAAAAAGGAAAACAGAGACAAAAGAATAGGGATGGGACCTGCACCTCTGGGAGGGAGCTGTGAAGGGGGAAAAGTTTCCACACACTAGGAAGCCCCTTCACTGGGAGAGATGGGTGGTGGGCAGGGGGGAATGCTCAGAGACAAGGAGAAGAGTGCAGCAACAGGGGCACAGAGGGCAAAGCGGAGAGATTCCCACACAGAGGGTCGCTGCCGACCAGCACTCACCAACCTGAGAGACTTGTCTGCTCACCCGCCAGGGCGGGCGGGGGCTGGGAGCTGAGGCTGGGGCTTCGGAGGTCGGATCCTAGGGAGAGGACTCCCAGGGTTGGCTGCGTGAACACAGCCTGAAGGAGGCTAGCTGCACCACAGCTAGCAGGGAGGGAGTCTGGGAAAAAGTCTTGACCTGCCTAAGAGGCAATAGACCATTGTTTCGGGGTGCTCAGGGAGAGGAGATTCAGAGCACCACCTAAATGAGCTCCAGAGATGGGTGCGAGCTGCAGCTCTGTGTGGACACCAGACATGGGCATGAAATGCTAAGGCTGCTGCTGCAGCCACGAATAAGCCTGTGTGCAAGTACAGGTCACTATCCACACCTCTTTTCCTGGGAGCCGGTGCAGCCCGCCACTGCCAGGGTCACGTGATCCAGGGACAACTTACCCAGGAGAACACACGGCACACCCCAGGCTGTTGCAATGTCATGCCAGCCTCTGCCACCGCAAGCTAGCCACGCATTCCATACCCCTCCCTCCCCACAGACTGAGTGAGCCCGAGTCCCCTAATCAGCTGCTACTTTAACCCTCTCCTCTCTGGGCAGGGATCAGATGCCCTCAGGTGACCTACATGCAGAGACAGGGCCAAATCCAAAGGTGAATCCCAGGAGCTTTGAGAACAAAGAAGAGAAAGGGAAATCTCTCCCAGCAGCCTCAGGAGCAACAATCACCTTGATGTACCCTGCATCTGTGGAATACCTGCATAGACAATGAATCATCCCAAAATTGAGGCAGTGGACATCGAGAACAACTGTAGACTTGGGGTTTGCTTTCTGCATGTAACTTTTTTCTGGATTTATGTCTATTTTCCTTTAGTATTTAGAGCTTATTCTCATTGGTAGATTTGTTTATTGATTTTGTTGCTCTCTTCCTTTTTTTTAATATATATATATATACACGTTTTCCTTTTTCTCTTTTTGTGAGTTTATATGTGTATGCTTCTTTGTGTGATTTTGTCTGTATAGCTTTGCTGTTACCATTTGTCCTAGGGTTCTGTCTGTCTGTTTTTTGTTTTTGTTTTTTCTATAGTTTTTAGTGCTTGTTATCATTGGTGGATTTGTTTTTTAGTTTGGTTGTTCTCTTCTTTCTTTCTTTTTTTATTACGTTTTTATTTTTTATTTTAATAACTTAATTTTATTTAATTTTTTTCTTTCTTTCTTTCTTTTTTCTCCCTTTCCTTCTGAGCCGAGTGGCTGATAGAGTCATGGTGCTCCAGCAGGGTGTCAGGCCTGAGCATCTGAGGAGGGAGAGCTGAGTTCAGGACATTGGTCCACCACAGACCTCCCAGCCACACGTAATATAAAATGGTGAAAGCTCTCACAGAGATCTCCATCTCAACACTAAGACACAGCTCCACTCAACAACCAGCAAGCTACAGTGTTGGAAACCCTATGCCAAACAACTAGCAAGACAGGAACACAACCCCACCCATTAGCAGAGAGGCAACCTAAAATCAAAGTGAGTTCACAGACACCCCAAAACACACCACCGGATGCAATTCTGCCCACCAGAAAGACAAGATCCAGCCTCATCCACAAGAACACAGGCACCAGTACCCTAAACCAGGAAACCTACACAACCCACTGAACCAGCCTTACCCACTGGGGGCAAACACCAAAAACAACAGGAACTATGAACCTGCAGGCTGCTAAAAGGAGACCCCACACACAGTAAGTTAAGCAAAATGAGAAACAGAGAAACACACAGCAGATGAAGGAGCAAGGTAAAAAACCCACCAGAACAAACAAATGAACAGGAAAGAGGCAGTCTACCTGAAAAACAATTCAGAGTAATGGGAGTAAAGATGATCCAAAATCTTGGAAATAGAATGGAGAAAACACAAGAAATGTTTAACAAAGACCTAGAAGAACTAAAGAGCAAACAATGATGAACAACACAATAAATGAAATTAAAAATTCTCTAGAAGGAATCAATAGCAGAATAACTGAGGAAGAAGAACGGATAAGTGACCTGGAAGATAAAATACTGGAAATAACTACTGCAGAGCAGAATAAAGAAAAAAGAATGAAAAGAAGTGAAGACTGTCTCAGAGACCTCTGGGACAACATTAAACGCACCAACATTTGAATAATAGGCGACCCAGAAGAAGAAGAGAAAAAAGAAAGGGACTGAGAAAATATTTGAAGAGATTAGAGTCGAAAACTTCCCTAATATGGAAAACGAAATAGTTAATCAAGTCCAGGAAGCACAGAGAGTCCCATACAAGATATACCCAAGGAGAAACATACCAAGACACATATTATTCAAACTATCAAAAATTAAATACAAAGGAAAAATATTAAAAGCAACAAGGGAAAAGCAACAAATAGCATACAAGGGAATCCCCATAAGGTTAACAGCTGATCTCTCAACAGAAACTCTGTAAGCCAGAAGGGAGTGGAAGGACATATTTAAAGTGATGAAAGGGAAAAACCTACAACCAAGATTATTCTACCCAGCAAGGATCTCATTCAGATTCAACGGAGAACTTAAAATTTTACAGCCAAGCAAAAGCTAAGAGAATTCAACACCACCAAACCAGCCTTGAAACAAATGTTAAAGGAACTTCTCTAGGCAAGAAACACAACAGAAGCAAAAAACCCACTCTAACAAACCCAAAACAATTAAGAAAATGGTAATAGGAACATACATATGGATAACTACCTTAAATATAAATGCATTAAATGCTCCAACCAAAAGACATAGACAGGCTGAATGGATATAAAAACAAGACCCATAAATATGCTGTCTACAAGAGGCTCACTTCAGATCTAGGGACACATACAGACTGAAAGTGAGGGGATGGAAAAAGATATGCCATGCAAATGGAAATCAAAAGAAAGCTCAAGAAACAATTCTCATATCAGACAAAATAGACTTTAAAATAAAGACTATTACAAGAGAAAAGACAAAGAAGGACACTACCTAATGATCAAAGGATCAATCCAAGAACATGATGTAACAATTGTAAATATTTATGCACCCAGCATAGGAGCACCTCAATACATAAGACAAATGGTAACAGCCATAAAAGGGGAAATCAGCAGTAACTAAATTATGGTAGGGGACTTTCACACCCCACTTTCACCAATGGACAGATCATCTAAAATTAAAATAATTAAGGAAACATAAGCTTTAAATGATACATTAAACAAGATGGATTTAATTGATATTTATAGTACTTTCCATCCAAAAACAACACAATACACTTTCTTCTCAAGTGTGCATGGAATATTCTCCAGGATAGATCATATCTTGGGCCACAAATCAAGCCTTAGTAAACTGAAGAAAATTGAAATCGTATCAAGTATCTTTTCTGACCACAACACTATAAGACTACATATCAATTAGAGGAAAAAATCTGTAAAAAATACAAACACATGGAGGCTAAACAATACACTACTAAATAACCAAGAGATCACTGAAGAAATCAAAGAGGAAATCACAAAATACCTAGAAACAAATGACAATGAAAACACAATGACCCAAAACCTATGGGATGCAGCAAAAGTAGTTCTAAGAGGGAAGTTTATAGCAATACAATCCTACCTTAAGAAACAAGAAACATCTCAAATAAACAACCTAACCTTACACCTAAAGCAATTAGAGAAAGAAGAACAAAAAAACCCAAAGTTAGTAGAAGGAAACAAATCATAAAGATCAGATCACAAGTAAATTAAAAAAAATGGAGGAAATAGTAGCAAAGATCAATAAAATTAAACGCTGGATCACCGTATCTCTGACAAAGGAGGCAAGAATATACAATGGAGAAAAGACAGCCTCTATAATAATTGGCGCCGTGAAAACTAGATGGCTACATGTAAAAGAATGAAATTAGAACACTCCTTAACACAAAATAAACTCAAAATGGATTAAAGATCTAAATGTAAGGCCAGACACTATAAAACTCTTAGAGGAAAACATAGGCAGAACACTCTGTGACATAAATCACAGCAAGATCCTTTTGACCCACTTCCTAGAGAGATGGAAATAATAACAAAAATAAACAAATGAGACCTAATGAAACTTACAAGCTTTTGCATAGCAAAGGAAACTATAACCAAGACAAAAAGACAGCCCTCAGAATGGGAGAAAATATTTGCAAATGAAGCAACTGACAAAGGATTAATCTCCAAAATATACAAGCAGCTCATGCAGCTCAATACCAACAAATCAAACAACCCAATCCAAAAATGCGCAGAAGACTTAAATAGACATTTCTCCAAAGAAGATATATAGATTGCCAACAAACACATGAAAGGATGCTCAACATCACTAATCATTAGAGAAATGCAAATCAAAATTACAATGAGATATCACCTAACACTGGTCAGAATGGCCATCATCAAAAAATCTACAAACAATAAATGCTGGAGAGGTTGTGGAGAAAATGGAACCCCTTGGCATTGTTGGGGAATGTAAACTGATACAGCCTCTATGGAGAACATTATGGAGATTCCTTAAAAAATTAAAAATACTACTACCATGTGACCCAAAAATCCCACTACTGGGCATATACCCTGAGAAAACCATAATTCAAAAAGAGTCATGTACCACAATGTTCATTGCAGCTCTATTTACAATAGCCAGAACATGGAAACAAACTAAGTGTCCACCAACAGATAAATGGATAAAGAAGATATGGCACATATATACAATGGAATATTACTCAGTCATAAAAAGAAACGAAATTGAGTTATTTGTCATGAAGTGGATGGACCTAGAGACTATCATACACAGTGAAGTAAGTCAGAAAGAGAAAAACAAATACTGTACGCTAACACATATATATGGAATCTAAAAATATAAAAATGGTTCTGAAGAACCTAGGGGCAGGACAGGAATAAAGAAACAGACGTAGAGAATGGACTTGAGGATGCGGGGAGGGGGAAGGTTAAGCTGGGATGAAGTTGGAGACTAGCATCGACATATATACACTACCAAATATAAAATAGATAGCTAGTGGGAAGCAGCTGTATAGCACAGGGAAATCAGCTTGGCGCTTTGTGTCCCCTTAGAGGGGTGGGATAGGGAGGGTGGGAGGGAGATGCAAGAGGGAGAGGATATGGGTATATATGTATACATACAGCTGATTCACTTTGTTGTACAGCAGAAACTAACACACCATTGTAAAGCAATTATACTCCAATAAAGATGTTTAAAAAATAAATAAATAAAATAAAATAGTCACACCTACGTAGTTGGTGTGATATATTGTTTGGCATTGTCACTGCACATGGTGGAATTTTTTCAGACACTTTGTTAATTGCAATACTAAAGTTAATTGTTATATCCTAAACTGGGTATATAAGATTTAAAATCAGGAAAGACATTTTCAGAGTTTGGAAGATCTGATTTGCATTTCCTTAACCTCCTAAATTTCTTTTGATTCTGCAACAAATATAATGTGACAGAGTATTATCAGAAGGGCTCCAAATATTTGTAGTTTATAACAAGCCTCTCTAAGGATTTCAATAATGAGAGATATACTTTATCATCACAGGTCTTGACTCTGCTAGGTTTCCAAGGCAGCATGTGGCTGTTCTTTATAAAATATGTATCATTAAAATCCTGCGCCTGGATAGAGTAGGCCTTTACAGCTGCCCACACAGCACAAACTAAAACAAAGTTCTGGCAACCACTTCTCTGATTGATGTAAATAGCCAGCCCTTTAAATTCAGGGCTGGGTGACTTTTCTCTTGGTTTTCTTTACCAGTCTGCTCTGCACATCTATCACATTAATTGGTTAATTGTGAGCTTTCCATCGGGCAGCCTGCTATTTGAAAGCCCCAGGGAGTTTAACTTAAGATTAAAAAAAAAAAAGCCAATCATAACTCTCCCCCACAAAACCCTTTTCCTAAAATAGGAAGAGAGTCAAGATTTAATTAAGATTTCTTTCCCTTGAAGTGTCCACTTGACCACTCCTTTTTTGCACCTCACTTAATGCCTTAAGGATGTAGGGTTCATTCTGGCATTACTTCCTCCTACTCTTGGCCAACTGGTGTGACCTTGAGTCCAGAAGCCAAGTAGTCACTGATTTACTAGCCCTACTTTATGTCTCTACTCTATGAAGCTATCTTTCGAAATTTGCACACTGACCCCCAACTTGATCAAAATATGTATAAAATTCTTTTTAGAGGAGACAGTTTATAAATAGGAAAGAAGGTTTGTTATATTACAAGTTGTAAGAATAGCCTTGGGTGTTTAGACTTTTTTTTTTTTTTCCTAATAGGGAAGAGTCAGTCATCACTGGGATATTTTAGAATCCCAAGGACAAATCAAGTATCAGTTGTCTGATCCGTTTAACAATAATATATCTTCAAAATTTTTGCTTCAACATCTAGAAAGGATTTACTTTCTTATTTCAAACCAATTAAATATTCTGGGTGAAACAAGTCACTCATTTTCCTCTGAACTTTTAGAAATGTCCTCATTAAAAAAAATATTGTACCTATTATTAACCTGAATTCGTGTTGACTGTGTTTTAGCGTATTTATAAATGGTGAGCTCAATTTCTGAAATTAAACTTTTTATTTGCAATTTTCTAAAAAGAAAAAACAATCTGTTGGGACAATTACCCTACTTTGAACAGTCACATTCTAAATTGGATTGATGTCATTGAGCATAATACTCCTACCAGTCTACAACGCTAACTGTGTATTTTCAGGCCAGTGGTTCCAAACCATCATCTTAGGCGGTTACGAAGAGGCTCCTCTTCATGTGAAGGAGGAAGGCCCTTCAAGGCAGCTCTGCTTCTGTTTTCTATATAGGGATGCCAAGAAAGAGTGCTGAACAGACGGTCCATGACTATAAAATTTCTAGGCAATTATTTAGGAGTCTTTCTCACTAATTCCTCATGACCTTTGTTGAAATTAACTACTTGATTATTATGTATTAATAAACAAGACTAGACAAGACCAAAATAACAAACCAACCACAGAATCTCAGTGGTTTACCACAACAGTGGCTTTTCGCTTACTCATGACAACTTATATGACCAACACAGGTTGGCAGAGAGTCCTTCTTCACTAGACAATGAGGGATCTAGCTTGACTGGTATTCCAACATCTCCGTCCAGGACCTCCACGTCACCAAGGCAGGGCAAGAGAGAGACTGAAGATTGTGCCCTGGAAATTCAAAATCTACAACCCGGAAGTGATGAACACTACTTTCACTTTCACCATTGACCAGAACACTCACACGGCCCCACCTAACTGAAAGGAGCTGGGGAACACAGAATTTCAGGTGCCCAGGAAGTAGAGAAGAATGGGATATTTGCAATATCTGGTAATGTCCATCAGAGCTTCTCTCCTGTTCCCTTCATCTCATACTCCTGACTTCCAACTCCCTCCCAAGCTTTCTCCGATTTTATGACATCTTAGACCCTTTTCTGGAATTCCAGTTGTGTCTCTGTCCTTGCCCTCTCCATACATGTCAGCCACATACACGCGCACACACACACACACACACACACACAACAATAGGAAATGAGGGTCTGACAGTTAGTTGAAAATACTCATACACATATAGTAGAAACAAAAGTAAATATGAAGTGTGAGCATTCAGAATGCCTAGAACTTAAGATGACTCATAAGAATTGGTATTGATGGTCTCCAGGCCCTGCCATTTTGTGCCCTCATATATTTGAAAATGGTTCATAATAAATCCTCTGCTCATATTTAGTACCACTGCCCTTGAAAATATTGTAGCTCACTGATGACACTGGTCCTGTCTCAGTGAAACATGCCTCTGTGTGTGTGTGTGTGTGTGTGTGTGTGTGTGTGTGTGTGTGTTGGGGGGAGGGGATTGGCAGGATCATCCCCATCCAAATGCAGAAATAGAAAATCCAACTGAAATGATCTGGCAGAATTTTCAAAATTATAATACTCAATGCTGGCAGAGGTACAAGGAGGCAGGCATGCTCATACATTATAGGTGAGAGTGAACTCTAATACGACATTTCTGAAGGACAATTTGGAAATATCTCTCAAAAGATTTTAAACTGTGTATATACTTTGTTCCAGCACTTTCATTTTTAAAATTTGTTCCTGGGGTAAGCACAAAAATTTAGTTGTAAAGTTGTTCAGTATAAAATTATTTATTATAGGCTTGAAACATCCTAGATGCCCAACAATAGGGAATCGAATAAATCATTTCATATTATTGGACACTACCCAACAATTAAAATTACATTGTGGAAATATATTTATTGACATGAAAAGCTGTTAGTAAATTATTATTACATGTTTCCATTTTGGAAACCACTACACACACACATACATTTTTTACCTTTGCATAAGGTAATTTGGCTTGGCTGATTTTTATCTTCTTATTTTAATTTATCTGAAATTATTTTGCAGCTGAGATATTTGTGTAAAAACATTATTTTGAAAACATTTGAATTGTGACATTTTTAAGGAGGCCTTCTGGGGTTGACCCATCCATGCACCATCCCTACTCACCCCAAGACCCCCACTGGACAGATATCATAACCCTTGGTTAAATCTCTCTCCTCTTTTATATTGTATTCACCTAGCAAACAGCCTCACACGTGGTCATTTATCTCCATGACTTTTTTCTTTCATTCATTTTAGCCTCTAATTATTTGGGCATGAATACCCATAAAACCTCTCACAACTCTTCTCCCCAATACCTTGAGTTTAGACCCCTTCTTTCTTGCACACCGTCCTATACTAGCTCCATGGTTTCAAGCGTCATGAACAATGTGTAAGAGGCTTCTTCCGCCCACCTGTCCCATCCTTCAGAATCCATATCTCAATAAATGATATTTGTTATTAACCTTGTACACTCCCACCACTCCAATCATGGGAATGGGATAAGATACTAAAGCAAAGTTGTCTGTATTTATATAAACATAAATCTCATGAAAACCTGGGAAAATGATGAAACTCACACTGACGACTTGGTTTTGAAGAGTTATAATGACAGGAGAACACTATTAAACAAATTTCCCAGTAAGGGCTTGTTTATCTTAACATCTGGACTGTGACAATTGTAAAGTTTTTGAATAACCTTATATGTTTTCCCAATATTCGTCATGGGTGTTTAGCTAATAATCAGCTAGATAAAATTCTAGGCAAACAAGCCCTTCTGTTTCACTATCAAAGTACATGAATGTCCTCACAATAATTTCCTCTTGTTAAAATTGTGCTGAGTACACCAATGCACATTATTTATGTGGCAGGAGAAAATAGAGGTTATTCTATTTTATTAGAAACAAACGCTCACCTTTCTTTCAGATCAGCCTTTGTTTATATGACTTGTGCTATTCAGACTCTTGTTTCATGCGGTAATGGCATTACACTTCTGCATGTTGGGGCAGTTTGTCCTCCACCATGTCAGAATCAATGAGCATTCTTATTGGTCTAAAAGCACTAAGTGAAAAGCATTGCCCTGGAAAAAAGAAAAATATGACTGTGCTAAGAATTTTTCAGCACATTCCAAAGTACTTCTCCCCAATTCTGCACGCTGATGGGGCTACATTCCTAAGGAAGTCATCTGTGCAAATACACATGGAGCCTTCCAGGGCCGGGCACACACCAGCTACTTCAGGACCATGTGGGTGCAAGTGACAAATTCTCCTGCTGGATATGTTATCACACATCATGGTAACACTGAGAAGCCATCCATCTGGATCGACTTTATGCTCTGAAATGTAAGGTTTCAGAATTGGATGAAATGTACATTTATTTGTTGAAGCAGCTTGTTAGGAAGAAGAATTGCCTGCAGTGGAGGTCAGAGCCAAAGAGACATTGAGATGTTCAATACCTAAGGAGATAATAAGTGACATAAAAGCATTTGTTCCATTAACTTGTGTCTCAAAGCTTCCTCTCGAAGAGTTCTTTATTTATAGATGCATATGTCTCACCCAAGTTAAAAATATAGAATTTAGATGGGAGCAAGAAGTTAAACCTGTAAGGATAATATTACGAAACGAAATACGACCCGCACTATAAACTCAGTACCTTTTGGGCTGACGGAGGGCCCCATTTAAATATAACATTACTATTTGTTGTACATAATTTTGGTGGAGGCATCACCAAATTTACTATGACTGTTTTCAACATAATGGCTAAACACTATTGAAATAAGATCCCTTGATTAAATCAGTAATAAATCAAATACACTTAAAGCTCCTTAATGCACTTAGTGAGAGCCAACACTTGAGAAAGAGTGACTACCGCGTCAGCTGTTCTGCTCTCAACAGTCGCCACTGAGTTAAAGGCTTGTCTTATTTCATCAGCTAGAGGGACTGAAGAAGAGGAATATAAGAAGAAATGGATGAGGCTGACAGTTATGGATGGTGATGTCCTCCACAGTGTACAGCCAACCAAGAGCCATGGGCTCTTTCTACACCTTCTGAGAGTTTAGAACTCAATAGGGGAGGACAGAGACCCATTAGGGCAGGGTTGTTCTCCTATAGCAGGAAGACTGTAGCGGGAAATAGAGAAGTAGAAGGATGAGGCAGAGAGAAAACTGCAATGGAACCAGATCTAGGTTCACTGTTGGGGCTTTGACAAACATCATGACATCTCCGAGCCTAGATTTTCCTACCTGAGCAATACTGATCATTACGTATGGAGTGTATTAGTTTGCTGAGGCTGCCATAACAAAATACCACAGAATGGATAGCTTAACAACAGAAATTTATTTTCTCGTAGCTCTGGAGGCTAGAGTCCAAAACCCCAAGTTAGTTGCTCCTGAGGCCTCTCTCCTCGGCTTGCAGATGGCCGCTTTCTCATTGCAGCTATGTCCTCACGTCATTGTTCCTCGGTATTCTCACATGCCTGGGGTGTCTCTCTGTGTCCTAATTACTTCTTCTTGTAAGGATACCAGTCTTACCAGCTGAGGGTCCACACTAACAGCCTCATTTTAACTTAGTCACCTCTTTAAAAGCCTGATCTCTAAATAGAGTCACAGTCAGATGTAAAGGGTTAGGGCTTCAGCGTATGAATTTGGGGTTGGGGGACACAATTCAGTCCACAGCACAAAGCAAATGTAAGTATGCAAAAAGATACTGGGTATTCAAACACATGAGAGATTGCAGGGTGCTTTAGGGCATAATTCATTATCACTTGGAAGGAAATGTCAGAACACACCGCCCCAGACTTTCACCAGGAGCAACTGGCTCATGGAAGCTACCTTCAAGTCTTTTTGTTGTGAGGAAAGTGGAAAAGGGGGGTGGAAGGGGGAAAGACATATAGAATAATTTTTATTAATATTTTGGTCACTGGGCACCCATTCTCTTTTATACTTCGATTTCCTTTGGGAACTTACCTCCTGTGCCCCATACGCTGAGTGCTGTGGAAATGCCCTGCATTCCCAGCAGCGGAGCTGAGAGGTCACTGTGAAGACTTTCTGCACATCCAAGGTGGTAAAGCACACAACCTTAGTTGGCTAACTGGCTACAGTCTGCTGGAACATTGTGTCCTATTAAAGTGATGTAAGGATGATGAAAAATTGTTGGGTTTTATTCATTTCTTCTGAAGAGCTCTGATAACCCAATGTGTTATAATGTCCTGCTCCTAAGTCTGGTTTTCTGCCCTATTGCTGATTCTTAATGCTTTCCCCAAGTTCTCTTTTGCTTAAAGTAGCTAGAGTTTGGGTCTATTGCTTACAACCAAAAAAAGCCATAACTGGTAAAAGAGAGTGGAAGGATGAACAGAAAGAAGTTTGCAACAGAAGGGGAAAGATGGAAGGAGGGAAAATTGAAAGAATAGAAAGATAGAAAATTGAAAGGAAAGAGGGAAGAAGGGATGGAAGAAGGAAACAGGTGGAAGGGCTGGAAAAGAAGAGGAAGGATGAAAGAATGAGAAGGTCACAAGGCATAGCAACTCAGACCTCCCTTGAGTGAAATCAGCTCTATACCCAGAGAAGAGAACGTGGTTTCCCTCTAATGCTTAACATACAGAGTTTCAACTCAGCAAGAATATCTTTCTGTTCAAGGAAATTAGTGCGGCCCTGGTCCACCCAGGTCATTTAATAGCAAAAGGTTTCACCTCTTAGGGCAACCTAAGGTTATGAAACCTTATACGGAGCTGAAATTTGCTCTCAGTAATGCATACTCTCTGGAGCAGCTCCAAACAAGTCTCCTGACAGACTTGAAAATATTTTAAGACTGAGAGAGAAAGGGTGGAGATATAGAAGCTACACTCAATGAGGTCACTATATCCCAGATTCTGGTCGTCTGCTTTGTACATCCAGAAACTCAATTTATCCAGGGGACCCAGAATGGACTGGTCAATTCAAACAAATTTATAACGTGATTGACAGGTAGAACAGGATTCCAATTTCTCAGTACAAAAGTACTAAGTTAGAATCAGATCTGGATCCAAACTTGGCCCCTGTATTTCTTATCTGGTAATTTTTGTACAAGTTTATTAACCTCTCTGAGCCTGAGTAACACCTGTGGTTGGTGTGAGGGTTGCATTAGATATTCCCTGTGAAGTGCCTGGGTGTTATGGGGACCCAGCACAAGTCACTTGTCATTCCTCACCTTCTGTACCTGACTCCTCTCCTGAATCTCTTCAGATGCTCTCAGCCTCATCTCTTCTTGCTTCAGCTACTACAAGAGCAACCAGCTCTGCGTTACCTCTGACTAATTTCAAGCAGGAGCAACCTGGCAGTGCCTTCCTCCTGCCTGTTTCTGCTCCTCTCCATCATGGCCATCCCGGCTGACTGGGAGGTGTGGAGGCTGCAGGACACTCCTTGGCACCCACCTGTGCATGATCTTGAAAGATAGGGGAGTTACAACCATAGAGTGAATCTTTGACCAAGGAGAGACAGGACCCAGGATAAATCCTTCTATCTTGCTCCATTCCACTGTCCTGTGACCATTTATAGGGTCTGTCCCTTCATCCTCAGGACCCCTTGGCCACTTAGAATTTGCTATCTAGTGGCACTTGGCAGTGGCTGACCTCAGTAAGTCATCCTTGTGTTGGTTTTTCCTCCTTCTCTCCCTCACTCCCTGAGATGCTTACTTCCTACCTAGTAATGACCCAGAAGGCTTTTCCTTAGGAAACCCAGGCTAAAATGAACTTTCTAGGGAACCCAGGCTAAAATGAACTCCAACTCCCTTTCCCTTTCCAATCACCAGAATACTCACATTGGTCTGTCCATTGTCTGGATCAGGCAAATTTCATGGTACCCAGGAGATCATACTAAAAGTTTGCAGTTTGCTGGTATATATTTAGAATGAAATATTATGTAGCTTTAAAAGGTAAAAAAAAAAAAAAATCCTGTCATATACTACAACCTGGATGAACCTTGAGAACATTATGGTCAGTAAAATAAGCCAGTCATAAAATGACAAAAACTATACAGTTCCACTTTAATGAAATACCTAGAATAATCAAATTCATAGAGAAAGAAAGTAGAATGGTGGTTACCAGGGACTGGAGGGGAGGGAGAAATAGGGAGTATTTTTTAATGGATACAGAGTTTCTTTTCTGCAAGACGAAGAGTTTTAGAGATTGGTTACACAACAATGTGAGTGTACTTTAAACAAGTCCAGTGGGACCATTCCTACTGGAATTTGTAAACCATATTTTAATAAATATAGTCAAGGATTGTGCTAGACTTAATCTTTTATAATTAGACTATAAATATCACCTAAACTACAGTTTAGGTCTTGAAAGCCCCCTATTATGGATTTGATTGTGCCCCCTCCTCAAATTCATATGTTGAAATCTTAACCCCTAGGATTTCAGAATGTGCCCTTATTTGGGAACAGTGTCATTGCAAATGTAATAGTCAAGATGTGGTCATTAGGGTGGGCCCCAATCCAATGTGAATGGTGTCTTTATAAAAATGGGAAATTTGAGACACATGCACACAGGGAAAATGCCATGTGATGGTGAAGGCAGAGATTCTACAAGACAAGACATGTCAAAGATTGGCAGCAAACCACCTGAACCTAGGAGGAAGGTATGGAACAGATTCTTCTTCACAGCCCTGGGAAGGAACCAACACCCTGATCTCAGACTCCTAGCCTCCAGAACTGAGACAATATATTTCAATGTTGTTTAAGCCACTTAGGGTATGGCACCTTGGCATAGGGCACCTTAGCAGCCCTAGCAAATTAATATGCCCCCCCCCATGAGTCAGGTCTCCCCTATCCTCTTTTGTGTAATTTTTTTATACCCAATGACAAGACTTCATATATATTTTATATAATTTTGGTTCAGAATATATGCCATCAAAATCACTGAAACTCTTGATTCTGTCATATATTGCATTTGCTCTGCTTCCAGGTTTATATTATCTGCAAACCAAATACTTAGCTCATTTGGGGTAAAGACTGAATCTTCTTTCTCCTGGGATTCAGACTGTGACTCAATGGTTCTTAGAAGGACATTGGCCTCATGGGAAGATATACATTCTGCCTAGCCGAATGAATAATAGTGATTTTATTACTGACATGTTTACATGATTGGCAGATTTCCCATAGGCCAACTAAAGTCAGTAAGATGGAAAATCATATCTCTTTCCATTAAAATGGTTTGGTGGTAATATAACAAAAGGTTCACAATTTTATTAAAAAAAAAATCAGAAGCCGCTTAAAAATCAACAATTTAGCCTGTGACTCTACCTGCATTCTTTCTTTCTTTTTCGTGGTTGTTGTGCCCACACTCCTTGTATAGATAGATAGATATCATGAGAGAGAGAGAGGTCATATATATTGTGCATCACACTCGTTCACAGAATGATTTGGCTGAATTCAATATAGAGGAAGAGCAGAGTGTGCCTTTTATGTGTTTGTTGTTTTGAAATAATAGACCTCAAGTTCTCCATTTGACTTGCTTGACACAGTTTTCGTTAGGAGTAAATCTTGTTGTTTGATATTGTGGCACATCAGGGAAACAGCTTTGACTTCATTTTTCCTCTCTCCAACCCATCACACCAGGAGTCATAGCGTCTGTTGATACCATCTTGCTCCTCAGTTACCATTAACTCTGAGTAATCCTAGACTCATCACTTCACCTCTCTGGACACCTGGAAAATGAGGGCCTTGTGGTGGCCAACCTCTGAGGTCCCTTTTTCAGTGCTGATTCTGGGATGCTTTGGGGTCATTGGGGGCAGGGAATTCCTTATCATCAATATATGTTTTCAAAATGGCAATTCTCTTTTTAAGTAAAACAGTCCTTGCTAGGATTTCAGAGCTGACAGAGACAGAATTGGAACAGGTTTAGTAATCGTAATTTAAATCTCTCTCCAGACATTTTTTTCTAATGTTTATAAGTGAAGGGTGTCAAAAGCATTCCATTCACTGGCATGAATTTTTATTGAATAGCAAGAGTAAATAATATATGACTTGGGAGGAAATTTCTATTAAATCTATTTGGGGCCTTATGTAGATAAAGCTGTTCAATTTGTGCTTTGCTTCAATATGGATGCAGCATTAATATTTATCTACAAATAATCCATGGCTATTATTTTTACAGGTTCCTGAAACAATATATGCCTTTGAAAGACATGTGGGGAATCAGGAGCTTCCCCAAACCCCCAGAGAGGACCTTGATGATAATTCTTCCATGATATGACCTGATCAGGCAGTGCCAAGCATACTTTTGTGATCATCAGAGGCAGCTGCAGCCCTGGTGAGGAGAGAAGGCAAGGATCCTGGGGAGATGTCAAGGGGCCAATGGTAAAAAGGAGCAGCAGCTTCTCATTAGTACAGAAATAGAATGTTGAGCAAATGTAGAAAATAAATAAAATTAAATTTTAGATTTCTCTCCAAAACATAGCCTCCAAAAAAAATGGTCTTTGAGGAAATTAACATGCATAGATGGCCAGCTCTGCATGGCAAACGTTGCCAATGCAATCTCATCAAAACCCACAATAGCCCAGGGAAACACTAACGTCAGCCTCTGTTCATAGATCTGCTGGGTGACATTCAGAGGGCTAAGGGAGGGCAGGGAAAAACAGTATTTATTCAATATTTATTACAATCTTTCCAAACATTGTGATTAACCTTCACAAGAATCCTTTGAGATATGAGTCCATTTGACAGGTGAGGAAACTGAGGCTAATAGAGGTTATGTGTCTACCCAGACAAGAAGTGTTGTGTTGAACTTGGCTCTGTGGACTCCTGGGTCTAAACTCTTTCCATCCTACCTTGCTGCATTAAGGAATATAGTTGAAATTTGATACTAAAACATTAACCCTAAAAACATTTTAAGTTTCATTAAAAGTCCTGCAAATCTTTAGGACATTGGGGCATTTTTTCAATAGTCCAAAGTTTAGATGTATTTCAGTAGGCAAACTGTTCGCAAATCCTTCTTCCTGAATCTCTCCACACAGCAGTGCAGTGGTCAGTGAACCTTCTGGAATTGTATGTAAAACTGAGTGTGTGTGTTTGTGTGTCTACAGCTTTCCAAAGTCTCCATTACAAAGAAAGTTAGGAATTAGTGGCATAGATTCATAGAACTATTATTAGCCTCCAGGCCACTGGTGCTTTAATGGACTGTAAGAGGATGGACAATATCAGCCACAGAGGAAGTAGTTGCTTAACATGAATTAATGGGTCCTTAGAGGAAATTCACTAACAGGCTTAAGGGAGGAGAGAGTCCCACCAAGCTTTGCATGGATAGAGTCATATCCAAGTGCATCTCATTCAGTCCTGAGCACCATAGTTAGGAAGGCCCTTGGCCTTCCTTGGCCTTAGGGAGTAGCCAGAGGGAAACTACAGTGGACGTTGCATCAGGAAACCACTTAACACAAAGAAGAGGTGGAGGGACAGAGTGTGAAAGGAACTCTCAGACGTTGAAAGTAGGAGTGTAAATGGTACAACTTTGAAAAGCACTATGGCAATATGTAATAATCTAAAAACATGGATATTCTATAGCTTGGCAATGCTACCTGTCCACAGAGAAACTCTTACTCGTGTACAAGGAACCAAGTAGGAGAATATTATTATAGAATTGTGTATAATAGCAGAAATAAAAAGAACCAAAAAATAAAGAAAAATCTTAAAGCATATATATCTATTGACAGGAGAACGTGTTCCAAAAATGTAGAACATTCACAGAATGGGAAGCGAATAGCAGCTAGAGTGAATGAACTATGTACCAATGTGGACAAACCCCAACACAAATTCTCAACACAAAATTTTTAAAGGTTATATACAATGTGGAATTCTCCACATAAACTTTAAAATCATGTGAAAATAAATAATAAGTTGTGCATGTATATATTTGTATATGGTAAAGTAGAAGAATGTACATGGGAATGATTGCACCAAATTCCAGAAGGTTATTTCATGGGTAGGATAAGGAATGGCTTTAGAGCAATTACAAAGGGAGTTTTGGCTTCAACTAAATTTTTTTTTAATCTGAAGCAAATATGGAAAAATAGTGCAGTTTAACAAAGGTGGGTAGTGGATACATACTTTTAATTATTTCTATTATTATATTACTATTATTATCAATATATTACATATCTCTGCACTTGAAAATTTTTGTAATATTGAACACAGAAAGACATTGTGAGCCACCTTTACTGAAAGGGTTCAGGTTGAGGCTGCATGTCTATTAGAGTCAATTCCTGCAACAGCTTAAGACTAAATTAACTGGTGAGTCCTTTCCAGCTAGAAGCCTGTCAGAGTCTAGTGCCCCCGACAGCATCCTAGCACTCAGATAACCAGCCTGCATTTGTTTTGCACCTGCATTTACTTGCACCTGTTTTGCACCTGGTACACTAGGATCAATGCAGAATGCAAGGAAATGAAAATCCCCATTGGAATGATAGCTTTGTTGCGGGCAGGGTCCCTTTCCACACTTAGAGCCTGTGTGTGATTCCTACACAATTTATGACTCAGTCTGTCCTTAAGGCTTTACAGGGAAAACTTTCAAAACTTACAGTTTTCAGAGTTCCAGCCAGAGGTTAAATCATGGTAGAGTCTGTCTTTTTCCATGACCCCCTTCACCTACCTTCTTACTTCTCTGGGCAAGAAACCAACCACACCACCCACACTGCCCTTGTGCCCAGTACTTTCAAAACAGCTCTGGCTCACATGAGGGACCTCTTACCTCACCCTGTCACCCCACCTGTGCCTCCCTCTGAACCAGTGTCCCACATGGTATGTGCTATCTTCTCACCCTTCCCCTGTTCAGAGCTTCATGCTTACCATCTCCTACCAAGGTGAAAACGAGGTGATGGATTTGCATAGAATCAAATTCCATGGTCTGTATGGCGCCTGTTTGGGGGCAAGACTTTAACCCAAAGTGACTCACAGGATTGACAGCATGAAAAAGAAGCAGGAGAGATATTTGGGGGCATGCAGGCCTTAGACTCATGTCTAAGGGCATCCTTGATTCCCCCAGACAACATTTGATTTGGGAGAATACTTTCCTTTTGACTTGGCATCATAGACTTGGCATACACACTGGGAGCCTATCAGTCCTGGTTTGAATCTTGGTTTGCTACTTTCTGGCTGAGGAATTTTAGGCAAGTTTATTAAATATTGTGTGTTCTTAAACATACAGCATTCTTAGAACTTAGGGAACAAAGTAAGATAAGCTATGTAAGCTATTACTCAATTAATGTTAGTTCCTTTATTAGTTATCTATGCTGCATAACATAACAAATTACCCCCAAACTTAGCAGCTTATAACACTAATATATTTTAAAGATTTTTTTTTGATGTGGACCATTTTTAAAGTCTTTATTGAATTTGTTACAATAGTGTTTCTGTTTTATGTTTTGGTTTTTTGACCACAAGGCATGTAGGATCTTAGCTCCCCAACCAGGGATGGAACCCACATCCCCTACATTGGAAGGTGAAGTCTTAACCACTGGACTGCCAGGGAAGTTCTTTCAGTAATACATTTTAATCTCACCATTTCTGTGGGTCAGGAATCCGGGTGTGACCTGGCTGGGTCCTCTGGCTCAAGGTCTCTTACCATCTGCAATCAAGGTATCAGACAGGGCTGAAGTCATCTAACGACCTGACTAAGGCAGTTACTGCAGCTGTTGTACTGAGGACCTCAGTTCCCTCACTGGTGTTGGCAGGAGGCCATCCTGTGTTCCTTGCCACATGGGCATCTCAACATGGTAGCCGACTTCAGAGACAGAGAGACAGAGAGAGACAGAAGTCACATTCTTTTATAACCTAGCTTCTGAATTAACATCTCCTCAGTTTTCCTATATTCTACTCATTAGAAGGAAGCTACTAGGTCCAGGCCACACTCATGGGGAGAAGATTACACAAAGGTGTGAATACTAGGAGGCAGGGCTCACTAGGGTCTGTTGTTTAAGGCTGCCTACAACAGTTCCTTTCTTTTCCCCACTTTTGGGTCAATCCTGACCAAAATAATACTCACACATTGCCCTTTGTTAAACTTATTTTATTTTCAGGTATTTGTAATGCATATGCAGATAACCTCTTAATGTTTTAAAGACTTTCCATTCAGATAATATTTATATAGAAATTATATAGTATTCCCATATATGTATATAGCTTCTTTCCTTTGAGAATTTCTGATACTTTAAGATCAGTAAGATAATAATTCTGCTAGAACCTCCCTTCTTCTCAGATGAGATCAAGATGATGAGCCATTTGGGGGCTAAGCCTCAAGATTCCTCCTGTGTCCACTCCTCTGTGGCCCAATGGCCCCTCACACAACATGTCTTTGGGCCTGAAGGAAGTTCCATCTACCCACAGATCCAAGGGAAGCCACAGTCTGAAACCCCCCTCCTTCATTACTCACAGCCCCATTCTCCCTTTAATTCCTAGGAAGACAAGCCACACAGAGTCTCCCTTGGCCAGCTGGGAAGACCAAAGACAGGCTCCCAGCCCTGGCCCTTTGCCTAAGACCAGGAAGGTACAGTCTGCACTTCCCTCTTATCTTCTTGTCCCTGCCTGGTCCATGCATCTCTGCTGAGACATCAACTATGGCCCCATTTTTGCCACCTTCTAATAAATTAAGGAATAAATTAATGATCATTCAGGACCTTGTAAACACAGCTCTACATTGAAAAATTCAAGAAAACTGAAGCCTCCTTCTTCTTGTCTTTATCATGCAGCTTCGTTCTCTATCAAAACCTCTGAGCCTTGAAAGTGTTAAATGAGCAAATGTTTAGTAGCTTAGATTGCTGTTGCTTTGTCATTTTGTCCTGCTTACCTGGCCCCGCTCTGCCCCTCTATTTGCTCCCCTCCCACAACTCTTATTTGTTGTCAGCGTCGCAGCACCCAGGAG
Source organism: Hyperoodon ampullatus (assembly GCF_949752795.1). Classification (NCBI taxonomy): domain Eukaryota; kingdom Metazoa; phylum Chordata; class Mammalia; order Artiodactyla; family Ziphiidae; genus Hyperoodon; species Hyperoodon ampullatus. The sequence goes on along the minus strand of NC_136916.1, from coordinate 81,723,153 downwards.
AACTGTAGGCCAGCTCCACTGGTCATCTCCTTGCATCCCCTGTGCTGCTTTGTGCCTCTGGCTCTTGCCTGAGTTATCCCTGCATCTATGATGCCTTTTTCATCTGACTATCTCTTCTTCCTCCTTTAGAACACAACTCAGGTGCTGGGTCCAGGCAACTGAGCATCAATTCCTAAGCCCCAAGTGGTCCTTGTGTGACAGAGTATAACATTACCATAGGATTTACTGTGTTATATTGGAATGTCTTGTTTGCATACTCACCTCCACCATAGGGGCTTCCTCCAAGATGGACCCAGTGACAATGTTATCTCAACAAAATAAAGACCATATATTATTGGGACAAGCCCACAACTAACATCATACTCAATGATGAAGGGTTGAAAGTTTTTCCTCTAAGTTCAGGAACAAGACAAGAGTGCCCACTCTCACCACTCCTCTTTAACATGATACAGAAATCTTAGCTAGAGCAATCGGGCAAGAAAAAGAAATAAAATGTATCAGAATTGGAAAAGAAAAAGTAAAATTGTCTCTATTTGCAGATGACATGATTTTATATATAGAAAATCCAAAAGATTGCAACCAAAAAACTGTTAGGTCTAATCTAGACATTAGTTTTATTCCCACTTTGCAAATACAGTAAGTCCCCTACATACGAAACTTCATGTTGCAAATATTCAAAAATGTGAAAGTGCCCAGAGAAAGGACAAAGAGAGACAAGAGGAAGAAGAAGTATCTGAAGAACTGAAGAGATTCATGGCGTAGGAAATGGCAAGGGGATTTTCTTTATTTGAGGAGGCACTGTTAGTTTTTGAGGCACAGGATCCGAATGTAGAATAGTACACAAAGGTTGCAGCAGCCGTTCAGAATGTAATCCAGTGCTACCATGTCATCTATGATGAGAGAAAAAGAGCTACTACCTAGACATCACTGGATCATTTTTTTCAGGAGGGTAGATAGAATTGAATCCAGCAAGGAACCAGAACCTGTGCCATCAACGTCAGGCGTGAATGAAATTGCATTTTGCTCTCCGTCTCCTGTTGCTGACAATCCTTCAGATCTACCATCTCCCACCTCCTCTCCCCCTTCCAGTCAGTAACTCTTCTTGCCTGTTCACTCGATGCCAGCCGCTGGATGCCAGCTGTTGTACTGTACTACTGTACTTCTCAAGGTACTGTACTGTAAGATTAAAAATGTTTTCTTTATTTTTTTGTGTTTGTTTTTTATGTATTATTTGTGTGAAAAGTATTACTATAAACCTATTACAGTACAGTACTATATAGCTGATTGTGTTAGTTGGGTACTAGGCTAACTTCATTGGACTTAAGAACAAACTGGGGACTTCCCTGGTGGTGCAGGGGATAAGAATCTGCCTGCCAATGCAGGGAACACAGGTTCAAGCCCTGGTCTGGGAAGATCCCACATGCTGAGGAGCAACTAAGCCCGTGTACCACAACTACTGAGCCTGCACTCTAGAGCCCGAGAGCCACAACTACTGAGCCTACTTGCCACAGCTACTGAAGCTCGCACACCTAGAGCCTGTCCTCCACAACAAGAGAAGCCACCGCAATGAGAAGCCCGCACCCCGCAACAAAGAGTAGCCCCAGCTCACTGCAACTAGACCAAGTCCGTGTGCAGCAACAAAGACCTAACACAACCAAAAATAAATAAGTAAACTTATTAAAAAAAAAAAAAAAAAAAAGAACAGGGCTTCCCTGGTGGCGCAGTGGTTGAGAGTCTGCCTGCTGATGCAGGGAACACGGGTTCGTGCCCCAGTCCGGCAAGATCCCACATGCCGTGGAGCGGCTAGGCCCGTGAGCCATGGCCGCTGAGCCTGCGCGTCCGGAGCCTGGGCTCCGCAACGGGAGAGGCCACAACAGTGAGAGGTCCACATACTGCAAAAAAAAAAAAAAGAACAAATTGGACTTATGGACGTTCTCTCAGAATGGAACTTGTTCATATGTAGGGGAGTTACTGAAAGGAGAACAAGGTTTAGAAAGGTTAGGTAGCTGGCCCAAGGTCGCGAGGTCAGAAAGGAGCAGAGGGAAGTTTCAGATTCAATCTGTGAGTCCTGAAAGTCCATGCACTTAACTATTCAGCTAGACAGCCTCCTGTGTCTTCCCACCAAGCCCCCAGTCCTCTACCCTCCACTCTCAGCAGGGGGCCAGCATGGGGTTGGTGCTCAATCTGTGTCTGTCTAGTACAACTGAATTGGACCCAGTTGTTTATAGATAAGGAAATTACATTCCTACTACCTTCATCAGAGCCAGGAGAAAGGAACAGTTTTTTTTTTTAATATGTATGGGATTTAAATATTCTCATCTCATTTTTTCCTAAGTGACAGGATAATCATCTTTCTCATCAACACATGCAGGCTCAATAAAAACTGCAGACAAAATGAGAATGTAATTTGTTGTTAACATACAACCATCTTATACTCATATCAACTAGGTTTAAGTGCATTAGAAAAAATTACAGAGAAAGAGCTTTAACTACATTTGCAAAATGTACAGTCATTAATAAGGGGGCTCTCAACTGTTGCTGAGTCAAGGCTGTTCGTGTACCTTGTCTCCCTGTCCCTTTAAATACCACGCTCTTGCTCTTTGGGGAAAGGAGAATGATGTAATGATGTATACTTCTAATTATAACCGACCAAGCTCTTCCACACTCAGTTTGATTCCCTGCAGGTTTCACCATTTGCCAATATCTATTTAACTGTAGCGGTAACAGGAAAAATGCCCAAGTCTAATCAGCTAGAAATTCTTTGGCTCTCTCCCACTTTAGAGGAATCATATTTTTGCACTTGAGGTCATCTTTATATATGAGAGGGGAGCAAGGCTGGGAGAAAACTGGTATTAAAAATAGAGCAAAGTTCCAGACTTTCACTCTCTAGAGCTCATGGAAGATTCTGGCCTTTTATTATTCATGATTAATGCTGACACCACCACCCCTGCCTCGAGAGCATGCCAAGGATCTTCACAGTGCCCTGGCTTCATCTTGGCAGTGGCCATGGTTGGCATCTTTCAGGAGGTTTCCTTTTCCTTCTGCCCATCACATCCAGACACGATGATGGCAGGGTGAGTCCAGGTAAATGGCATGTCTGTCCACCCGTAGGCTAGCCTCCAGCTCTGAAACCCTGACCACATCTCCCACTGCTACCTACCTCATCCTCATGTCCAAGGCTGCCTCAGCCCTGAACAGCACCTGTCCCAAAGTTCACAGTTTAGGGATGGAGGTTACCAATCAGCTGAATCACTAAATTAAATACTGAAAATATGCTGCCAACAAGAGAATTCCTTCTAGTCGGAAAACTTAACTTTTATAGATAATGCCCCTGCTTGTGAATCTAATGCAAAAGTCACTCTAGTGGTAGCATTCTGGAGTAGTTAAGAATTTATTTTTAGGCAGGTGAAGGGATTTTAGGAAATCTTGGGTTTGAGTACATTATAACTGGTGATGGGAGGAATAATTAGATGAGCAAGCAAAGGAGAAGGGAGCGTTGGTTGAGTCCTTTCCATGCTAAGCACTGTGCTTAATTCTGAACTCAGAATATCTCATTTAATTAATGTCTCAAGGGTGTTACCATCACCCTATGGGTAAATCTATAAATCCACATTCTTGCAGTTGAGGATACTGAGGTTCAAGGAAGTCAAATAACACTTCCACTAGGGAGGGTGGGAGGGAGACGCAAGAGGGAAGGGATATGGGGATATATATATACGTATGGCTGATTCACTTTGTTATACAGCAGAAGCTAATGCACCATTGTAGAGCAATTATATTCCAATAAAGATGCTGAAAAAAAAATAACTCTTCCAAGATCACACACCCAAATGGAAACATAAATTCTGGCCAGGTGATCTCCAAAGTGCCGTTTTTCCTTCTACCTCACACTGGGGAGACCAGGGGTCAAGTGTTGGCCCAGCCAACCAGATGAAGGTGCAGAATCTGAACATGGAGTCAGGACAAGCGTTGCTCTTCTAGAAATGGATGTGTGGCCCTATGGTCCAAATCCTATGGCTAGGTTAGGAGCTGTACCCGAGTAAGGGCAAGGCGACTAACAGAAAAAAGGCAGTGGCCAATAGATGCAGCAGATGCATTCAGAGAAGCCCAAGGAAGCAGGAGAGAGGTTCCAGGGAGGTCCAAAGCAGGCCCAAGGAGAGTGGTATTCAGGGCCAGGGCCTCTATCTATTTGCAAACTGGAGGTCAGGGCAGAGAACGAGGCAGATGACTGAACACTCAGTTGCTGGACCAGAGATTCAGGATTGGGGAGGGACTGACCCCAAGCCTGGCCTGTCACTGTGGTGCTAAGCATAGAGCCCTGGACCTCTGTGAGCCCAAATACGGGATGAGGTTGATCCCTCAGGAGGGTCTCTGTTATCTTAGGTTGCTAGGTTGAGAAACCTGCAAAGTTGTGAAGATGTGAGGGTCATTGACCCTGTGAAGGTCTGGGGCAAAGTCTGAATATTACCCCATTTTACAGAAGCCAACAGGATTACCAACTCCATGGTCAGTGCGTCAGCACCCTCACTCAGTCACCAAATGCTCTTTTGGGTCCCTACGATTCTTTCATTCCTGTAAGAATCACATTCCTGTAACAATGTGTTTCCTGTAAGAAACACAGCCACTGCATGGCTGTGTTCTGCTCTAGGTATAAAAAGACAAAAGCCAGCTTCTGTGCTGGGTGTCATGGGAAATGACTTGGTGAGAAAGACCCGGACTCTCCCTCCTGAAATTTATAATCTAGTAGAGAAGATAGGACACAAACTGGAATAGTTACAATATCAGGTCACATATGCTAAGGACCCCCTGGAGGAGCAAAGTAGTAGTTCTGCATAAGAGAGAAAGGAGGGTGCTTCTGGTGGTAGGAAGAACACAAGAGGGTAACTGAGATGATTTGGTGAGATTCCCAGGAACACATGAACTTTGCTGTAAGGAACACAAGGAGAGGTGTGGGGTTAGGAGTTGTAGGCTGCAGGTCTGCAGTGACCCTCATCTACATGACATGCACCCTTTTTGTTCCTCTCAGGCTGGTCCTTTCCAGCCATGGAGGCAAAGCTCCGTGGTCATCCTTCATGCCTACCTCTGACCTCAAAATGCCACACCCTACTCTGTGGTCTTTCCAGAGACACATGCTCTCCTCCTGAAGATTGCTGACAAACAATCTCTCCACCATCAAGTGGTCCAAGGTCAGATTCCCCCCTTGAATTTTTGTTGAATCGCCTTTCCCTTGAGCGTGCAAAGCTGTGTGGCTAGAGTTAGCAGGGCTCTCTTGATCAAAGTGCACCTTACCTACCAAATGACAATACTCCTGAAAGAGAGCAGAGAAAGCCAAGCTTCTCTCCAGGTCATATTTGAAAAGTACTAGAGGAGCTTGCTATTATCCTGTAGGAAATCCTTGTTAAGCAAAATAATCATCTGGAACACAAATAACCCCACCCTATGTGTCTATTTTCTAAATGTGAATTCTGCAGAAGACGAGTTTTCTTCTTATGTGTCTGTGCGTTCTTGGATATGTATTTTCATGGAAGATTGACTTGACTAAAAATTGTCCTTCTCTGCAAATTATAAGTGGACTTCAGAGCAGAGAAGTCATTTTTTAAATAAATTTATTCACTTATTTATTTTTGGCTACATTCAGTCTTCATTGCTGCATGCGGGCTTTCTTTAGTTGCGGCAAGCGGGGGCCACTCTTCGTTGTGGTGCACGGGCTTCTCATTGCGGTGGCTTCTCTCATTGCGGAGCATGGGCTCTAGGCATGCAGGCTTCAGTAGTTGTGGCGCACGGGCTTAGTTGTTCCACGGCAAGGTTCCACGGGACCTTCTTGGACCAGGGATTGAACCCATGTCCCCTGCATTGGCAGGTGGATTCTTCACCACTGCACCACCCAGGGAAGTCCCAGAGAAGTCATTTTTAAAACTCATTGTCTCAGAGGGTCTTGTGCAGCAACACTCCATGAGGCTCGACTGCTGGACTGGCTGGCCCTATCCTGGTCTCACCTGACTCAGTGACAACCTGGGGGTGGACAAGTGGCTTACTCTTTGTGGATGCTGTTCTCTGGATGCACATGATGATGCTTCATAGAAGTCAGCCCTTCTGTGGGAAATACTTTGTTCAGGTCTGTTCTTCAAGGCCTCCAAGGTCTACCCATTTCAGGTATCAGAATCCTAAAGGCCTAGGGAGTTAACATCCTTTGGCTGAAGTTATTTCTCCCCAGTAGGATGAAGCAGCATAATATGACAGAAAGAGAAATGACCCCCAAATCAGGCAAGCTGAGCTCAAAGAGCACCTTTGGTAATTACTAGCTGTGTGGGCAAAGTACTAAATATAACAGTACCTATTTCAGAAAGTTGTAAATATAAAGGGGTATGCATTATAGTAGTCCTTTAGTGAATGATAGCTTTATACAATCTTCCTTCCTTTTTTTTCTCTTTAAAATACATCATGTTGAATGTGTTTCTGATGTGCTATCTGTGCAATTTTTTTTCACATCTTTATTGGAGTATAATTGCTTTACAATGGTGTGTTAGTTTCTGCTTTATAACAAAGTGAAAGTGAGAGAGTGGCATGGACTTATATATACTACTAAATGTAAAATAGATAGCTAGTGGGAAGCAGCCTCATAGCACAGGGAGATCAGCTCGGTGCTTTGTGACCACCTAGAGGGGTGGGATAGGGAGGGTGGGAGGGAGACACAAGAGGGAGGAGATATGGGGATATATGTATATGTATAGCTGATTCACAATCTTCCTCCTTTGAATTTCAAAATCTTAATGAAAATAATTTTTAAGAAAAAGTGAACCCATGCTCTCTTTAAAAAATTATTACAAGGGTACACAATTATATTTGGTTTGCTAATGGGTTGACATAAGCTTAGACAAATCTTCATAAAATATGTTTATGCACATATACTTATATATCCAGACACTAGGTACCCGAGGGTGCATATGAACACACACACACACACTCAGACATACATGCACACACCACACCTCAAATTAATTGTAGATGTGATGAGTATTTAGTTCCAGCATTAATGTTCAGTTCCTCCTCACTAAGGAATTACCATTGCTAAACTGAATTAACATCACTGTGTCTTGTTACTGCAAACACACCTGCTGGAAAGAGTTTTTCCAGGGCTCCTAATTTAGCAGTTCCTAAACTCAGGTGCCAGCTGGGCTGGACCAGCAGCCCCAGTTCACCTAGTTGCCATGAGAAAGAAACAGAGCACAATCCTTTGACAGAACTAACAAGCCCCTTTGGGATTTCCTCCAGCCTTCAAACAAGAGAAGGAATGCCATGCACAGCTCTGTGCCTTCAGAGGGGGTAAGAAACATCTGCCGCACTGAGGGATAACACCTACAGCTCTTCTGACGTATTTGGTTGTTAACTCGATCATATCACTAATCGAGTTTCAGTGTAATTATTCATGCATCAGTCTTTCTCCCATGCAAGACTATGAGTTTTTGTGTGTGTGCAGCATGGAGTATTCATTTCTGTGTCTCCAGTGTCTAGCCTGCCTTGTATGGCTCCTGGCACATATTTGATTAAGATGGATGCATGGATGCGTGGATGGATGAGTGGGTGGGTGGCACATCTCCTGTTTCAGCTATCTATATCAATCTTGATCCAGAGTCATAGGGGACTTTTTAAAAAATAAGTATTTACCCTTAAAGTTTTTCAAGTATTATCTTCTCTATGCCCAGAAGCTGAGTCTTTTGATATCAATAGCAGGTGGTTATGCTGACCTGTACCTCATTCTTTTATATATCAGTTTCCACCTCAAGACTATGATCTTCTGCCCACTCTAATACTGCTACCACCTCCAGATATTTCTCCTAGAAGGGGATCAGAATATGCCACCCCAACATGTGTCACTTTGACATAAGGATTATTTTGAGCTGAAGGCAACTGAGAAATAGCAGACACAGGAAAACTTCCTAACCTCTGTCTGAAACAAGGGCATAATTTTCCCTTTGTGAAGGTGCCCCCCTCTCACACACGAGGAAGAAAAGAACAATCTTTATGACCAGAGACGGTGATAGCTCTGAGATGAGTCGGCACAAACAAAAGATTACAAAATAACCCTTACCTTCCATTAGTTCCCCCAAAATATTTACCTTCTCACAATTTACCCCTCCTAGAAGCCCAAACCCCTTTTATTGTCGAGTCTTATCTTCACAATTTATCACCCTTTGTTAAAATGGTATATAAGCCCCCCGGGTCTCATTGCCTCTTTAGATCTTCATTTCTTTTCTATGAACTCCTTGTTGTACATGTAAACATTAACATCAAATAAAATGCACATGCCTTTTCTACTGTTAATCTGTTTTTCAGTTTAATTTGCAGATGCTAGTTGCAGAATCTAAGAGGGTAGAGGAAATTTTTTCCTCTCCCACACCCTTTGTTATCTCTTTCCTGGCCTTATTTTGGACTGTTGGAGCTCAAAATAAACTGTAACATAGGTGTTCCCAGAAGGCACTGGAAGGCTTGTAAATGAGCACCTTATCTAATTAATATACAAATACCTGAGAGATTTAGCTACTTTAAAACACTTCTCAGACACTGAAACAGTACTTTGTTCGTGGTTCTTGAGAGAAATGCTTATCTCTCTCTTGCATCTCCTCTTCCTTCCCTGCTCTCCTCTCTGATGGTGGTTACAGCTCAGTACCTTTCTTTCACCTCTCCCCTGCCCTTCTCCCTAACTCCTGGGGTTTCTGTTAGAGACCTCAGATCAGTCTCTAGTATGTGCTAATATAGTGGTTAGAAAAACCCCTGGCCCACGTGGATTTCCTCCTCAAGAAGTCATCAACCCTGACTTAGCTTACTTAATGGCCCAGTCCTTCAAAACCAGTGACCACTCAAAGTCACAGCTTTTGATTGGCCATTTCTTGACTACCTTATGGTTTATAGTAGTTATCAGAAACTAGGTAAGGAAGCTTCAGCATCTAAAATTAATGCCTGGAGGATTGGGCTTCACTGAGCTCATCCAGGTAAAATCTTCCAGTGTAGTGAGAGCCCTCAATGTGAGGAGCTAGACCTGGAGTTCACTTCTGCCTCCTGCTGCTCTTCCCAAGTTCTCTTAGTTCTCCAGGTAAGGTCAAAGCAGAAGGCATTTTCCAGTGCCAAAAATGAACCTCCCAAATGATGTTGCCCAGCTCCCAATGCCTTAAGAGCCAGCCCTTGGCTCTTCCATGTCTGACATTTTATTTTATTTTATTTTAGACTTTTTTTAATTGGAGTATAATTGCTTTACAATGTTGTGTTAGTTTCTGTTGTACAACAAAGTGAATCAGTTATACGTATACATATATCCCCTCTTTTGGGGATTTCCTTCCATTTAGGTCATAACAGAGCATTGAGTAGAGTTCCCTGTGCTATACAGTCGGTTCTCATTAGTTATCTATTTTATGCATAGTAGTTGTATATATGTCAATCCAAATCCATCCCACCCACCCCCTTCCCCCCTTGGTATCCATACATTTGTCCTCTACATCAGTGTCTCTATTTCTGCTTTGCAAATAAGTTCGTCTATACCATTTTTCTAGATTCTACATATATGCATCAATCTACGATATTTGACATTTTAAAATTAATTTCCTCCACCCCTGGGAAGGGAGGGCCAGAAGCAAGGTGGTATCTGGGTGGGTCATTGTCACTCCACTTTCCCAGTTTTGCCATGTAGTAGAAGATCCTTATCTTTGTAAGTCCTCTGCAGAGGGTGGTGAGAAATACTGGGAGGCTACCACATCCTGGCCTTCCAGAGAGTTATAGGGGTGGTTTTGGCAAGAGACATCTCTAGAGCATTTTATCCCAAAGCTACCAGCATAAAAGAGAATTAATATATATGTACACACACAGACATATACATATGTACATATACATATGTATATGTCTGTGTGTGTACATATATATTAATTCTCTAGAGAAACAGGGCCAATAGGAGGTATACAGAGAAATTTATTAAGAGTATTGGCTCATGGGGACCTCCCTGGCTGTCCAGTAGTTAAGACTCCATGCTTCCACTACAGAGGGCACTAGTTTGATCCCTCGTCAGGGAACTAAGATCCCACATGCCGTGTGGTGTGGTCATAAATAAATAAATAAATAAATAAATAAATAAATAATGACTGTTCACCAGCCCAGGGCTGAAAATATACATTTACAAAAAAAGTATTGGCTCATGTAATTATGGAGGCTGAGAAGTCTTATGATCTGCCATCTATAAACTAAAGTCCTAGGAAGCCAGGGGTGTAGATTATAGTCTGAGTGAAGGCCTGAGAAACAGGAACACCAAGGGCAGAAGATCAATGCCCCAGCTCAATCAGTCAGAGACTAAATTCAACCTTCTTCTAACTTTCTGCTCTATCCAGGCCTCCAACAGATTGAATGATGCTCACCCACTTTGGAGGAGGGCAATTTGCTTTACAAAGTTCACCAGTTCAAATGCTAGTCTCTTCCAGAAACGCTCTCAAAGACATCTGAGCATCCCTTGGCCAAGTCAGGTTGACAACTGAAATTAACCATTACAGCATTCAAAAACAAACATTTCATAAAATAATACTTACCTTGAAAATAAAATGGACTCTGATGTGTTCCATTCTTTTTTGTTCTACTTGAAATAAAATGCTGACCATAATCCTTTAAATAGATTTTTAAAAACACTGATAGGTCACAGCTACAGCTTGAAAAACACTAGTATAGATTAAGGGTCAGTAGACCCCCTCTAAAGGGCCAGATAGTAAATATTTTAGGCTTTACAGGCCATAGAGTTTCTGTTGCAGAAAGCAGCCACAGACAATACATGAATGAATGAGCATGGCTGTGTTTCAATAAACCTCATTTACAAAAACAGGTGGTCTGCTGACCCTTGGTCTAGATGAACTCAAGTTTTTTTAGGCAAAAATGTGGTAAAGGACTATGAGACTATAATGCAAATAGCCTTAAAAACCATCTGGCTCTCTAAGTCCATTGCAGAGCTTGTTAACAACCTCAATTTGGCCTCCTGTATCAATCCACCCTCGCGGGGGGAGAGAGAGTTTTTCCAACAGCAGAAATAGCCAGCCCTATCTCTCCTGACAAGTCCTCCTCCCAGTGCAAATCAACAACCTGGCATCTGGTCGCGAGTTGAATTAGTGTGAGTCATTGCCCAAGAGCCTGATCAGACTTGAGTGAAAAACGGAGTCATGTTCCAGAGCCTACAAAACCAAGGACTGGATTCCAAAATGTCTCTTCTGACAAAGCACTGCCTTCCCCGTTCCACTCCTGCCCCAGCCTGGAAAAGCGAGATTGTCAGATTATTAACTATGGAAACCAAAATGATTGCACACTGCAATGGGCAGTTTCATTTTCAGTTGGGTCTTTGACATTGTGAGACTGTGAGAGAGGAAACTGCAATGATCACTCTGGTGAAGGACACATTTTTACCTGAAACTTTGTCATCGGCAATCTAAAGTGATCTTTTTTCATAGGCAATCTAAGTGATTTTTTAGTTTAACTCTTCCAGAAAATCATCTTGTCATTATTTCAAAGTGAGCAGAGCACAGCCTGGTGACCCTTGACACAAACAACCTATGGTCCTGCAACCGCACTCAGAGAACCAGTGATTTTAACCTCCTTTGGCACCTTACTTAGTGCCTCAAAGGCATAGGATTCATTATGAGCTCACCAAAGTGTCAGAAAACTCTTCCATAAAGGACCAGATAATAAATGACTTAGGTCTGCAGGCCCAGAGGCAAAAGCAAAGACTTATAGAACCATTTAAAATGTAATCTTTTAAAATTGTAAAAATCACTCCTAGTTCACAGACCCTACAAAAACAAGAGGAGAGCTACATTTGGCCCATAGGCAGTAATTTGCCAAGCCCTGGTTTAGAGGGATGGAGGGCAGGACAGTAGCACAGTAACATTATTCAACTGGAAAAAAAATGACAGATTTGTCTTTTGGAATATATTCTTTCAATGTCATTGCCCCTTTTGATGGATAGCATTAACTGAAGGGAATTTATTGTACTGGAATAAGGATAATTACTAGGCTAAAAATTAAGTACATAATTTAAGGTTAGAAGGTTTTAAAGATAAAATTATATGGTTAGTTTTTATTATAAATATTCTTTATGATGTAGTGTAGAAATATGATATTTTAATCTTGTGGATTTAGAAGAACAAGTATTAATAAGTTAAGACACAGATATAGTGCTATAGAGTAAAATTTCATGAAAATTCTATATTCTTGAGAACCATACAATGAAGTGAGAAGAAAAAGTGTTTAGAATCTGGCCAGTAGAGCAGAAGTCACCATTAAGATTGGACCTGGTTGTCCTGTTATGGGCCCTTGAGCACATGTTAATGACATATGAGAAGCAAAACCACATGCAGATAAGGTAGAAAGATAATCTGGGATGAGCTTCAAATGGTCTTTTTTTTTTTTTTTTTTGCGTTACGCGGGCCTCTCACTGTTGTGACATCTCCCGTTGTGGAGCACAGGCTCCGGACGTGCAGGCTCAGCGGCCATGGCTCACGGGCCCAGCCGCTCCGTGGCATGTGGGATCTTCCCGGACCGGAGCAGGAACCCATATCCCCTGCATCGGCAGGCGGATTCTCAACCACTGTGCCACCAGGGAAGCCCTCAAATGGTCTTTTGAGTCCCATTTGAAAGAAGTACTACAGTGGGGTTGGGTAGAGGACAAAGAGTGAAACAGTGAAGAACTTGGATGGAAAATATAAGAAAGAAACTGGGTCCTTGTGAATGAGAATGTTTAGGATGCTGAATATGTCCAGTATTCCTGCCAAACCATCCACCTTCATGATTCCACGTTGTCCCATCTGTTCTGCTCATCACCATTGCTGGTGGCTTGAGGCAGTGTAACAAGGAATAGAATCAAACAGAAATTTTTGTCAAGGAGTGGAGCATGATCTTGGCTGGGAAAACAGACACAAACCCCAGGGCTGAAGAGTGAGGTGGGGTTCAAAGGGGGAGAATGAGTGCAAAGATCTGAAGCCAACAGGAGCAGTAATGAGTACACATACAGAATCAGTAGTTCAAGACAAAGGCATGAGCAGGTTGAAAGCATGAACACCCAAATGGTTGCGATTCAGAAAAAGTTCCATTTGAAGGCTTTGGAAAGCTATCAAAGCAGCAGAAAAGAACAGTTTGGTAGCTGCCAGAGGCAGAAAGTGGGCAAAATGGGTGAGGGTGGTCAAAAGGTACAAACTTCTAATTATAAAATGTCATGGGGATATAATGTACAGCATATAACTATAGTTAATAATACTGTATTGTTGTTTGAATGTTGCTAAGAGAGTAGATGCTAACAGTTCTGATTGCAAGAAAAAAATGTGACTATGTATGGTGACAGATGTTATCTAGGCTTCTTGTGATCATTTCACAATATATATAAATATTGAATCATTCAGGTTGTACACCTGAAACTAATATAATGTTATATGTCAATTATATCTCGATAAAGAAATAATAAAAAAATAAAAGATCACTGTGAGAAATAAATAGATACTGGTCTTTAAAAAAAAAAGCAGAGAAGAGAAGCACATTAATGTGAGTCTGACATTCTAGACATGTTTTCCCCTTGAGGCATTTACTAATACTAAAACAGCTCAGAGCTAAGAGACTAAGTAAGAAGCAGCATATAAAGTGGTATCTAATAGGCTGAGAGGCTAAGCAGAGATTTTGGTAATCTCATAGAGCTGGGAAGACAGATATTGAAGGTCAGAGCTCACCAAATAGATGGAACCATGGTAAACACACCAGACTTCCAGTTAGAACTATAGAAATGATAAACCCTAGGAGCAACTTTAAATAGAAATAGACCATCCCTCATAAAAATCGAAACTAGTGTTCAAACTACTCAATCACCAACTGAATTAAAGAGATCTGACTCAATTCTGCCTGACAGAAAGAAAAAAATAAACTCTCTGTGGAAGAATATATCAACCAGAGTCTCATATGATCTTGAAATTTTCCATACACAATATTTGACTCTCAATAAAAAATTACCATGCATTCCAGAAGTTAGGAAAAATGACTAAAGATTAAAAATCAAGAGAGAAAACAGGAAAAAAAGTGACAAACTTGAGAATTTCATTTTAAAAAAGATTAATGGGAATTCTAGAACCAAAAATATGAAAACTAAGGATTTATTAGATGAGTTAATTAATAGATGAGTAGATTAGACACAGTAGAAAAGAGTATTGGTGAACCAGAAGATAGGTCAGTAGAAAATATTCAGACTAGGGCTTCCCTGGTGGCGCAGTGGTTGAGAGTCCACCTGCCAATGCAGAGGACACGGGTTCATGCCCCGGTCCGAGAAGATCCCACATGCTGCGGAGTGGCTAGGCCCGTGAGCCATGGCTGCTGAGCCTGCGCGTCTGGAACCTGTGCTCCGCAATGGGAGAGGCCACAACAGTGAGAGGCCCACGTAACGCAAAAAAAAAAAAAAAAAAACAGACTAAATAATGTAGAGAAAAAAGCATGAAAGTGTGTAAAAGTTTATATTAGACACCTGAGATACATTAAGAAGATCTAATATTTGCAATATTTGGATAATTTGTACACCAGAAGGAAAAGAATTAAAAAAATGGAACAGAAGCAATGTTGGAAGAGATAACTGAGAAAAACATCAGAAAACTGAAGAAAGGCATCAAATCAAAGATTCAAAAAGTTATTTGAACTCTATACAGAGTTAAAAAAGAAACTTCCCACAAAGAAAATTCCAAGACCAGATGACTTCCAGAATATTGACTACATTATCTTCAATGATAATCATACTCTTAAAATTCTGGCTATAAATGATGAATGCATTTTTTCTCATGCATCACAGAACAGACAAAAGCTCTTTCACCTGCATCTTGCCTGAATTCTTGACCAAAAAAATTAGGGTAATAAAATAGTTGTTGTTTTACACACACACACACAACCTTCCAAAGAGAACCCCAAGACCAGATGTCTCCACTGATGAATAGTTCCAAATATTAAAGGAAAGACCACAACAATCTTACATAAGATCTTTCAGAGAATAGAGTGAACACTTTCTAATTAATACTATGAGGCCAGTATAATTTTACTTCTCAAAAGTGGCAAGACATTATAAGAAGTGAAAATTACAGGTAAATTTTTCTCAAAAAAACATTGTTTCACACAGAGATCAAGAATATATGTAAAAAATACTACATTAGGACCAATTTTCAGCTTATTCTAGGAATAAAAGTTGGTTTAAAATTCAGAAATCAATTGATGTAATTCATCCTATTAATAGAATAAAGGAGAAAAACCAAATAATTTTTCTCAATAGGTGAAGAAAAAGTATTTAACAAAATTCAACCCTGATTGATTCGTGATTTAAAAAACAATCTCTTAACAAACAAGCTAAAAAAGGAGCCTCCTTATCTGATGAAGAGTATCTACAAAATGCCAAAGGCAAACATCATACTTAATGATGCATTACTACAATTTTTATCAGAGATCAGGATTAAGGCAATGACTCTGTCCCCTCCATTCCCATTTAACATTGTATTAGAGGCTGTGACCACTGTAATATATTACTAAATAAAATACATACAGGCACACATTCTACCTAAAATAAACACAACTGGATTAAAAAGGAAGAAAGTAACGTTGTCTTTCACAGACAACATGATTTTACGCATAGAAATTTTTAAAAAATCTACACACTATTAGAATTAGTAAATAAATTTAGCAAGGTGGTTGGATACAAATCAGTATTAAAAAATAAATTTTATTCCATAGACCAGCATCAAACAATTTTTTAAGTGAATTAGCCAAATAATACCATGTAGGTTAGTATCCAAAATGTTCAAATACCTAAAAATAAACCAAAGTGCAAGACTTCTAATACAATACAGAAGAACAATATTGAAAGAACAGAAATAAAACCTAGATAAGTGGAAGACTATATCCTGTTTCATGGATTAGAAGAGTCAGTGTTGTAAATGTGTTGATTTTTCCTGGGTTGATCTTAATTCCAGGAGGTTTATTTTTGAAACTTGAGAATCTGAATTTTGAAATTCATATGGAAATGCCAAGAACCAAAGGTAGCCAGAATAAACTTGAAATACTTCCACCCTCCGATGTCAAAACTGATTATAAAGGCATTGTAATTAAGATATTAATTAGTGCAAGAATAGACAGTAGGCCAGTTTAACAGAATAAGAGTCCACAAAGTTATACATAAAAGACACTTGATTTATGACAGAGTGAAAAGAGGACGTTGTTGAAAATAAAGATCCTGCATCAACTTAATATTTACATGAAAAAATAAAACATGGTAAACCAAAACATGAGCCTTACCTCAACCCACATACACAGCTCAATTTTAAATAGACCATTGAAGATACAGAAGAATATCTTTAGGACTATTTAGTTTGGCAAAGATATCTCAAACAGGAAAATATAGGCACTACTTGTAAAGGAAAACAGATACATTGGACGCTACTGAGAGAATGGAATTACAAGCCACAGATTTGAAGAATATATTTTAATCTATATTACCAACAAAAGAATCATAGCCAGAATATAAGAATAAGGAAAAGATCGATAGAAATAATAGAAAATAGAAAAAAAATTATTGAAAATCAGACAAAAATTTGAACAGTGACTTTTAAAAACATGTAATAATCACTAGGAAAATACAAATTAAAGCCGCAGTAGGATACCACTACATATTCAGAAGAATAGGTAAAATTAAAAGGACTGACCCTACCAAATGTTGGTCAATTGTAGAGAAACTAATAAATTTACTAAGCAAACTATCTAGCATTTAGTGATCATTGTAGATTAATGTAGAGGTATATGGAAGACTAATTATCCCCAAATCATGTATTGATTAATGTGTGCTTTCTCTGCTGATTGGAAAGGCTCTTCCTCACCAAGCTAATGCTTATTCACTTACTATATATTCGATCAATATCTACCCCCACCCAGGTGAGCACTGTTCCAGGGACTGGGAATAATACAAAAGTGAACAATGCTTCTATGCTCAGGGAGCTTTCATTCAAGGGGCAGGGACAGGCACCAAACAAACAAACAAACAAAACACATTACATAACATACTATTAGATAGATAAGTGTAATCAAAAAATAAAAAATAAAGAGGGTCAATGTAGAGGATGTTGGGCACTGATCTTTAGGAAACGTTGGCCACAGAAGGCTTCTCTATGGAGGTGACATTCAATAAAGATCTGAATGAAATGAAGGACTAGCCATGCCATTATCTTGGGGAAAGAGAGAAGGAGAATTCCAAATGGAGAGAGCAATCACTATAAATTTCCTAAGATGGGAGCATAAAATCCATCCCTTATGAGCACTTATTACAAATAAAACTATCCATTTAAAGTCTGCTTTCCCATGACCCACTGGTAGCTTCATTAGAGCAAGAACCATATCTGGCTCAGTCACCAATTTTTCCCACTGTCATGCATGGTGCATGCACTTGCCCAATAAGTATGTGTGAAATGAACAAATTACAGCACTACACTTTTACACATCCTTCAGTTTGTTTCTGGGCTACCTCTTCTGTCCCAGGAATCTATCTGTTTATTTGTGCAACAGTTTCACACTGGTTTAATTACCATGGCTTTAGAGTTTGTGTTAACATCTGGTGGTACAGTCACAGGAGGCATGATTCAAACAGTAGGCTACATACTGCAGATACAAACGTAAGTAAAAATAGACAGATGTTGTCATTGTCCTCATGACAGTCAACTCCTAGTAGGATGGTGGAGGGAGAAAAGCTTAATTTCAAAGGAGGGGTTGGCAGTGTTGTCTAAGTCTGAGGAGTATATGCATAAGATCAAGAAATAAGACATCTTATCCGGATGGATAAGCAGGTTGGGGATCTGACAGTGGAAAATCTTCCAAATGGGGCTCAGGGTTTTTATTTGAGGTGAGCTTCTTGGGAGCCATTTGTAGGTTCTAAAAAGGGCATGTGCTATTTCCAGTCCCCAAACCAGGGGTGAGTTTTAGTATCCGTGAAACAGAGCCGAGAATAAATTCCGGCTGAGAGGGTATGACCAGCGTGGGGCATGCTGGGATCTGTTCATCTGATCCTCACAAAGTAGCAGCAACACAAACAGCTCAGATGCTTCCTCTGTGCCCTTGCTTTGAACCAGTGCCGGCCTGGGGCCCAAGGGTTAAGTGCGGATTTTTAAAAATTAAGCAGCTATCTGAGACTTCCTGAGGTTATAACCCAGTTGTGCCTTTTGGATAGGGCTTGCTTCTCCCCAGCTCTAGAGTGGATAGTGTTGCTAGCTGCCCCAGATTTTAGAGGATGAGATGGCAAGGGGTGAAAATGTCACTGTTCTTGGCCAGGAGAGGATGCCAAGGCAGATTTAGAAACCTCAGCAACTCCACATGCAGGAGAGCAATTAGACATGTATTTTAGTCTTTGCACCTTGGTTGCAAATATTTCCAAAATCTTGTATTTATGTCACGCTCTCTCACCACCAGCTTCCAATTCAGTGGGTAAGACTGGGCCTATCTATTATTTTATATTCTATGTTTTGGTCTCAAATTTGAGTCTGACTGAATTTCCATAATCCAAATCATGCCTTATGTGATCTTCATAGACTATTTAAGTAAGCAGAATAATTTTACAAAGCAAATAACTACCCAGTTTTGTATGTTTGAGTTTTCATAAAGCAAGATGTAACTGTCATGAAGTCTCACTGCCTCGTTTTTGCAGGCAAGAATGGATGCCCCACCTGCGAAGAATCAAACATGTGAAATGTCTTAGCTGGAGTCTTAGGGAGGTAGGAGACGATCATGGTGGTTTCTAATATTTGCCAACATGAGCCCCCATGTAGACTCATTATTGGTGCCTCATTATCATCTTCATCCATATGTGTTCAGATCCCCTTTTTGCAGGGAGAAGGGATTTCCAAGGAAGAAAAGCATCCTTGGCCCTTCCTGGATTCTCTCCCAGGAAAAATTATATGTCATGGGAAAGTGCTTTGTGTGCCGCCACCTATCAGGGCCAGCAGACAGCACCCCCCAGGGCACTGGGCGGTCCCACTCCCCCCACCAGAGACTGTTGGCTAACTTGTTCCCGTGGGACACCAGGCTGTGACCTTCTATGGGGCAAGGAATCTGTAGTGGTTGATTGAATGGATCAAAGATGTTGTCTAAGGGTACAAACTTACAACTAGTAGACAAATAAGTTCTGGAGACTGAATGCACAGTATGGTGAATACAGACAATGATATTGTAGTATAATCACCACATTTGCTAAGAGACTAGATCTTAATCATTGCCAGCAAAAAAAAGAAATGATAATTATGTGATGTGACAGAGGTGCTAAGTAAAGATACAGTGGCAATCATATTACAACATATAAATGTATCAAATCAACATGTTGTATACCTCAAACTTACACAATGTTATATTTTAATGTATTTCAATTAAAAAGAAAGATGAATGAGAGAACCCCAGGAAGTAGGGGGATCAGTTGAAGGGTATGGTGTGAGGCTTCTAGCCTTAGAGATGGCAGAGCTCCTTCAAATCCAGCCTCTGCACTCACAAGCCCTTTGACCTTGAAAGTTACTTTTTCCTCTCTGCTTCAGTTTCTTCCCCTGTTTGGAGAAGGAAGACACCTACTTCACAGGAGGGTTGTGAAAATTACACATGGCAACGTATATAAAGTGCATGGCATAGTACCTAGGTCCCCAGGCAATAAACAAGCAAATTCATTTCTGAGAATTAGTTGTGCTTCCAGCCATGGTGCCTGGCCTGCTATTTGCTGTGAAGATTGTCAGGACCCTTGCCTTTATCTTTCTATTCGGGCTCAAATTAGTAATTAAGAAAAATTTGCCTTTTGTATATCTTAAAAAAAAAAACAACCTTTGGCATGCATCTAATCACTGAGTTTCTTCCTTTACCTCTGTATGCCTCAGTCTCCACCCTTCCCGGTGAATAGCTCAGTCCTATTTGCAACTGTCTGTTCCCGACCTTAAAAACAAACTAGCAAAATATATTAGTGATTGAAGTAAAAAGTAAAATAAAATAGCACAAACTATAAGCATACAGTTTAATGAATTTGATCCTTCACCCCTTACCAATCCCATTATCTCAAGCATTTCTTCCTATTCTTATGGGGCAGGAATGATTGATTATTTATCTATAGATTCCACATAGACTTCCATTGTTGTGGTTCTAGCACACAGGGAAAGAATGGTTAAAATAAGTAGTAAGATGTGCAATAGAAAGAAATGATCAGGAGATTTGGACTTAGGTACAGGAAGAGACAAGGGGCAGATGGACTAAAGCAAGTTAATTAGTGTCCACCAAGTATCCCAGGTTCCAGAGCATTCAGTACAGTAGAGGACAAAGATGTTGGAAGAGACTGGAAGTCAAGCTGCAAGACAAAGGGTAGAAGGAAGCTCTCCAGGTCCTCATCTTGACCACGTGTTTGATGTAGGAATGAGATCGTCATCTGGGACCATCATAACTATCCTCATTCTGAGAGTTTAATGAAAGTCAAAATGTTATGCAAGATTGTGAATCAGAGTTAGATCCCACTAGAATTTAGCTCATCTTTGCAATCTGATCAAGAAAGCAAAACAATTAGGCTGATGGTAACAGGACTCAAACTCTCATAGCCTCTGTTGAGGAGATGCAGACATAGAAGGGGAGAGTTGGAGAAAATATTAAGTTATCGGCTATAAGCTGGAGGTCCCAGGAGATTCTTATCGGGAGTTCAAGATGGGCCATGGGCATTCTCAAACCACACTTGGCAAAGGAGAGAGCAGTGATTTGTAACTTCCTTAACTATCACCTGAGTTTTTTAACTTAGATTCCAGGAGATGTCCTCGAGCCCTTGGTACCCTATTCTCAATAAATCCCCACCTCAAAAACACAGAGACAAACAGACATGAGAAACCATCACTTTCCTAGACCTGAAAGGAAAATCTAAGAGAGCTCAACTCTCTTGTCCCATGCCACCTGGTGAGAGAGAGTACTTTAATCATATTTTGGTCCTGCTTTTCAATTTTATTAGGATCTGAAGGGATTAATAAATTCTGTCTCTTCTTTTTTTTTTTTTTTTTTTTTTAATTTATTTTTTATTAGTTTCTGCTTTATAACAAAGTGAATCAGTCATACATACACATCTGTTCCCACATCCCTTCCCTATTGCGTCTCCCTCCCTCCCACCCTCCCTATCCCACCCCTCCAGGCGGTCACAAAGCACCGAGCTGATCTCCCTGTGCTCTGTCTCTTCTTATCGTTCAAGCTTAGAACCAACAGAAAAAGAGACAAAATGCAGCCAAACAAATGAATGGATCAACATCAAGTCTTCCCCCAAGAACACAGCCATGACTGCTAAGCTGACCATTTGGCAAAGAACAAACCAGAGCACAAGTTCCTCTCAGCAGCCGTCTCCTAAGAGAAGAGGAAGGGAGGGTTCTTTCTCCCAAATGTACCACTCAGAAAAGCCACTCTCTTCTCCCAGTGATAAATAAGCTAGAGGGAGGGGAAAGGCTAGGAGCATTTCTCCCTAATGGAGGTCCCTCCTCATAGGAGGAAATATCAGGGGTGGGATGTAATGCTCCCAATAATGGATTTTTATTTATTTCTTCTCATTTGCCATTTCTCTCTAAAACAACCTCTTTTCTTTCTTCAGTATCATGGTCCTTGGAATTGTACATTAGATGACAATATTCTTTGTCACATGTAGGTTGACACCTAAGAGATTTCCATATGTTCATGGCAATGGCAAATGGACTGCTAAATGGCTAGAGCACCATACACAGGATTTGGCAGGTTTACCAGCAGTTGATCTCAGGTCTTTCACAAAATGGCAAGGGAACTCTTTTGGAGGACTCCTTCCTCATGGGGAATACTGAATCATCTGAAATGTGTCCGTGGGAGTCTGATGGTATCATGTCAGAATGAAGGATTCCCAGGAAAAGAACAAATAAGAGAGAAGATGTGTTTCTAAGTCCATACATAGATTTGAGGATCTAAGTGGGACATTGTTTTTTTTTTTTTTTTACTTGATGTATAGTTGCTTTACTATGTTGTGTTAGTTTCTGTTGTACAGCAAAGTCATTCAGTTATACATATGTATACATTCTTTTTTTTAAATTCTTTTCTATTATGGTTTGGGGCATTCTTTAGTCAATCATTCAGCAAATATTCACCAGTGTCTATGAGGGCCAGCCCCTGCTTTGGGGATTCAGCAGGGAATAGGACCCAGTCCCTGGCCTTGTGGAGCTTTCATTCTGATCTGGATGACAGTAAATACAATGTAACAAATAAAGAAATGATATGCTATTACCACATGTAGAGACACACTGTTATTAAGGAAGATACCACTGGGTGAGGTGATGGAGAACGACATAGTTGTCAGGGTGTGCATTTTTTGGGGTAACAGGTGTCTAGATGGAATAACTGCCAGCAGCTGGAGACAGTTACATGCCTTGGAGTCTTGCCTTCCACTCAGTGAGGAAATTTCAGTACCAGATTCTCTGAAACTCTTTTGCCAGCCCCAGTGTGAACATATCAAAGGACAAGGAGTTTTCCGAGCTTTGGAGAAAACAGTTTCACTACTAGACAGTTCTAAAATGTAATAAGAATTTTCCTTGAGCTGATAATTTCCATGTGCTGGAACAACCTAGAATAAGGCCTCTTCCTCATTCATGTGCTAATAATGGGCTGTTGTTTATTGAAGCCCTACTCTCTACGTAGAACCACATTTACAAAGATGGGCAAGTTCCTTAACCTCTGTAAACATCAGTTTCTTCATTTGTAAATCAGAAAGCACAATGCTTGCTTACTGGGTTTTAATGAAAATTAAATTAGGTAATTCATCTGTGCCCAGGTACTGAATTAGATCAGAGCTGATCTAGCACAAAGCTGATTTCCTTTGATACCCAAGATAACCCTGGAATAAAAGGTTTTCTTTCCTCAATTTATAATAAGGGGATGGGTTCTTAACAGAGGTTAACTCACTGAACCAAATTTCTAGAGTGCGTAAGTGATAAGCAAGGTTAAAACTTAGTTCATTGGCACTTCAAAGTCTAAATTCTGTCCAAAGTTGCCTGCTTACTCCTCAAATACTAGAAAGAGCTTATCCTGGACTGTTAAGTCAGATGTTTTCTAACACCGTATCATCTCTTTCTTCAACTTTTCATTATATGGCATTATGCCTGGACTTTTCAGCCTGTCTATTTCCATTTGGATGCATGCCTGTTGAAATGAACACGTTAGCCAGGTTAGCACTGGCTGGTGGAGAATTAAATGGACTCAGTTTACCCCCATTTCCTTTATGTGGGCACTGAACTTCTATTAACAACATGACATTTATATCAATTTTTTAAAAAATACCACATCACATGAATTGCAAATATTGCACAAAAGATTACTTCAACCTTCATTTTTAAGTGAAATGCTGTGAGAAGAGTTCTCCCATCCTTTCTTCCCTCCATTCATCTTTTTAAAAATCAAGAGTTTCTAATTTATGTGGGTATGTAGAGCATTTTTGTTTGGTCTCCTTTCATTCTCAAGACCCCACTAAAATAAGAAAGTATAAAAAAGACAAAAACCACTAAGAGTAAAGAAAATGGTTAGGGGAGGGAAGGATGAAGGGCAATAAGATTATCAGCCAATGAGAAATTTTTCTGATGCTTTCTGGATGGCAAACACCTATGGGAGCCTTTGATGAATGGAATGGTGTGGAGAAAGCAGGAGTTAGAATTAAATCGTACCAGTCACAGATTTAATTTATGGTGGATGTGAGAGAGGGAATCTGGGACTCTGTCCTCATCTGAGGAGCAGCTTGAAGACCTAGATCTTTATCCTGACAAGCAGAACCCTGGGCAAACTCTATTTAGCATTGATTTCCTATCAGGTCCTTTCCTTATATCCAATACTTACTGAGCCCTGATAAGTGTTAGGCAATGTTTCAGATGCAGAGGATCCAAAGATAAATAAGATATAATATATATGCTTGAGGAATGGCAGGGTCTAATGGGAGAGACAGATGTATAAACATATAAATACAGTTGCAGTATGGGGAACACTTTAATCAAATGTAACAGAATTGCAGAGCAGGAAGACACCAGCTCTGCCAGGGGAAAAAATGGGACAAGGAAGGTTTTGTAGAGGATGTAATGTTTTATCTAAGTCCTGAAAGAGGCTAGGATTTCTCAGACAGATAATGGGAGATTATACTAGAAAGAGACATAGCATGTACTATAGAAGCATCCTCTTAAAAAACTTTTTTTTAAATTGTGCCTCTCAAGAGTCTTCCTCTTCTTTTTTTTATTCTGACACCAATGATATTATAATGGAATTCCAACTATTTTTATTATTAGGACTGCCAAAAGTTTCACCAAAAAGAAAAAATTAATTATTAAAAGAATTCCAGGTCAGTGCATTAAAAGAAAATGGTCTCATCTAACCTGACTACCACAAATTGGAATAAAATTTAATATATTTTAATGATTTTAAAATGCAGTTATTTAACGACCTTGAATTTGATACACAAAAATATGGTAATGCCATGTTGGTGTGTTGGCTTGGTTTCTGTGAGACTGAGAGTCCAAATAGTACAATGCAAAGGCACTCTATTCCATGGGAAAACCAAGTTCAAAGACCTGAAGAAAAATATTCCCACCACATGATTTGCTCCAAGAACAGCTTTTTAACTTAAATGAAGTGTAGGATATCTCATCAAGTGCTATATTACCTACCATTCAGTAAAACTATTATATTAGTGCTTTAAAAAAATTTTCCTTATCTAGGCACACTAGAATATTCTTATAACCTAGCTAAGAACAATCTTTAGAGAAAAGATAAGACAATCTAGTAAGACTTGCTATCCTATAATGGTCATAAGGTGATCCAGTAGAAATAACAGAATATAGAAGTAAATATCAGTCAAGACTTCTTAAGTTTCTTTTCAGTTCAGTGATGAATAATATTCCACCCAAATCATCTATTCATCACCTAACTGACCATAAAAGGTTTTTTTTCTCCTAAAGGTTTTATCTGTCATTTCCTACACACAGTAAACTCCACAAGGACAGGGCCCATGACTGTCACTTTTACAGTTTATCTCCAGAACCTAGCATGGTGCTGCTCATCCACATAGTAGTAGCCTAAATGAATATACAATGTCATCAGTTTATATAGGCATTAAAAAGGGGGGTTGGGGGTAAGCAAGCTCCACATAAGTAACTGAGGACCAGTGCAGTCATAGCTTTCAGAATAAACCAGAAATATCCAAGAACCCACAGTTCAGCAGATGTACCATCAATATAGTTTATCAAATGGAGATCTACATGGGTCAAGAGCTCTTGTTGAAATTTAAAAACACTCTTGGAGGCACAGGTATATGGGTTGCACTCTAGTGCCATTTGCTTTAATCTACAATCAACATTAACTACTCAGACTTATATCTGAAATAAAAATTTTTCATGTGTGCATGGAGAAAGTTTATCTTCATAGAAGACAAGCTTTCCTGGAGTAGGGAATTTGAGATAACAGTAGCTATCATATTTAAGTGCATACCTTGAGCTAGGCAATGTCCTAAGTGTTTATCTCATTTCCTTCTCCCTCAACTCTATCAAAAAAGTATTATTAACCAAGTTTTACATATGAGGAAACTGAAGATAAGAGAGGTTAAAAGATGTGTCCGAGGTCAACTCAGCTAGTCAGCAATAGGGCCAGGATTTAAACCAAATCTGCTGCTTTTATCTACTACAGGGGTTGGCAATTTTTTTTCAGTAAAGGGCCAGAGAGTAAATATTTTAGGCTTTTCAGGCCATACAGTCTCTGGCCCAACTTCTCAACTCTGCTGATGGAATGTGAAAATGGCCAGTAGATAAGTAAACAAATGAGCATGACTGTATGCCAGTAAAACTTCATTTATGGACTCCAGAATACCAATTTCACATAATTTTCATGTGTCACTAAATAGCCATCTTCTTTTTATCTTTTTTTAGCCATTTAAAAATGTACAGGACTGGGGCTTCCCTGGTGGCGCAGTGGTTGAGAGTCCACCTGCCGATGCAGGGGACACAGGTTCATGCCCCGGTCCGGGAAGAACCCACATGCCGCGGAGCGGCTAGGCCCGTGAGCCATGGCTGCTGAGCCTGCACGTCTGGAGCCTGTGCTCTGCAATAGGAGAGGCCACAACAGTGAGAGGCCCGCGTACCACAAAAATAAATAAATAAATAAATAAATAAATAAATAAAATGTACAGGACTGTTCTTAGCTGCAGGCTATACAGAAACAGGTGGTGGGCTGGATTTGATTTGTGAGCTATACTTTGCCAACTGCTGACCTACTGTGCTCTACCTCCCCCCACTTTGGAGGCAGGAGGAGTGCTATTGGTGTCTGGAAAGTAGGTGTGAGGAAAGGTAGAGGAAATCTAGGAAAAATGTCTGTGTTCCTTGAAGTTTAGCCAAGGAATGAGGTGGCCCTGATATGTCAGGAGAAGTTCATCTTTCTGTTAAATTTGATGGTCTTTTAGTACCACAGGCTGTTACAATGCAAATTGAGATACCAGGAATAACCAATAAGTCTGCAAACTCCATCTTGTTCAGCCCTTTACTCTCCAGGGAAATCCAAGGTTTCCCGTCATGTTTTCATTCCCTTACCCTTTGAGAAGGAAGAAAGCAAGAGAAACCAAGAAAAGAGAATACGACAATTATGGGTCTGAAAACAACGTAGTCCTGACTCTTGCTGTCATTCTTTCCTTCCTCTCCACCTGTATTACTTAGTATTGACTACAGACAACTGAAAACCCAAAATAACAGGGGCACAAAAGAAATATATTTCCTTCTCATAAAAATTTAGGCAGCTCAGAGCTGGATCGTTCCACCTTATATTACTGCTGTCAGTGGAACCTTTCAATGTGTGGTCCAAGATGGATGCTCCATTCTGGCCATCACATCACCATTCCAAAGGGAACATTGTAAGAGAAGAGCAAGACTTCACCTTTCCAGGCACTAACATTTCTGCTCACATCCTGATAGAACACAGTCACAGTTGCACTTAACCACAAGGGAGTCTGCGTAATGTAGTCTTTGATTCTTGGCATTCAAGTACTCAGCTAATGTTTGAGATATTTTTACTTAGCAAGAAGGGGAGAAGAGAGGTTGGTGCCTAATTGACAGTTTCTGTCACACAATGCATTGATGGAGAGGGACTGTTACCACCTTCCGCTCTTGACATCCACCTCAGAAACACTGATATCAAGAGTTTCAACCATTATTTCCCTCTTGGACAAAGTTCATAGTTGCCCATCCTGGCTGCACCTCACACTCACCCTGTATATCTCTGCCTCTCCTGGCCACCAACCTCAATAGTCAGCCTCCCTTCCCTGTTCATCCTATTTGCTTACATTTCCCCGTTACTACTCTGGCTCCTTTCAACTGGCTTCAAAACACTACATTCTGGCAACATACTCCAGGGCTAGCGTGCGACCTTTCAGGCTTACCTGACCCTCACAAGCATCAACCCAGATGATCTTCTCAGGTAGGTGTTCCATCCATCTATCTCACTGAATGTGTATCACAGAACCCATCACCTATTTATCTTCAAGCTAACATTGAATGTCTGAAGCACTGATGTGAATCCATTTTTATCACAAGGATACATTTAAAAATTATGAAGGGCAAACCACAGAGACAGAAAAGAATGCCTATTTAGTTAGCCACTGTTTCTTTAAAAATCAAGTTTAAGTAAAATTAAAAGAGCTACAACATGGTCTCATCATCAGGCATTATTGTCAGTGGTAATAAGTGTACTTGCTTAAACTGATGTGTAAATTTAAATTTGAAAACAGGGGCTTCCCTGGTGGCGCAGTGGTTGCGAGTCCGCCTGCTGATGCAGGGGACACGGGTTCGTGCCCCGCTCTGGGAAGATCCCACATGCCGCGGAGTGCCTGGGCCCGTGAGCCATGGCCACTGAGCCTGTGCGTCCGGAGCCTGTGCTCCGCAACGGAAGAGGCCACAGCAGTGAGAGGCCCACGTACCGCAAAAATAAATAAATAAATAAATAAAATAAAATTTGAAAACATATGTTAGCTGAATGACAATCATTTGCACAGCCTCTGTTGAGTGTTTCAGTACTGAAGAGAGCAAAACGAGACTTGCCTTTTTGTTCTTTTTTTTTTTTTTTCCTATTTAGAAGTACAATTTAATGGCATTGGAAGAGATATTTTAAAAAATCTATTATAGAGTCATTTCTTTAGTGAGAAGAGGGGGACGGTAACATTGAAAGGCCTTTTTTCCCTGAAAGCTATCCTTTCCCAAGCTAAAGTCCCCTATTATAAAGTCACAATGACACAAATATGAAAGGTGCTTGTTGGACATCCTGCATCATACAGGGTAGCAAACAGACTGCTCTAGAAATGCCAGTCTGGTGTGGTATGCAGTCACCCAAGAACCCTGAGGCCAGCATCACTCTCCTTAAACTTGTCTCTCTCTCTTGTTCGTTAGATATTTGTTTCCAATTTGGATATGCAGCTTTGTGCTTAAGGAACTGGAAACAATGCATGCATTTGGAGGACTTCATTTTACTAATGGGTTGACTTTAGTGGATCAACATTTTGAGGTTTAAGAATATTATGATTCAGTGTATTTTGTAATCTTTTTCCTCATCTCTGCCTCCTCAGAAGAACTCCAAATACTTACATTACTTTTCAAGGCTCTTTTGAGTCCGATTTATGTCTTTTGGATGTTACGCTGTGCAGAGATCATCCTCAAGACTACCCAGGATGGTTGTGTTTATATTTATCTGATCTAGTTTTATACTTTCTGCAGATATGGAAGAGTGTTCCCAGAATGGCCTCTGGCAATGTGTTCATCACTCAGTTTCTAAGTGTGGGACACAATTGCTCCTCCAGTTGCTAGAAGCCAAGGTTAGGGCTGTAGAAGCAGCTATGGGCTGTATGATATATGTATTAGCATATGTTAGAAACCAAGTGGGCATGGAACTAGAGAGTTTAGAATACAACGGTTAAAAAACACTACCTCGGGGCTTCCCTGGTGGTGCAGTGGTTGAGAGTCCGCCTGCCAATGCAGGGGACACGGGTTCGTGCCCCGGTCCAGGAAGATCCCACATGCCGCGGAGCAGCTGGGCCCGTGAGCCACGGCCACTGAGCCTGCGTGTCCGGAGCCTGTGCTCCACAACGGGAGAGGCCACAACAGTGAGAGGCCCGTGTACCACAAAAAAACAAACAACAACAACAAAAAAAAAACATTACCTCGGTTCCCATTAGATTTCTCAATGCATTTGCCCCAAATCTCTTCACACAAAGAACTAAGGTTCTTTTCTTATTTATGAAAACCCTACATGCCATGGTGACCATAACACTCTGTATGGTAGCCCATACTCTTTCAATATTAAGCTTTCTTGGGTCCACATTTATGTATGCCAGACATTTTAAAGAGATTTAAAACTTCACAAAGAAAGTGGTGTCTGAATTTTTTTTCATTTTTATAAGTCAAATATTCGTTGAGCTCTTACTTATGTAACAGGTATAAATGAAGAGACAGCTGAGAAGTTAGTTGAGAATTTTTCCTCCTGTGGTTTTTACGTCCTGTTGAAACTGAGAGTTACCTTTGTTGCCACCACTGCCCTCTTTGAGCTTAATTGGGCTTTGAAGGACCATTAGGCGTCTACCCTGTGAAACAGTTCATGGGGAAAGCCGGGAGAGAATTGAGAAAATGTGTCCAGATTCATAAAATGGGGAAAAGGTATAATACAGAAGAGACATAATAAAACAACCCAGGGTTACCAGTGAATGAAAGGTGAGGGTAAGTAGGAAATGAGGCTGGAGAACTGAGAATTGAGAATATATATTAAAAAAAAAAAAAGGTTCTAAAGAACCTAGGGACAAGACAGGAATAAAGATGCAGATGTAGAGAATGGGGAGGACTTGAGGGCATGGGGAGGGGGAAGGGTAAGCTGTGACAAACTGAGAGAGAGGCACGGACATATATACACTACCAAACGTAAAATAGATAGTGGGAAGCAGCCGCATAGCACAGGGAGATCAGCTTGGTGCTTTGTGACCACCTAGAAGGGTGGGATAGGGAGGGTGGGAGGGAGATGAAAGAGGGAGGAGATATGGGGATATATGTATACATACAGCTGATTCACTATGTTATAAAGCAGAAACTAACACACCATTGTAAAGCAATTATACTCCAATAAAGATGTGTAAAAAAAAAGAATATTATAAAAAGTTTTAATAAAAGAATATATAGCTCAGATAAATAATAAAAAGACAAGATATTAACTTCAGAGAAAGCAGGTTTATGGAATTTTTTTTAGTCATTATTAAATAAAAATCAAGGACTACATGATGAAATCCATCCAAACAGGGATTCCTTGCATGATTTTGTTCTTATTATGGAAAAGAAATAAAGTTAACAAACAACAGAAAGACCACATCTGAGCAATGACTCTGGCTTTTGCTATTGGTATGAGCCTCATGTCACTAAAAGCCTATCGGAAAGCAGCAATTATACTGGCAATCTAATGTTCCATCACCTTCAGAATCACTTCCTCCACATGTTGCTAATTCAGACCAGACACAACATGGGCTTCTTTATGGCCAGAGGGGAACTTAGGATATCTCAGGCCTTGTCCAGGTCAAGAGAGGTTTCCATTTCCTAACATATTTTCCGTAAATGTACTGCAGTGGTCTAAATTGACTTCAAAGTGGTCAAGGTCATTTTGGATATTAGATAATCAGAATAGGATCCATGTAGACTGGATCAAAATTTCCATTGTTCTTGTCTGCCTTAGTTTGTCAGGATGGTCCTAGGGAGCAATGGGTCAACTTTGAGGTGTCCTTGCTACATGCCCTATCCATGTAATCAGGCCAAGACAAAGAGATCATCTTAGTCTCCTTTCTGTCAGAGGAAGACATTGTCTAAGATGAAAGCAGCCAATATTTCTGTGTGTGTGTGAGATTGGGAGTGGCTCACGGCTTGGAAAAGATGTGGTTGTTCTCCATATGGAGGCATTAAAAGACAACAGCTATTCTGAGGCCACTGTTGGACTATGCTTGGTGAAAATGGTCCAGAGCTAATGATCCTGAAATCTAACATTATCTTTGAAATTTGCATGTGATTTATTGCTTTAAGTGCCATCACCAAAGGTCTCCAAGGCCTTGGTCAGTCCATTCAGTAAAGGCATTAAAATAACCACACACTTTTTAGTCTGTGACCCTCTTCCAGTGGTCTGGCTCCTTTGCTAGTATTCAGGCCTTCTGGGACCAGTCAGTTATGAAATAAGACTATACATTCTCAGGGCTAGGAATGCCCAAGGGCCTTGTGAGGGTGGGGTAGAAGAGGGATGATGATTAAATATATGCACCCTTGGATGAGGCCCCATTGTAAAAAGGTCCCACAGTTTAATGGGTTATTGTGCCATGAAAAAAAACAAAAACAAAAAACAAAAAGCCTTTGACTAGCTACTGAATACTGTTTTGTCTCCCTATCTTTCCCATGCCCCACAGTCCTGCTATATCACTTTCCTAACCAGCTCCTTCCTCCTACATCTTACTATATTCTCCCATTTTCCCATAATCAGCTGGTCTGGAAGAACTTAGACTAAATAGTGAGACAATATTATCAATGTCTGGCAGAACTGAAGAAATTTCTATAATTGTGTTTTACTAGTGACTGGGATGGTCCCAAAGAGGGCAATATCTAGTGTTTGGCTTCTGAGAGTAGGAGCTAAAGGGAAATACTTTCTCAAGGAAACTAAGACGTAGAGAAACAATATGATCTGGTAGAAAGGGCAAAGCTTAAGTGTCAGGAAGCCCTGAGAACAAATTTCAACTCAGCCCCTTATAAATTGTATGGCCTTGAGAAAGTCATTTCATAACTATGACCTTTAGTTTCCTTGCCTGTAAACTGAGTATCATGAAGGATTATTATAAAGATTGCAAATAATATAATCATGTCTGGCACATGGTAGGTATGTGATAAATATGAATTATTATTTTATCATCATCATCTTCAGAGCTGAGAACCAAGATGAGGATACCAAACTTAGTTAGCAAGTCCAAAGGGTAGGACTGGTTTCAGAAAACAGACAAAACCAAGACTCTGAATGGGAGTGAAATGATCCCTAGGCAATGTGACATCAAAGCTGGAATGCCTGTAGCCTGTCTACACTGGCCTCAAGTTATGTGGTGTGTGAATGGGTGAGGCTGGTTTAAATGGATAGGGCGAGTCAACACTCTCTACTGGTGGGTGGGCTTTGGAGATCCTCTCATGTCCCCAGACCCAGGATACAGCTTGTCTGATGACAGCTTCTGGACACCATCCATCCATGGAGATGCCATCTTTTTCTCCCCTCTGCTACGGCTGGGCTTGTGTGAACATGAGACAAAAAACAAACAATGGAATCCCATCCTCTCAGCCACAGATCCAAATTCAGTTCTTTGGAAGGAGTGTTTATATTACTTCATTTGTTCAGACACAAATATGAGAGAAGAGAGGACCTCAGGAAAAAATGAGGGAGGATTGGAAGTAAAAGACAGCAAAGACTAAAAAAAAAACAAAAGAGAGGTTACTGGCTTCTACATTTAGTACTTATAAGTGAATTTTGGGCTTAAAAAAGTAAGGTCTTCATTGCCAAAATTGAGTGGACTTTCGGTAACGACTGACCTTGGGCAAGAAACTAAATGCTTCTCTTTCTCCATTTCCTCATCTGTAAAATGGAAAAGCATGAGTTTAGACTGTATTAAAAATCAAGTTAACTTTTCTTTGGTCTTATACCTTGATGTTATGCAATCATTAATAGCTGCAACTGGTTATATAAGAAACAGACCAAGGCATATCCCAAACCACCTCCCAGAAGTCCTCACCCAGAAGTGCTCAGCCAAATTAACTCCAAATTAAGGAGATTTTGTATTACATATATTTATAAAATAGGAGAAATACTTTGCCTCTTTTGTTTACTTTTCCCCCAGGACTAACTTAATAAAGAAGAAATAAGATGCAAGAGGGAGGAGATATGAGGATATATGTATATGTATAGCTGATTCACTTTGTTATAAAGCAGAAACTAACACACCATTGTAAAGCAATTATACTCCAATAAAGATGTTAAAAAAAAGAGAGAAGAAATAAAAATAAGTTATGGAAAACTCCCTTTTTCTGTGCTTGTTTTTCTCAACACTTCATGTTATTTCATAACACTGATAATACAATATGATGACCAAAAACAAGCTAGGTTTCTATAGTTACACTTAATTCTTGGCTTCTAAACAATAGTGGGAGCAAAGCCCATAGGAAAATTTGGCCTGCCAGACACATTGCTTTTAGGGAATCTGATAGAATTGATGGCAGCCTTCTTGATCTTTTTTTTTTTTTCAATTTATTTAAACTAAACACACACACACCAGTTCACCCTCTTCTCCCACTTCCACCCCACACACACCCCCTGCCTCTGACAACCAACAATCAGTCTTCTGTATATATGGACTTGGTTGTTTTGTTTTTGTTTTGTTTTTTAGATTTTGCATATGAGAGATTGTACATTGTTTGTCGTTCTCTGATTTATTTCATTATCATAATGCCCTCGAGGTCCATCCATTTTGCTGCAAATGGCAAGCTTTCATTCATTTTTATGACTGGATAACATTCCATTGTATATATATACCAGTTCTTCTTTATCCATTCATCTATCAATGGACATCTAGGTTGTTTCCACATCTTATCTATTCTAAATAATGTGCCAATGGATATGGGGGTGCATATATCTTTTCAAATTAGTGTTTTTGGGGTTTTTTGGATAAATACTCAGAAGTGGAATTGCTGGATCATATGGTAGTTCTACTTTTAATTTTTTAAGGAACATCCATACTATTTTCCATAGTGGCTGCACCAATTTACATTCCCACCAACAGAGCACAAGGGTTCCCTTTTTTCCACATCTTTGCCAACACTTGTTATTTCTTCTCCTTTTGATAATAGCCATTTTAAGAGGTGTGAAGTGATATCTCTGTGGTTTCGATTGCATTTCGCTGATGATTAATGATGTTGAGCATCTTTGCTTGTACCTGTTGCTATCTATATGTCTTCCTTGGAAAAGCATCCATTCAGATCTTCTGTCAATTTTTTAACTAGATTTTTTGGTTTGTTTATTTGTTTGTTTGTTTTTGCTATTGACTTTTATGAGATCTTAAATATTTTGAATATTAGCCCCTTATCAGATATGTGATTTGCAAATATTTTCTCCCAATCATTAGGCTGACTTTTCATTTTGATTATGGTTTCCTTTGCTGTGCAGAAGATTTTAGTTTGATCGAGTCCCACTTGTTTATTTTTGCTTTTGTTGCTTTTGTTTTTGGTGTTGGATTAAAAAAATTATCACCAAGATCTTCATCAAGGAACTTACCATTATGTTTCCTTCTAGGAGTTTCACTGTTTCAGGACTTATGTTCAAGTCTTTAATCCACTCTGAGTTAATTTTTGCTTATGGTGTAAGATAATGGTCTTTTTTTGTTTTGCTTATAGCTATCCAATTCTCTCAACAACATTGATTGAAGAGACTGTCCTTTCCTTGTTGTATATTTTTTCTTTCTTTGCCATAAGTTAGTTGGCCATATATGCATGGGTTTATTTCTGGGCTCTCTATTTTTTTCCATTGATCTATGTGTCTGTTTGCATGCCAGTCTATAGCTTTATAATGTAGTTTGAAATCAGGGAGCATGATGCCTTCAACTTTGTTCTTCTTTCTCGAGATTGCTTTGTCTACTTGCAGTCTTTTATAGTTCCATACAAACTTTAGGATGGTTTGTTCTATTCCCATGAAAAATGTCATTGGAATTTTGATAGGGATTGCATTGAATATGTGTATTGCTTTGGAAAGTATGGACATTTTAACAGTGTTAATTCTTCCAGTCTATGAACACAGACTATCTTTCCATTTATTTGTATCTTCTTCAACTTATTTCATTAATGTCTTATAGTTTTCAATATGCATGTCTTTCACTTCCTTGGTTGAATTTATTCCTAGGTGTTTTATTCTTTTTGATTCAATTTTAAATCAGATAGTTTTCTTAATTTTTCTTTTTGATAGTTTGTTATTAGTATAGAGAAACACAACAGATTTTTATGTATTGATCTTGTATTCTGAAATTTTATTGTATGTTTATTAGTTTTCATAGTTTTTTGATGAATTTTTAGGACTTTCATGTAATATATATTATATATAATATAACGTTTTTGCAAATACTGAGAGTTTCACTTCTTCCTTTTCCATTTGGATGTCTTTTTTTTTTTTTTTTTTTTTTGCTTGCCTAATTGTTATGGCTAGGACTCCCAATACTATGTTGAATAAAAGTGGTGAGGGGGTCCTCATTGTCTGGTTCCTGATCTTATAGGAAAAGCTTTCAGCTTTTCACCATTGAGTATGATGTTGGATGTAGGCTTGTCATATAAGCAATTTATCATATTGAGGTTCATTCCCTCTAACATGCTTTGTTGAGAGTTCTTATCATAAATTGATATTAAATTTTGCCAAATTCTTTTTCTGCATATATTGAGATGATCATATGACTTTTATGTTTTATTTTCTTAATGTGGTGTATCACATTGACTGATTTGCAGATATTGAACCATCTTTGCATCCCTGGAATAAGTCCCATTTAATCATGGTGTATAAGCCTTTTAATGTATTGTTGTATCTGGTGTGCTAATATTTTGTTGAGGATTTTTGCATCATTGTTGAGGGATATTGGCCTGTAATTTTTTTTTTTCTTGTGACATCTTTGTCTGGTTTTGGTGTGAGGGTAATGTTGGCCTCATTAAATGAGTTTTGAATAGTTCCTACCTTTTCTCTTTGAAGAGTTTGAGTTTGGGAGAGTTTCTAGTTTGAGAAGAACTGGTATTAATTCTTCTTTGAATGTTCAGTAGAATTCACAAGTGAACAATCTGGTCCTGGACTTTTGTTGGTTGGGAGGTTTTTGATTACTGATTCAATCTCCTTAGTAGTAGTTGGTTTGTTCAGATTTTCTATTTCATCATTATTCAGTCCTGGTATGTTCTATGTATCTAGGAATTTATCCATTTCTTCTAAGTTGTCCAACTTGTTTACATATAATTGTTCCCAGTAGTGTCTTATGATCTTTCGTATTTCTGTGGTATCAACTGTAATATCTTCTCTTTCATTTTTATTTTATTTGTTTTAATTCTCTTTTTTTTTCTTGGTGTGTCTAAAGATTCATCAATTTTGTTTATCATTTCAAAGAATCAGCTCTTAGTTTCATTGATCATTCTGGGGTTTTGTTGCTGTTGGGTTTTTTTGTTTGTTTGTCTCTATTTCATTTATTTTTACTCTACTCGTGCTACTTCCTTCCATCTACTAAATTTGGGCTTCATTTGTTCTTATTTTTCTAGTTCCTTGAAGTGTAAATTTAGGTTGTTTATTTGAGAATGTTTTTGTTTCTTGAGGTAGGCATTTATCACTATAAGCTTCCCTCTCAGAAAATTTTGCTGCATTACATAAATTTTGGTATGTTACATTTCTATTTTCATTTGTCTCAAGGTATTTTTAAAATTTCTTTTGATTTCTTCTTTGACTCATTAGTTCTTCAGTAGCATGTTGTTTAATCTCCACATATTTGTGAATTTTCCAGTTATCTTCAAATGCTTAATTTCTAGTTTCATATTATTATGATTGGAAAAGATGCATGATGTTATTTCAATCCTCTCAAATTTATTAACATTTGTTTTGTGGCCTAAAAAATGATCTTTCTTGGAAAATGTGCACTTGAGAAGAATGTAAATTCTGTTGCTTTTGGGAGGAACATTCTGCAAATATCTGTTAAGTTAATCTGATCTAATGTGTTGTTTAAAGCCTATGTTTCCATATTGATTTTTTGTCTGGATGATCTATACAGTGATGTAAATGGGATATTAAAATCCCCTAATATTATTCTATTGCTATCTATTTCTCCGTTCTGTCTGCTATTTTTTGCTTTATATATTTAGGTGCTCCTATGTTGGGTGCATAAATGTTTACAAATGGTATATCCTCTTACTGAATTGACCCCTTTATCATTATATAACACCCTTCTTTGTCTCTTATTAAAGTCTTTATTTTAAAGTCTTTATTTTGTCTGATATAAGTATAGCTACTCCAGCTTTCTTTTGATTTCCATTTGCATGGTATATTTTTTCCATTCCTTCACTTTCAGTCTGTGTGTGCCCTTAAATCCAAAATGAGTCTACTATAGACAGCATATAGATGAGTCTTTTAAAAAACATTTATTCAGCTACTCTATGTCTTTTGATTGGAGAATTTAGCTCATTTATGTTTAAAGTAAATATTGACATGTATGTGCTTATTTCTATTTTGTTAACTATTTTCTGTCTGTTTTTGTATTTCCTCTCTGTAACTTTCTTTTCTTGCTCTCCTCCTTTGTGGTTTGATGACTTTCTTTAGTGGTATGTTTGTATTCCTTTCTTTTCATCTTTTGTGTATTTACTATAGATTTTTGTTTTGTGGTTACCATGAGCCTTCAATATAACAACCTATATCTATGACAGTCTATTTTAAGTTGATAACAACTTAAGTTTGATCCAATTTTAAAGCTCAACATATTTACTCCCCGCTGCACCATGTTTTATGTTTTTTATGTCATATTTTACATCTTTTTATCTTGTATGTCCCTTAACTAATTGTTGTAATCATAGTTATTTTTACTACTTTTGTCTTTTAAACTTCATACTAGTTTTATAAGTAACTAATCCACTGCCTTTACTAATATTTACCTTTACAGTGAGATTTATAGTTTCAGATGTGTTCTTGTTACTAATTAGTGACCTTTCTTTCCAGCTTAAAGAAATTCCTTTAACATTCTTGTAAGGCTGGTTTAATGAGGATGAAGTCCTTTAGTTTTTGTGTGTCTGAAAAACTCTCTCTCTCCTTCATTTCCAAATGATAACTTTGCCAGGTAGAGTATTATTGGTTGGGAGGTTTTTTCTTTCAGCACTTTGAACATATTGTTCTGGCCTGAAAAGCTTCTGCTAAAAAATCTGCTGATTGTCTTATGGCGGTTCCCTAGTACAGAGCAAGTTGTTTTTCATTTGCTGCTTTTAAAATTTTCTCCTTGTCTTTAACTTTTGACACTTGAACAATGTGTCTTCCTGTGGGTTTCTTTGAATTCATATTTTTTGGAACTCTCTGGGATCCATGGATCTAAATGTTTGTTTCCTTTCTCAGGTTAGGGAAGTTTTCAGCCATTATTTCTTCAAATAAGATTTCTGCCTCTTTCTCTCTCTTTTCTCCTTCTTGGAGCTATATAATGTGAATGCTAATTTGTTTGATGTTGTCTCATAAGTCCCTTAAGCTATCTTCACTTGTTTTCTTTTTGTTGCTCTGATTGGGTGAGTTCCACTGCCTTGTCTTCAAGTGACAAGTGATCCTTTCGGCTGCTTCATCTAGTCAGTTGTTGAAACTCTCTAGCGTATTTTTCAGTTCAGTTATTGTATTACTCAGCTCTGTGATTTCTATTTGGTACTTCCTTATATTTTCCATCTCTCTGTTGAATTTCTCACTGTGTTCATTCATTCTTCTCTGCAGTTCAGTGAGCATATTTATGACCATTACTTAAATTCTTTGTCAGATAAATTAGTTATCTCCTTTTCTTATTCTTTCATTTGGAACACATTTCTCTGTTTCTTCATTTTGCCTGACTCTCTATGTTGGTTTCTATACATTATATGAAACAACCACCTCTCCTAGTCTTGAAGAACTGATCTTGTGCAGGAGATGAACCTTGTCATTCCAGCTCTTGGTTGTTTCTCAAACCTTTGTGCTTGTCCAAGCAACCTATTATACTTTTAGTAGTTCCTAGTAGTTGAAAATGTGCCAAAACCTTTCGCTGTCCCAAAGGGGTGGATCTCAGCATCTAGATTCAGGTTAACTAGAAGCCAGACCCTCAGGCAGCAGTTTTTAAAAGTGTGCAATTATATACAGATCTGTGAGACCACAAGCATAAGTCCCACAGACCACCAGAGCCTGGCAATCTGGAGCTGTCTGCTGAGCAGCAGTCACAAAAATCAGGGCTCCAGACTAGTATATAAGTTCTTTACTGGAAGATACTTGTGAGCTGGATCAAGACAGAGAGAGACACCAAGATGGCGTCCACAGCCTACATTCCTTGAGAGCAGCTCCATAGTCGACTAGATGTGTGCCAAACCTGAAGCCTGCCCATCAGGCCAAAGCTCCAGGACAAGCAAAGAGGCCTCCTTCACAGAAAGAGTGGGGGGGGGTTGTGCTTCAGTGCACTGCCTGTGCAGTGCCCTGGGGGTGGTAGCCTGTCATGAACCATCTCTCCAATTGCCACAATCT
Organism: Hyperoodon ampullatus; assembly: GCF_949752795.1. Lineage (NCBI taxonomy): Eukaryota > Metazoa > Chordata > Mammalia > Artiodactyla > Ziphiidae > Hyperoodon > Hyperoodon ampullatus. Next base: position 81,683,790 of record NC_136916.1, on the reverse strand, counting down.
CATGTGACCCAGGTATGCAAGCACCCCTGGCCACCAGAGCCAGGTGATCAAGGGGTATCCCCAGGGCAGCAGCCACAAAAACCAGGGCCCTATACATAAAAACCACAGCACCAGACACAGGTAAATCTCCCCTCCAGGAGACTCTGATGCTCTGGAGAGTGGCAGAGGGTGAGCATGAACATAGTACCCATCCTCCAAGGTCTCTGGAAAGGATTACACTCAGCCCCTAGATGTGTGTTTAGTTAGAAGCCTGCCCCTCAGGCCACAGTCATAATGATTAGTTAATAAACCTCCTTCACAGCAAGACCAAGCTCTTGGGTCTGTTGCTTCTTGCTGTGCCCTGGGGGTGGTAGATATTTAAGAATTCTTTCTCAGAACTTCCCTGGTGGTGCAGTAGTTAAGCATCTGCCTGCCAATTCAGGGGACACAGGTTCAAGCCCTAGTCCAGGAAGATCCCACATGCCATGGAGCAACTAAGCCCGTGTGCCACAACTACCGAGCCTGCACTCTAGGGCCCACGAGCCACAACTATTGAGTCCGCGTGCCACAACTACTGAAGCCCACGTGCCTAGAGCCTGTGCTCTGCACCGCGACAAAGAGTAGCCCCTGCTTGCTGCAACTAGAGAAAAGCCCACGCACAGCAACGAAAACCCAACACAGCAAAAAAATTAATTAATTAATTAATTTTAGAAAAAGTCTTTCTCCATTGCTTAATGTCCTATGGGACCCATGGATATAAGCCTCACTGGCCACAAGAGCAAGGTGACGTAGAGGTGTCCCTGGCAGCAGTCACAAAATTTGGGATACCAGACAGGGGTATGAGCTTCCTTCTGGGTAACACTAAATATTACAGTCCCACAGGACCAGGAACACAAACTCCCCTGACCTCCAGAGCCAGGCGATCAAGAGTTGTCCCTTGGGTGCAGCCACAAAAATCAGAGTGCTAGGTGTGTGTGAAAGCTCCAGATTTAAAGTGAAGAAGGCTCATTTGCTTATATTAAAGTGTTGGCCTGAGGGGCAGGCATGTAATTTAACATGCACATCAAGGAGCCTGCTGGAACCCTCTTCGGCAATGGAGACGGGCGGGCTATCTTCACTCCCTTCACTGTGCTCAGTATTGACTCTTAAGAAATCAATTTTTTTTTTCTTTTGAGGGTTTATGTGATGAATACAAATATTCCACCATTTATCTTCTGCTACGTGCCTGGCACGTGTTAAGTATTAAGTGTTAATTATTTTTATATTAATTACCTGATTTAATCTTCATGACAAGCACATGAGGTCAGTATATATTATCAACTCCATTTGAAGAGGACAAACTTATAGTTAGAAAATTTAAATAACGTATCCAAATTCACAGAGTTAGAAAATGGCAGTAGTAGAGGTCAAACCCTGGTGCCTTCAGTAAATATTGATTAAGCCCCTGTGATGTCCCAGACACTGTGCTAAGTACCTAGGTGCTGGGGTGATTAAAAACAGATACAGTCTAACCTTCTGTATGGTCAGCCCACTCAAGATGGCTGTTCTCTTGCTCTCTGTACATCCCCTGCCTAACCAGTGCCTGCTTCACCTACACTCTACTCACCTGACTGACCTTCCTACGTACTTGCCCCAGGCCCAGCTGGTGATTGTTCTTATCAAAGGGGCACTGAGGGGCATGCCTCTTTGCTGGTTTCCCTGGTAACTAATGAGCCCGCCTGATGTGAATTCCCCTATAACTGGTAATCTCCCCTTCCCCTGGAAGCGAAGACTGCCACCATGTCCTGCCTGCCGTCCACCACATATGGTGGGGTGTCACTCCAGGACCTTGCTTCAGATGTGTAAGCTCCCTCATCCATTAAACCATTGATGTCTTTGTTGCTGTCTCTGGGCTCTGTCTTTGGTCTTGAAGCTGGGCAAGCACAGCCCTTGTAGGACTGTGGGTGTAGCCCAACACCTTCATCTAACAAGTAAGATGAATAGAAATTCATTGTACAAACCAACACGTGTTAGAATAGCAGCAAACCCAAGACTAGAAAGAAAAGTTACATGGCACTTGCAGAGCCTTTAATAGGGAGATTTTACCTAGTCAGGGAGCTGGGGAAATGCTTCCTTGATGTGCCTGGAGAACATCAAACCTTGGCAGAAGGATGGTAGGAACCATGAGGGACTAAGAGAAAACTAATGTGACTGTGGCAGAGAGAGCAAGGGTAAGAATGGTATGTAACACAGCTGGAGAGGGAGACAGGGCCAGGACATGCAGAGCCCTGTGAAACAAAGTGAGGAATTTTGTCTTTCTCCTAAGAGCAATGGAACCTCATTGAGCTACTAAATTAGGTATAAGTTCCCTTCCTCATTTAGCCAGTGGAAATTAGGTCAAGTAAACACCTTATGGAGAGGGGAAGAAACAGAAGAAAGAAGGGGACAGTGTTTATGTTTTTTCTTCTTTAGGGTATTGGCCTAACCACAGCTCATTAGCGATAAGGTGAATGGTCTTCGGTGACAAATATTCCATGAAAACCCACAGAGAGCCCAACCTGGCTTCTAAAACTCTTTGCCAATGGAAATCTTGCACCAGTTCTCATCCTCAAAACACAGTTACATGATAAACAGATGAGTTTTACTTGCTTTGTCTACAAAGCAACAGATTTTAAAGTGCCTACTTACCCAGGGTTGCGGTTAGTAAGACTAAACATGCTTATAAATCAAACACAGCATTGAATAACTACTGATTTCCTGCCTTTCAAGTTATTGCTGGTGTTTTGAATGATGTGTGGGGAGTTTTCTCTCTTTGTTAAAGGATCCCAGGCCCTTTGAGATATACAAGGTTCTTAGAAGAAATAAAGAAATAAAAATGAGGCAAGTCAAAGGTTGGTTTCATTCCTTTTATTGAAGTGAGCAGATGTTCGTTCATCAGCTCTGAGACAAAATTGTAAAATAAGAGAGAGGACTTGAGCATCTAAGGTTTTCAACCATTTCTAGTACAATCAGAAATTTTGTGCTTACTTATGGTGACTGAACATACTATTCTGGTTTTATGAATATTAATAAGTTTTCGAACTTGAATAAGTTTCTTTATAGATTAAAAAGTAAAAGAGTCTCAAGCTCAGTTCCCCATACTTCAAGAAGGACAAGGCTCTTCTAACAGGTCTTAAAAGAAGGGGAAATGAAAGGAAAACCAAGAACATTCTAGAAAACAGGTCTTTCATTTGTTTTGGACTTTGGACAGCAGAGGGAACTCAGATAAGGCCATCCCATGATCTCAATATGCTCTGTTCACAGATTTGATACTCACATATTTCCTACAAAAATAGCAAGATAGTCCCTGTTGCTTCCAGCTGAAAAAAGCTATCTTTGACTCTTCTGAGCTGGCCTCTCCCAAATCTCCACTCTCTTCTCTGATGTCTCTCCTGTACTTTATATGGTGGTTTTAAAATACATCCACAGGTTCTTCCAAATTCCTCCTTCCAAAAGGTGGGACTTAATTTTGAGTGTGGGCTAAACTTCTTGACTTACTTTTAACAAATGGAATATGGTGGCAGTCTGTGACTCCTGAAAAATAGGTCATAAAAGATATGACAGCTTCCTCCTTCCTCTCTTTCTTGCAACACTCACTCTGGGGGAAGCCAGCTGCCATGTTGTGAGGACCCCTGAGGCCCTGTGAAAAGGCCTACATGTGGGGAATGGAGGCTTCCACCCAACAGCTACATGAGTGCGCCATCTTGGAATTGAACCCTCCAGTCCTAGTCAAGCTTTCTGACGATTGTAGCCCCAGCCAATATCTTGAGTGGTCCTGCTAGAACCACCTAACTAACCTGCCCCCCAATTTTTGACCCACAGAAACTAAGAAAATAAAGGTTTGCTGTTTTAAGACTCTGTATTTGGGGATAATTTGTTTTACAGAAATAGATAACTAATAAACCATATAATATATAATAGTAACAAAAAAATTACTAACACTTGCTGAGTTTACTAGAACATAATCTCCTTACAGAAAGGAATCATGTCTGTTTGTCTCATCACCGGAACCTCCGTGCACCGGCCCAAAGTCAGTACTCAATACATATTTGTTGATTCACTGAATGATAAGACCTTAGTTACATGACTGGTATTATGTTATTCACTTTACACATATTTTCTCATTTAATTCTCACAGCTATTCTATAAAGTGTATTTTTTATCCTTGTTTTACAGATAAGTAATCCAAGGCTTAGCAAGATGATGAAAGTAGATTCTGGTATCCTGTGACTCTAGGACCTGAGTCTCACAGGGAAGTCTAGAGCAGTCCTGTGGACTTAGGGTCCAGCCACACTGATATGTGTTTTTGCACCTGCTGTTCTATCAGCTAGAGACTTGTTCTTCCCATACCTCTCCTTAGAACTCCAACAACTGGACCAGAATGTGCCAAAGCTCCCATGGAGATGCCATCTGCTCCTGTAAGAAAGCATGAGAACAAGTTCAGCTGGTTAGGATGGGAAGACTCAGGTCTGCTGCCAGAGAGGGGAAGATGGACAGGACCTGCAGAGGGCAAATAGGAATCAGCCACTATCTCTCTTAGCACAGCCTTCCTCTCTCCAGATGGTTCCATACAAGTCAAATCTCTAGTATTGGCGGCGAGGCCTTAGGCTGCTTCAGAACCACAGAAACCAAATGCCCAGACTTAGGCAAGATCCACAAGACTCTACGTGAATTCTCCAAACATAGCACACTCTGGGGATTAAATTCTAAGGCTCCAAGTCCCTTTATTGCATTCCTGGCCCCTCACTAAGCCTTGATGGAAAAATGTTGAGTTGTTGAAAACAAGGTTGAAAGAGATTAACCTACCAAATCCAATCAACAATCAACATGCAGAGAATACCAACCAGACATGTTCATATCTAAATACACAGTGTCTTTGTGGTAACCTACTTTTTCCTTTCAAAACATAAAAATCTGCAGTACTAATGTAATTTATGTGGAGCTTGAGAGTTTCATTTTGTGCTGTTTTGGAGGTTTTTGCTTCATTTCATAAAATGCTGTGGCTCTGTGATGAGATATTTAAATTTGGAAATAACCTTATCAAACTTTGTTCTTATAACTGTATCTAGTCCTACCTTTAAGATGGCTAATTTTTGTGAAAATTAAGTTTTGAATAGATTTCTAGAGGCTTTATAGCCCATAAGAGAATCTCAAGGTAATGCATTTTGATATTTTCCCAATGAGCAGCTTATTTTTCTGGTGGGAAAAGAGGGAAACAGGGAACAATATTATTTGTTTGAATGTCCAAATAATTTTTAGAAGACTATTTAATGACATAGAAATAAGTTCACTCTACACTACAAATAAGAAATAGTATATATATTATGATGTTCTTATATTAAATATATATAGAGAAAGATTTATGTTTACATATAGAAAAGACCAGGATAGATGTGAAATATTAATAGTCAGCCCCACCCCTTCCCTCCACCCATCCATTCCTTCCTTTCAATGTCTCTTCAGTGCCTACCATGTGTCAGGCACTGACTTAGGTTCCAAGTGCACAAAGATAAGAGTCAGTTCTGCCCTCAAGTGCCTCAAAGTCCAATGAGAAACTCAGTGAAGTAAACAATTGGAAAAAAACAGATACATAAAAGGCAGTAGAGCATAGTGGTTCTGAGAACTCACTCTTGTGATCAACATGGATTTGAGTCCAAACCACAGTTTTACACTTACTATGTGCACTGAAGCAAATTTTCTCACTTCTCTACGTTCCAATGTCCACATGTGCAAGTGGGGACAAAAATACCTACCTCACAGGAGAGTTGTAAGGAATAAACAGGAAGCCTATGAGTGTGAAGGATTCAGCATAGACCCAGCTATAGTAAGCACTCAATAAATGGCAAGCATTGGCTTTTATCACAGATGGCAGAGCGGGAGCTCAGAGGAAGCTTATAGGCTCCTGAAGATCAAAATCCCTGAACTCATAGTCAAATGACTAACCCCGAACAAGTAATGATAAATCAGTAACCTAGGGTTGGTGTGTTTTGCAAATCCAATCTTTGGGCAAAAGCTGCCATTGTTACCTTACAAAAATTTCCATAATCTACAACACCATGCAGCTCCTGTTTGAAGAGGACACTTTTTTTTCAAAGATTTTAGCTTCACCCATGTCTGTGGCCTCTTCCGAAAGACCCTGAGGTAGCCCCCTACCACATGACAAATGTAAAACCAGCTCAAAGGCCACCACCAGAGACCCTTACTTCCAGAGGTAGTGTGGTGAGAGAGTGAAAGCCCAGCCTTTGGAGTCAGGCAGCCCTGAATCAGAGCCCGGGAACATTGAGCAAGTGAACTGTGCCAGCCCCTCTGTTTGGCATGAGAGTGAAAATAACTACCTCATGGGTTTGTCATGGAAATGAAATGAAGGCCACTAACCCAGTAACCACCACTTGGCACATGCTCTGCAAATGCTGGTTTTCTTTCTTTGTCAATAAAGATGATGTATTGACCGTACACACACAGACTTGTATGACTCTGCCACTCAATGTCAACATGTCCTCATTCTCTCATCATGTAGAGCAAACAAACCTTTCAGATGCTTTTAAAATTGAAGCCCAGCTGAACTAACTAACTATGTTTTGAGGGGAAGGTGCACACCTCCCACTCATTTTAGGCATCATCAGACAATACTGACAAGAGGAGACATGAAATTAGTCAAATCGATTGGGTTTCATTCACTGCTATTACCCAACAGTCTGAATGACAAAGTCTGTCCTGATTTCCAGGTCCAATGTTCTTTCCACTGCATTAAAAACTGCTTCAACACACATAAGTAAATGGAAATAGAATTGGATTTTTTTTTTTAAAGCCAAGACTTCAGTGGGTGAAGCTCAAGAAGATCTTGTTTGACTCATTCATTTTATTCCTCTTTATCGGATGCCCACTGTATAGCAGCACTACTGGGAAAAGGAGCTAAAGGTGGGAGCAAACAGATGCCAATGTGATCTATGAACCTCAGACACTAAGCAAATATCCATGCAATCAAATCATACCATGTCTCACTTTCCTTCCTTCTTTCTTTCTTTCTTTCTTTCTTTCTTTCTTTCTTTCTTTCTTTCTTTGTTTTTCTTCCTTTCTTCCTTTCCTTCATTTTAGAGTAGGGGCTAGATGTGACCCATGGACCATAGTTTGTTAACCCCTGTTCTTTTATTTATTTATTTCATTTTTTTAATTTTTATTTTTTATTTTTGGCCACACTGCATGGCTTGTGGGATCTTAGTTCCCCCAGTCAGGGATCAAACCCGTGCCTCCTGCAGTGGAAACATGGAGCCCTAACCACTAGATTACCAGGGAATTCCCATTTCATTTATTTTAAGATGCGACTGTTTTCTTTTTTTTGCGGTACGCGGGCCTCTCACTGTTGTGGCCTCTCCTGTTGTGGAGCACAGGCTCCGGACACACAGGCTCAGCGGCCATGGCTCATGGGCCCAGCCGCTCCACGGCATGTGGGATCCTCCCAGACCGGGGCACGAACCCGCGTCCCCTTTATTGGCAGGCGGACTCTCAACCACTGCACCACCAGGGAAGCCCGCGACTATTTTCTTTTAAACATATCAGCATATCCAATATAAAGTCTCACTGTACCATTAATGTGTCTTACCATCGAGATGGCCTGGAAGGGAGCCAGGTTCCTCCAGAGAGTATTTCCATTTGTTTCTTTCACCCAGAGCTACTCCCAACATGAAACCTCTTTTAAACTACAACTCTCACAATTTAAACTACATTGAGCTTTTCTGGACCCCACTTGCAGTTGGACTTCAGACCAGAGACCTGCGTGATGATCACCTTCTGGTTCAAATTACCAGGAGAGAGTTTTCTTCCTTTTCCCACCAGGGCTAGGGTTGAGTTTCCTTTCTGTCCCTTCCTCTGGGCTGGGCTTGTTTCTGATGTGCCCTTATACTGGTGGGCCAGCTTTGCATGTGGAGTCCCATGCTAAATTCTCTACCTTGAGTTTTTTTTTTTTTTTCCAACTTCCTCAGAGGTACATACAATAATTGTGCATTTTACCATCAATGGCTTCTTTGGTTTTATAAAATACAGTGGTTAGAGACTGTGATAAGAGTTTTGAAATAGCAATCAAAAGTGGCAGAAGGAAGCATAAGAGAGTGACCTAATTTATAGTGAAGGCCCTATGAATTAGGGATATGTAAACTATATGAGTTTGCTAGGGCTGCAATAACAAATAGCACAGACTGGGTGGCTTAAACCACAGAAATTAATTTTCTCACAGTTCTGGAATCTGGAAATCCAGGGTTAGGGGTAGGGGTAGGGTTAGGGTTAGGCTTAGGCTTAGGCTTAGGGTTAGGGTTAGAGTTAGGGTCAGATTTCTTCTGAAGTCATTTTTCCTTGTCTTGTAGATGGTCATCTTCTCCATGTGTCTTCACATTGTCTTCCCTTTGTGTGCATCTGTGTCCTAATCTCCTATTCTTGTAAGGGCACCAGTGTTATTGAATTACGGCCCACCCCAGTGACCTCATTTAACCTTAATTACCTCTTTAAAGACCCTGTCTCCAAATACAGTCAGATTCTGAAGTCCTGTGGGCTAGGATTTCCACATGCAAAGTTTGGGACACATAATTCAGCCCATAACAAAAACTGAGGCCTGGAAGATGGGACAAATGACCCAGGAGCTGAGCATTCCAGACAGGGTATCAGCCTGTGCAAAGTCCTCTTAGATAAGGAGACCAGAGTTAGTTTTAAATTCCTTTAATATGGTATCTCAAAAGTGTTTATATCCAAAGGAAAAGAATGTCATTTCAATGAATCAGTTTCCCTTGAAATCTGAAATAGAAATACAATGGATTCTTGATTATAAATTATGTTAAAAATCATATTTGTAAAAGTAGGGTTATGCCCTCTGATTATAATTATCACCCACGATTTCCTCAATCTGAAGTTGATTTTGTGCCCCATTTCTGTGTTAAATGTCCTGTGAATTGACATGTGAATCTCTAACAAGATAAATTAGTGTCATTACATATGCCTTTTGGGTGGAGAGGTATTAAAACCATTCCTTCTTACTGCCTTTTTAGAATAGACTCATCTCCAGGGGCCGAGCATTCCAGATAGGGGGAACAGCCTGTGACATCGGGGAATAAATGATTATTTGTAACAGGATCATGGAAGGATGCTTTCCATCTGGTGTATGGAGGGTGCCCTTCCTCTCAGCCCATATTCTTTAATTTGGTGCAAAAGCCCATACTCATCCCAACACTCCTCCAAAGGTGCTTCCTGGGACTTCATAAAAGTGATGGTAAAAAGCACAATTCATATTTTTTCACATGTGTGACTCTACAGCAAACAGGACCTGAGGATATCTCTGCTTTTACTGGGCTATCTCAAAACTGGATTTGAAATTCCAGTTTGTTGTAAGATTAGACAAAAAAGAGCCTACTTTATTTTCAGAGTTCTGCTATAAGAGCTTCTTGACAGAAGCAAATGATTTACTACATTGGAGAAGTGCCTGGTTACAGTATAGCTCATCAGATGAAAGGCATGATTCTTTTTTCAAGCAAGTGTTCTGCTCTTAAGTGACCAAAACACTCACATGAATTCCTAAGAGGGTGTTCAGCATTTTCCCTCATCTCTATCTGGATTGTGTGACAAGCAGATATAAATGTCAGCTTACATTTGCTAGGCTAGAATGTAGAGCTCATGGAAGTTCCTTTGCAGGCAGGTCTTTCCCTGGGAGCTGGGGCACATTCTATTCAAGGAGTTGAGAGAGTTGTGGTGAGCTGCTTCTTTGTCACTCATCTGCCATTCTCAAATAGAAATAGGAGAGGTGGTCCCCAGGAATGAGATTTGAGATGGCAGTCCCCCCACCTGCAGCCAAATCCTATGGTGAGTGGAAGAGGTGGGGAACTTCTCACCAGCTGTGACCCTAATTTTATCTCATTTGGACCCTAGGTTGATCATTCTAGTCCCAAAGAAGAAATCTCCCCACCCTGTCTTCCCCACTTCGTGCTACTGTGATTGTTTCATTCAGAGAAGAGCTTCGGCTCTGATAAAGAACAGTGATGAGAGATCAATGGATCATTCATTCAAACAATAATTGTGCATTTTTCTTTCATTTTATTATTTATGCAAGTTAAAGTTCATTGGTAACAGGAACTCTTGCAACTGTTAAATAAAGTTACATAGGTGTAAGAAGTCATGTAAACGGTTAATGAGCTTATTTCCAAAGTTAGCAAAACTTTCATTGTAAATCAGTCTGTACTCAGGAAATAAAAATTATTAGTGTATAAACACAAATTCCATTGTGACCTTCAGGATGTCACCCTACTTCTTTACCTAGCAGTTTGAGTTCTCATATTTGCAGTGTTACACAAACTACTATTTTCTTTTATGTGCAGTTTGCATGAGTAAACCATCAGAGAATAAATTCTATCTTTAAATTAAAAAAAAATCCCTACTAGATGCTCAGTGCTGTTCTACATACTAGCATATTCTGTTCCCCAAACCTCTTTTTTTTTTTAACATCTTTATTGGAATATAATTGCTTTACAATGGTGTGTTAGTTTCTGCTTTATAACAAAGTGAATCAGTTATACATATACATATGTTCCCATATCTCTTCCCTCTTGCGTCTCCCTCCCTCTCACCCTCCCAATCCCACCCCTCTAGGTGGTCACAAAGCACTGAGCTGATCTCCCTGTGCTATGCAGCTGCTTCCCACTAGCTATCGATTTTACATTTGGTAGTGTATATATGTCCATGCCATTCTCTCACTTTGTCACAGCTTACCCTTCCCACTCCCCATATCCTCAAGTCCATGCTCTAGCAGGTCTGTGTCTTTATTCCCGTCTTACCCCAAACCTCTTGTTGAAGCTGTTTGTTGTGCTCTGTATCTGAATCTTCCTTTTTCACTTCTCTTCCACCCTTCTAATCTTCCTTTTTATTTTAAGGTTTATATTATTGATTATTAGATCAAATAATTGCATTTGGTTTGATAAAAAAAAAGGAGGCTTCAAAGTAGTTAAATCCTGACTTCAACTGTTAATTTCAGGCTTAGTGGAACAAAGCAACTGTATTACCACAAAGATCAAAAATAAGGCAAATATTCAGCTGTTGCTGCTCTGAAGCACTCAGAGAAAAGAGCCAACTAGCTGACACCATTTATTGACTTTATGTTCCAAAACAGTTGATTAAGCTTAAATCTGTCCCTTTCACCTGAAAAACTGTAGGCTTATGTGGAGAAATAAACCGTTTATTTCAAAACTAAACTTTGAAGTTTGAAAATAAAAGGTAAAGAGTTGTGGCCTGTTACACAAGGGCTCTTCTAACCCGGAGGGCTCATCTGAATTTCAAAGAGAAATGCTAACAGGTGAGTACTCACTCCTTCATGCACGGGCTGGGCTCCTGGAACCCAGCACTGCAGACAAAGCAGAACCTGCCACTAATATACTCACCAGAAAACTGATGGACTTCCCTGTGGACAAGCTTAAGGTACAGGACCCTTGAAGGAAAACCATCTGATTTTGCCCGCCTATGATCCTGAGTCAAAGGCAGAAGAAGTGATTCTTTCCTTTTTCCTCTGCCCTCCTCTGGCTGCCTGGAAGTGGCACAAACTCTGGGAAAGGGGCTTAGAAGGTGGAGCCGCAGGAGGTGTAGAGCAGTGGTTCTCAAGCTTTGCTGCATTGCTACACATTAGAACCACAAAGGAGTTTATTAAATTTCTGACACCCAGGCCATGCTGGGGGTATGGGGTGTGTGTGTGTGTGCGCGTGTGTATGTGCGTGTGCGCACGCGCGCGCGTGTGTGTGTGTGTGTGAAGCAGGTGTTAGCATTTGTTGAAGATCCCCAGGTGTCTCTGATGCACAGCAAGTCTGAGACCAGAGGTAAAAGTGGTGTTTCTCAATTAGGTGGAGCCTGAGTGTCTGCATTTCTAGCAAGCTCCCAGGTGGTGCCCATGCTGCTGGCCCCCAGAATGCACTTTCAGTAACAAGGTGTAGGGTTCCTCTCCCCATTCCACCCCCCAGTGCTGTCCTGGCAAAATAAAAGGAGCCAAGAGAAAAGAAAAGTGAGCCTGGGGCAGAAATTCTTGGTAGTTTGCTTAATGAGGCGGGAAAAGGTGGAAGTGGGTAGGTGAGGTTATGTGGAGGAGCTCATCTCATTGCCACAGCCTGGAACAAAGGATAAGAAAATCTGTGCGTGACCCAGGAGGACAGAATTGCTTGCAATTTTGAGGTAGGACACCCGCTCCCCCATGACAGCCCTGCCCTCTCCCCGCAGCCCAATACCACGCATGTGGAGAGAATTGGTTTGCCCTGTGCCTCTATCCAGAATATCCAAATTCCTATGCCTCCCTGTAATTACACAGCCCAACGAGGATGGGAAGGGATTAGACCCCCTCCTCAGCGTATAAAAACGCTCCAGGTTCTTGCATTTTAAACCAACTCCCAAGCCAACACCTCTTTGGACTCTGGGTTCCCTTGGAGCAAAACCTCTCTCCTTTCTTGCACACAGACAGCTTCAGAAAAAGAACCCATTGTATACACCTACTGTCCACATTTCTCTTCTTTCCTACCCTGTCAGTATTTGAAATACTGCAATTTTGCTCATCGTAAATTATTTTGCATTAATTTTGAGTGTTTTAAAATACTGCCTTAAAATATTATTAACCTTGATTACTTAGTGTTTTGGTACCCCCTTCCCCTTATATTTTGCTCCCAGGGCAAATGCCTCACTTGCCTTACCCTAGTCCCAATCCTATTTTATTTACTCCTCAACCCGTTATGATCTGGCCTCTGCTCCCCGAACTGCAATAGAAACTAACACTGAAAGGTTCATTAAAAAATCCTTGATGTGTCATTTTTTTAGAGAACAGTTTTTCACTCCCTGTTTCAGTTGACATTTTTTTGAGCATTTCAAACAATTCGAACAAAATACTATTATTACCAAAAAAGTTACTTTACTTATACCTAAACCTATTCCTAGAATGCATCTTGTTTCATTCCCTATTTTGTTTTATTTTATTGAATTATAGTTGATTTACAATATTAGTTTCATGGTTACAACACAGTGATTCCGTATTTTTGTAGATCATACTCTAAAGTTATTATAAAGTATTGGCTATATTCACTGTGCCATACAATGTATCCTTGTGGCTTATTTATTTTATACATAGTAGTTTGTATGTACAAACTATCTTAATCCTAACCCCTATCTTGCCCCTCCCCTCATCTCTCTCCCCACTGGTAACCACTTGTTTGTTCTCTATATTTCTTTATTATTTTAATAGCACTTCTATACTTCCTAAAATTATAGAAGTTCTTAATTAAAAACCTTCCTAAGGTTATAGTATTGTTACCCAAACCAAAGAGAAAATGAATATCAGTTCAGACAGCCAAGGTTACAGGATCCAGTTAACCAACTGACTCTGGTTATGGCATAAACTCAGGTTTTTTTGCGAGGCTATTCAAACCAAAGCCATGGCTGAAACTTTCATTTTGAGATAATCTTCTCTTTTTACATCAATTAAGAAAAAATTTAGGTTCATACTTTTCTTGCAGATTTTAGTCTTTAGTAGCCTGGAATTTTCCCGTTAAATGTTAAAATCTTTCTTGGCCAGCATGACATAGCTCATTGTCCTGTCATTGTGATAACCTAGTCTCTTGGCATTATTTAAAATGTATGGGTGCCGTACTAATGTCTCATTATAATTTATGGAGCCATCTAGAGGTTTCATCTCCCAGGAAAGGTAGAATTAAGGCTATGTAATGAGCGCTCCTTTTTAAGACACTTGGCCTTTTCGAGTCATCTTGGGACACGATTTGAAGCTCCGTTCTGCATAGTTACTGTGTGTGAACACTGGTGCCAATAAGTCCCTCCTCCTCTTGTTTCTGTATATTTTCCCAAGGTGATTTGGTAACTCACAGTTCCCTATATTTCTCTTTCTCTACTTACACAGATAGATATTAATTTCATGTCTCTGTGCTAAAAGCAAACAGAGTTAATAGAAGGAATAAAATACCAACTTATGTTAACCTTTCACTAAAATTAATAAAAAGTTAAACAGGTCCCTTTATAGTCAAACTTCTATGCTCATCCTAATTTCCTTTAGTATATTTTATATGAACTTCTTTCTTAATCATTATGAAATTATGGCCTTGCACAAATTCATCATATTTCAAATAATTACAATTATTATACCCTTTTTGATGCTCAAATTTCAATTTGGCCACTGGGAGACCTCCAAGCTAGCTCTTTTGTCTTTTTTAGCACTGTCCCTTGCATCTCTGCTTTCTGGTAACATATGGTATTCCAGGTTCATTCTACTGTTTGTGTGTGTGTGTGTGTGTGTGTGTGTGTGCGCGCGCACACACACACACCAAGAGTGCTAGTTTCATCCAGTGAAGTATTAGCAATCCAAATCTGGGCATTTAGGAGTTCATGTGAGAATAGGCAGTGAACAAACTGATACTGCTGTTGAGACACTTCTAGCAGGAAAAATGTTGCTTTTTAACACCCTGAGTTCACATTGATGTTTTTCTAATATTATTAACATAATTAAGTCACTGTATTTGACTCACATCATGAGGTTTTATCAACAACCTTTAAGACTTTCCAATATATTGCTGCAACAAATGACCTCATCTTGAACCTTGTTTCTTTCATAGTTCCAGCCATGGTATTGGCTTTTGTGCTTGTCTTTGTGTCACACTGACATTCGAGACTCTGATCATTTGTTCTTTGTACCTCATGGCCCTTATCACACTGATTTCCAATCTCATCCCAGATGACTTCTCAGCTGCTGGGAAATGTACCTAAGTGTTTCTTGCCCCTGAGGAGTAATTGTTCTGGATGGTGGCATGTTGATTTTCTGCTATTCGAAGAAAGGCTTGGCTTCACTCGTCTCAAAGACTCTTCTCTGTTTGAAATTCAGTTTTGGAGGACACCACATTTCCCTTTGTCCATATTTCCTCTGCCACCAGTTCTGTATCTGTCCCTGCAATTTTCAGCCATTGACTTCCAACACATTTTAGTACAGGAAGAAACATTTGGTCTTCGGATAGTCTCCTTAATGACAACATTGAAAGGACAGAAGCACCTTTTTCTCTGTCTCAATCTGGTTAATATATTTCCTTCTAGAAATTCAGGTTTTATTACATTTTTCACAAGGAGGTCCTCCTTGACTGGTGAACCCAGATTTGCTGATCCCTTTGTTCCAGTGATGTGGAACTCTACAAGAGTTTGCTCTGGCTACATCCACGGGTTGGGTGGGGAGTGAGGGCCACACCACCTTGTGGGCTGTGCCAAAGACACCGTCTCCCCTTTACACTTAGTAAGGGGGCTCTGGACAAGGGAATGAGAGAACACTTGCTTAGCGAGATAAGAGCTAGAAAGTAGAGAACATAAAGGGACTTACATATGATCTCTTATTCAAAATAACCTTAGCAGGATGGAATCTGGTTTTGGCAGCAGCCTAAGTTTCATTTTACGCCTTTGAGCTGGAACAGAGTGCATAAGAAATGTCAATTTGCTGGAGGCTTCCCATTAAATGAGGCAATTTGGGTCCAAAAATAATACTGTATACATTTAAAAAATATCAGTGAATAAAGCAGAAACTAACACACCATTGTAAAGCAATTATACTCCAATAAAGATGTTAAAAATAAATAAATAAAATAAAAAATCAGTGGAAAAAAATTTTTAATTGTAATCCTAATGCATCTTTATTTTTTTAAATGGTAACTCAGAATGTATATGAATGTAAAATCTGCCATTTATGAGCCAGGCTCAATGCTAGGCACTTGACATTAATAACTCTTCCAGTATTCCTAACAACATGCTGGGACAGGTACTATGGTTATAGTACTTTGTTATATTTTCTTAAATATGGGTAAATGGAGGCTTAGAAAGGTTAAGTAAATTACCCTGGGTCATAAACTAATAGGTGGTAAGTTGTGATTCAAATTCAGGTAGTCTAACTCTGACTCCGGAACATGGTCCTGAATATGTGTATTATGTGTATCATATGTGTGTGTTTGTGTGTGTGTATAACAAAAATTTGGTCATATCACACCTATAATTTGGAATCCTTTTTCTCACTTATTAACTTATTAAGAGCATTTCCCCCTTCTTATAATGTTTTATAAAGGATCATTTTTAAATGGCTGAATACTGTCTTTTCTTGAAATTGTAAAGTTATTTTGCCAGTCACCTATTAATGAACATATAAATAAAGCATTGAACTTCTATTTTTGTGTCTCTATTTTCTTAGGATACATTCATTGGAAGGGGATTACTGAGCCAATGGAAGGGGCCAGTTTGAGTACCCAGGTAAATATCACCAAATCACTGTCCACAGAGTTTGTACAAATTCTTACCTCTGCCAGCAATTTTTTAGGGAAAACTTCTATCAAACTTTTACCACCACAGAAAATTTTCTTTAAAAAATGTTTTGCTATTTTAATGGGTGAATAAAATATATATCTTGTTTTAATTAGTATCTGTTTGATTAGTTATGAGTGTGAATATTTAAAATATTTATTAGATTTTGTATTGCTTTAAAATTTCTATGTGGATCCTCTGCCCACATTTCTTTTGGGGTATTAGAGTTTTACTTATTGATTTGTAAGAGTGTTTCATGTCTTAATGATATTATCCTTCTGCCCTGTTGCTAAATTACTTTTCCCAAGTTGTGATTTTATTGTTGTGAATGATGTTCCTTGATTTAGAGGAGTTCTAATTGTGTAATAGTAAAGTCGATTTAGCTTTTCCATTGTAATTACTTCTATTGCTTTTATGCTTCGAATGTCTTTCCCTCTCCAGAAATCTGATAATTATTCACTTATATTTTTGTCTATGTATGGTTCTTTAACCCATCTGTTTTGTTGTTTTTGTTTTGGGCTGCTGCATGGTGAGGCTATAATTTGAATTAATCAATTTTCTCAACTATTTGATGAATAAACTCTCCCATTTTTGTTGTGCTTATTTATTAAGCTGGAATATATACCAGAGTCTATCTCAAGGCCGAATGTTCTATGCTATCAGTCTGTCAGTTCTTAAACTAGTACCATACTGCTTTGTTTGTTGTTGCTTGCAATATGTTTTAATTCCTTGTAAGACTTGCCTCCTTAATCTAATTGCCCAGTTTTCTTATTTTAATATGTTCTTCTTCTTTTTTTTTTACTTGTTATTCCTCTGAATGAACTTCAGAATCATTTGTCATTAAGAAAGATAACATTGCCTATTTTTTGGTTTTCATCACGTCACTGAATATTTAACATGTCATTGCAAAGTCATAATAGTATTTATTGTTCTTTTGTTGTACCATCTTTGTCAGTTTTATATTAGTGCTACACTGACTTCATAAAATGAATCTATATATTTTCAGCTTTTGTTTTTATATTGGAAATATTATATAATATGAAATTATCTGTCTTTGTGAAAGTCTGAAAGTTATCACTAGTGAAATTTTCAGACAATGAGACATCTTTAGCAGTCTGAGAGTCAGGTACAATTTTCCATACAAATCATTTAGTTCAGTTTATCAAATTTATTAACATAGTATTTTAAAATAATATTTCCATATTTATTAAAATTTTCCTGTTCCTTTTCTACTTTTAAATCTTGTTTTTTCTCTTTACTTTTCATGTGTTCTTGAGTTGTGTTAAAAAAAAAAAAGCAGTTCTTGAATTTGTGTATCAACTTTACTATTTCTATTTTAAAAAAATTTGTTCAATTTTCTATTATCTTTAGAAAATCTTTTCTTCTGTTTTCCTTGGTTTTGTTTTAAATACACTTTAATTATTTACAGAACACATCCTTTGAAATATATCTACTTTGTCTTGTTTCTATAAAAGGCTCACATGAAGTAATTGTATTCTGTCCATTTCTTCTTATATATCTTTGCTTTATATATCTGCATAAAATATATATATTCTTTTGATATCATCACTGAAGACGGCACATTTTTATGCACTCATTGACTCATTTGATATTTTTTGGCCTTGTATCCATGCTTGTATGAATTTTATAATAATACCTTTATTTTTACTTCATTTCTATTTTTCTAGTAAATCTTTATTCATTCTTTTATTTTTAATGTATTTGTGTCTTTTCTTTTGGATATATTTCTTATGATTAGGCCACAGTTGGATTTTTTCTTAACCCAATCCTGAAGTCTTAGTATTTTAATACACAAGGTTAAATCATCTAAATTTATTGCTATAACTGTCCATCTACTCATCCTGGATAATCATGTGGGATATCTGGGGGTTTTGCTCAGGCAGGGTTCAGAGAACCTGAGTTTGAACACTGACATGAGAAACAGCCACAGGCATGAAAACAGACAAACTCACACTTGGTCACAGGCAAGTTCATCTTACAAAGAAAGGAACATTCTAAACATCAAGTTTGTGCAATCGATCAGAAATCTAGAACAGGAGCCAAATCAAAAAAGTTTTAAAAGATCAGACACAACTGAGGAGTGGGTTCAGGAAACAGGGCTAGGAGAGCTTCCCTGAGGTGGGGCACCAGGGAGATTCAAGCGTTCTCAATCCTTTACTGTAAGTGATAACGAAGACAAAAAGTACAGCAACACCAATCAACATGTCGATTTTTTTTTTTTTTTAAACTTCGAGGTCCATCCCGAGAGCGTGGGCTGTTCCAGAGGCAGATGGAAGGAGGCAGCACCATCAGATAACAGAGGGGCCTGGGGGGTGGTCAGTTTAATTAATCATCCTTCTTAAACTTGCCCTTGATGTAGGTCACCCAGTCCAGAATCAGCCGCCAGTCGGTGGACCACGGCAGCCCCACAGTGCCCACGGCACCCCACGTGCCCACAGTGGAAATCCAGTTTCTGGCCAGTTCACGGGCGTGCAGGGCAAGGAACCTGCTCAGCATCTCAGCACCATCCCAGCTCAGGGTGACCCAGTCCCCACTGGCTCGGGTGCCAACAACTAATTTTTTTTTTTTTGATTTATGCTTAGGCTAAGCACTGGACTAATTTCTTTAGACAAAGATTTCCTATAATCCCCACAACTACCCTGTGAAGTACATGTTATTCAAGTTTTACAGACAGGAAAAGAGAGGCTCTGAGCAGGTGAGTAAATTTTCCAGACCAACATTAGTAAATGATAGAACCACTTTCAAAAACCAGATTTCCCTGACTCAAAAGACCTTGATTTGAACCACTGTGTTATTCCGTTTTCTTCCCAAAGTACAATTTTTCTTGGTTTTTATTTTCCCCATTTTTACAAGCGTACATTCTATTATGAATTATTCTAATTAGGTTTTTCAAAATCACACTTGAATACATAGGTTCTCTAATTATCAAATTCATGAATAATATAATAATTTGATTCCTTCTTCTATAAGATGAGGAATTTAGTACACTTCTAATTCCCCACATACCCATCTTTCCTCCATTCTTTGGCAATATCATTTGGAATTATAAACCTATTTATTATTAGTTTTATTTTTAGTTATTTTAAGAAGTAACAACAACAACAAAAACTTTCCATCTGTACCAATATTCTATTTACAGAATTTTTAAAAACTTAATTCTATACATTTAGCTCAGACTGTCACAATGTTTTTGAACCCACTTTTGCTATTCTTTAGTTTTTGTCTTTAATTAATATGTTGTTCCATTCAAGCCTGTCTTTCCATAAACGTTTCAAGAAAAGTGCATGGATGGTATCTTTTTTGAGTTCCTGATTAGAATAACTAAGAATGTCTTTTTTCTTTTCTTTGCAAATTAACATTTCAGCTTGAGTCATAAGCATTTTCTCTTAGTACCATTTAGACTTTGCTCCATTTTCATCTGGCATTCAGTCATGTGATACATTCTCAAATCACCCTGTTTTCATTTGATGATAAGTGACTTTAATGTTTTTTCTGGATATTTATAGAATTTTAAAAAATCCTTTATGTTCAAACAAATTTGCTAGATTTTATCGAATTGTGCATCTTTCTTCAGGCAAATTTTGCCTGGAAATGGTACGCTATTTTAAATTGTGCATTCTACCTCTTTTTTCAGCTTGAAAAATTTTCTTCCATTATTTTTCTTCAATATTGCAGCAACATCATTTATTCTGGTTATATCTTCCTTGAGGGGGTCCTTCTTATCCATATATTAAGTCTTTACTTTTGATCTACCAAATCACCCATCTTTTCTCTCATCTTTTTTATAATCTTTTTTGTTTCTTTTCTCTATATTGAGAGAAAACTTCTCTAGCTTGATTCTATATCATTTGTTTGGGTTTTCTGCAATTTTGATTCTTATCTTCAAAATCAAATTTCAATCCCACAACTTTAGTTTTGGTTTATGCGATTCCACATCTTATCTGTCCCACTTCCTTTTCAAATTCAGCTAGAACCTGAAGCATCAGGTGGGGAAGCGTTACTTTTTCTTGTGTTTTCACTCATTTTTTCTCTTCCCAATACTAGTAACTGACTACTCTGATCCTGGCTCTTGCGGGGGGCAGAAATATGGAGATGAAAGACACTAATCATTCTAGACAGGGAGAAGTGCAGTGAGTGTCCTCAACAGTGGGAGAAATGCTAGGGCAGAGGCTGGCCTAGGTGGTAAGGGGGCAGCGAGGGATTTGGGAGGACAGTAGGGAGAGGGTATTTAAAGGTTTCTTGGAGGAGGTGACACTTTAGGTGGATCTTAAGGTACTAGTAGGTGTAAGCCAGCTGAAGAAAGGGGAGGTAAGGGCAGAGGAAAGGGCAGGTGCAAAAATTTGGAGGAGGAAAAACCATGGTGAGCCCAAGGAACCACAATTAGTTAATTGTGGCCAGTACAGGGTGAGTGTGAAGGGCTGGGGATAGTGTTAAGGTATTTTACTAGCTTGCTAGGGCTGCCATAACAAAATATCACAGACTGGGTTGCTTAACAACAGAAATTTATTTCCTCCCACTTCTGGAAGCTGGAAGATCTGAGATCAAGGCATCAGCAGGTCTGGTTTCTTCTGAGGCCTCTCTCCTTGACCTGCAGGTGCTGCCCCTCTGTCTGTGTTTTCTGTGTCCTTATCTCCTCTTCTTATAAAGACACTAGTCCTATTGGATTCGGGCCCACCTATATGACTTCACTGTACTTTAATTACCTCTTCAATGGCCCTGTCTCCAAATACAGTCACATTTTGAGGGAATGAGGGTTAGGACTTCAACATACAAATTTTGGGGAGTGGGGCACCAATCAGCCCACAACAGGCAGACAGAGATTGGACAGCCTTCTTGTTCAGTGTGTCACACCCTCAGACTCCCTTACCTGTCATTCCATAGGGGAGGAGAAGGCCTGCAGGAGCTGGAAGGCGGTATACGGGGAGGGCCGTAACCTGAGCAGGGGTGCTCCTCCTCTCTCCTCTGTATATGATTTCTCTATTATTCATACTCTAGATTCAGTGGCACGCTGCACCTTGTGGATTTTCTTTCATGGTCTTCATATATACTCACCAGGAACCCTTTATACATATGAACAAGTTCCATTCTGAGAGTGCGTTCGTAAGTCCAATCTGTTCGCAAGTCCAACAAAGTTAGCCTAGGTACCCAACTAACACAATCGGCTATACAGTACTGTACTGTAATAGGTTTATAATACTTTTCACACACGTAATACATAAAAAAAACAAACAAGCACAAAAAGTAAAGAAACATTTTAAGTCTTACACTACAGTACCTTGAAAAGTACAGTAGTACATTACAATAGCTGGCATACAGGGTTGGCATCAAGTGAATAGGCAAGAAGAGTTACTGACTGGAGGAGGGAGAGGAGGTGGGAGATGGTAGAGCTGAAGGGTCGTCAGCAATAGGAGACGGGGGGCAAGCTGCAATGTCACTCACACCTTATGTGATCAGACGTGAAGGCACATTTGCATCTTTGAAAGCCCGCAACTTGAAGGTTCATATGTAGGGGACTTACCGTACACTTGATTTAGGGTTCAGTGGCACAATGCACCTTGTGGATTTTCTTGCATTGTCTTCATATATACTCTCCAGGAACTCCTTATCTTTTAGATCAATCGGAGAGTTAATGTATTGCATTGCACCGTGCCTGCCAAGGGTACACAGGCCTGGAGCTCACTTCCCCTCAGGAAGGCGGACAGCTATGGCCACTTTCTGCCAGGCTGGGAATCTATGAAACTCTTGACATGATATTAACCTCTAAGTCTCCACCTTCCTTGGCTGGAGATGCTCTGGGGCCCCCTAAACACTTTCAGTGCTGGCTAATTTCATGTGCCCACAGTTGCTGTCAGTACCCATCCTTAAAATACAAAGGTTGGAGTGCATTTTTCAGAGACTGGGAGCAAAGCTGGGATCTTCCCTTTTTCTGAGAGAGAAAAGTAAAAGCATGATGTCAGTGAAAGGGGCTGATGGGGACAAGGCCTGCTGCAAGAAGGGTGTGCACAGTTGCTGCTGGGGTGGAGAAGTGGGTCCCTGGGGAGAATGCCTTGAAGGAAGTTTTCTATGAACCTGGACCCCTTCTGGGTTGTTTTCCTGTCCTAATCAGAAGTACCAAGCTTCTTGGCAGGAGGCCTGTTAGACCCTGAGCAGGACAAATGCTCCTTTATTTTTAAAGTAAGATACTCTCTCTACCCTTAAGAAGCTAGCAGTCTATTTGGATAAACACATTCTATTTACATAAATATCGATAGACGGTAGCAAATGATGAGCTACCCAAATACAATAATATTGGTACATGTTTGTCTTACTCCTTCTCCTTTATCTCAAAACTCATTTTCCATAAATATAACACATTTCTAAAAACCAAGTTTTCTCATACCTATTCTTCAATTTTCATTAGTTTTTTTTCTTCTGTTTCTGCACTTGGATTTTGGATTCATCCTTTTTTAAATTGCATCCAAACTGATGTTTATCCTTTTAACTTCTTTGCTGAGTTTTAGGATATATTCAAATTAAGACATATAATTAAAAATATAGAACTAAGATTATAGAAAGCAGCAAATGCAGGCTATATGGTAGAAAGGCATATGGATCAGGCTAATTGGAAAGTGGAGGTGTGGGGGGGAGAAAAACCCTGAGGAAGAGGAAATAAGCTTCAACTCAGCCCAAATATTAGTTTCAAGCCAGAGAAGTTGGCCCAGCCCCAATTCTATCCTTGGTTGAACACAATACATGATTGGTGTATTTTCAGAAAAAGAAAAGAAAAATCCATCCGTAGGGTGAGGATCTAAGCATCTATTTTGCACTCCAGTGACAATCAGAAATCATTCTTTGCATTTATTTTTCAACTTTGTATTTGCCTGTGAACAAAACTGAAGCTGGCAAAAGATGGTTCATGTGAATTACTTGGACAACAGTTTCTCCTTGTGTGGAATTACGTTGAGGCTGCTTGCTGTAAAATCCTGACACAGCCCAGTAACAGTGGAAGACATTGTCATTTTTTTTTCCACGTCCATGAAGTTAACCCACTTCTCTCCTCCAGAAATGAATTGATGGTCCTTTTTAAAGTAAGGGAGAAAAGCTCTCCAAATCTTAATCACTAAGCATATACATACAGTTTATTAATATTTTAGAATCAAAAGCCAGTTTATCTTCCCATGTCACCCAATCTTCTTTGTGCTTCAGATTTCCTGAGTACATTGCAGCATCTCAATGTTTGGAATACTTCTAATAGTCAGCAAAGTAAGGGCTCATGGAATCAGAGCCTCAGCTAGCAATATTTTCATCTAACTTAGAAAAGTCACCTAGCCCAGAAAAGTAGTTGAGAGACTAAAATAATCCCAAGGGTTCTACAGTCATTCATACTGACCAGTTCTAAACCCATCATCCACCACTAGAGGGATAGAGGAATGAAAAAGTTTCCAGCCTAGAAATGGTGGCTAAGCCATTTCTCCAAGGCAACATTCAAGGTCGCCCAGTTGGTGGGTGGGGTTTAAGCTCGTGTTTGCCTTGCTCATCACATGATGGTCAACTGTCCATTTCAGAGGCTGGTTGGAGGGGGCACCCCAGATCATGGGAGGCCTAAACTCTTTCTTCATCTCCTTCCTCCTTCTCCTAGGTGCTCCCCCAGTTTGGGGTGGAAAATGCAGGTTTTAATTCCTGACACTAGCTGGCTGTGACCTCCAAAAAGCCACTTGCTGCTCTTTCTTTATGAGTAAAACGGGGTTAATAAGATCTGCTCTCCCTGTTGTGAGATTTGAGTGAGACACAGGACATCAGAGCACTCTATCAGCAGTCACGTGTTGTACAGATATGAAGACAGTTACTATTTTTCTGCTGCTGCCTCTGCACAGGAGAGGAGCCAGGCAGAAGCACCTGCTGCTCGTAAACCCAGCTCGTTATTCCTGGAACCCTCATGTACAGGTAAACAAAGGACAAGCAGGAAGGAAGAGAATTGAACCTGTTAAATTCCTTCTTTCTGACTGTCATGAGGCTAACGCCTCGTTGCCTTCAGGCCGACTTTGATTATTCTTAAGGCTTCAGGCACTGAATTATTTTCATGGCTGTGTACCATAAATTATAGAAGGAATCTACAACCCTAATCCAGAATCCTCTCTCTGACGGCAAAAGAGTTTGAGCTCTCTAAAGACAGTTAAATTTTATGTGAAATAAATGGTTGAAGCTGAAAAAAGCTTGTCCCCCTTTTGGTCTGTACCTGAGGCAATGTAGTATAGACAAAGAGAGCTGGACTTGCATCCAAGTCCTGTCCCTTTTGAGCTGTGTGACACCGGGCTAGTATTCTACATCTCTGAGTCTCCATTTATAAAATAGGAACAATATGAGTCCCATCCTCCCCAAGAGACAGACCACTGGGTGATAAGCAAGATAATATATAGGGAGTTCAGAACTGGGGCTGTGATAGCAGACACCTTGGTTTCAAAGGCTGGCCCTGCCATTTACTGGATATGTGTGACATTGGTAAGTTTAGTTAACATTTTTGGGCCTGGTTTCTTATTTGTAAAACAGGGCTAATAAGAGTGTCTAGTTTAGAGGATGGTTGTATGGGTTAAGTTGTAAATGTGGGTGAAGCACTTAGAACAAACGGTGCTTGGCCAGAGTCAGCACACAACAAACATTAGCTCTTGTTATAACAAAGTATGTAAATAAGACTCGAAGACTATACCACACTTTGGAAGCTATTTCAATAGCGACAGGATCACTGTTCAGAAACAAGTAAACAGTCTTAGCTCAGCTTTGTAGCTCACAGTTTTGGAGGCAGGGAAGGGAGCTAGCTCATCAAGGGTCTTCTCAGGAAAAAGTGATGAGGCGCTCTCATGATGCCAGAGTGATGGAGAGGACCAAGGGCGTGAGAGGAAAGATCTCATAGAAAAGTTGGCTATGAGTTAGGGGAGGGTGTAGGGAGTAAGGGAGGGGCTGCAGTAAGGTGGTAAACTCTTGGGGAATGATATAGCTGATAATGACAGGAATCGGGGAAAATGGAAAAAGACCTCTGTGGTGGAAGCCAATTCACATAGGAGACAGCCCAGACAAGGGGAGGGGAGCATCTGAAAGGGACACCAAGCCTAGGTGAGATCATGTGTGGAACCACAGGAGGATGCAGCAGTTTATATTTAGATGGTATGGCAAGACAACACCCCCTACCATTACACTATCCGTTCTCGTTCAAGTTCTTTGGGAGTAAGCAAAAATTATGAAAGTGTTAATTACTCTTCAATTTCAGATTTAAGCCTGCCTTGGTACACAGGCGCCTAGGAGCGTGGATCATTTTCTTAAACATGACTATTAAGGAAAGGCTTTTCAAATGATTGGTTAAGCCCCCACTGGACCAGGTGGAAGATGCTGAGCGCTTCCTGGTACTTGTCCAGTCCTTTCCAGGCTTCTCTGAGCTTCCGAAAGCTGTCTGCGGACTAGCAGATCCTGTCGGTAGTGCCTTGTGGCACAAACTCCTGGTAATGATTATAAAGAGCGGCTGCCATGGGGCCTGGGCATTCAGGCTAAGGCCAAGGAAGGTGGCCCGGGCCACAAAGCTAGGGGAGAGGCAGGGACCAAGGCAGGCCTGTGGCTAATCTCTTCCTGCTGGCTCCAGCCGCACGGCTACATCATTTTTGAGGATGGCCTCCAGGCAGATGACGGGCTGCACAAGGCCCTCTGCTGGGGTCGCTGCGACCCTGCAGCCACCTAGACACCGTGGCTGGGGGCACTTGATAATCTGTGCGGCTCCCGACGGGTTAATGGAACTTCTCTCTTGCTGCGCTTCCGTTCTTTTCTCTCCTTTCGGTCTGGGGCCTTTTAGGCACACACAGAGGCCTAGGGGAGCAGGAGCAGAGGCCAGCAGGCTGTAGAAGCCTCGAGCAGCTCTGACCTCTGGCACCTCCCCAAGCCCCAGAGCGCAACATCCGTCCCCAGAAATACCCGGGCGGAGGGGAAGGGAGCGCGCCAACCCTTTCCTAGGTACTCAGTCTTCTCTCTCTTCCTAGAAACCGCTCCTCCCCTCGGGTCTCGTGCCCCGATACCGGAGCTCTAGGTCCCCGCCCCGCGGGGGCGCCTCCGCACCCCATCTCCGCGGCCGGAGTTCCTCCTGCAATACCACCCAGTGTCCACGGCGGCGCCCCGAGCCCCGCAGCGCCATCTAGGGGCTGGGTACGGCCTTCCTCCCTCTGGGGCACCCCCTCCCTTACTCCGCAGGGACTCCCCCTCTCCCGCGTCCTTCGGGCAGCGGGACGCTTCCAGCCTCGGCCAAGGGGCAGCGCTTGGCGCCCCAGGCCGGTACCCTCGCACCTGCCCCGGGGCGCACGGGCGGCGAGGAGCGGCGCGGCGGGGGCGCGCAGCGGCGATCGAGGCCCGGGCCTCGCGGTAGAAGAAGGGGAGGCGAGGGCAGGCGCGGCCCGCGGGCGACGGGAACTGGGCGAGGGCAGCGGCGGGCAGCCGCCGGCGGCGAGGCGGCGGCGGCGGGCTGCGCGAGGAGCCCCTGTGATTGGCACAGCCCTAGCCGGAGGAGGAGGCGAGGGGAGGGCGGAGGAGGAGGAGAAGGAGGAGGAAGGGGGCGAGCGCGGCGGCGGCGGCGGCGGCGGCTGCGAGGAGCCGTGCCTTCCACCTTTCCATCCCCGGCAGGACGGGGGTGGCCGCCGCGGGCCCGGGGCGGGGACAGCACGCAGCCTCGCCGCGCGCACCTCCGCCCGGCAGCGGCCCCGACACCCGGGGCAAGCGGGAAAGCGGCGGCGGCGGCGGCGGCGGGGGAAGGATGCAGGGGAAGAAGCCGGGCGGCTCGTCGGGCGGCGGCCGGAGCGGCGAGCTGCAGGGGGACGAGGCGCAGAGAAACAAGAAGAAGAAAAAGAAGGTGTCCTGCTTCTCCAACATCAAGATCTTCCTCGTGTCCGAGTGCGCCCTGATGTTGGCGCAGGGCACGGTGGGCGCGTACCTGGTGAGTCCCCGTGCCAACTCCACCGCGGAGCCCCTTCCCCAGCGCGGCTCCCGGGTGTTCAGCTGACAGGAGGAGGGGGCAGCCCGGGCGCCGGGGGCAGGCGGGCATGACCTCCTCCCGGCGTGGAGGTTGGCTAGTGGTGCAGAGGCGGCCGCCGGGGGAGCTGCCGGCCCGGGCTGCTGAGCGAACCGGGAGCCGTTGGGACCGCTGATGCCCGCAGCTGCTCGCGCGGCCGGCGGGGGCTGGGGGGGACCCGGGTTGAGCGGGCAGGTGGGCGTGAAACCATCCCTCTCCCGCCAAAGCACAGCCAGAGGGTGAGTTCAGGAGCCCCCCTGCAGAGGAAAGCATCTCGGTTTTCAGGTGACCTGCACATGGAAAGAAAAGCCCGTTAGCCTCTTGAGTCCTCGACTCTGCATTCCATCCTCCGGGAGAACAAATCCATTATGCATCATTTTCTCCGGTAGCTTTCTCCATCCGCCAATTACGGAGGGATTTAACAGTTTAGAGTAAAATGCGCCCAAGTGTGGCCCTGATCCGAGCCGGGGCTGCAGGGGGAATATTCCCACTCCGTATCCCGTTAGCCATCTCTCAGCGTCTGGGATAAAGTTACAGTACCTGGAGAGCAGCTGTGAGTTTGTGTAGTTTTTGCTACCCACTCTTAGACCTCAATTCCCCACCGTGGTCTCTCGTTCCCAAGGGGGTATTGCATCATTGTGCACAAGGTACATCGATTTCATTTGCCTTCTGAGGGGGGATTTTAATGTTCAAATGGTCAGGGGTGCATAACATACCAGAGGAAACAGCTTGTAATGACTCAGCAGTCAAATACCTACTTTACCTGCTGTCTCCTGCCCCGCGCAGGTGGTCCCAACTTGGGTTTTAGAGAATGCACTTCCAGACCCAAGTACGGTCCTGACTAAGCAGGATTTTTCAGAGTGTATAGTAAGACATTACTTGGCTACTGACCTGAAACTGAAATCAAATGTCATAGATTTTGAGTGTTAGTGAGCAAGTTTGATGGAGATAGAATTGGACAAGGTTTTGGCTGTTGGAGAACTACATCCTGCGATAGAACCATGCTCTTTCTGATGGTACCATTAATCCCTTCTTCCTGGCCTTGGGGTGCAGTTAATGAGGGCCAGTCGCTGGGTGCCCTGTACCATTCATAAACAGCCTCCTAAGAATTGGGACTTGCTGTCAGGGGGAAGTAGAACCAGGCTTGGTCTCTTGGTGTGGGATTAAAGTCAGTTATGTGTTTACAAGAGAGGGTTGTTCAAATTCAGCTCGGTTCCTGGGGTGACAGACTTACAGGGTTTCTGAAAATCAAATGCATTTCCTTTGCTCCTTGTCAGATGAGAGGCATTTAAATCCCTGTTACTGGCTGCATCCATGACGTGCATGCTGCCGGTGAACCCTGTAGCCAAAAGCACATTTTCATTTCTGTTTAGATTTTTGTTTTATAAAATGCACTTGTAGTTCGAATACATAGTTGCAGACAGTACCTGTGGCCTTCGGAGTTTTGGAATTAGGGGATGACCATGTCTTGGGGGGGGTCAGTGCATCAGAGTGTCCTTGGAGGGAATTTGACCATTAAAATATTAAAATAGAGACATGTATTACTAAGATGCAAATGCACAGTAATAAAAATACATGTAGGTCTGTACTGTAGCATATACAAAGTGTGTGATACCTAACCAGGGCTGTGTTTATCAACAGCTGCCTCCAGTTTTTAAGTTTTTACCTCAAACCAATTTTGTTCAATAGAATGGATTATTCATGTTCTGTATAACAGTATCTAATGTTGGCAAAAATTGAATTTTTGAAGTATACAGAGTGTTATGGGTTTTGGAATTTGTGGACACAGATTTGAAAGATCACCGTTTACAAGTAAAAGGTTTTACATCTTAAAAAAAACACCATCAGAACTTTTCACACCATGAATGGTAAGGCCTGGGCTTGGTTTTAGCTTGCAATGATTTAAGGGTTTTGGAAAGAGAGGAATCTGGGCTTCGATCAGATGAGTGGCCGAAGCCCCTTTAGAAAGTTAAGAATTAGAGGGCTGGTGGATGTTACAGGCAAGGCTGGCCCCGGGAGATAGGAAGTAGACTCTGATCCCAGAATGGCTGAGTGGCAGGCAGAGGAGGAATTGAGTCCACCTGGTGGGGATCTCCCGGCATTTCCCGTCTGGGCTAATGGAGAGCCTGGTTTGAGGGGTAGGGTAACTGGAGTCAACAGGTGACTGGCAGAAAGCAGATGGAGGCCTAGGAGAGGACGGGCTTAGGAAATTGAATGCATTGTTATTACTTAGAGTGGAGGCATCAGGTGCTCAGGCCTCTGCCTTACTCCGCTGCTCTTGGCTCTCCATCGCCATCTGAACCTGATGAAAATAGTTTGCTTGTCAGGGTTGACTGAATCGGCTTGCCATGGGTTTTGCTCTTTTGGGCCTTTTGGGAATTTTCTCTTCATCTGTTATTTGGGAGGTAGAATTAAAAGTTTGTTGTTTCTTCAGTGATGTGAGACTTCTTTATGGCTAATTTGAGAAGGAAACATTGCAGGATGTTCCCAGGAAAGGCAATTTTCTCCATTCATGGTGGTTTTCTTAAGAAACCTGAGAACCTGTGTTTGTAGGCCATCACACACACAAGGTCCATGTGCAAGGTGTGTTATATGGGATCTTTACACTGGCAATCAGCCTGCCCCTCTGAGGAAGCATTTTCAGATACCTGATGAAGGGCACACCTTGGGGCCCTGCCAACACTGCTTACTTTCAGGGAGAGAAGGGAGCTTGCACATTCTCTGCCTATGACATTACTTCCTATCTGAGTCCCAAGTCCACGTAGTAGCTACCTTATTCTTTCGTCTTTCCAGGTGCCATTGTTTTCATATGAGGAGGCTTCATTTCATTGCTCCGTTTTCTTTCTGAAAAGACAGATTCCCTAGTGTCTTCGCTGACACTGGTATAAGCTGCCCAACTGCAGAACTGAATTAGAAGTTGCCTGTGATTTGAGAAGCAACTTTGAAGAGCTGGACTCTCTGTGTGTGTGTGTGTGTGTGTGTGTGTGTGTGTGTGTGTGTGTGTGTCTCTGTTTCCCCTCAAGAACCCGCCCAAACTCAAGGTAGATCTATATAGGAGAAAGCCAGCAATTGTTAAGCTAGGCAGGGGACCGGCAACTTTTGGCCTGGGTGCTGGGGTCTCCTGGGGAAATACAGAAGGACTTTGATCCTGATACCTAAACTTGATGATGATGATAATATAGATAAGGTGACCTGGGTGCAACCTGGGCCAGCTGTGGATTCTGAAATCTCTTACCCTTGCCAGTGTTTTAACTGGAAATCTTGCTTCAGATAAGACAACAGTCACAGAGATGGTCTCTTGTAGTCACTTAAACTGCCTGACTGGCTAGGAAATATTTTTTTTTTTCTGCCTAAGAAGAGGGACCAACACTTCCCTGGTGGTCCAGTGGGTAAGACTCCACGCTCCCAATGCAGGGGGCCCAGGTTTGAAACCTCGTCGGGGAACTACATCCCACGTGCCTGCTGCAACTAAGAGTTCACATGCTGCAACTAAGAGCCCACATGCTGCAACTAAAGATCCTGCATGCTGCAACTAAAACATGCCACAACGAAGATCCTGTGTGCTGCAATGAAGACCTAGTGCAGCCAAACTAACTAAATAAATAAATATTAAAAAAAAATAGTAAGAGGGACCCGTTCAGTTTGATCGTCACTGTGTGCAGAAGAGAGAATGCAATTTAATTTTCCTCTACTTGGATCTTTGCTTCTGGTGGCTCCAGTCTGCCCTGACCTACTTGCAAGGATGTAACACCTGCTTAAGTCTTGGACTGTTTGGAGAAGGCACGGGCATATGGGAACTGCACAGAGAGAAAGTTGTTTTGTGTGCACTTGGTGTTTGGGGGAGACCCACTGAGATATTCCAGGCCATTCACTGAGGGTAACCCTTCCTATAGAGGTTTGTGTGTGTTCTCAAATGAGTGAGGACTGGAGGTGATAAGGATGTGTGCAGGAAATTAAGACCTCGGGGACCCCTGCGCTATTATGGATGAGGCTCAATTGCAAACACATTTGAATTTCCTCAGGATGAAAACTTAAAAAGGCCAGTTTAGTCTCTGGGTGGGGCACACAGGAGGTTCCTATGAACCAGGAATAGGCATGTCCCTATCTTTTTTTTTTTTTGCAGCTTGTTATTAAAATAAAGTTTATTTTTTTATTGAAGTATAGTTGATTTACTATTTATTAAAATAAAAGTTTATTTTTTATTGAAGTATAGTTTATTGAAGTATAGTCTAGCTTTTATAGTTATTAAAATAGTTTATTTTTAACTGAAGTATAGTTTCAGGTGTACAGCATAGTGATTCAGTTATACATATATATGTTATACATACATATATATATATTCTTTTTCAGATTTTTTCCCTTATAGTTATTACAAAATATTGAGTATAGTTGCCTTGCTGTACAGTAGGTCCTTGTTGTTTATCTATTTTTTATACAGCAGTGTGTATATGTTAATCCCAACTTCCTAATTTATCCCCACCCCACCCCATTTCCCTTTGGTAACCATAAGTTTGTTTTCCATGTCTTTGAGACTGTTTTGTAAATAAGTTCATTTGTATCTTTTTTTTTTTTTGAGTCCAAGTATAAGCGATATTATATGGTACTTGTCTTTGTCTGACTTCCTTCACTCTATTTAGAGTTATGTAAAAATGAAGTCTGAGGTTTTGGTGACAATGTAAGGAGACGAATGACTGACTGTGTCAACAAGGTTCCATCTCACTGCTTTATAGTCACTTTGTTTCTAGGCTTGAGAACATTCAGTGGGCTTGCAATTAATGGCTGAGGTGAAACAGCTGGATTTGTTCTTTTTCTGTTTTTTTCCTAAAGGAGCATCATTTTGAAGATGTTTTTCTGTTTTTCTTTTGCATATCTAACCCAGAAGCAGACAGCTGAGAGACATTTTTAAAGTCCTTGTCAAATTAGTATGATGACTAAGGCAACTGTATTTTCTTTAATCAAATTATTTTACACACTTATGGTTACTCAAAGTGACAAATTCCCTGCCATGTGCATAATTACTATATAGCCCCAGGTAGGAAGAAATAAAATTACCCTGCTTTTTTTTTTCTTATAGCTTAGTTGAAAATGTTTAGCTAATAATCATTTAGGGGAAAAAAATTGTTTCTGAAAATTCCTTTCAACCAGCTTTGTGTACATACCTCAGTTTCTGTGGAGGTTTCCTCTTGTGTGTTTAGCAGTCGAAGAAATGGAATTAGTTGTGAAGTGAGCAAGAGCTCTTTCCTGAACTGGGTAACCCTCCCCATTTCAAATTTAGATACCTTACAAAAAGGGTGGCCCAGAGGCCTCTCCACAGCGGCCCTGCCTTGCTAATCAACCACTCAGCATTTAAACTCATCTTCTTGCGGGCTGCCCGAATGGTGTTTTTCTCTATGAGGCTGCAGAAGTTTCCTCTAGTTACCAAGGCCACCTGAGCAAGAGGGTCTGTGACTTTCTCTTGCTCATCTTATTAAAGCAAGCTTGGGGGTGCTGCCTTGTCCAGGGGCCAGGTTCACTTAGTAGACTGGCCAGGCATGAGTAAGTGTAATGTCGCAAAGTCGATGAGGATACAGCTGCCTTTCCTATAGAAGTAGGCCTGGAAAAAAGAGAAAAATCTGTGAATGTTATTGGCTGGTTGCAGAAAGAGAGCAAAAGTTGACATTGGTTTCAGCGTCTGTGCCAGGCCTCCTGCAGAGGCTGTGGGAGCCACAGGGACTCATGCTGAGCTGCCCATGGTCCTTGGATTCTGGGGGTCGGGGCCCGCCAGGTGACTGGGCAGGTGAGTGTGTACGAGGTGCTGAGCCCTTGCTGCGGTGGAGAATTAGACTCTGGACCAGCACCATTTCTCCAGTACCTTACTTCCAACTTAACAAACACGTTTAACTTGCACAGATTTAACTGCACACACCACTGAATAACCGTGTTCCTGTGAAGTAGAGTCAAAATACTTATCACTTTACTCACCTGTATTTTGTCATACATGTTCCCTATTATATTCTGTGCATTTGTGTGCATTATCTATTTACATACATGTTCTTGTAAAGAGTTACATTCACCAAATATAGTATGTTGTCCTTTTGTGGGGGGGCGGTTAAGGGACATTCAGTGGTAATTCTGATTATATGGTTCCTATGTGGATTTATTTTATTTTATTTTTTAAACT
Source organism: Hyperoodon ampullatus (assembly GCF_949752795.1). Classification (NCBI taxonomy): domain Eukaryota; kingdom Metazoa; phylum Chordata; class Mammalia; order Artiodactyla; family Ziphiidae; genus Hyperoodon; species Hyperoodon ampullatus. The sequence goes on along the minus strand of NC_136916.1, from coordinate 81,650,263 downwards.
TAAAAAATTTCTTTTTTGGCTGCACCTTGCGGCATGTGGGATCTTAGTTTCCTGACCAGGGATCAAACCCGAGCCCCCTGCGGTGGGAGCGTGGAGTCTTGACCACTGGACCACCAGGAAAGTCCCCCATGTGGTTTTAGAACCCAGTCTACAGGTGAAGAATCGTCACCTGTATTTTATTCCCTCTCAGAAATGCCGTTGGTAATTTGTAGGCCAGGACGACAGCATCCTTGTTCTTTGAATTTAGTTTTGCTTTCTGTTTCTCTATCTGTATCTGCAAAAGAGATGATACACAGGAAGAAAAGTGGAATGGGTGACTTCGGTTCATAGGATAAGTGAATTGATGTGGTTCTAAGACACTTGTATTTGATATGACCTAAGTGCTTAGGTGTTTATATGAGATGCAGTATTGCTTAATGATTGGAACTCTAAGTTAATGGTTAAAATTCCCAGGTGGAGAACAGCAAGCACCCATGGCAGCTGTGACTTATTAGATGAGCATCAGAAGACCCAGGATTCATTCCTGTGTCTCCTCTTGCCAGCTCTGTGAGCTTGGGCTGATTACTTAACCTTTCTGCGCCTTGGTATTTAATTTTAAAACTCATAGTGTTGGGGCTTCCCTGGTGGCGCAGTGGTTGAGAATCTGCCTGCCAATGCAGGGGACACGGGTTCGAGCCCTGGTCCGGGAAGATCCCACATGCCACGGAGCAGCGAGGCCCGTGAGCCACAACTACTGAGCCTTCGCGTCTGGAGCCTGTGCTCTGCAAAAAGAGAAGCTGTGACAGTGAGAGGCCCGCGCACCGCGATGAAGAGTGGCCCCCGCTCGCCGCAACTAGAGAAAGCCCTCGCATAGAAACGAAGACCTAACACACCCAAAAATAAATAAATAAATAAATAAATAAATAAAAAGCCATGCTCATAAAATCTTTAAAAAAAAAAAAAAACTCATAGTGTTTCTGTGAGGGTTAACTGAGTTGGTACATCTAAAGCACTTTGATACTCACATGTGGTGAGTACTCTATAAATACTAGCTATTATTAATAACCATAACATGGTTATACATATTTACATAAGAGCTGTGTAGCCCCAACCAATGAGAAATAAAATTATTTCCATCAAGCTTTGGTCTTGGTTTAGTGAATTGTACATTCAGATCATTTCCTAGTTTGCTGTGCATTTTGTCTGGGAGGTGAAAAGTTTTTAAAAGCAAGAAGTACTAATAAATAAGTTGCTAATTCTGTTTGTTCCCTTGTTATAGATACAGCAATCCATTTCATCTTAGAGATGTTATAAAAATTACCAGTCACGTGGGAGAGGAGCCCACTCTAGTAATAATTCTGTGGCCATTTACAGTCAGTGGGTACTTTGAGGTGGGTAGACGAGGGACAGCACACAGACGGCTGGGAGGACAGGTGTGCTGATGCTTCTCTTTGGGAGGCCCTCAGGATCTTTGCTCTGGGGTCTGTGGCCACAGGGTGGAGAAGACTGGGTAGGTCTTCTAGGTTTGTAGGCAGCTGAGAGGCAGGGAAGAGAGTGTTGGACATAGAGTCAAAAAGACCTAGGTTTGAGCCTGGACCTGTTCCTTACGTGCTTCCGATGACTTGACTTACCTGAGCCTCAGTATTCTTATTGGAAAAATGAGGATGCTGATAGAGCCTGTCTTAAACAGATGGTTGAGAGATTTAAATACAAGGACACGTGAAAGAGTGCTGCTCATAGGGTGCAGTGTTCAATAGTTGCTTTAACAATAATGGTATAACCCTACTGGTTGACCTTGGCACAGCAGATGTCCCTTCCAGGGACCCGAGGATTTGGGGTATTGTGTGTAGCCTGGGCTCTGTTTCCTAAATTGGAGATCTGCTTCTCTGGATGAAAAGTGGCCACTTCAAGGCAGCCTGGGGTGTCAGGAGGGGGCCCGGGGGACATACGTCGTGGACGTATGCTACCCTCCAGGCAGCCTTGCTTAAGATGTGCGAACTCAGAGCTCAGCCTGGTTGCAGGGAAGGGCTCAGGTCCCGCGCAGCACCCACTGCCTTCACCTTAGTCCTCTTGCAGTTCTAAGCAGAGCTCAGATGTGCAGTTGTGGGCAGTTCCCTGATCTTGGTCCTTTTTGGTTTCTCAGAAGCGGAGCAAGCTCTCAACACAGTCTTGCTGCCCATTCCGCGGATTCGTCCATCTCGGCTTAGGGCTTGTGGGGATTGTTTAGGAGGATACCTTCTGCACGCGCCACTCTCCTCCCATCAGTGGTTTTAGAAGCATCTTTCCTTCCCCTGCCTGGTCAGTGCAGTCCTTGGGAAGGATAGGGCATGAACTGGGCCCTTCTCAGTCCATCAAGCTGCAGTGTGTATTTTAGGTGAGTTCTTAGGTTTGCATTCAAATGCCAACAGCCTTCACAAGAGAGGACATGCACACGGAGGAGCCCAATTACCAAACCCTGGTGGCTCTGTCGACCTCACTGAGGAAGGAACCTGTCCGCTTCTTAAAGCACTGAACTTTCTGCAGCCACAGCTGTGGAGTGAGCGAGCACGGGGAGCCTTCTTTCTGGGTGTTTCGTGATAACATGTAGAGCGGAAATGGCCCACTGGATGTGGGCAGAATCTCCGCCATTGGCTCTTTATTTCAGTTCTTCTTTGTGGCTGAGTCGAGCCCTTCTGAAAAGGGAAGCCCTTTCTGACGGACTGTTTAGTTGCTTGCTCTTTAGTGGAAATGATGGTAACCAACCCAGCTATTTCTTAAATGACCGGACATTCCTCTCCAAGCGGGGAAGAGTTATTTCACTGTCTAAGTTAGGCGAGCTGGACATTAGAATTTTCCTGGACTTAAAACAAGAGTCTCATGTATCCCTTCCAGTCAACACTCATCAGAAATACTTAAAAGCAAAAGGCAACATAGGTTGCTGTAAGCCCTACTGTTTGAAGGGAGGGCAGGGGAAAGGTGTGAGCCCACTCTTCCCCTTTGTCTTCATGATTTCCACCATAAATTCCCTGGCAATGGCTCTTTAAGTACCAGCTTCTTCTGGGGATGTCATATCCCACATGGCATCTTAAGTTACCTGGTAACAGAATCAAAGAGGGTACTGACTATAACGAGGGGGTCTTATTTCCTTAGGGTTGGCTTAGGTTGAAATCTTTGTCGTGAGCAGGCTGTGGCCTCAGACCCATCCAAGCAGGCAGTGGGTGTGACTGTTGCATCACTAGGATGTGGCAGGAGGTCTAAGCTCTAGGCAGTAGTGTGAGTCCATTCAAAAGCCTAGAGTATGCCACTGGCGCTTCTGTCTGTGCATCTGTCTGTCTGTCCATCTGTCTATCCATCCACACTCCCCGTGGGAGTTCTATCTATACTATGTGCAGATTCTAATTTGCCTGGCAGGTTGCCCTTTGGGATGGGTGTCTGGATAATGAACTTGGCTGTCCAGGTAACCCTTGAAACCTCTTCTTGGTAGGTCTAAAGCCTGTCGTGGCTGTCACTTCCTAGCCATCTAAGCTCTGGGCTGTGTAGTGTTAGCAGCAATAGGAAGTTGAGCAGGCTTTCGACAAACAGTCCTGGTGAATGTAATGGAATAATATAGAGAAGGATAGCCAATTCCTTCCTACATCACTGTTCACATGACCACAGGAACCCGAGGAAGGTAAAAATGAAACTTTCACCTCCATTTCTGCACTTGCAAGGTTGGTGTAGGGAAAACAGTGTCAAATGGTGTTTTTCAGTTAAAGACTATTGTAAAATGTTCTTGCAAATGGTTATTGTCTTTCCCTTCTCCTCCACCTTTGGAAAATGTTTATGTAAAATAGGCAGCCTCCTTCTAATTGTCGGCTTTGCCCCCCTCCTCCTTCTGGCTGCAGTTCTCCCATCCTCAGCTGATTAGAATGAGAAATTACCACCTTGAATATAAGCAAGTTGAAATTGGAAAGCTGCCCTCTAACTGATTATGTAGGCTTGAAAATACTGTACCTGAAATCTCGTGTTTAAGAATTCCCTTAATGAAGATAAAAATCTCAAAGCAGCATGGACGCACCTGTTTTCATTATGTCAGATTCAATTATTGTGGTGCAACCTGTAAAATAAAGAATGGTGTTGATTAGTTCATATCTCCGTTGGCTTTTTGGGTCAGAGAATTGTTTGAAGTACACCCACAGAGCCACATAGAGCTTAACCCCCTGGAAGTTGGCCGTCACTGCTTCAGCACCAGCACCCCCTTCTCTCCAGGGGTGCACAGGCTCAGCCTAGGTCTGTGGTCACCGCAACTCTCAAGGTTGTAGAGGGCAGGCGTCCGTTAAGGTCGGCTTTAGAGATTGCTCATGCCAATCAGTGGGACGTCCGGGAAAATTGCTGTTAACCATGATGGGCTTTATCCTTTGGCCATTGCATTTCCTGAAGCGCTGCCCTGATGGGACTTGGGATGTCCTTTGTCTCGTTTTGCATAACTGGCATGTGTTTCAACATGGCACATCACACCGTCCTCTTCTCAAAGCCATACATGCGTGGGGTGCCCAGCACAGCATGCTACATGGTCCATTTCAGATTTCCAGCCTCCTGAATTATAGACAAGGAGCTTATTTTCTGGCCATGGTATGCACTGGGGGGAAAGGACTTTAAGGGAATGAGACCAGTTGAAATAGCTATAGAAGAGCTTCTATAAAGAGGTCTGTATACAGACCTCTTGCAAAAAATTTAGGACAAGACTCATGATGGATTACGTGGCATGTTTGTTGCCTCCCCAGTGCTGGTAGATACTATGTTTTTTACGAGGCTTAATGTGCTAACAACGGGTTTTTCAGCCAGTCCAAGGGAGGATATCTTTTCGAAACAAAAGAAGATAAATTAGTGCCTTCCCTTTACCTTTGCCAATCTGTGGAGATGCGTACAAATAGATCAAAAAGTCCTGGAGCAGTTTTGCAGCTTTGCAGCCTGCAGTTGATGAGAGCAAATGGGGAGGTCTGCATTGCTGCAGCCGGGCTCAGAGTGGCACGTGCAGCCAGCAGCACTTGGGCTAAATCCAAAGGCAGCCCGTGGAACTTGTAAGATGCACAGGTGGGATTGGCCTGCACTGGGACTCCCTTTCTTACGTCTTTCTAAAGATTACATTGTGGAAGCTCTATGCTTGTTGCTTTCATCTTCAGCAAAATCAGGGCACAGAACTAAGTAACTTACCTAAATGTGCTCCAGAGCTGCCCACATTAGCCAGCAGTTGTGAGCAGGTAAACAGGACGAGTTTTATTTTTGGAAATAATGATTAGAAACATATATAAATAAAAATAAGGTTTTGGTGAGTGCTGGGAAAAAAATCACTCATTTCTCTCACTGCCTTTTAAAACATCCCTCCTTTTTTTTTTTTTTTTTTTTTTAAATGCAGCGTTTCCTGGTAGGAAACACTATCCTTAATCTAGTAAACAGATAAAAATATATGCATTTATATTTATCTGTCTTAATCTAGTGAACAGATAAAAATATATGTGTTTATATTTATCTGTCTTCTGATACTTTGAATTTTATTGGGGAATGCTTTTGTTACCTAAAAATAATAGTACCAAGGCAGCAATTAAAAATAACCCCAGGGCTCCTCCCAAGACCATCAGGGAGATGATTCCATGTGACAAGTGAAACACTTTAGATCCCCCTCCCCTTACGAAAGAAAGCTGAGTGTTCTTGCGTTGAGGTCTGTCGCCTTTGTGATTGCCTTTCTCTTTGTGCCAGCTGAGCTGTGGGGGTCAGGCTGGTCAGCTCAACTCTGTCGCCTCCTGGTTGCTCATTAACTTTATTCCTGCCTCCGTCTGCTGATCCCTGACCCCAACAGTGCCACGCTTCACCAACCCTGGCAGGATGTCACAGCCAGATCTGCGAGACCCCTGTGAGGGTGTGCTCCTGGAAGTCCAAACCCAGACCGCTGCTGAGTGGAACTCTATGCCAGGCTTTTGCCACGGGCGCTGTTTTTTTGTTTGTTTGTTTTGGCCGTGCCCCGTGGCTTGTGGGATCTTAGTTCCCCTACCAGGGATTGAACCCGTGCTCCCTGCATTGGAAGCGCAGAGTCTTAACCACTGGACTGCCAGGGAAGTCCCCCACGGGCACTGTTAATACCCTTCTTCCAGCTCCTCCTTTGCTGGCTTCCCACCATCCTTATTCAGTGGAAAAGGCAGGTGAGCCCTTGCCTCTTACAGGCTCCAACGATCCAATCCCATCCTTCACCACGGACTGTGTGCTAATTCTTACTGTCCTGGACCAGTTCTGAGCTTATTATATCGTATTTAAGAGTGGAAGTGGGGGGCTTCCCTGGTGGCGCAGTGGTTGAGAGTCCGCCTGCCGATGCAGGAGACACGGGTTCGTGCCCCGGTCCGGGAAGGTCCCACATACCGCGGAGCAGCAGGGCCCATGAGCCATGGCCGTTGGGCCTGTGCGTCCGGAGCCTGTGCTCCGCAACGGGAGAGGCCACAACAGTGAGAGGCCCGCGTACCACAGGAAAAAAAAAAAAAAAAGAGTGGAAGTGGGGGGAGTTGGCCCTTCCTATTTATTTAAACCTTTTCCTAGGTGGGGTTCATAGGGCAGTAAGGTCATTCTTGAACATTTTCGGTATTTCTAATGTTAGACCAAAATCGGGTTATATTTTCTCCCTTAGATATATAGAGATGTGACGTGTGTAAAGAGAAGGTGACTTTCACAGTATTCCTTGGGTTGGGAGCTGGACTTGGACCCGGAGGTGGGAAGATAGATGAATGTAAATGTGTTTCTCTGGGTGTTTCT